>NC_081410.1:341819627-342456127 GCF_030272615.1 Cryptomeria japonica
GAATTAAGTTTGTTGTAACAAACCCTAATTAGGGTTTTCATTGTAAAATTTCGGCCATTGATCTAAGCCATTGAATTGTATTGTGGACACTATATAAGCCCTGGCTCTTCATTTGTAAAGGCTAATAGTTAGTCAATAATAACTAATAGTTAATAGTTAGTAATAGAGGCCAGAATAGTAGAATAGCAATTAGAGTAGATTAAGAAGAGAAGGCAAGACATTGTTGCCTTAATTGTAAAGACTTCTTTTCATTGAAGATATGGTGGAATATGTTGTTTCTTTGCAATGTGCATGGTCTCTTGTTGAATCTTCATTTTTGATGATAGATGATTAAATTGAGTGAAGAAAATTGTTGAATGCACCTGTGTGGAATCTGTCTAGTCCAAACCACTAGCCTCTTGCTGATGGTAAGTGCGCCTTGCGTGGTCAACTGGAATAAAATGAGCTTAATCTTAAGTCGTTACACGTCTATTGTTCATGCATTATCTTGAATGGTGATCAGTGTCCGATGGTGTACAATTTGAACATATTGGAAGCACCCCTTAGAAGATCGCATTGAGCTGGTGTCGAATTGTTCAAGCCTGATGGTGAGACCCAGCCCAATAGGACTCCACCTAGTCATTCATCCATCTTCTCGCATTCTAGGTAGTAGAGTAGACTTCCTGAACCCTGCATCTTTTGTCATTTGTTTGTCTTCTAGTTAGTTAATAGGACTTGTGATTCCAGCAAATCAGACGTTTAGGTCATTGAGTGTAAGTCCCCTTGTGATTCCAGCAAAATCACATCATACCGCGAAGAGTTTATCCACGAGTAGAGAACCTACATACAAGAACCTTGGAGTTGCCTCGACTGATCCTTCGACAAGATCTTCAGCAATCAGGAAACTTTATTCAAGAGAGGATAAGGTACCTTTAGGTATTTTATTCTATGTTTGGTAGTGTACAAAATACACATCAACAACATCATCAAACAAACTGAACAAGATGATCAATTTAGCCTTTCTGTCGGCTTGATCAAATTTCTTTTGCTCATCAGCAACTATCTTGTGTCCTATTGTGGTTCCACTAACCACATCCCAGACTTCCTCAAACTCGAGTTGAGTTTTGAGTATGGTTTTCCATGCGGAATAATTGTTTCCGCGTAGCAATAGTGAATCTGGAAGAAGGAACATTGGAGAACTTCCTGCCACTGTATCAGCTTTATGTAGATGCTATACTCGTCACTCAAAGCAATGATCCATGATAGAGGAGAGAAACAAAATTAATGTCTTACTGAGTTGAAAAAGGAACATCCCGGAACATAACAATAGCTCATACTGAAGCTCTGAGCCTAGTTTTTAGAGCATTTCAATTTGAAAAAATGAAAAAAAAAAAAACATTATCTAATAAAACATGGTAGAGCAGATCTGAAACAATGCACCTCTTTGATAATAAGCGCATCAAACTAACTGTCAATAGCCTACCAAATATGCAGGATGGTTACAAGAGACGGAGGAAGTTTTGCATGATGATGCTTCAGAGCTATCGGGTTGAGCCATGGCTTCTACTCTCTGCCTGCTGAATTAACCGGATTGTGCAAGCCTGTGCACAGTTTGAAGAAGAGAACATGAGCCAAATTCTTCTACCGCGGGTCCACTTTGATCCAAGGAAGCCGATAACATTAAGTGGAAAGCACAGGCTTTCAACAATGAAGATGATAAACGTCAATGCATATTATATCCTCCAAGAAGAGACGATGGATCCGACGTTGCATAGAATACTTTTGAATCATGCACAGTCGTCGTGATATGCTCCAAAACAAGGCAAGTCTGATGAAATCTGCGCCATGAGCCATGCAAGTTGGGTGCAGGATATTACACAAGACTACCTTGTGTCTTAGAGAAAGAGGAGATCAACACGATCTTACAGCTCCTAGTACCCTATCCATCCCAACTGCAGCCTGAAATTCGTAACACCTAGCCACAGTGGATGTGGGCTGGAAACAGCAAAAATAATCTAGCAAACACAAATCAGAACACCACCATTGCAGATCGTGCCACCAGCCAAAATTCTAGTGAGACTCGATCAATCCACCACAAAAGTCTCCATGCTCACGGCACAAAGGAAACCGCAGCCTTAGTGGCTGGGTGCAAAAATGATGGAAGCTTTGACTGGTTCATAAATTCTATCTGCCGATCGTCACATTCCTCCCTATCTCGATCTCCTTCAAATGTCGATACCGGAGTAAGCGCTCCTCCAAGCTCTCACAACAAATGACCCAGTTTGCTGTTGCTATCTACGGACAGTGAGAATAGCATCACCCCTTCAAGCACACAGAAAACGTCTCAAAAGATATTAAATCATAATATTCTCCATTAACACGGCCCACGATTAGGGCTCTGATACCATCATAGAATCCGATAATTAACTTTCTTAATTCCCTGTTCAAATGCCCATGAAGGCTACAAATATATAGGAAAGCATATAACAACCGTGTGCATTAAAATAGCATTCATGAGAATAAGAAATTCTAAGTTGTTCTAACAATACTTAAACTAATACATTCACGTCTATGCTCAGTCACTAACAAATATAACAAACTATTCTACGAGAATGATGGAATACCCAACACAGCCAATGTCATTCTTTGTTTAAGTATGTTTTTCTAATTGGAAGCTCTTAAGGTTTTTTAGAGGAAATGCATACTTCATGTAAGGATTCTGAGGATATCTTCTTTCTTTAGTCTTATCAAGAAGGGAATTAGTGGAATTAGTGTTGTCAATTTCTTAGCCAATGCAGTGATTAATAATTACCCTTTTTGGTACTTGTCAACGATCAAGTGTGTTCTTGGGAGGACCTTGAACCTATTTTATTAAAAGAAAAGCTTTCGAGATTGTTTTGAGTTGGTGGGACTTATAAATCTACCTTGTGCCAAATTGCACAAGGCTCTTTATATTTAAGGCAATTATGATAATTGGTGTTACAGACATGCTTTTTCCATTCTTTCTCTTAGGTGGTGGTGCGTATGAGCATTGATTAGGGAGATGCCTAACGCATGTGACCTTTTCTTTTTTGATGGGTTCCTCCATTTGTTGTTTTTCCAGTTATTTGTTTATTCAATTGTTAGCAGTTCACATCATGTTTGTTTTGTGTGCGTCTGGTGTGCACCTAGTGTCTTTTCCTCATGTTTAGTATTGTAGCAGGTGGCAATATAGCTCACAAGCACTGAGCAATGGGTTGTAGGGATCCTCTCCATCATGGTAAGGTTTTTGACCATAGACGCCGCAAGATTTTTCATCCTCAATGCAATGTGTCATTGAACTTGGTATGGAGTGTTTTGCACAACAATGGCATTGAAGATAATGGTACAATCCATTCACAGGCTTTCATTGTTGCAGATTTTTATTATAAATCAGAAAAATTTGTCCCTTTAGAGGAAGTGAGGAAGTAAGGAAGATTTTAGTTCAAATGGAAGTGTATAGAGTTTTATGACTTCAACTTTGAGCACTTATGTGCTAATAATTCCTGAAATTGGTGCTTTGAACAAGCTGCATGCATTGCCTTCTGTTAGGACCTACATCTGGTTATTAAATATTTGTCTGTTCCTATAACCAGGGGGGTGTCCAGTGCTTGCACTCTGCCTTCTTTGGCTAGCGTCATGGCAGTTCAACTCATAAAACACACTGAAGTTATTCATGGTATTAATTTTGAAGTTCTCAGCAATTCTAGTAGTGATTGGGAGGTGGTACTCAAACAGGTTATGGTGGCCCAATACAGTTGGGCTGGAAGGTTGAAAAATGGCTTGTGCTGCTAGTGAAGTAGGTGGTTGGTGTGCATCCCAAGTTTCATCCATTCTTTGTGGTTATCTGCTCAAAGGTTTTTGGTCTCCGTAGTTGTTAGACTCAAGGTTGGGTTTTCTTTTGATCATTTTAGTTGTTGCCTCCCCTGCATGGGTTTGGAATCTGGATCTAGCTTTTCCTTATCTTATGCATTGTTAACGTTGTTGGAAGATTTGTTTATTGTTTTCTTGGGCAGAGCCCTTACAGAACCCCCTCTAGTATTATCCAAAAAAACAACTGGGTTATTGAATTCAATATTGTTGCAACTGTTGTTCTTTTTCTGTGTGCAAATATTGCTGTTCTTTTCTACATTGTCTACTTTAGTTTCACTTTTTCTATACAACATAAAAATTTAGCAATTAAATGTCTTGTCCCCATAATGCATAATTTTCATAAGATTTTTGTCTACATCAATTTCATTTTTTCCATAAAACACATAAGATTTTAGCCACTAAATGTCTTGTCACCAGAATACATAATTTTCATAAGATTTTTGAATGTTTTATTGGAATTTTAGCCATAAAACATAAATTTCTATATAATAAAGGCTGTATTAATACATGATTCACAACAGCCAAACATGCTGAAGAAAAAAAAATTTACAAAAATGTTGCAAGAAAAAAACCTTGCACAGTTGAATTCAATATTTGACAGCTTTGTTTTGCAACTGACATAAACCTAATCACAACTCTGGTAACAAATTGAAGCTATATAAAACTCAAGAGAAGTGTGCAGCCATAACTTTCAATGCTTCAAATTAAAATAAGGTTTTCTTGCAATACGCAGTTCATTATATTACTGTGCCGGTAATTATCTTATCCCTGCTAAAAGTGGAATCAAGGTAACCACCTGGAACACACCAATCCAGGGGATAACATGCAGCTGCCTTCCAACAAAAGAATTCCCTAATGGGTTCAAATGTAAACTGTTCACATCTGTGTATGTTTGTTGCATAATACATTGGGATTTGAACAGCACATACCACTTCAGCTAAATGCCTCACAACCTGTGCATCAGCATCAAGAAGCACTTGCACAAGCTGGTTTCTAAAATCAAGGCGCTCATTTAATTGTGCTGAGCCACCATCACTCCAATGATTACGGACATAGTTTTTAAGATATATGGCCGCAGCAGTCCGTTGTCCTGGATCCTGACCCACTGTAGAAGTAATCAAGCATCAAATATTGATTTCATGATGATCAAATAAACCTAAACTAGAATATCTTCAAAACCAAACATCAAATTATAATCTTGTAAACAACATCATATAAATCAAAGAGTGCCTCAATATAAAAGTTCGTAAGTGGTCACATAGTACATTAAATAAAAAGAACAGGGCACATCTCATGTTTTAATTAATAAGATATTAGCCAGAAATTTAGGTAATTAATAAATTATCGATAAAAATAGTAATTGCACAAATAAGGTATTTCCACTCCCAAAATTAAAAATATTCAAAATGTTTCTGAATGTTAAGATATGCCCTTCCAATACAATGTAATTTATCTCTATATTTATTTACAATGCAGAAGACCCAAATAAAAATTACAATCTAGTACCAATATAAATCACAATCCTACAACAGTTTTATTGGTGTTATTAAGCAGCAAAGCTCTATAAATAGTATGCATTTTAACCATCAGATGTATCATAAAAACAAGAACAGAAACCCTATGCAGTAACTTCCAAGTGAATCATTACACTAGCATAGGAGTCCTTATCATAGATTTCGACATTGAAAGAACTGACTCCCATAATGAATCGCATCAATATTACAAAAATTCAAACATATATTATGCAAAACATAAAATGAGTGACTAACAACTAGCATCGGACATAAGAAAAACATATCTTCCTTATAATTGTCATAGATAAATCTAGATAAATCTACTATCCTCTGTAGCCCTGCATGGGCCAAAATGGTTGGTTTCAAGCAGGTCATCTAGACTCCTTGTACTGCCCAGTTGATCTTGCTGCGTTATACATGCAAGTCCCTAGATCACCTTCCCCCCAATGAATACTCCTTCCACTCAAGGCATCATTTCGACCAGGCAGTCCCACTTATGCAAGTCATCCACACAGTCTGGTCATCTCTCACCTTGCAAATTGTCCATGTCATCCTCTGTAGTCATCCAACCCATCCTTTTGGTTGTCCTTTTCCTTCTAGTCATGCAGACCATCTTTCTCATCTGCGTCTCCAGATCATCCTTCTCCACAAGGTCAAGGTTGACCATTGCGCCTCTCCACCAAGTCATTGTACAGGTAGTAGCTCTCTCCAAGCTATTCACAAGTAGTTCTCTACAAGCTATTAAAGCCCAATATTTCCCCAAACTACCTTGACAAATGTTGTCTTAATGCGCTCTTTAAGCCATCTTAATGAGATCATCTTAGCATTTTCCTAAATCATTTTCATGAGATCATATTAACACTTTAATCCATTGTGTCGATTTAAAAGCTTCAAGTTGATATCATGTTCTGTTGGCAACAATTCGTTGCTTGACCTCTGTGACAAGCTACAATGCTTTTCTCCTCAGGCCTGTCTAGGACAGTTTCCAAGCCTTTCAATTTACATAAGAATCGAGGTTTTGGTCACTCAGCCACTTTATTTACATCACAGAGTTTTAGATTTGAATTGTCTTTCCTTCATTGTTGGAGTCTTTGCTAATAAGATATTATTACTGTTTATACTGAGTACCTTGGTATTTGTTTTTAGAGGCATCATAGTAAATGCAATTCTGTTGCAATCCATGTTGTACAAACTAGTGAGGAGCAGATTCTTTTAAAAGAACTAAAGCTACTTATGATACAAATGACAGTAGATTAGCCAATTAAGAAAAAAAATTCAAATACCCTAGTCTGTGTATAGATGATATACATCCAAAAGCAATTACCTTAACACGAAACCACAATCAAGATGATATGCATCATTCAAAACAGCATAGATGCACAGCTAGTTCAGATAAAAAAATGCAAACATATAATAATGTCATCAGAAGCAAAAGCAGTGACAGAAATGCTCAAAAATATAGCTAAAAGAATGTAAAGCAAATTCACATTACAAAGGACCACATTTCTTAATCGGGGCTGAAAATTAAAATGCAGGAGTAAATCTATTGTTCCGAGAGATGGCCATCACAATTCAACTCTGGTAAGAGGATTATGCACAATTGAAAGAAACGAAAAGACAAAAAAATTCAAAACTAAGAAGGCACTACAGAAGGCATTTGGCAAACAACAGCAACAATGAGCAGGATTAACACAGAATGCTTGAGTTGTTCTCACATTGCCTTCTTTACCTACCACTATAAAAAAAATCAATGCAAGCCATACACCATAGAGATCACATTGCAGAGTAGCTTATCATATAGGCCAAAGAATCAGACTGCAACCCTTCCAATGGCAATCTTACAACAATTAAACACTCAATGTGCCAATGATAGCACAAATAAACTGCTGCAAAGTTGCAAACAACTCACATGCCTACAAAGTAACTGTAAACAAACTAATATTGACATCATTTAACTAATCTAAAAACCCCTAGATTATTAAACCTGATATAATCCCAAGTTTGTCTCTAAACTTGACAAACTTATCTTTAACAAGTGGATTAGTCATTATGTCAGTAGTTTGATCTGCCGTAGGACAATAATAAAGATCGCTGTCTTCATTATCAACCAACTGGTAGTTCAGGCATGATAGGTTGCAGAAAATTGTTGTTGATGCCGTTTGGTCAAGTTGATGATTAACCAATATCCTTTTCAACTACATTAACTAACAACCTGCACTAACGGCTGCCTTGTATTTTTCTTAAGTGGAAGGCAAGGCAACTGTATGTTATAACCTACTCTGCCAGGAAATCACCCCTGAACCAAGAGTGAATGCATAACCTGTTGTAGAGTGCATTGAATATAAGGTGTAGCGCAAACAGCCAAGTCAAGACCCTTTGACATATCATAGGACACATTGTGCAGCTTGTTGATGCTCCCCTTGCAGTTTAGACATGAAGCAAGAGAAAGCTTACTACAAAATGCAAATCCAGTAGGGCGATAGTGAGATAAATCAAATTACAAACCAATTGTGATACAGTGATTCATTGGCTCATAGGGCATCAGTGATAACTGGGAATGTTATCCCAACTTCCAGAGATGTAAATATTGGATTACAATCAAACATTCTCATTTATTCTTGACGAGCTTTGGCATACCTGGTTTGAGATACAAAATTATATGATCATATGAGATACAGCCTGAGTTGGCCTAGTGGTGGAGAGCTTGTGCTCTTAAAAGAGAGGTCAAAAGTTCAAATCCGACAACGGGGTAAGGTATGTACGCCTCATTTGCAGCGCAGTCAGGTGCCTCCTGCAAGGAGTACGAGGTAGTCCCATATTGCTCTAACCCATCTGTAGACCCATATATAGATTGCTGGCATCGTGGACTTTAAAAGACCCTTTCCTTTTCCTTTCCTATTGCCAAAACTCCACACATTAACAATATTGAAGCAAGTCTAGATTTGTGTGTATCCTTTAGCGATAAAATGAGCTTTGTACTTGTTTAAATAACAATTTGATATACACTTGACTTTATAAATCCATTTACAACCAATGAATTTCCTCCCTCAAGGTAATGTTGAGTTGTTGACAACACACAAGTCCTGTTTTTGATCAAACCATCATATTCTACCTTCATAACAGCTTCCCATTCAAGCCTTTTCCTTTGGCAAATGTGTTGAGCACAGTTCGAAAGTTCACAAAAAACTCAACTTATGAGTACTTTCAAGTCAAACCCCATCAGTAAGCAACATAGTGATAGTCAGCACCAAAAAAGCATCAAAACCAATCTTCTTCCACTTCACTCCTTCAACAAGTTGACAACATTTAGTTGATTTACACGTGATTTCAATGGATTTTGCATGATCTTGAAATGATTTGAAGAGTCTTTTCACAGCATTTTGTAATATCCACACCAAAAACTTTCAAAAACTTCCCACTTTTTCGTATTTAGCTCGCAGGCATTTTGTTAAACAGTTGGTGGATCATTAAAAACCATTCAATATTTCTTAGTTTTATGCTTCTTTCAAAACATGGGAATATTCACAAACGGTTGACATGCAAATCAAGACACATGAGCATTTTAACAAACAATTGGCAAAGATTTCAACAATTGGTTTCAAACTCAAAGAATATAACTTCTTGTCAATCAGCTGTAAGTGAACATTTTTTCAAACACTTAACATGCAAACTAAAATTACAATGGAGTGAATACTTGAAATCAAAGTTACAGGACTCTACAAGTCTGGCCCGGACTCTGCGAGTCCAGAGGACCCTGCACTCAGACTCAGCCGAGTCTGGCCAGGTCTGCTCAGACTCGCCGAGTCCCAAGCCTGGGACTCTGTCACGCCCAGCCATACCAAAAAAGCAAACAAAAAAAAAAAAAACTTTGTTTTAACTTGGACAAAAGGTTAATATGTTTTCCCTCCTACCCTAAAATGTCATTTTTATTGTTTCTAAACATGAGGAGAGAAAAAGAGGCATTTGAGCAAAAATATAGAGGCATTGAAGAACGGACCAGCATATAGATTGAAGAGGAGATTGCGATTGTTGATTGTTTGTGCAAGTTAGTAGCTTGCATTCAAGCATTTAAAGGAGTTGAAGAAGGATTTGGAAGAGGTCTCTACAAATTTGAAGGTACATTTCTTCAATTTTGGAGCAAATTTAAAGAGGTAAGTTACATTTTTTTTTTGTTTTTTAATTTTTTTACTTTCATATTTCCATTTTATTGTGCATTTGTTTTCTTTTTGTTTCATTTTATATTAATGGAAAAAATATGAAACCCTACTTTTGTTTTGTTTTTTTCTATTATTTCATTTTAAGTTTTAACTTAATTAGAATAAGAGACATTATGCTGATTTTTTTCATTTATAATCTGGGTTACCGGGTTCAGCACTCACACACCCAAATACTGGTCCGGATTTGAGTTGGGTCCTGGTTCGAGTTCGATTCGCGTCTGGTTCGGTTCAAAACAGCAGTCAGTAAAGTCAAAACAGTTGCAATTGCCGTAAGTGGACAAATGAGCTATTCTTCTCGGCTGGGTAGCCCCAATCCGTCGCAGCATCTATCTGTCCCTTAGTCGCACGCAGCATCTATCTGTCTGGGTCAGGTCGTTCTTCTGCATCTGTGCTTTCGGGGGCTTACCCTTGGCTTTTGATCCCCAAAACCGCAATAGAGAAGGATTTCCGGCTTAGAGGCTTTCAGCAGTTCTTATTGAAAGGAAGGAGTCGGAAAGTAATCGATGAAAACACTTGTAATTATTATCTAATATAATATAATATATATAATTAATATATAATATAATATATATAATAATATATAATATTATATATTATATTATATATTACTATATAATATAATATAATATATATAATAATATATATTATATTATATATTATTATATTATTTTATATATATATAATTTCTAAATTTTATATTGTTTTTGTACTAACGAACCCAAACCCCTTTTCAAAATTTTGCTGTACCGGCATACTGGTTCTTCGAATCCGAACCGGTGCCCAAACCCAAACCGGCAACCTAGTTTATAAAATATTGCAGCATAATGTCTCAGCCTACCGGTAGTGGAAGTGGTGCCCCAAAGGCAGCCCAATTAAAAAGGATAAGGCTTGGACACATGGCATCTCTGGATCAAAAGAGGAGAAGTATCATGTATTCATTGCAAAACAGAATATAATGGGGGAGGTATTAACAGTTGAAATATCACATTGCACAAATAGAATGTCATGATGCCAAACCATGCAAAAGAGCACCCCCTGAGGCTAGAAGAAATGGCAAACATTGGTGGAAGAAAAAGAGAGAACCGGCTGGCTACTACAAAAGAGAGAACCGCTCATATGGTGATTTCCTCTCTGCTCCGTTTCTCCACAGGAAATGATAAAGATATCCATAATAGATAGGTCTATTCTATTTGAATCCGGCAGCTGCCCAGCCAGGGTTTCGGAGGGGCATGTGACATTCATTCAAGTCAGCCGGGCCAAATTAAGCTCAGATGTTGTTGTGGTTAAGGTGGGCCTTGATGATCTATGTTGATATACATGTTCTATATAAATTTGTACAAATAACCAATAAACAGTGTCCAAGGGATAAACGTAAGCAGTGGAGATTATGGAATTTCACCCCCTAAGAAAATGATAACTTTGTAGAGGTTCTCAGACTTGCTGAAATAGCTAAGTGGGAACACAGCAGTAGCGATGAAGCCTTCGGCAATATGTATGCACCACGTTATAATATTACAGGTCTTGGCCCACACACCCGTGTTCTCTTAGAGTTCTGCCGTCAGGTTTACTGGTAAATCAGGTTGTGCTCCTAGACTGAATTCAATACGCGGCAATGTCTACGTCTTCATTCAAACTGCCAAAAGATGTGCAATTCACCTCAACAGTTGGGTTGAAGGTAGAGTATATGTACTTCAGTGTTCAAGACCAGATGCCTATAATGGATGATAAGTGAAGGATCGAAAAAGAGTGCTTTTTAGAGAGGCAATGTACAAATGAATTTCAGCAAGGCTACTGTGCTATGAGCGGGTACCTATGAGATCAAGTTCATCAACAACTTGCCACTGGCATCTACTGTACCCGGCAGGGGAGCTTGAATCTGGGTCCGAGTGCCAACACAAGCAATTGCTACTAGACCATACCTCCTGGCATAATTAAAATAATAATTGAGTAGCAGATCAATCGCTAATAAACATCAAATACAGTATGACAAGGTGAGTCAAATGCATATGTGATCAACGAAAGAAATAAAAAAGACAATGTTAATTCCCATCTCTCTTGCAAGCATGTCTTGTGCAGATTTATTCTCAAGTATTTCAGTACCCAATCAAACTTTGAGTTCCAGTTAATTAAGTCCAGGCGAATAGAAAGCAGGGGATTCAAAATTAGTAATGAAAGTCAGCTAAAAGGTTGTAAAAACGATGATAAGAGTAGCATTTATTTAGAATAATTCTCTTTTTGTAACCAGTTTCCAGCCTTAGTAACATATATCCATGAGTAACGCCAAGTAATGAATACCTGCAGAAAGTGAAAGCAGAGACATGGCAAAGCCGGGCGATGCTTCGGCGGCTTGTAAATTGATAGTGGCAGAACGAAGCGCCGACGGATCCGACGCGATGCTCTCGCTCAGCCATCGCCCCACTTCTACCTCCATTTGCAACGTTGAAGCACTGCTACCGTGGCGTTAGGGTATTCCAGATGCTCCGATATATTTCCTAATATCTAAATCTATCACAACGTGACATTCTATTGTTTCCCGCTCATTTGCTAATAGTCCGGCGCCAAAAGTTCCATTAATCTGATGAAACAGGACTGAATGAAGACATGAGATATTAATTTGTTAGTGTAAATAGAACAAATGTCACTGGTTTATTTTTCCATCAACAATGGCAACAAGAATATGTTTATTTTATAATAGAAGGGTGGGGGATATACTATAATGGTATATGTATGAAGTGTTAAAAGACAATCTAAGATTTTTAAATAAAGATAATATTTTTGGTATTGATTTTTTTTTTTTACATGAATATTATTAAAATATTTTATTTATTTATTTCACAAAATGACATTATACCCAACTTAACCCTATTCCTTTAATACTCTTTTTTTTATGCTAAAGGTGTTAAAAGATAAAGAGAGGGATTGTTTTATGGCCAAGGCAAATCATCAACCACTTCTATAAGAGGATTTATTTACAAAAGCCATAGGTATATGAAGAATAAAAATGCATATTTAGTTTTCTTATTCTAAAGACTTTAAAAGGTTAAGGGAAGGCTTCCTTTATGGTCAAGGCAAGTCACTCATCAATTCTAAAGGAAAATGATTTACAAAAGCTATAGGTGTGTAGAGAATAAAAGGGTATATTTTATTTTATTTTTTTTATTTTTTAATTATATTAGGTTAATGTCTAAGAAGAATGATTTTAGTAATTGACCATTTTAACATACTCACTAACTTAAGATTTATTCTAACACTTAGTTATTCTACATCTTTTTGTTCAAACCTTATCTAACCTAATTGTCATCAATCTACTAATCTTAGAAAAGATTGCAATTGTAATTATAGATGCTAGAAAGATTTTTTTTATGATCAAATCTTTTTCCAACATTTAATTCTTGCATTTCAAGGTTGGGAATCTTGAGATTCGATCATTACTTATCACTATGGACACTAAAAAATTAAATTATGTATCTCGGATTATATATTTGAAGGCATCATCCAAAAATACATTGACATCATCAAAGGCATATTTTGTCAAAAGCAATAAAAATATTTCCCCTTTGACATGAGTAATCAACTGATGTAGGAGGGCTCCTCATGCTTCCAAGCATACATTCACACAACAAGCAGTTTGTTGCCCTCTAACTCAAAGATTGCAATAAAACTACTCAACTTCATTTCAATTTGACTTCACAATTATTTGTAGCTTTATAACTTTACGAATCTCAGCCTTCAAATGGTCTCCCTCACAATTATAAACCTCAATCCATTGCACATTATCTTTCTTATTTCTCTATGCACACTTCATTATTTCCTAGGCTCTCACCTCTTCCTTGTATTCACCACGCACTTACCTTCACTTTGTATCTCTATATTTTATGTGCATTCCTCTTCCTTATGCACCCACACTCCTATTCTCCTCTTATGTGCTAGCTTTCTGCTTGTTTTCTTCTCTTCTTTATTGTTCTTCTATAGTTATTAAGAAAAATAAACTTGTCCATTTTCCCACACACTTCCTTAATCATAAATATCAAATTAAATCTACAAAACTATTTGACTAATTCTACAATTAGGATCCTTAGTGCCTTCACCATATGTTGGCTTTCTTTGTCTTGCACACACATGGGAGGACTCTTTCCTCACCTTTTTTATTTCTCTTCTCTAGCCCCAACTATCACCAGGCACCCACTTGGGAGGACTCTTTCCTTGCAATTTTTATTTCTCTTCTCTAGCCCCAACTATCACCAAATAAGTTAAAATTGCAAATTTAAAAATAAACTCTTGTATACTCATGTGCCTATTCACTTCCTCTGCCCCCACGCATTCTTTCTCAATACTTTTTTTCTTGTTTCTTTTTTAATCATTTTTGCATTGTCCTTTTATCTTGGTCACAATTTATTATTACTTCTCTCACTTCTACTTTTACCATTCCTCTATTTTTCCATGCCTATTCTTTTCCTATCTTTTCACATTATGATGACTTTGGTTTTTATTTTTTAAATCTCTTTCTTTATGCCTCCTCAATTCTCTATCCTTTAAACCAAATGGTGCTTGGTTTTCCTTTGTCTTTCAATCTCCCTTCTTCTAGTTTGTCATCTATGTATTCAAAACTAGTGTGTATTCCTCCTTATTCAATTCTAAGAAGATTCTATTTGTACAACTATGTCAATTGATAGGTCAAGCAAAACTAGTGTGTATTCCTCCTTATTCAATTCTAAGAAGATTCTATTTGTACAATTATGTCAATTGATAGGTCGAGGACCCACAAGCAAAAAATTCAAAATTTCTTGTTTTATACAAAATTTGACAAGTATATGCTTGGAATAACATACCAAGATCCACTGCAAAAGGATCTCGCTCTAGCCTTCATGAATTCCAAATTTTGAAACTTTTCGTAAACTTCCAACTTTTTTTAACAAACTTCTAAAACTTAAAATATTTCAAGTTGGAAAATATATGACTTTGATTTTTTTTGTATATTCCACATAGTTCCTCCAAGAATGTCCCTACAAAATAATTTTACTCTAACTCTAGCATGCTTAACCATAGAGTTCCATCCAAGCTTAAACCCATAGCTTGCAACCCCATTTGCAAAACCTTCACCTCTATGAGCATCACCTGGATGCGATGAGTGCTAAGTGGACCATTCATTCTCATGAGAGATAGGTTCTTATGAACCACTAATCATGAAATATGGGTCATTAAGTTTGACTCAAAAACTACATAGTTGAATCCTGATAACAATATCATAATTTGACTTGATGTGAAAAATATCTCCTACTTATCAATTGATGAGCTAAAGGGGCTCTATAATGAAAGTTTCATAAGGTACAACATTTTTTGAAGGTTTTGAAAATGGGATTGTAAGCTAAGTGGGTTTAACCTTGGAGGAAACTCTGTGGTTAAGCATGCTTGAGTTGGAGTAGTATTAGGATGGGTGACCTCCCAGGAAGGCCCAATGCTTCACCTTTGTGAGCATCACCTAGATGCAATGAGTGCTAAGTGGACCATTAATTCTCATGAGATATGGGTTCTTGTGGACCACTACTCGTGAAATACGTGTCATTGAGTTTGAATCAAAAACTACACAATTGAATCTTGATAAGCAATATCATAATTTGACTTGATGTGGAAAATATCTTCTACTTATCGATTGATGAGCTAAAGGGGATCTATAATAAATGGTTTGTAAGACACAAAACTTGCTGAAGATTTTACAAATAGGGTTGCAAGCTAAGTTGTTTTAACCTTGCGAGAAACTTTGTGGTTAACTGTGCTTGAGTTGGAGTAGTATTGGGATGGGTGGCCTCCTGGGAAGGCCCAGTGCTTCACCTCTGTGAGCATTGCCTATATGCAATGAGTGTTAAGTGGACCATTCATTCTCATGAGATATGGGTTCTTGTGAACCACTACTCATGAAATATGAGTCATTGAGTTTGACTCAAAAACTACACAGTTGAATCTTGATAGCAATATCATGATTTGACTTGATGTGGAAACTACCTCCTACTTATAAATAATTTTTAGTTATTTAATTAATTCACTTTTCACTTATTCTTCTAGTTCGTAATAATTAAATAATTATTTTTTATTTATTATTATCTAACTTTTCATCTATAATTAAATAAATATTTTAATTTATTTAATTAGTCATTTTTAAAATATGTTTTCTCTAAAAATAAGTAAAACCATTATTTTATTTATGTTTCACATGTACATGAATTAAATAATTGATTTATTTAATTTTTTTTCTAATTAATTCCTCATTCACATGATTAAATACTTTCTAATTATTCAATTCTACTAATATCGTCATTCAATCAATTCAACTTACACTTCCTTCTACTCTTCTCATTAAATATTCTTTCGTGCAGTTAGTTCAGCAAACCATGAAATCAATTTTAACTCCTATTTTTACTCTTCAATTCCTCTCATCAATTCTTGACCATTGATCCTATGATTTGTCTTGACCAATCTTCACCATTGATCAATATTAGAAAAAAATATAAATTCGACGTTCATTCATCATCATTCTCGAACCATAATGATTGATCTTTCATGTGATCATATTGCTACTTGTGCTTGTGCAAAAATCAAAGAGCAACAAACTATCAATTAAATAGAGCTTGAAGAAGCAATGGAGATAAGAAAGGTATTTTGTGTGAAGGTATAATTTGATTTATTGTTCATGCATTCACTTTACCTACTTCATTGACAAATTATAGTTGTTTGTGAATTTGAGGGTATTATGGTTGAATCTTTGATAATTTAAATTGATTTTATGTTTTATCCACATTTTGACATGCTCGATGGGTCCCATGTCTCGATCTACTAATATTTCTAAATTAAAATTTAGTATTTTTGAAGCTACAGGTATGGATCGGTGCAACTGTTTCTGATTTCGACGTAATCATTCATTATTTCTATGCATTTGCATCCTTCAGCTACACAATTATTTCATCTTTTTATGTAATTTTTCTTTTTGTTGTGTAAATGTTATATTTATGCACCTGCAATTTTTGGGTTTCTTTTTTATTAGTTGTAGACACAAATTCACACAATTGTCAGCTATTTCGGTGTAATTTTCATATGTTTTGATGCAATTTTCATATGTTTCAACACAATTGTCAACTATTTTAGTGCAATTATCAGTTGTTTTGGTGTAATAATCATTTTTGTTGCAATTGTTTAGGATTTTGACACAATTGTCATTTCGGGCCACAATTGTTAGTTATTTCAGTATAATTGTCATGTGTTTTGATGTAATTGTTTCATTGAATAGGCAATTTTATGAAATTAGCCATAAATTTTGCAAACATATCAAATTTTCAAAATGAAAAATATGTTGGAAAGCTAGTTTGATGCTCTATGCTATGGTTAATTCATTTTACCACATCTTTCATCAAAATTTTGATAAATTCATTCAAATTCACCTCTTCTCTTAAAACTTTAGTTGCTCATAGCTTCTTCATACGAAACCATCTTTTAGTGAATTTTTAAAATCTATGAGAAAAACATAACAAATCACTTTTGGCATGTTTTACATGAATTGGATATTATTTTTTATTGGGTTGATCATTTTGTGGCTTTGGAAACTAACCTTATTTATGCATCATATTATGATCACTTGAGGAAGACCAAATGTGGTAACTACTAATGAACTCGTTGTAAGATTTATGTGTCTTTGATTTTGGGAATAGCTCATGCTTCAATTTTATAAGGGAAAGAACTTATTTATTGTGTATTGTACACTTTCTACTATCCGAAGTTGTTGTGTACATATGCTCTCCCCAGAAATTCCAACACTCTTCTTTTTTTATTTTTAGTAGGAATATTGCTTGGGGATTTCAATCATTGGCCTCAAACACATTTTTTGGTGGGTTATATAAAGGGGGGAAATAAAAATTGTACCCCAATATGTGGCTATCATCTTTCAAAGCCAAGTTGATAGACCCTTAGTCTGTTGAGACTAGATAGCAAGGAGAGCATAGGAGAACCCCCTATCTCAAGATCCTACAAATGATCTCACTATTCACAAATTCTCCCACTACAAACCTTGTTTATCAAAATCATTTAAGAACTTTGGTCGTTATTCTAAGTGGTGCATCGTTGCTAAAGAGGAGAAATGCTCACATTATGTCTCATTGTATTAAGATAAAGTCTACTTTGGGCAAGCCTATTCCTCCAAGGTAAGAAGTGTATGATGGTACATGACCCTATACTTTCTAGCTATCCTTTGCATGTTAATATGACACAGAATAATAACTAATATTAGATCCAATATTTTATTTGTATGTTTTCAAAAATTATTTTAGGCCTAAAGGGAACAAGACTAAAATGCAAGATGAAAATGCAAGGTTTAAAACTAAAAGATGGAATTTCAAGACTATAAAATTAGAGGTTGATTTGATCAATGTGGACTAAGGATGCATGTTAAGGGATTGAATGACATATGTAAGTTTTAATTAAGAAGTAGTTTTTAACCCAATGGTTTTGAAGGCTAATTTGCAAGTTTAGACCGAGGATGCAAAGACTAAATGCAAGTTTAAACTAAGGATTTAATGAAATGTAGATTTTAACTAATAAAAGTTTCAAGTCCCAGTGGTCTTAGTGATCTTAGTGATCTGATAATTAATCATGGTAGAAGTGTTTAGTCTCAAATTTTTGAAAACCCTAATTTACGAGTCAGATGCATTAAGGGATCAGGAAAATGTGTTACGTAATGATTTAGTTGCATCTCAAGATAGTAAAAAATGTGGCAAATACAAACAATTGCATAATAGAAAGTTTCATGGCTATTTTTGAAGTTTTTCAGGATGGTTACCTAATTTATCAGACCACTAAGATCACTAAGTCCCAGTGGTCTTAGTGATCTTAGTGGTCTGATAATTAACCATGGTAGAAGTGTTTAGTCTCAAATTTTTGAAAACCTTAATTTACGAGTCAGGTGCATTAAGGGATCAGGAAAATGTGTTACGTAATGATTTAGTTGCATCTCAAGATAGTAAAAAATATGGCAAATACAAACAATTGCATAATAGAAAGTTTCATGGCTATTTTTGAAGTTTTTTCAGGATGGTTACCTAATTTATCAGACCACTAAGATCACTAAGTCCCAATGGTCCGAGTGATCTTAGTGGTCTAATAATTAATCATAGTAGAAGTGTTTAGTCTCAAATTTTTGAAAACCCTAATTTACGAGTCAAATGCATTAAGGGATCAGGAAAATGTGTTACGTAATGATTTAGTTGCATCTCAAGATAGTAAAAAATATGGCAAATACAAACAATTGCATAATAGAAAGTTTCATGGCTATTTTTTAAGTTTTTCAGGATGGTTACCTTACAGATTTGATCAATTGCATTATAGATAATGTCAATTGCAGTGTTTTAATTGTTTCACCGAAAAAAATAGGATTTTGTTCAAATTTCCAATCAAATTTTATTTTGAAAAACACTTAAGGCATAATAGACAGTATGGTTGAGCTCTCAAAGTATGACCAAGGCCTTAAGGAGCCCAACAAGTTATGTTGTACTGGTAGATCACAATTGAAAACACTTGAAATCAAGAACAACCTAGGTATTGAAGTGGGTTTGTATACTTGATTGGGCCCAATCCATAAAATACCATCTCAAAGTTGATAGGTAAAGGTCCAATGACACAAGCATGTAGCAACAAGCTCACTTTCCTCTCACCTTGAATATTTATAAACCTTTTAAATGAAGAATGTATACCTTACTAAGGAGGTTACATGTTGAGTAACTTCAAGGTGTGATCTACATTGCTTGCACCAATCAAGAAACAACCAAAGGTTGGTCTCTAAATAGCACAAAGGTTCTTAGTAGAGGAAATCTTGAGAACACCATCTTGTCATATGCACAGGTTAGGAATGTTAGTTAAGTCACTCAGACCAACTATGTACCCCTACCTAGGTATCAACTAAGCTTTGGGATTTTGTTATACATGGTGCGACATGGATTGGGCTAAGACTCTTGCTCCCACTCCTTTTTATAGCCCATAGGAGAAATATGCTTGAGGATAAATATGTCTGCATTTTACAACAAATGTATTAGTAAATTGTATCAATGATCTGTATCCCTCATTTTCCAAGGTGTTGCACAAACGATCAATGACATAAAATAGCCTATGATCCCATCAATAAAAAAATATAACCTAAAAATGATTGGAATTTTAAATTGCTTACCTCATTCTTCTTACTAGTTAGATGCAGCGGGGATAGAGACAATTACAACTTAGAAATTAGCAAATGCATCGTAGATAGTGGAAAATGTGACAGACATATGACAATTGTAGTGGGGTTACAAGAAATTACATTTCATTTATCAACAAATTAGATTATTAGTCTGGCTCAAAATAAAACATCAAAAATTAAGAATTTAACAAAAAGAGCTAATTCATTAATAGTTATTTTAATAGAAAAGTTCCTTGATTCTTATTTGATGTGTCTAATTGATTTGTCCACTGTATAATTAATTTTTAACCCAATTAATTTATCATTCATTGAACAATCGTATTGCAATTTGATTAAGTTACCAAACCAGAAAAATGCATTAGATTTAAAGACAATTGTGTAACATATTATTGTATTAATTTATCAATGATTTGCAGATGATTATGTTAGACATATAAATAATTATGTGGCATTGATATTTTTTGCAAATTCAAAGTATTTGTAATCAAGAAACTAGGCTAGACATAAACATGATTACGCTACACATAAAATAAATGCATTGAAAAATAGTCAATTGTATCACATAATTCTTGATTGCGTCATTAGAAACCTACAAATTCACAAAAAACTCACAATTTCATCAAATTAGGGCTTGTTTCATGTCGGGTTCACCAAAAATGTCAACTGGGAAATAAGAATAGGAGCAATGAAACATAGGAACAACCGCAAAACTTGAATTTAAATCTAAGATCCTAGATAACCAATGAAGGAAATGAAAATCAAATGCAATATAATAAAAAGCAAACCAAAAATTAAATCTTAAGTGTGGACAAAGTGTATTCAAAATCTTGAAATGATATGATGACAAGAAGATATCGAAAACATGGTTGTATTTGAATGAGAGAAGGATTCAATATTTATAGAGAATTAAGATCAAACAAAGGGATAAGATTGATTCAAATTATAGGAGATTAACGGATAGGATCATATGAGAGGAAGAGTTAAGTGGAGGAGGTGAGAGAAATTAGCAAGTGGGAGTGAGAATTGGAGAGGTGGCAGAATTAAGTGAGAAAGACGTAAGAGTTAAATGTGGGGAGAAATAGGAATGTAAGAGAGGAATTTGGCAAGTGGAGTGGAGAAAATAGGAAAGTTAGAGTTAAGTGGTGTGATTAATAAATAAATAAATAATATTTAATATTTCCATCCACATTTTATAGATAATTAAGTAAATATTAAATTTATTTAATTATGAGGAATTAAAAATTAGAATAGATTAAACAACTAAAGAATTATTTAACCTAAGAAGTATAGTTAGTTATGGATTAAACAATTAATTAATTATTTAATCATAGAATAATAATTGGAGACTAAATAATTAAGTCAATTATTTAATCAAAGACTAGTGATTAATTAGGGAGATTAGACAATGAAAGGTTAGTCAATTAGGGCAAAGGGTGAATTAGAAGAAATCGTAACTAAATAATTAAAAAAATATCTAACCATGAGAAGATTAGCATTAATTGAATAATTTAAATTACCCAATTAATGTAAACGAATAAATACTGAAAATCGTTGTCGTAGTTGAAAGGTCATTTTCAATGTCTACACAGTCAGTTCACTAATCAAGAAATTATTTAATTCATATTTTTAGTCTTCAATTCCTCTCATCCATTCTTGATCATTGATCTTAATATGATGTATCTCAATCGATTTTCAGCATTGATCAATATTAGAAATATCTATAAGTTCAATCTTCCTTCATCATCATTCTTGAACCACAATCTTTGAGCTTTCATGTGATCACATTGCT
The DNA here is from genome assembly GCF_030272615.1 of Cryptomeria japonica. NCBI lineage: Eukaryota > Viridiplantae > Streptophyta > Pinopsida > Cupressales > Cupressaceae > Cryptomeria > Cryptomeria japonica. The sequence continues at coordinate 341,841,228 of NC_081410.1, forward strand.
AGCAGTTCTTGTGCAAAAATTTGAGAGTACTATCATTCAAAGAGAACTTGAAGAATTAATGGGGATAAGAAATCTGTTTTGTGTGAAGGTATAATTTCATTTATTATTCGTGCATTCACTTTACTTCCTTCATTGGTAAATTATACTTATTTTATGAATTTTAGAGTCTTATGGTTGAATCCTCTGATAATAATACACTTTGGTTTTATTTTTGACTGATGGTAGTCACCCATAAACCTTTAGAAACAACAAACAATCAACTCAATAACATTCATTGTCATCTCATATCAACATTCATTACCATCTCTCATCAATTTTACTTTATTATTACCTCGTGTGTTCGGTCTTTACTATGGTATGAGGAGGTTTTAACTTCAATTCATGCATTGGAAGCCCCATAATCCTCTTAGTGTAACTATTGCTTTCTCTTTCCTCGACTATAACTATGCTATTAAGTCAACAATAATATACTTCATACTTTTTACTCCATTGTACACACTCATTTTAGTGTCAATATTCCTTAAACCTAAGTAGGGTTCATTATTCTTGTTGTTGTGCTTAAAACCTCTTATAAGTGTCCCAAACTAACTGAACATGACTTCTACAATAAAATCCTTCAGTTTTGGTTGTTGTGCCCTCGAAGGCACTAGTGTGGTTGCTCTAGTGACCTTTGATACCCATCAACATTTCAAAGTGAAAAACTTGTATAAACCCTTAAAACCCTATCCTTGTATGTTTTCCAGTGGCTACTTTGTTAAGATCTCCACATAAATTCTTTAAAAAACTTATTTCAAAGAGAAAAGACATATAAAACCTTCAACCTATCATTAACCTATGAAATAGTTACACTTTCTAGTATTTAATTGTAATTAATATTTTTAGACTTCTTATGATCATCGTTATTGTTTTAATATTACTTATCAATTGGTTCTCTACCATGTGTATATTTGATTTTCCATATTTTTTCTCAATTTAAGAATCAAAATGAACTATTAAAGGTGTGCATAAAATTATCTCCTTCTTTGATTTGCACTTCACTCAAGAAATTATTATCACCAAGATCGCACATGTAATGCTTAAGCTGAAAGCTCAACAATCTTGTGCAACATGGGAGGATTTTCAGCCTGTGGGTTGCTTATAATGGAAATCAACCTGTAGGTGAAGGGCCAGTTCCCTATGAGAACACCTCCTAAAACTACTAATTATCTGGGAAAAGGGATAAGAATCCTACTGGAAATGAAAATCCTACTCTAACAAGAGGTGATTGCACCAAAAATGAATGATTACTACTACTACAAATGAATTATCAGCTTCAAAGGACCTAAAACCTGATTACAAATCAAATGAGATCATGAAACTCATATTTCATATAAAGGTTTTAAAATTTTTAATATTTTGTTTGAAGGAAAAGAATTTTCACAACATTCAATCTAATGAAACCAGTTGGCACAACACACAACCTGAGTTTGCAATGAAATTATCTTGTTCCAAAAAGTACTAACGAGACAAACAATAAAGGAATTAATAATAAAATCACAATATTTTCATCAAAATCATTCAGGTAACAATGTTGAAACAAGATAAGTATGAAAAGAATCTGTTGTTCTTTATTCATAAATTGATAAAAATCTCTTATAATGCTTGAATGCCTAAAAAACAAAAATGAGCTACAATCTTCTTGATGTTGTGTGTATGCAAGAAAATAAATAACTAACATAGAAAAAAAGAAAATAAAATACTTATAGAGAAGAAGTCTTGAAAATTTTGAAGAAGAACAAACTTGCCTCCTTAAACTAAGATGGAACTAAAAGCCTTCCCTTGTTTACTCCTTCAAATCTGCATGTGAAGTCCTTTGGGATCAAATTTACTTGAAAAACATGCATAAAAGGTGTTGAAATTGCTAGAAATTGAGAGTAAATTGTTTGAAGAGCCAACTTGACTCGTGTATGACCCATGCGGGGTTATTAACTGATAAAGAACTGTTGCTAACTCATCAAAACTCCACCTTTAATGTCTCAACTGATACATGAACTGAAACTTTTACTCTTGCTTCTCTAGCTAACCTTTGGGCTAGTGTATGATGACTCAATTGTTTGGTTAGCTTTCCTTGAAACAAAGGGGAAAATTTATCTTATTTATTGCATTTAGGACTCTTTGAATACTTCAAAACTAAGATATTTTGGCTCAAAGTTGCTGCTAATATGCATGTTTCTTGATAATATATTCCTAACTCATATTGACAAGTCATTTCAGAGTCAAAAATATTTTGTTTTTCTGCTCTTCATACATGACTGTCATGATGGATTATTATGATTGTTTTTTTTCCTAAGGACTTACTCTTAAATCTGAGAGTTGTTTTGTAATAGTTTTCTCATATCAACATTGTTTTGGTTGCTCAAGATCATTGTGATTTGGCTTGCAATGAATGCGTTCTTATTCACTGCTATATCCCTGAGTTTGACTGTAACTGCCTCCTTAGCCCTTTGATTGTGCTTCTCAGCGACAAATTATTGTCTTAAGAATGTGAATTCTATCTTGTAACTGCTTTAGGATAACCATGGTCTTCTCAATGGCTTTTGTGGTATGTCAATGATTGGACTATGTGTATTATTTTGCCACTGCTTATTGGTGTTCTTACTATGAGATGTTGCTTGACCTAGTAACCATGACCCTTGCCTTATATTTAGGACTATCAAGTCTTCTCTTGGATGTCTTCTCTTTTGAGAATAACTTTTGTTTTGAGGTCTACAACCTTCATTGTAACCTTTAAATCTACTGCCCTGAGTGTTATCAGTGAATCCTTTTCACTGTGGCATGATGACTTTGGTGCCTTTATGCTACTTCGAGTGTTATGATCATTGCCATGCTCTAGTGTGTGTGCTTTGAATGCATGTATGTAGCCTTCTTCTACGATTGTCTTTGGATGGTTGTAGCTAATTAACACCTTGCCCGAGGTCTTTTACTATCACTACAACAATCTTTTATTGTAATGCTCCTTTGTATTGCTACAAGATTGACTCCATTGAATGGTTATAATCATCGAATGTCATAGCTTTTATTGTTGTGCTTTTAGGCTTCTGGAGAGCCCAAAACCTATCAAGATGGTTGAAAGGTCTGCTTACTGTTTACAAATTGATTCACTATCTTTTGCTTGAAAACTCAATGCTTTCATAGTAGTTTTAGACTGCTACTACCATATGCATTTCATACATGCTTTTACCCTTTGATTCCAAACCTCTATTTTGTATCAAACCCTATATCATATTATCTCCTATTGGGCCTTGCTTATGATGCATGGATGTTGCTCTGTAACACTAATCTACGATCTTAATGATTGTACTTTTAGGGTCCATGTTTACTTTTTACTTGATTTATGTTGCTCCAAGGCCTGCAATTGGTCTTCAACATCCTCTACCATTAAGATTTGAAATGCTCTTTTTTGATGATTTGGGATTGTGATCTCTTTATATCATAGAACTACGATCTCTTTACTGGGTGCTCTAGAGTTGTCTTTTATTAATCTTTCAATATCCTTATTGTTTGCAAACATGATGGACAAACTATTATAGTGAATAAGATCATTGTTCTTTATGTCTTTTGTTGCTCCATTTGTTAATGGCGTCCTAGAAACTATGGACTGTGATCTCCTTTGTTTATGACTACCATTTGTCTAAATGAACTACTTTCTTGACAAACCTATATGCTTGTTATCCTAAAATGCTTTCATCTTGTGAATGTGGTTGGATATATAAGTGTTCCTAATTGCTATGAGTTGTCCTTTTAACAAGACATGTGTATTTTTTTGTAGCTCCCTCTTCTATGGTGTACTCTAAACCTTGCCAAACATTCATTGTCCTTTCATGAACTTGATCATCTTCATTTGTGCTTGGTGATAAGACTAAGATCCTTGTATGTTAAAAGGATTGTCACTATCTCTATACTGCCCTTAATAACCTGCACTCATGGAATGGTGACTGTTTTGTGATGTCTGGGCCAAACATTACTGCTCTTTCTTTGTTACTGGTTTATGCTTAATGAATGTGACTAGAATGTTGTTTATTCTTGCCCTTTTCTCTGTGATCTCCTGCTATTGTTGTCATGATTGCAAACCCTACAAAGAATCAAATGACCTCTACTTCTTGATAGTGAAATGATCATTGTGCTTTGGGTATTTGATTTGAATCATACAAAAGCCTCAAGCTTATCATAAACCCTTCTCATGAAATTACTTGATACTATTGTTAATGGATTACTCTTTCTAGCTACTATGACTCTTGTGAACAATTAATAGCGGCTCTTTCATCTTGTCATGTAGGTTTTTTTATTAGCCATAAATGAACTACCCTTTGTCTACTTTGAAGGCTACTATGAGTGTTTACCCTTAAACCATTCATTTGACATTTGCTTGGATCTTAAGGCTCATAGGCTGCCATTAACCCATTAACTGTCTCAAGCTTCCTCTAAACCTTATTCTAAGATCTCTGTTGTATGAAGCTTAATGACTATATTTTCTGCATCGATGACTTGCTTTGCTATTTTTGAAAGATCTTTGTTGCTTCATAGAAGCCCCAAATTTGTATTTAAATTGCTACTAGTTAAAAGGGCAATCAAAGAGAATAGATAGGTTCGATGCACAATACAATGATCAATAACTCAAGAAAAATCTTGTGTAAGTTTTGCTTTGTATTTATGAATGTTGCATAGATATGCATGGCTTTCAAATCTCTCTCTAACTCTTATCTCTTGGATTTTAGATTTCTTTACGCACAAAGATAAGAAGATCTAAAGGGAATGCAAAAGAATATAGTTTTTCCTATAATGTAGGGTGTTGATTTGGATTGGAACCCTACCTCTCCTCATGGAACTATCTAAAACCCTTTTTTATTTCTCTCAACTATAGTGTGTAGCCTCAGGATTACTCTTCTCACTCACGAGTCTTTGTGTGTTTCAAGTTCCAACTCTTTGTTGTGTCGTTGATGATGAAAACAAAGATGAAAAAAGGTTTTCACCCAGAAACTTTGGAAACAGTACCTCTAACTCATTGTTAACTAGAGAATGGGTTAAAAGAGAACCCTTGCAACTGAAAGTGCAAGCAGATGCATTCATGAAATGTTCTTAAAGCCTTTGTTGTAAACCTTTGTAGAGATATGCTTGCAATAGAATATACTTATCTTCTCTTGTAAAAACTAAAAGGAACAAAATTTCCTCTAAAAGAAAACCCTAAGTCTATTAAAGATACGTGGAAGAAATAATTTGTCAATAAAAGTGCCATGTAACTAATTCATCTTGAAACTTAAAACTCTTCATGCAACGCGGGATGCTTTTCTTTTAAAACTTCAATTTTCCCTCCCAAATGTATGCATGATATTTGCTTGATTCAAGGTAACATGGGAAGGTTATTTTAAAAGATTTGACTCAACAATTACATTAGCCTTTCCTTCTATTTACCTTGATGACATGAAGTCAAAGTATTAGGAAATATTTTATCACTCATAAACCCGTAGAACCTACATAGACGTATAAATCTGACCACTTTCGTAAATAGATATTTAATATTTATTTTAACCCCATTCCTCCTATTAATTAAATTCTATTTAATTATTTTCTTCACAATCATCTATTTTGATTAAATTAATTACTCAATTTATTTAATTAAATTCATCTAAACCTTTTCTAGTCTTTGATTAAATAAATCACTTTATTTAATTAATTCCCCTTTCTCCCTTTTTAATTAAATTGATCCTTGCAAATAAATAAATCTAATTTATTTATTAAATCCCCCACTTGTATTTATGCAAGTTACATATATTTTAATTAAAATCCTTCTCCTCCATCCACTTGCATTTTCCTACATCTCCCACTTGCCTCCTAAGCATTCTTTGAGAACCCATCTAACCTTAATCAATTAGCCTTAATCCCTCTTATTATATCATTTCCCTAAGTTTGAGGAGGTCACTTCTCAAAATTTGGAAGAAAGTCTTCTAAATACATTAAAAGCTTTATTTCTTCAACAAGCTAACTTGTTGAGTTCCCCCAAATTTGGAAGGACTCTTACAAATTTGTCCCCAAATTCTTCCTAACCATTAATGGTTAACTCAACCTTCTTGCATGGTTAGAGACTTTCTCTCTAACTTAACCCTCAACTAACCCAAGGGTCTCATCAAGCATTCATGGCTTTAACCTTGGTTATCTTATTAACCCTTGCACAAGAGTTTACCCCTTGGGTAAAAACTTTATCCATTGGATAACCCTAACCTAACCTTAACCCTTACCTCCTAGGGTAACCTTCATATCTTCTCAAGCATTTAATGCTTCTTGTGTCTCCTCTCAAGCAACCCTTTGTTGACAATTGTCACCATTTCATTGGTGAGAATTGTAAACATGGATTGATTAACTTTCAATCCTATCCCTTGTTAAGATTATTCAATCTCAACCATTCATTGCCCTATTTTCCCTATAAATAGAACTCTCATTCCTCATTTCAAAATAATCCAAGTTTCATGCATCTACATTATAGTCTAATTTACTAAGCATTTTAGCCTCTCTTTGTTAGAATATCATCACAACATTTAGGAATATTTTTCATATCATAAGATATTCATGCTAGGATAGTATATCATGCTAGGATAATTTGCTAATCTTTTATCATATCATCATCTTCATACTATCTTAATTATCATACTTTTAACATCCTATATAGCTTAGAATGCATTCATGCATATAAATCAAATATCACTCATTCTTGGATTTGTCATTCCTAAGTCATTTGCTCAATGGTATGAGAGCAAAACATTGACTTTAGGGATCTTGTGAGATAGAGAACAATTGGACACCCCTTGGGAAGTTGAACTACTTCAATTAGTTCATATACTTGCATCAAGAGTCTCATTGGTGTGTGGGTCTTTTAGATTCAATTTATTCATTTTTCGTCATTGCATTTTCCCGCATACAGAACCTTCCAGGTCTAAGACTTAGCCTATTTTTGTCAAGAAAGCCAAAAATAGGTAACAAAAATAAACAAACAAATAAATATATAAGTGCAATGAAACTATTAGAGTTCGCATAAAATGATATTCAAAACAAAGTGGATCAAAGATAGGATTATTTCTAACCTTGAATTCTTCTAAACCTTCTCCTCCTTCATCTTTATATCAAGGCTTTAAATGATATATATTAAGGTTGAATATGTATCTAAAAAATAATAATTATAAGTTTGTCTCCAAACTAATTTTTAATATTTCTTTTAGTCGTACACTACTAATTGAGGACTACTTATTGTTTTTATAATTAGAAACTTACATCTTAAGAGGATAATAGTACATGACTAAAGAAACATTCTTATTTTTTTCACTCTATAAATTACATCATCACAATATTATCTAAATTATATGGTTATTGGGATAGAAAGCGTAATAATTTTAGATTGAATTCAATGGTGATTAATATTTTCATGAGAAGTCGAGGAAGTAACATCTTCCTCGTCACTATAAGAAATTTCAAAATCATAATTATTTTTTCACAACAAAAATGATATAATTTAGCTCGATTCCCATCACCTAGTTTAATTAATGAATGTACCAACTTGGTCCTTAAAAAATATTCTCTACCCAAAATTGTAAAGAAATGATATTTTGAAGAAGGCAAATTTATCCTTTTGCTTTTGTTGCGACCCTATTTCTTATTTTATATCTTTGATTTTAGAAACTAGCAAAAAGGAAATTTATAATAACCAATTATAAATAATTATGAAGTTATTTTGATAATTAAATTATTGTTAAGTAACTTTATTTATTTTGTCGATATAATTTTATCATATAAATTGATAACATGATTCTAAATTTGTTACAATATTCAATGTCTTTAAAACCATTTATTAAGCTATAGTTTCATTTTGTAACTGATGGGAGTTACAAATATAGTCGACATGACATATTTAAATAGGGATTGTATAGCCTAAAATTCCAAATGCATAAATCATCGAAGGAAAATGTCAATTCCTCCAATCTATGCTAAAATCAAACTATCCTATGAAGAGCATGAAGATGAGAATGCATAATGAAGATAAAACAAAACAAAACAAAACAAAGCACCATAAAATAAATACATCCCTAGTCTCTCCATAGTTTTTGAGTCTCTTTCCAAATTGTAATGATAATGGCCCTCTGAAGTCTACAAGCACAAACAATTCAATAAAAAGGAAGCTCAAGAGTAGTGATTAACCCAAACATGGAGGCAAATATTTGAATATATAGACATGGAGCCCAAATTTGATCAATGGTTGACTTTGGATTGAATGGAGAATATATTGAACGACTTAGATTGTGTAGGAAAAACTTTGCCAAAGATTGGGAGAGAGTGGGAAGATCCCTGGAAGGAATCCAAAGGCAAGTGACAAGGTTGGGAGAAGAAGAAGGACAAGTGGTAGAGGTTTTAAGATAGTGGAGAATCTGGTGAAAGGAATTAGAGGACAAGTGACGACAATTATAAGATAGTGGAGAGGTTGAGGAAATAGGCAGGATTAAATAATAAAATTATTTAATTTCATGAGCAAGGGGTAACAATAAACATATATTTATCTTTTTACTAGACCGAGGAGTGAAACAATAAATGGAAGGATAAATGGATTTATTTATTCACCTTAAAGGAGTAGTTAGTTAATTAAATAATAAAAATCATTTAATTATAGGAATTTAGAAGAATATAACAAGAATAACTAATTAATTAAAAATTAATTAATTAAGAAACAAATGATAATTATTAAATAATAAAAATACTTAATTGATATGGAGAGGGGGGACGATTACTAGGTTGATTAAATAATTAAATTATTTAACTATGGAAGAAGATAGATGGTTAGAGGAACATTATTTTTTGGTTTCTACATTTTGCCCCTCTTTGAGGTGATGTGATTCTAAGAATTTTCTCAAAGAAGAAAAGATTCAGAGGAATATGCCCCAGTGTGCCCCGAAGGACCAAGATAAGTAAGTATGATGCCCCCTCGAGAGACTTGCTGAAAAATAAAATTTGAGGTTAATCTCTCAAAAGACAAGAATACTATATGAAAATTAAAAGAATAATTATCTTGATGACATGCATGGGTTTGATTGGATTAAGTGGATTGATTAGATTGATTGGATTGACTGAATTATTTGGGTTTATTGGATTGATTGGATTGATTAGTTGATTGAATTGATTGGATTGATTGATAAAGATCGAGTCTGGTTTCAGGATGGACACATCCTGTATAAGACAAGCGATAGATGAAATCGTCTGGTTTTAAGAAAGACACATCCTGTATAAGGTAAATGATAGATGGGAACATTTGGTTTCAAGAAGGATACATTTTGTATAAGATAAGTGATAGATGATTGGATGAAAATAATTGATAGTAAATATGAGTGAGAAGAAGAAAAGTTAGTAACAATAGAAGAAAGTTAGGTTGGCTAGGGAAAATGGATAGATCAAGGGGATATGAAGAATGGATTAGAAGAAAAGAGATAATGGATTGATAGATGAAAAATAAATGGGTAAATAAGAAAGATGAGGATTGCAAGCTTTCTTTATAAAAGTGCTTGTTTTCATCATTGAGCATTTTTGGATTTTGGCAAATAGATAGATATACACCAAGGCATGGAATGACCTAGGTGAAGATGATATCACTTTGCATGGACAAACACATTACAAGCAAGGTATTATTCATCCATCCAGAGGCATTAGTGTTTATGGTCGAGGTATGTGTGATAGTCATAAACACGATGATCCACATGTAGAAAATCACTATGTGACCTTTGATCTATAAAGCATATAAGACCATGCTAAATGAAAAGTGCCAACACAAACACCAAGAACACTTGCCCCAAAACTTCATGAAAAACCTACCACAAACACAACATACAAAAACCCATGCCAATCTGCATCCTCACTCCTCTAATCACAAGGATATCCCTGAGTAGCACAAGAACCTGACATAAAAAAGATGAAAGAAAAGACTTACTGACCAAACAAGTCAACAACCATTTATATTATCTTGCCAAAAGATACGTGCTTCAAATAGGATAAGGCTGGATAGATTGATGTTTGGGTAAGATTATGGTTGTTTAACTAATATGATGTTGATTAAGAGGATGCTTGTTCTGGGACCGATATGTCCATAAAGGCTAACAATGTGATCAAGATGTAGGATAAAGTCGATAAGGCAATTGATTGGTTTAGGCTATAAGGTAATTTGGTAGTTTGTCTTGGATAAAGATGTTGAAAAGCAATGCTCTTTTTAGCTTGAAATGTCATTATTGTAGTAAGGAGATAATTTATTGTAGATTGTGACAATGATGATGGTGTAATACCCTAAAAATGGTCATCTAAACCATGGGCCCCTAATCTCGACAACATCACCAAGGTCATAACCAAAGGCAATTAAATCAATCTTGAGCACATTAATTAATTCTTTAATCATCAAATGTCACATGGCAAATCAATAATTCTATATTAATTAAATATTTATTTAATTAATTAAATCATTCCAAGAATATCATTTTGATCAATTATCTTGTTTAATTTATTAAATATCCCTGCATTTTTTTTTTGATCGATAACCAGGATAATATATTGCTTAAAATAGAAAATATTTACATCCAAAAAGTAGATAGATAGTCTGCCACAACATGGGGTCTCGCCCCAACTACAACAAAGGAACCTAAATAGACACCAACCCAACAAGGCCAACAGCCACAAAAAATCCACTTACAAACACATACCCCACAAAAAGAAGGACACGATTGGCCTAGAGTACCTATCTACTGAACCACCCCAATGCCTCTTCCCTTGAAAAGTTAGGGATACCCTGGCTGGGCCCTGCCTCTTGCATCACACTCACTCCACCTGGCACCGTTCTCGACCTGCCACCACACAGAGAATTGCACTCCACCACCTTTGTTTGCTTCCTTGGAAGCTGATGTCGAACCATAGGCCTCCCATCCTCATCTAGAGGAGCCTTAGACCGAATTGGGGTCACCTTCCCATGAATTTTCACTCGCTCAGTCGGCCCCAAATTATGCACAAACTGCACAATCTCTCCCCATCCTTTCCTTGCATCCTCCATCTGCAATTCAATAGGTCGGGAAGCCGACAAAATGACAAACAACTGCATCACCCCCACATCCACACCGATCCTCCACCATGGTCCTACCATCGACTTCAACCCCTTGCCAATAACGGCTCAAGCCACCACTTCTTGTAAACCACCCACCCATTTGGGTCTCAACACCAAAGATGTGACCTGTTGCACTTCCTCCCCCGACTTTCCCACCATCAAGGCCAAGGAAATGAACAACGACGAAATGTCAAGGTTAGTTCTCAGCCGACAGTCCAAAGTCAAGAATTCCTCCCCAAACATCAACCTCACCGCCCTCCAAAAATCCTCACCATCCACCCTGAAGACATTCATCAACCTATTGCTCGAGATCAGGCCGCGAAAAGCAGGCATTTGCTCGTCCATCATCAAGGAAAAGTTTGCCTCCATCCTGACTCGCCTATGCTCCAAATCCTAAACACACCGCCTACCACCAAAATCCAGCCACTACAAAATGCCAAGGATCATAACACCAAGGCCTTTAAAAGCCACCACCATCACATGTCATGATTGGTCCACACGAATCACATAAAACTAAGCATCATCGTCGATCATTCACACTGATTGCCTCCATCATCACCCATCACCGCTAGGCCACTTGCAATAACATCGTAGATCACAATCCACGAGGATCATTACTTCCCACAGGTCCATGGATACAAACGGTTATTTCAAAAACAAGCTCGGGTTCACTTTTCTAAGTTGAGCCATACAACCAAAATCAAAATCATGAGGACTAAAATTTCTAAAGTCCTCCAACAATCTAAAATTATTTTCCAAGGAGCCATTCGCTCCCACATTTGAAAGCTTGTCAACTTCCAAGTTTGCTTCCCTGAGGACGTGAGTCACCTTAAAATTTTCAAAACCACCCAACAAAAGTTGCATTATTCGAACATGCTTGTCTAAGTGCCACGCCTCCATTCGGCCTCTAGCTATCCCATTCACCACAATCTGAGAGTCTCCCTCCAAATGGAGTTTCTTCACTCCCAATTTCTTAGCCATGAGAATGGCTTCTAATGCCGCTTGACACTCAGCAACGTTGTTTGATCCATCCACCAATCTTTTAGCACCTATGGCCAGAGTGTTGCCACAATCATCTCGAGCTATTACCCCAACTCTAGAGACCCCTGGATTGCCCCTCAAAGCGCCATCAAACTTAATCTTAGTCCACCCTTTATCTGGCAGAGCCCACACTTGAATTGATTCACCCTTTCTCTGAAGATTAACCCTCAAAAGCCCATTAGCAGGCCAATATCCCTGCATATTTAATTAATTAATAAATTTGCCATTTAATCATAAAAAAGGAATTAATTTATCACAAAAGAGGAATTAATCACAAAGCAAGAGTTAAATTGAAAATAAAATAAAAGAATTGAATTGAAAGAAATCAAACTTGAGATATTATTTCTTTCTTCTAAATTGAGAACTTGAAATCAGAAAAGCAATTAAAAGGAATTTAATCATTCTCTAAAATTGGAACTCAAAGCTTTTGAGAAAAAGAAGTTCAGTTGCATTGAAAAGACTCTTTTCTTGAATAAATCAAATAATTACCTATTTCTATCTCAAGTGCATGGAATTAATTGATTAATTCTATCACCAATGCAACTTGAACTTATAATCTGAATGCATTTCAATTAAATTATAATTGGAATCTATCTCAAGGTTAACTAAATCTGATTTCTCAATTATTTCAATTAATCCTAAATTATGCTTTTTCTTGATCTCTCTTGTGATTCTCTATAAATTCAGCCTTCATCTCTCATTCAAAACACCTTGGAGATTTTTTACTATACACTTTTCGCTCTGGAGTCATTGAATATATTGTGCTTGCTTTTTGAGATTATTGCATCTTAGTTTAGCTTTTTCCATATTTAGTTTACTCCATACTGCTTGAATCCATATTGCTTGAATCTTTCATCCATCTTGCATCCACTTAGCTTAATCTCATGCTCATATAGATTAAATCCTTCGTCTTGGTGTAGTCTAGTCACCGGTATTGCTTATACAAATCTGAGAGCAATTTTATACTCGCATCTTTTAGAAGGCAATTAGTCAATTTGTTATGGTTTTATTATTCATGCTTATATTTGTTTAACCATACATGTAATGACTTAATTGAAGTGTTGTGTCTTGCAACTTACAGACTTATTCCACTTTTTCACACACACATTTCTGGTGCCCATCGTGGGGTAAAAGACTACATTTTTTCGGCCTCAAAGACTAACTTTTTTTTTTCGTTTTTTTTTTCTTCTGTTTTTTCATCTGTACAACCTCTACAAATTGTTGTACGAGTTTTCCCACAGTTCCGGATGACAAACTGCAAGTATCGTATGATCTATACAAATTATCGTATGAGTCGGTGAGAATTGTCGTACAAATCTGTATTTCTGGGTTAGAAAGCAAATTTCTTTTGTCAAGTTTTCTCATTCAATTTTTATCACATTGATGCTGACCTTGGCTTGTTCTTTGTCTATCTGAGAATTTTTACAGCCTAGTCAGTTTTTGCAGAATGCTTGTCAAAGACTATGCTTGTAGCACAAAGATAATATGACTACTGATTCGTTGTCTTTGCAGGTTGCCTGAGGAGAATCGACCAAACATCGTGTATTCATTAAATTCATTTTTTTTAGGCACCTAACTTGCTATCTGGTTAAAGAACAAATCTGTATTTCATGTTTTAAGAAAATTCTGAGAGGTAGGAGAGTATGCTCTTGTCTGTATAGACAATCAGAAATCCAGACCCGTGAAGCATTTTCTTTAAGTTTGAGATTTCTATATTTTTAGCGGGCCTGCCCTCCCGAGGAGCTAATAACTCTATAGCCATTACGACCGGTGAGAGGGGAAAGACCCAAGTGGGAATGACTAAACGCCAAGTACTCCAACCCACTATAAAACAAACATGATTTGATGAAAATCAAGTCAACGACAGTGCTTGGGAATAGCTCTCCTCTATACCCTTGGGTATATTTGTAGCGTCCTAAAATTGTGACACTTGCAATTTTGACTGCATTTGGGTCTTCACGATGGCGATGCAACACTGAACCTGAATGGAGACCCCGAAACTTGCTCACGACACCAAAAACTGCATTTTTCCAGCACCCTGGCCTGATCCTCCTTGCACCCTGCTGTCCCGGGAGGTGGGACCAGAGCCCCCAGCGCCCTGGTCCCTGGCCCTATTTTGGGCCCGGTCTCCTATGGGACTTCGGGCCTTTTTGTTTGCAAATTGGAAAATAACATTTCCTGGTCGGCCTAAGGTCGGGAAAATCAGTCTTTTAACCCTAATTGGCAAGTATATAAACTACTTTTCCTCTCTCATTTGAGGAGGATGGAAAAAAGGTGGAAACGATATTCAAACATTCAAGCATTCAAGCATTCAAACATTCCTTCAAGCAATTGATCATTCTAAGTCTCCATTCAAGGCTAAGTGTTGCATTCAAGACAAGGATTCAACCATTGAAGAGGAGATCACTTACAACACATTACATGCTACAACATACAACATACAACAAACAACAACATCTATACCTTCGCATATAAGGATACAAACATCCTTACAACAAGGTATTAGTACTTGTTTTACATTACATTTACAACATTTCTCATTTCTTGGTTAATTCCAAAACTGGGGTTTGACCTAAGGGCAAACCCCTAATCCCTAACCCCCCAATCGTCTTCGCTTTTATGTGTGTAGGTTGTAGGTACGCAGCTGAAATTGAAGATCTGGAATCCTTGTGCAAAGACGAACAGATCCCCCTTCGTTTCGCAGATTTTTCGGAGGACCGTGTGCACGCCGGGCGCCATCGTCCCATCAACTTTTGCTCAAATTTGCAAGACAGCGCCGTATCGACATTTTACAGCTAATTCCAGGTCTGCAGCTTCATCCTATATCCCTATCTCAGTTTATAAGCGAATCTTTCTCACTTTCTATGCATTCCTAGCTTAATTCTTCTATCAACATTCTTTACAAAAGAGGGTAGCCTTGCTATCACAACCCTTGAAACTCATATAGAATCCAATCTTGCATTGCGTGGGATTGGATCTTGTGGGTTTCAACCCCTCTTTTGAATGTAAAGTCTCCCAAGTGAAAACCATCAACCCTAGAGACTCTCCCTTCTCTCTCCTCGGAGTTGGAAGAGGGGAGAGCGACTAGGGTTCGATTATTTTCCGCTTTACAATATTAAACCCTGGTTTTCAATAATATGAGACCTCTTAATTGAGTTTATACCTCAACGCGCCGAACGGATCCCTTACTAGTTCCAATTAAAATTAGAAGCTACCCGGTTCACCTCCAAAAGGGGGGAAAATCTTTGTGCAAGAGAGATAGTAACTCTCCCAAGATACTTGTCATTTCGTGCCCCCATTAGTGTTTGGAGTCGGCTAATACGGTGTTGAGAATCTATTGTGTGAGACTCTGCAGCCATATTCTAATTAGCTATTGGGTGTGTACCTGAGTTTACAAGAAAAGGTTTTCTTCTCTCACCAATTTCCGTAGGGTTTGCATGCTGTAATTGGAGTTATTATTCATATTACGTGTTTTCTATGTTTTCATCTCTTAAACTAAAACTAGAATACCAAAATTGGAGAAAATGAGAAATAACTCAGTGATCAAAACTTTGTTTGTGTAAAAACTAAGTCTATCCTAGTCGAAACTTGGTCTGTGTCAAAACTAAGTCTATCCTAGTCGAAACTCTGTCCGTGTCAAAACTAAGTCCATCCTAGTTGAAACTATGTCTGTGTCAAAACTAGTCTATCCTAGTCGAAACTTTGTCCGTGTCAAAACTAGTCTATCCTAGTCGAAACTCAGTCCACCTCTAAACTGGTCATCGTTAGTCAGTAAAAACTCAGTCCACCTCAAAACTAGTCACACTCAGTCAGTGAAAACTCAAAATTTTGCCTCTGTCCAGTAAATAGTCATACGAGTCTTCTGATTTATCTTCCCGTTACATATCTGTGTCGTACGAAATTCCATCAATCCTAACAGTCTGTCATTTGAGCCTACATTCTGTATCGTACGAGACCTTATTATTTGTCATCTTGTTTAGCAAATTGTCATTTGAGCCTGCATCCTGTGTCGTACGATAAACCATTGAATTGATTAGTTTGTCATTTAAGACTTACCCATATGTCGTATGATCTTAGGCAGCAACTCGTACAAAACAATATTGTCATCGTCCTGAAGCTATTAAATTGTCGTCTGGTCCTATAAAACCTATCGTATGAATCTCTGATTTTGTCAGTCCAGAATAGTCAAACTTGCCTAAAACAGTCTACAACGAGCATAAAATTGGTTATCATTTATGAGCATAAACAAATCTAAACAATGCACTTTTGTTGTGGTGTTGCACAATTTTATCGATCATCTTTCAGCTAGTTCAATCAAACATTTATCAAATTTAAGTCACTTAGATAACGTCTTACAAAGGATAGATTGTTCTTGAAACCAAACTGAGTCTTAGTTACTTCTCTTAAATCAAACTAGGTAACTTAGATAACGTCTTACATAGGATATATCTTTCCTGAAACCAGACTAAATCTTAGTTGCTTTTTCTCAATAGATATGTTAAACAAACAAATAGCTCCAAATTTGTTCTTTACCTCTGCATCACATATAGCTCTCGATCCTGTTGGTTCTAAATGCCTATTCAAACCAAAAGCTCTTCTAAAAATTATGATAAAAGTAAGAAGCCCATGACTACCTTGGCTCAACAAATTCAAGTTCTCAAGAGATAAATATATGACATTCAAGCTCAACAAAAAGATTCAATGACTCCTCTTGAGATGAAAATTCATGATATTAAGAACACTAAACTTCAAGAAATGCTAAAACAATTACATAAGATGGAACAGAAAGTAATTGAAAATCAAAAGTCAAATCTCATACAAGATCACAAGATACCTTCACCAAGACAAAAAGATATCTATTCCCTAGATAGATAGTTTACACATTTGGGGCAATCTATTGAGTCAGCTTTGGAAGAGCTTCTTAAAAACAATCTCACCATATTACCTAAAAAGACCACATGGGGATGTGAAGTTTTGAGTAAATACCGTGCATACCATAGGCATAAGAAACACAAGACTTCAATGTGTGTGGAATTAAAACATAAAATTCAAGACCTCCTTGATGATGGTGTTATTCAAATTGAAAATTCTAAAAATTCACCTAAGGACAAACCAGATGTCATTACCAAGCATGATCAAAATGATGAACCTATGTCTAGAAATGGATCACATGTCACCTCCATCTCTTCCATAATGCCTCCATCTCCTTAGTCTTCTCAACAACAATCCATACCATGTCTCTCAAATAATGAACCTAATGATGAAACTTTTCACGTTGATCCTCCAAGGCTATCTCAAGGGCCATCCCATCCAATGGTTGAAAAAGATCTTACCTCCCTAGAATCCCATGAGGATCCCATTATACCTTTCCATTTCTTCCACTATGATCCCCTTCCATCTCAAGAGAAAAGCATATTTCCTAAGAAAGATCATGATGCCTCTTCTACCTTTTCAAACCCTATTCAAAATGAAGAGTCAAATACTCTATCTACTGGCCCTCTTCCATGTCAAGATCAAAGTATACCTTCATCTCCTTGTCATAATCTTCCACGTTCACCTCAAGGATCCATCATGCCTACAAAGCCCTCTCATGATCCTACAAGTCAAAATATTTATAAACGTAAAGGGGTAGACCTTCACAAGCAAGAACCCGTCCATGTTAAAGAAACTATTAAGGGTCATGTCCTTAGTGATATTCCTCAAGATGGTGGTATCCCCACTAAACCAAAATCCAGGTACATGCCTTCCCCTTCATCTCTTCCATCCATTTTAGGACCCTATATTCCTCCATCCCTTGTGCAAGATCAATAAAGACGTATATCTTCGCGTACCTTCCATCCATCTAGAAAGACACAAAGGCTCACTGAGCAAAAAAAATCAAAATCAAAAGCTATATGGGTTCCTAAGGAACTGGTAGAAGTATTGCGTTCCAAGAAACTACAAAAGAATGGAAAATCAAAAACCATGTGGATCCCTAAGCGTCTCCTTGAAGCACAATTGTCTAAAGAAAAATCCAAATCCACAACCAAGATTGTTGTTCCTTCATCCAAACCTTTCAAATCTATTTCTCCATCCCCTCTTTCATCCATTTTGGATCCTTATGTCTCGAAATCCCTGGTTGTTCCTCTATCCAAATCTCACAATTTGAGGTCCACTTTTCCTCCATCCATCCACCATCCCTCAAGATGTGTGCCAATGGTGATCCCACAAACATTTCCATTCTCTCATGCACCAAAATTTCAATATCTGATCCATTATCCAACACCTCTTTTTCATCCTTCCATACCTCTTATCCAATCCTTTGCATAAAACTTTACCCTAGTTTCATCACAAAATACAAAAACTAAGGAAATCAACATTGGAAATACTGGACATGTACACTTAGTTGAGTCCTTCTTGGAAAGAAATCTTTATGCTGGACCAATGAACCACTGACACAAAAATCCCTGACCCTGTGAACAACATGCACCTTCAACGATATCATATCTAAGGGTTGGGTTAGTTTAGGTTTTGCTTTCTGCATTGCATATCATTTTATTCAAAGCACTGCATCACATATAGTTTCTTTTCCAAATGCATCTCATTCATACAATTTCTGCATTAGCATATAGAAGCATCAATAAAACAAGGCAATTGTCCAAGTTTATCATTTATTTGCATTCAAGACAAACACGGGTCATCTCCTTTCTTAGATATCCAGACATGAAGTCCTTGAGGTCATAAGGTCATTCATTTTTAACATTACCCTGTGACGACACTTTACTTATGGTTGGGTAGCGATTTCACTATTTGAGACTTGTTAACCCAAAATCTATCAATTGCTATATCTCAAACACATTAATAAAATCTCTAATTCATTCTAGACACCTAGTTGATCATATGACTAGTGGAAAATCTAAAATTCTACTTCAGCACCGCTGTAATTGTCACACCGAAGTAGGTTTCATTACTTACAAGTCAAGGCATGAAAAAAAAAATCATTAAAATCATAAAAGTAGAAAAAAAAAGAGAAAAAGAAAAAAAAAAAAAAAAAGGAAAAAGAGAGAAAATGCCCTGGTGAGAACTTGGTAAACAGGCACCTTGGTAAAAAAAAAATGAATCTCTGCCAAGCAGGTGAAAACCTAGCAAACATGCGCCTCTTGTACTCAAGCGCTCCATCTATCAATGCAATGTTGGCATTTCCCACTTTCATGCATAATTGCTTTCACTTGTACATATTTTAGTCACTTTTGTGACATCCCAGTTCTTTTAGAACCCTCATGGCTTGAAACTAATCAATGTCCTAGTCTTAGGTTAATCGACAGAGAACATTACATGTCCTAAGCAGTATCAACCAAGTCAACTTTACTTCAGTGAAACCTGGTCGTCCATTCCGAGTCAGTCACCTGTCTCCTGACTACTGAAGAGTTTTATCACTAAGTACACAAGCAAACAACATTACTGAAAACAATCACTAAACAGTTTGAGCTATGCATGAAATTTTCTTTGTGTGTTGTCTTTTATATTGGTTTTCGATTATCTCCCTCTGAGTAACTCGAGGAAGTCTATCTTGACTAAGAGGAGCAAGGATTGGGGGCATAATATTTTCTTTGTTTTCTACTTGTAGGAATTATTCTGATGATCTGGAAAGATCTAATCAACTGGGTGTCTGTGATAAGAGCCTTCACATTAAGGTGAAATCGCCACACATACCTTGACTCCGCTTATTTGTATGCTACAGGGAGGTTCACATCATTTCTTTGTCTATTTTGAGGGAGTTTCTTTATCATGCAATCCGGTTCCCTACGAAATCTGTCCAAGGATATGAATGAAAAAAGGGTCATCGCGGACAAGATAATTAATATTGCACATGAAAAGAAAGGAACTCTAATCTGTCTACTATGTATGTTAACGCTCAGTGATGAAACTTAAGCATTTCAAATCTAGTGACTAGGTTTAGGTTGCATTTCATTTTGCATCTCATTTTGCATTTTATTCTGCATTTTGTGAATTTAGAGTGATTTTGGTATGGTAACAATGATCTCTTTATCTTCTGAATGAGAGTTGGAAGCATCATCATTTCTCAGCTAAGCGGTCTCTGTTTCATCATTTCTCTGATCGATTACTTGTGTATTGAGATGTTAGCTGCATACATAAGCATTTTAAAAAGATTCATACATTTCATTATCACTCATTTTCATTCATCTTATTGCATAGAAAAATATAAAAAATTGCATTCTTAGATTACTCATTTTCATCATTTATTTGCATATGAAAAGAAACAAAAATAAACATCCATATTCATTTGCATTACATCCATACTAGAAAGATATGCATACATATAGAATAAAGCATATAGAAAGCATCTCATAATCGATCGACACAAGTACAATGAAGTCAAATCAAGATCTTGTATATATAATCATCAATATCTTGGGGTCCAAAGTAATGTCAACTGACATATACAAACTCCCATTGGAGCAAGAATCGTAAGGGCTACAAAAAATGGGTGTGTTTACACAAAAATCTAAGAGCTACACAAAAAAATCTAGCTCTCTGCCTCTCCCTCATCGCTAGCTGGTGGAGGAGGTGGATCCTGCTGACCAGGGTCTTGACGAGGTGCCCGAGCTCCCTCAAACCATGCCATGTACTGCGAGTAGGGTACAACTTGCTACGCTACTGGAACCGCTACGCTATACGCTGCAACATAGTAGGTTCCCCGACTTGTCTGATGGAGTACCTCCTGCCGCAAAGTGTCTCGCTCTACCCTCATCTCTGCTAGCTTTTGGTCTCGCTCTGGCAGCTGAGTCTGTGCCACTATCAACCACGACTGCAGACCCGCCAAACGTGCTCTCATTGACCGCGCTGCACCAATTGCTCCTTGCTCCCTCGTAGGCTCTCCACCTCTATCTCCACCTTCGACTCCACCCTGATCATCTCTCCTCTATCTCACTTGTATGGGAGCTACTCTCTCCTCCTCTCCTCTACCCTCTGTCACCCTAGCTCCACCTAGTCTCATGCCAACAACCCCTAGGGATCCACCCTCTCCTCTCTATTGTTGCTTACCACCAGTTGGCACCCTGCTGCTGCTAGTGCCAGGATCACCACCTATCCACCTCAGAGCCTCAACTCTCTATCCCTGCCTATGTCCCTGTCCCTGTCCCTACATGGGGGCATCATCCTCAACCTCCTCTATACGAGGTGCCTGCTCTGCTGGATAACCAATCCCTATATTGGGGCAATACCCCCGCATCTGCAATATCATCCATGTAATCCCACCTCAGTTGTTGTAACCCAGTCAGATCCTGCATGCCTAGGGCGTATGATAGCCTCGACACCCATCCTTAACTCTCCTCATCTGCATAACACGCGTATGCAGTAAACTCCTGTGAGATCCCCTGAGGTCTACCATACTACCTCATCACTCGAGTAACCACAAATCGCTCGACCACTGGCACTAATCTACCTATGAGAGGTTGGGTCATGAATAGGTCCCTACAAACAACTCTCCAATCATCCCAAGGCTCCAGACCCCTGTATAGTCTCCATATCACGACTATCAAGTCATTCAGCTGCCGTATCCAGTAATTTGTCTTGCCCAGATGGGGCTGCGTAATGTATCCACAATATCTGTAAACAATGGGCTGTTGTGGATCTCTAGCATCATCCACAATCAGTCTGCAAACTGGGAGGTTCTCCCAGGCCCATATTTGTAATATCAAAACACCTGCAGCCATGCTCTTCCCCTCCCAATAGACAATCTCATGCATCTCACGATACATGTGCGTCAGAATACAAGAACCCCATCCTAATCTCTGAGGGTGCTCCACAAGCCTCTCTAACATCCTACCCTAGCCGCATAAGAAATCATGTTCTCCCCTGTCTGGCATAAGAAAACAACTGATGAACCCTGCTAAGACGCATGCCAATGGAAATCGCTCACTGTACCTGGCCATCATGTCATCCCAACTGATAGTCCACGTAAGAATGTCTGCATCGTGGAATACCTGCCTCAGAGCTAATAGGCCAGGACGTTGTGCTGAAGCATAATCCACCTTATCCCTAGCAAATGGAATCCGGAGAATCTTATATACATCCTCGGGAGTAATAGTCATCTCCCCAACTGGCAAATGAAATGTGTTATGGTCAGAATGGAATCTCTCTATAAGTGTAGTGAGCATCCTGTGATTTACATGGATATCTGGCATTTGTAAAAGGCGAATCAATCCGTACAAATCAATATGTGCTTTGTCTATATCAGATAACTCACGCACTAATGTCATGGTCGGTGGATAGACAATTCTGAAAAGAACATGAGGTAGTCAAACCTGCAAGAATCAAACAACAAATCATCATACATCATTTCAAATTATGCTACAAGACAAGTAAAACATCACGCAAATCCAAATACATTAATTGCAAAATCAAACTTTCAAGTTTGCACACTCAAAAATGCTCACTGTTTTCCAAACGACATAACACAGTAGAGGCAGAAACTCGTACGAGTCACGAATGGGCTTAGTATGACAAAAGACTCTGATACGACATGAAACAAGCCCTGGAACGACAAAATGGTCTTCTTATAACAAGCTCATACGATACAAGGGTATACCTGAGATGATAAAACTAATGACTTAAAGAGACACAAGAAATTATAGCAATTTGTTATACGAGACAGGATTCTGTCTCGCACGATAAATCGACAAAGTCTGACTTTTACATGGCTAAAAATTCAAAAAATCAACAAAAAAATCCAAAAATGAAATGATTAAAAGGCTTAAGATCGATCACTTACTGCTGACTCATAGTTCCGAGGTCAGTTATGATGTCTCTGGTGCTCAAATTGGTGCTCCTGGATCGAAATGACCATTTTTCTTCACAGAAGGCTTTTTGAATTTTGAAACTTAGAGGGTTAAAATGAATTGAAAATGACACTTCCATCCCTTATATAGCCAAAGCCTAATTTTACAACTTGCTCCGATGGACATGAAAATTGTACCCTTAGCTAATTTGCCCATTTTGATTCCATTTTCGAGATTGAAATTGAAATCCGAGATCATTCTGCTAGTCAATTTCACAAAATTTGGACCACTTAAAACCTTTCATCAAAAGCTCATTCTTTCTTCAATTTGCGCTCAATTTCTCATTAATCAACGCCAAATTTTCAAAAATTCCTCTGAATTATTTGTGCTCAAATCATTATCGTCACCAACAATTGCCTAAAATCATGTACCCTCGCTATCTTTCGATTTCTCTCCCAAGGGGGCATACTCGTGACCTTATGACCTCACATATTCAAGTCGAGAAATTTTTCCAAATCTTCATCAAAAGTTGAGCAAAAATCTTTTTCAACTAAAGAAAATCAAATTCTTATTGCTAAGGCATCTCAATTTCATCGCTTCATATCAAGTTGAGATCTCTCGATCATCTGAATCGAATCAATCACCAGGGGCATATCAGTTTCTTCACTTCATATCAAGCTGATATTTGTCTTCATCTGAATCAATCTCTTAATGTTAATTAGTTTCATCACTTTTCATCAAGCTAATTATTTGTTTAAACTCAATCAAAGTTTAAAGAGTATCTTTGATCACACGCTCAATCTAAGCAGGTGTTCAGTTTCATCGCATCAAATCAAGTTGGACAGTTTATCTTCGCTCATCATGTCTTGATCCATCAAGTTCAAGATCGATTTTTATCTTCTCTCACTATGTCTAGATCAATCAAGTTCTAGATCAGTAAGATCCGCTTCTTGATCAATCAAGTTCAAGTTCGGTATCTTTTCTCTCTATCGTTCCTAGTTCAATCAAGTTCGGGATTGGTTTCGCTTTAATCAACTCTATTCAACTTCATCGCTTCTAATCAAGCTAAACATCTCACTCTTCATCTAGTTCATGATCAATCAAGTTCAGAACCGGTATCTCCTAGAAACAACTATTCTTCAAACCAACGCGCTGCTCGCACATTAATTCAAAGAGGGGCAAATGCAATACCCTAAAAATGGTCATCTAAACCATGGGCCCCTAATCTCGACAACATCACCAAGGTCCTAACCAAAGGCAATTAAATCAATCTTGAGCACATTAATTAATTCTTTAATCATCAAATGTCACATGGCAAATCAATAATTCTATATTAATTAAATATTTATTTAATTAATTAAATTATTCCAAGAATATCATTTTGATCAATTATCGTGTTTAATTTATTAAATATCCTTGCATATTTAATTAATGAATAAATTTGCCATTTAATCATAAAAAAAGGAATTAATTTATCACAAAAGAGGAATTAATCACAAAGCAAGAGTTAAATTGAAAATAAAATAAAAGAATTGAATTGAAAGAGAAATCAAACTTGAGATATTATTTCTTTCTTCTAAATTGAGAACTTGAAATCAGAAAAGCAATTAAAAGGAATTTAATCATTCTCTAAAATTGGAACTCAAAGCTTTTGAGAAAAAGAAGTTCAGTTGCATTGAAAAGACTCTTTTCTTGATTAAATCAAATAATTACCTATTTTTATCTCAAGTGCATGGAATTAATTGATTAATTCTATCACCAATGCAACTCGAACTTATAATCTGAATGCATTTAAATTAAACTATAATTGGAATCTATCTCAAGGTTAACTGAATCTGATTTCTCAATTATTTTAATTAATCCTAAATTGTGCTTTTTCTTGACATCTCTTGTGATTCTCTATAAATTCAGCCTTCATCTTTCATTCAAAACACCCTGGAGATTTATTATTATACACTTTTTGCTCTGGAGTTATCGAATATATTGTTCTTGCTTTTTGAGATTATTGCATCTTAGTTTAGCTTTTTCCATATTTAGTTTACTCCATATTGCTTGAATCCATATTGCTTGAATCTTTCATACATCTTGCATCCATTTAGCTTAATCTCATGCTTATATAGATTAAATCCTTCATCTCGGTGTAGTCTAGTCACTGGTATTGCTTATACAAATCTAAGAGCAATTTTATACTCGCATCTTGTAGAAGGCAATTAGTCGATTTGTTATGGTTTTATTATTCATGCTTATATTTGTTTAACCATACATGTAATGACTTAATTGAAGTGTTGTGTCTTGCAGCTTACAGACTTATTCCACTTTTTCACACACATAGATGGTGATGGTGCAAGTGTAGATTTATTATGATAGGTGGATAAGTATTACGATGATGTTTGATTACAATGTGAGATGATATGGATTGAGAGATTTTTTTGGATTTTTAAATTTTTTGAATTTAAAGGATTCTTTCAATTTTTATTTTTTTAAAGGAATTTTAAGACAAATATCATGATTTATTCTCAAGCAAGATGTATTTGTTTGCCCCTAGTTTCTAGCAAGGCATGGAACATTATGAATGGATAAAGGAATTGGTGGGACGAAAATGGATAGCAAAAAGGCTGAAGTTAGCTTATTATGGAGTTATAGTTGATTTGATTTTTAAACACTATCCAACAATGAGACAACATGTTTCAAAAGTATAATCCCTTGTGTCTTGATCAAAGATCAAGAAAAAGATTTGGATAGGATGGAGAAAGGGTGTAAGCGGGATAAGAAAGATCAATGTGGTAATGGATGATGAATGAAGAAATGAACATGATAAGTGATATGGACTGAAGGGTATGGATAAGGTGAAGGAGACATGATGGATGATGTTTTTGGAGACATTGGACTTCTCAAGATTAAGGTGAAAAATGGAAGATGGATGTAGATAGGATGGTGGAGAGGGGATGCAAAATAATGGCAGATGAAATAGGTGGGATAGCATGGATGGAGCTTGCCCCCAAGTGTAGAATGCAAGAGGATTATGGATTACTCATGATGCCTATTTTCTAGGTTTTCATCATGGTACTTTCCCAAGGCACCATCAAAGTAGTTTTTACCAGAGGACTAATTATTTCTCTTTAATTTTTTTTCCAATTTTTTTTTTTTTTGTTTTCTTTTTTCTTTTTCTCTTTCTTTGTTTTTCTTTTTATTAATTTTTCTTTTTTTTCATTTTTTCATTTTTTTTGGGAATACTTTGGATAGCTAGTGATAGGGATATGTAGATTTGGAAGGTAATGGACACATGATAGGAGATGGAGGAAGGACTCAAGAATCAAGTCCCTTGAATAACGTGCTTGGAATATGTGCTAAAATGTACCATGGATATTGAAGGCATTTTCAAAGACTTTAGTAGGGAGATAAGATAGATGAGGAGATGCAAACGAGAACGAATTTATGCAAAGAACCGAATGAGAGGAATGAAAGGTTGGAAAATAGCTATTGGATAATGGATGGCATGTTGGAAGAATTGTGCATGAGTGGGTGTAAATTTTAGCAAGATTGGCATTGGCACACACCTTGAGGGGTGGTGGAGTGAAGGAGAAAAATGGATTTTGAATTTTAAGGTTTTGATGTAGGAGTGGATGTGGATTTTGGAACATAAGGACTCGAGATGGATGGAGGAGGAGATGGAGGATTTAAGATAGTGGATTTATGAATGAAAGAAACTTTTGGAATAATAATTTTAGATGCCAACATTGATTATTCTTTGGGATGCTACTCTTTTATGAACAATTTGGGAATTGTTATCCTTAATTTTGACTCTGCTAGGAAAATTGGGGTAACCCCACAAATTTTTAGCCTATTTGTGGGTTTCTTGCTTGCTTTTTAAGACTACTTTGTCATCTCACGCATGATTGTCACTTGGTTTTTCTCCCTTTTTAATCCAACTTTGAGTTTAAGGGGCATATCGGGCCTATAAACTCGATTTACACCAACCTTGAATTCTAGGTGCAAATCATGTTTATAGGCCTAATATGCACCTCTTGATGTCCATTTTTCTCTAAGGTGCAAATCGGGTTTGTAAACCCGAAATGCACCTTGTCAAGTGCAAATTGGGTTTACAAACCTGATTTTCACTCATTTATGGCACTTGAGTCATTAATGTTTCCTTTTACAATTCGATTAGGAGTCATTTTGAAATGTTTTAAATTTCTTCCTCTTGCATTCTGGTCTTATTTTGCCCTTTTGAGTCAAAGTGACCTTGTGCAACCTGTTTTCACTTTGAATTTGCAGGATTCTTTCTTTAACCGGTAAGATCTTTTCCTTTTTATAACCTAGTTTTTTGTTTTTCTTATATCTTTGGGTCATTCTGGTTTTAAAAACCCTAATTTTTGTTCCATGTTTCTGCTTTTCATATGCATGTTCTTCTCTTATCGTTTTACCTCAAGTATAGTGGTGTGTTCACGTCAATGAACCTGAATCACACCATTAATTAGTGGTGTTCAGGTTCATGAACCTAAACACCCACTTCATCTTTCACTTTCAATGGCATTTTCACATGACTGTGCGACACCACATCCGTGGTGTTGGGGGGTTTGTGAACTTGCACATCAACCATTTTGTTTGTCTTAAGCATTTTAGTATTTTGCATTGTACTTCCCCTTAGTGGAGTTTGGGTTCATGAACACGATCTACACCAACCTTTGGTGGAGTTTGAGTTCATGAACCTACACTCCACCCTTTTTCCTTTGCTTTGAGCATGAATAGTGTAAGGTAGGGCCGTAGGCCCACCATACACTGTAAGCCTTTTCTTGGTACATGGCAGGTCTATGAACCCGACCTACACCTTGCACCCTTTGTATATACCTTGGTGTATAGAGGGTTTGTAATATTGCCTTACACCAACAATCTTGCCATGGGTGTATGGTAGGTTTGTAAACTTGCCTTACACCAACAATCTTGCCATGGGTATATGGTAGGTTTGTAAACCCGCCTTACACCATGTTTTAAATTTTTCCTTTTTCAAGTGTATGGCATGTTTATAAACCCACCTTCTACTTTGATCTTCTCATTGTTTTTACCACGTCATCACCTATTGTGACTACTACCCCTCAAGAGTTGATGAATCCCTCTCAAGATCTAGTCACAAGTGATGATGATGATTCCTCCTTTCCGCCATGGCTACTCTCCAATGCTCCCAAGAGGAAGAAACAAGTTGTTTCTCCTGATGACTTTGATTTCAGTTAAATTGTCCCCACCAAACCTAAGACTACCAAGAAAGCTAAAACCTTTTCGAGGGTAAAGGTGGATAAAGCTAGAAAAAAATATGTGGAGATTTTCATTCCTTCTCTTGATAAAGATATTGATCAGATTCAAGAATCAAATTATGTCATCAACGGGGTTGAACTGGGCAAAAAAATCATCATTCGGCCTCAGGAGATGTTCAAATAACTCTAGATTCTCTTGTTTCTAAGTATGATGAATATAAAATCAAGTAGGATAAGCTTAAAGCATAGGTTGAGAAACTTACCACTATGCTAATCAAGGTGACTCAGTCTTTAGAGACCATTAAACCAGTGACCTCATCACTGGATGAATAGGTTATGAAGAGAGCTAAGCAAGTAGCTTCGCGGAGGAAAGCAATGGGCAAGTGGATGGATAGGATTCTTAGCCAAGAAACGCGACTCCTAAGTTTAGTAGTTACCTTAGTCAACAATATTGGTGTCACGAAAACTGAGGTGGATAACACCATACAACTCTTCTCTTAAGAGTTGGAAGCAGATGAAAAATAATTTGATGCATGGTTGAAACTTGAAGATTATGATTCATATGATCTTGTACAAAATAAAATCATTCCTTCTTGGCACATGTATGTGGAGCAACGAGAGGTGCTTGAGCATCAAACGAATATTCTAGAGTAGCTTATCGAATATATGAGGAAAGCTCAAAAGGAATGCATGGAAAAAAAGGAGTTTGTTGAAAAAATATCAAAGATCCCATGTACTTTCGTAGATTAAAATGAGAAATTTCTTGATGCGGATGTGGTCATTAAAGAATTCGGTTTATTGGTAACTACTAAAACTAAGAGAGAGAACTTCTCTTTGTCCTCTATTAACAAATTCCTTGATCTATAGTTCATTATGGATTTTCCAGATTCGCTTCTAAAGAAACATAAGAATTGTTGTGATGATTTAGGAGATTCTATTATACGAGTCAAATTCATCACCAGCCATACCCAAGGACCCGATGAAGCTGAGATGAAGATTTATCTCCAGAAATTTGAAGAATTCGAGAAACAAAGATTAACTTAAAGAAAATGATAGTTAGTCATTTTTGTGACTTTCCAGTGGCTTTTTGTAATATCAATCGACACCTTAAGTGTCATTTTATATGCTCTATTGCACGTGTAGGACTGCATGTGTTCTAAGTCAAATAGGTCTCTAATTTGGACTTGGTCACAAATTAGTTGTAGCGTTTCCTAGTTTTATGCATCGCCTCTCTTCTATATATGTGAGGGTCTTCTTTGTAATAAGGATTTTTTTCCATCATTATTTTATGCAACAAAACTCTACCGAAGTGAAAATCAAAGTGAGACTTTGTGTTCATATTGCAAATTTGCAAACTTAATCAAAGATAAGACAAGTTTGGCTTTTAGACTTTGTATTGGAATCAATCTTGAGTATTATATAGATGTTCTTATGTCATTTGTGTTATATGTTCTTGAAAGATCTAAGTTGTGCATTGTTATTGTTGCAGAATATTGAGTAACTTGAGTTCATACAAGTAGACTCTGTGTTACTTTGAGAATAAGAAATTGGTGTGGATAATAGTGTGAAGTCTTTGAGCTTTTGCTTATTTGCTATAAAAAATTGTATTAAGGGGATGATAAGATAAATTCTCTGTGAATTATTGAGTTATTTTGTTTTTGATTAAGCAAAAATAGGTTTTGAGGGGACCGAAAACTCCTTACATCAAGTATTTAAAGATAAATCATTATAGAATCATAAGAGAACTTAGGACTAAGAAACAAGACTGGCTGCAAACCAAGAGCAAAAAAACCCAGCAACCATCGAAAGACTAGCAAAAGGCAAACGAGATGCTGGAAAAAACAACAACACAAACCACCTACTTAAAAATGTCTAAAGCCTGGGAGGCCTCCTTCTCAAGCAACATCATAACCTTGGTAGCTTCCTTAAGGTCCAACAGGTTCTGTGAAAGAGACTCTTCCACCGGTTTAGTGCTCTGCCTTGTTCTCCCAGTGGTGCGGGGAGTCATCTTCGAGCTCGAGGCCCCAACATCATTTTCTAGATCCACAACATTCTTCTCATTATGAATTATCTCCAGCCTGGAAACCAAAGCATTCATGTTGACCACATAAACTTTCATCATAGCAGCACTATTCTCCATAATTTTCTTCATACCTTCCTCAACTTGCATCATCTTCTGGCTGATCTTGTTGGTCTTCTAATCACTTCTACTCTTTAGCAGTTCCACTGCCTCACCATTCTTCTTTGAAATCTCTAGCATCATATTTTTCTCCTCCATAGTCCAAGTAGCATATTGAGTTATTTTGTTAGATTAGAAAATATTTTGATATATCTGAAACTCTTTGAGCTAGCAATATATTGATATTTGGGTTACAGTGGTTGATAGGACTTAAGTATTTGGAAGAAACTTTGAGTTATTTTGCATACAAAAGACTCGTCCCTAGAGTCATTTTCAGAAAGGGAAGCAACGAAGGACTTTCCTCCTTCATTGACACCTTATTTCCTATTTAGTATTGATTTAGTATTACTACAAATTTAAGTTATTTTTATTGAGATAAGGAGAAATCTGATCTAAATAGAGAATTAGATAAAAACTTGTTCTAAAAGAAGAGGAATAAGTTGTTGTATCATCTTGGATTAGTGTAAAGTTAGCAGGTATATTTAGAATAGATAGTAATTGAAGTAGAAAGGGGGAGCCTTCCCTTATAATTAGGAGAGATTGTACTTTGCCTTCTGAGAAGTATTATCTCATGTACTGTTTTGAAACTCACATTTTATGAACCTTCATTAGTTTACAAAATTTTCACCCAACAAGAATCCACATGGTTTTTTAGTTTTCTTTTTTCTTGATGGGCTCTGTGGACTTTGGGATTTTTCTTTTTTCTTTTGGATCATATTTTGATTTATTTTTGCATGTCGTTTAGATGGGACATGTTGGTCCTTGAATTTATGTGGATTTTTGCACTTATGGATTTTATGCTTGGCATCAAAATTGCTTTCAAGAGTAATAGGGTTCATGGATGGATAGGAGTGATGTGGAGGTTTATTGGATGGATTGATTGGCGTAGATGATTGGAAGACTCTAAAATATATGTGCCTTTGCCAATCTTTATTTATGAAAAGGTAAGTGGATTGCGAGCAAGGGGTGATATATATGGTGGATGAAGGGGTGTGAGGGCATAAGATGGATGAAAGGAATGAAAGATTTGATATGGAGGATGGGGATGTGTATGTTTGGATTTAGATGGAGGGACGTGGGATTTAGTAGGGATAGCAACATCTTGAGAGTGAGCTATGTAGTTGAGGCCATGAGAATTGGGATTTTCTTTAATATGAAGGGGTTATAATATACCGTGTTCATAGATGCCTAACCCTTTTCCTTGATAATGTATTCTTTGAAATATATTTTTACCAATGGGATGCTGATTTCTTTTAAAACAAGATGCGACTCCATTTTGAGGTGGATATGGGATGGAAGGAATGATAAGCTCATGGAGAAAAATGGATTGGATGAAAGTGGAGGAACCCATTTGATAAGTAAGGTGTTCATTAATAGCTTGGGTAGAAGTGACGCGATCTTGAGGAAGATAGTGATCATGAGGGGTATTATGAGGGACGAGGGGAACTTGAGGAGGATTAGGATCATGAGTGGGATTAGGAGGAATGATGTGATCTTGAGATGGATATAAAGGATTATGATATGGAGATGGAGGGATACTTTGACCTTGACATGGAAGCAAATCATTAGATGGAGTAAAAAGGGTGATTTTATCTTGATTTTGAATGGGATCATTGGATGGGAAGGAAGGGATACCATGATATTTCTTAGGAAGTGGATTATGAATGGAATTTGGAGGGACACTTTTTTCTTGAGATAGAAGGGGTTCATCTTGAATGAAATGAAAAGGAAGGGTGAGATCATCATGAGGTTTTGGGAAGATGGGATCTTGGTGAACAATTGGATGGAATGGGAAAGCTTTGGGATCTTGATCTTGATTTGTTTTAGAAGTTGTTTCTTTAGGACATAAAATTGATTCCAACAATGGTGTATGAGTTTTGACATGTATGGGGAATTATTGAATGGAGTCAACATTTTGGCATGATGAGAATGGACTTTGAATAAGACTCTTTGTAGTGGGTTGGATTGGAGTGTATGATGGTATTGGATCTACAATTTCTAAATCATAGAGGGGATTAGTATCAAGAAATGGATTTTCGAATGAGCCATTGCTAGATATAGGTATATTATTTTGATCATGCTTGAAAATGGTGTCTCACTCATTAGGTGAATTATTTAGATTTTATTTAAAAGTAATGTCACCTCAATCAATAAGGTCCTGAATGAGATTTTTTAATTTTATACAATCAATAGCTCTATTTCCTTTGGTCCTATGGTGTTCACAAAATTTTGTATCTTTTCGCCATGTTGGTTTAATATGAGGCGCATAGTGAAAATTTTTAGGTAACGTAATGATGTTTGATTGGGCCAATTTTCTTAGGCAAGATTTGATAAGTTCTTCAAGATTAGTGTATTTATGTGTTGATGTTTGGAGAAGGTTGGTTGTGGGTTTATTGTCCATTTTTTTTTCTCTTGCTTCGAGACCTTGTGACAAGAGGCATAAAAGAGACTCAAAGACCTTAGAGATGAGATGCAAGCTATATGAAATCTAAAGACTATGTTTTTTGATTTTAGGTTGTTATGGTTTTTTGGGATTTTGGGGATTTTTGAGGTTTAGAACATGCAAAAGCAAAGGCAACCTAGGATTGTAAAAGGAATGTCTAGACCTTGGATAATGAAGTTTGATGATGATTGCTTAGTAAAAATTACACTAGACTGCTGAGTGCAAGCCCAATGGATAGGAGGATAGACTAGAATGACCCAAGATGAAGGCCAAATTGATGATGAAAAGAACTCCAAGTTTTTAACAACAAATTATTAACCCAAGGTTTTAATTAAGGAAAATTGATCTTGATGCTAGGAAATGTGATTAATTCTAAAGATGCAAGGAAATGAAAGGTGCAAAATCCTACTACTCTCCACTAAGTTTGAATTTGATTTTAATTTTGGTTAACGTTTTGAAATATTTTGTAAAAAGTTATTTCTAAAGGAAGAAGACACTTGACAAGAATTAGAAGACAAAGAGGTTGTTTGACTTGGACAAAAACAACTTCATGGTCTAGAGTTCACAAGAGAGGCCTAAAGGAGCCCACAAATTCAACTAACTCTACTAGTATAACATGCTGAGTTTAACAAACACTCATAAGAAATCACTTTCCTACTCAAGAAGACAAAGGAAACTACTTGATAGGGATCCCACTACAATAAAACACCCATTCAAGGTGAACAACTAGAGGTCAGGTGGCACTCGCTTTGTGCTTGACACCAACATACGTTTCTTCTTATCCCAAAGGTTCAAACACCTTTTTCTCTCAGTCCTTTCTATAGCCCACTAGAGCTATGTACTTGAGGTCAAACCTGGAGGTGGTGAGGTCCCTTGGTAGGCCTCCTTCTAAAAGAAAAAGTGAGTGTCATTATATGTTTCTCATGCACCCTAGATCTGTGAAGGCAATGGGAGAGGATACATGCACAACAATGGGTCCACCCTAGACAAAGCCACAAGTGTGAAAAGCACAAAAGACAAGATTCATTTTAAAGCACCAATATGAAATGTTTTCTAATCTATGAAGCAAGTAAAGATAACAAAAAAGTAATTAAGACCATGCAATACCATATATTAGAAGCTTTAATTAAGAACCACTTTCCATGCTTTAGTCCTGAAACAAGATTGTTAGTAGTTTCAAGAGGGATCATCGACAAGTGAAATAAAAGTTGCACAACTAGCTAGGAGTTGAAAAACATAGATCAAATGCATTAATTTGAAAAATCAAATGCTTGCATACCCTTTGATGGAGCAATCATAATTGCAATAGTAAAATAGAGATGAATTTATCAATTCTAAATGAAATTTCAAACCACAAAATGATTAAAAAATCTAAGAGTGAGATATGAAAATCAAGGAAAACATTTATCCAAATTTCCACATGTAAAATTTTCTATGAATGAAAGAGAAACACAAGTTTGAAAGAAAATTTGCAATTTCAATCGCGATAGTAAAATAGTGACAACTTTCTTAATTTTTAACAAAAAATTAAACTGTAAAATAATTTAGAAACCTCATGAAATAATTTTTCCAAATTTTTTCATGTAAAATTTTCCGTCAATAAAAGAATAGAATGGATCCGAAAGAAAATTGTAAGAAAATATGTAAGATCTACTGCAATAAACATTATATTCACATCGAGTTGACCAAAATGTATAGCCTTAAATTCCACATACATAAATCATCAAAGGAAAACCACTAATTCCTCCAATCTATGCTAAAATCAAACTATCCAATGAAGAGCATGAAGATGAGAGTGCATAATGAAGATAAAACAAATAAAAAAAAGCTCCATAAAACAAATACTCCCCCAATCTCTCCATAGTTCTTGAGTCTCTTTCCAAATTAAAATTATAATGGCCCTCAAAAATATGCAAGAAAAAACTACATAAAAAATAAATCTAAAGAGTAGTGGTTAACCCAAAAAGGGAGGCAAAGGTTCAAATATATAGACATGGAGGGAATTTGGTCAACAATCGAGTTCGAATTAAACACAAAAGAGATTGGATGACTCATATTTCCTAGTAGAAACTTTTCCAAAGATAGGGGGAGAGTGGAAAGATTCTTGGACGAAACCCAAGGCAAGTGGCAAGGTTGGAGGAAGAAGAAGGACGAGTGGTAGTTGTTGTAAGATAGTGGAGAAGTGGAGAATCTGGTGAAAGGAATTTAGAGAACAAGTGGCAACGACTGCAAGATAGTGGAGAGGTGGAAAAAATAGGGAGAATTAAATTAATAAAATTATTTAATTTCATGATCAAGGGGTAACGGTAAATAGATGCTTATATTTTTACCCAACTGAGGAGTGAAAGGATAAATGGATTTATTTATTTATTCGACCATAGAGTAATAGTTAGTTAATTAAATAATAAAAAATATTTAATTATAAAAGGACTTTAGAAGAATATGATAGGAATAATTAATTAATAAAAATCAATTAATTATGGGATAAATGATAATTAATTAAATAATATAAACTTATTTAAACAATATGGAGAGGGGGGGTGATCTTAGTAGGTTGATTAAATAATTAAAAATTATTTAATTATGGAAAAAAATCGATGGTTAGAGGAATGCTAATTTTTTTATGTCTATAGGGATAAATACAGTTAAGGAATCCCAACTTTGGGTGGATATGGAGAGGCAGTTGGAAGGAAACAACTAAAAGTCTTGGCTTGTGTGTTTGTGTCAATTTAACACTATGATGCCAGAGGCCATGGCATGGAATTTGTAGAGGTTGGAACTTTGAACACAATGTTACTAAGTAGAGTTGAAATTTTCATGAGAATGATGAAGAATACGAAGCTACTGGAGAATTATATAAAAAATGATAATAAGTTTTCTTTGTTGAGAAGCATACCAAAGGCTTCAATTAATATGAGTATGTTTTATAATTTTATGAAGAATTACATGCTAAAGGGTATCGATATTGGTTATATAAATAATGCTATTCATTTGATGATTTTTTTTTTCATACATTTGTGAGTACGGTATATGTCTAAAATTAATTAAATTAAAAAAATAATTAATTTAGCCTTTCTGCATAATTAATTAATTTAATTATGTTCACCTTTATTCTTCTTAAAATTAATTAAATCAAATTTAATTAATTTTATCACTATAGTCTTATAATTATTTTGTCAATAAATTAATTATTTTCCCATTCTTCTAAATTCCTTCAAATCATTATTTCTTTCAATTCTCATTTAGTTAATTAATCACAATTAATTAACCTAACTAAGGCGATTCCTACAAATCACTCCCCCTAATCCCCACTTAGCCTAATTAATTCATCTATAACCATGCTTATGATTATCCCTCAATTTTATATACCTCCACTCATTCCCTCTCCTCGTGTCACATCCTCCTAACTTGCCCACTTGCATCCTAATCCTCCATTATCTCACCTAATTACCCTTCTTAATCATTTTCACATTCCTAATCCTCATGATGAGGAATGAGTCAACCATTTGTCATAAATGGTTTGTCCTCCTTCATCCCCCAAACCTTAAATGCACCTAATTTGCGTTCGCAATTGACACTCATCTGGTGGATACCAATGCATGGATAATGGATTAGGGTTGTCATTGATGGAAACTCTCCATGGAAATACTATTCAGTAGTTATAGATTTTGGTAACCAGTAGAGTGAGTAGTCCGGTAATATGTCACCAGTATTTCAGGATAACAAAGCACTTTTGGTCTGAAATATTTGTGATGATTTCGGTGGACAGTTTTGTGCATGAGATGATAGGGCCGACATGTAAACATCATTTTGACATCATTTAGTTGATCCGAGTATGTTTTAGAGATCCAGTCTAAGCTGACACTTGGTTACATGTTACATTGCATAATATGGATGGTCGACTTGATGAATGTTTCATTTTGTGAATGCGGATATATAAGACCAATTGGGATGATGCATTTGGTGTGATGTGTGATGTGGTAGACCATTTTGGAGAAATTGAGCGTAGTTTCACATGCACATTTTGATATTAGTTGATCCAGTAAGTAGTTGCAAAGCAAAACTGATGCATGAGCACCGGTCTAGTTCTTATCGGTTGAGAAGTTTTTAGTGGAATTGCTTCAGATCGTGGCATTTCTTCTTATTTGAGTGTTTAGTGTTGTGGTTTTGGTTTTATTCCCTTGTGTTCGTATTCTTGTTCGTGTTTGAGTTTCATGGCTATTGGATTTAATCCTGGTGAGTTATCGATTCTGGTATTGGCTCGGTTGATATGTTCTTACCAGTTATTCCGGCAGTGTGTTGAGTGAAGTTGGATCAAGTTGTGGTTGATCTCTGTGACTTGCAGATCGTTGATTTATGTTCTTATGTAGTGTTCGATATTCCCAGAGGACCGTGCATTGTTTTATGCATTTTGGAAGTTGTTCTTAATGATTTGAGCCGACATGTTACTGTTACACATTTCATGAACCAGTTGGTCTTTGGGATGACTTGATTGAGTTTTAATTACTTATAGATGGTATAAATGGAGGTTTGTGATTCATTTGAGAGGAAAAAAGTTAGAAGATCAAAGATAGAGTTTAGAGATCAAGCGAACATGTAGATCCAGTGAGATTTTGATATGGTGGACTAAGGTCGACAGGGTTGAGGTCTGGATTAGGGTAGAATCAACAGACTATTTCCGGAGGCCGATATGATATGTGTATGATTTGTGGATCTGATATATGTGTTGTAAGAATTTTTTATATCATGGACTGCGATCTAGCATGTGGCTTATGTAATACTTCATACTATAATAAGATTTATTCATATTGTTTATCAGTTATGTGTTTTGTTATGTTACCAGTTGTTCTTTCTGTTATTTCTGGCATCTTGTTACAGATATATTTAGCAGGGTTTATGTGTTAAGCTGCAAGGATGGGCCATCCTTTATTGTATCTCCCTACCTTGACTGTACCAAGTGGTATCAAAGCTGGTTTGTGAACCTGTTGTTGGACAGAGTCTTGTTTGTCCACCGGTTGGTTGGAGAGAAAGTTGAGGCAACTTGTAGACTTGTTTAGATTGCCGAACGTGAGGCAGAGCAAGGTTTGTAGGTAGATCACCGATCCTAGAGCTTGAGCTTGAGGCAGTTAGTGGGTGGAGACTTAAACAGATCGCCGATTCAGGTAGGCTACCATTTAGACTGGTAAATCACCGTGGAGAGGCAACCAAAAACTGTAGTCATATTGCCAAACCCTTGAGGCAGTTGCAAGTACCTATTGATAGATCGCCAGACTAGAACAAGTGATGGGACTCACTTTTTAATTAACCCTGAGAGTCTGATGCAGGAGCACAGGTCTAGTTCTTACCGATTGAGCAGTTTTTAGTAGAATTGCTTGAGATCGTGGCATTTCTTCTTATTTGAGTGTTTAGCATTGTTGTTTTGGGTTTATTCCCTTGTGTTCATAGTCTTGTTCGTGTTCAAGTTTCATGGTTTTTGGATTTAATCCTGTTCGTGTTCAAGTTTCATGGTTTTTGGATTTAATCCTGGTGAGTTATCAATTCTGGTATTAGCCCGGTTGATATGTTCTTACCGGTTATTCCAACAGTGTGTTGAGCAAAGTTGGATTGGGTTGCAGTTGATCTCCGTGACTTGCGGATCATCGATTTATGTTTCTTATGATGTGTCCAATGTTCCCGGAGGACTGCAGATCGTTTTATGCATTTTGGAAGTTGTTCTTAATGATTTGAGCCTGTTGCCCCCATCTTTGGCATACCTAAAATTTTAATTGCAAATCGATCTCAATGTTGAATGAAGACCCAATAGGTGTTTATGCGTAAGCAGTGAGCACGTGCTCCAGGGTCGTTGCTAGTCAAAATATGAAAAGTGGATGAATATTAAAAATTACTAAGAATTGAGGGAAAAAAGTTGGCAGTCGGGATCTAAGTATCATTTTGTGTCATGTGGCCAATTTTCACTTGAACCCAGTTCATAATTTGTCATATTTTAAACTTTCAAATTTTGGTGTCCCTCACCCAAAAATGATTAAAATATCTCATCCTAGGTATCATCATGAGGAATAAAATATGGTATTTTCTTGTTTCCCTACCATCAACATGTGTTTCGAATTTTAGGACTTAACTCCCTACCATTTGGAAAATATGGTCATTTTTCTCAAGCCTGAGCATTAAATTTAAAATATTTAAATTATTTTTCAAATAAATAATTTAAAATTTTAGATTATTTTAATATTGTGGTCATTTGAGGGAAGAAGTTGTCTAAAACTTCATCATCATTTTCATTTATTCTCCTTCGTGGTTGATGGTTTCTGGAGGTCAAGGTCATAATCTTTGAAAGAAATGGTTAAAGATGCTCCGTTTTCGAGCATTTTTAACCCATAATCATAACCTTTGCAAAAATGGTTAGAAATGCTCCATTTTGGAGCATTCTTAACCCATATTTCTAAGCTCTCACAAAAAAGGTTAGGAATGCTCCAAAATGGAGCATCTCTAACCTTATTTTATAACCTTGTGGGCCTGCCTTGTCAAGAAGGTTAGAAATGCTCCATTTTGGAGCATTCTTAACCTTTCCATAAGAGTTTTTGGGTGTACAAAGAAAATACAATCTTATGGATTTTTGTAAGCAATATTACACCGCGAACTGTAGTGGTAGACATAGTTGCAAATCGTGGACTCAAGCAAAGGTGTGAGTTGTTTGACAGGATGTCGTAATTAATACACAGACAAATCACAAAAAATGGAAGGAGATGATTGCTAAAAGTACAGACCATGCATGTGAACTGTTTGATATAATGCATACATGATACGTGTTTGCTAGAATGCATTGAATAAATAACATTTTGCAATGCAGATCATACACATTAAAGATATGATCAATGCAAATGTAAGACCGAGTTCCACGATATTCAAGTGGGAGCTTTGCAACAGGTTATGAACATTCATCAATGCGTTGAAGATAAATGGTCTCACCAGATGTTGAAGTTGTAACTGCTCTGGTAAACATGCATGCATCGTGAAGCATAAACAAAGCAAGTGAAATGCTTGACAAAATGCCTTAAAGAAACGTGGTCTCAATACTTATGCATTGCGGTCAAAATGTATGTACACCATGATAAATATAATCACAACAGGTAGATTATCTGATAAAATACATCGAAGAAAGATGCAGATCATGGGAAGCATAGGCAATGCACATGAAAATTTTAACATAATGCTTCACATAGATGTCATCTCAAAACCGTTTGATAGGATGCCATAGGCAAAATATGGAAACATAGTTCAAGCACACAAATTGTTTGTGGAATGCCTCAAAGAGATTTCATCTCAGGAATGTAATGAAATGATGGCAGGGATACACTCATGCACTCATTGGAAAAGCGATAGAAAATTTAAAGTGAATGCAATTGGCTGGTAAAGAGTCATATTATTTGCTGCCACCCTCCATGCCTACACAAAAATGAAAAATTTGAAATGGAGTTTGTAAATTCATCGAAGCACTAAATAAATGAGGATTGTTGTCAAATATAAAGCCATGGTCGTCATACATGAATAAATTGAAGCATAAGAGAAGATGTGCTATTTATTTTATAGAATTCCTTGAATTCATCTCATGGCTTGCAGTGATTTAAAACAAATGCAATGGCATAACTCATGGCTCACATTGATCACAAGGAATAGACAAATATATTTGTTGAGAAGAGCTACATGCAAAGCTTGTGGAACCATAGTCAAGGAACTTCAAGTGTCTGGCAAATTGCAATACTAATTTCACGAACCTCAACCAATATTCTCCAACTGCAGTGGAATGACACACAAGAGCTAGGAGACCACAGAAATAATGTCATGAACATGATAACGTTATGATCCTCATAAAAAGGGTTTATCATAGAAAGGAAAGTAAGTGATTGTGGTAGATATGGGCCAGAGAATGCAACTTTTCCCAATATGCCAATGAATGTGGGTATGCATTGTTCACTCGATAGACATTTGGTAGAGTTTTAGCCAAAAGATGAAAGAGCTATCATATAGTTGTTCAAGGCTATTGTCTCATGTATCTTATGGCTATAAACAAAAGGGTACCACATGTTGTAAAGCTAAATCTATGAAAGAGTCTAATAATAGAAGGAAACGGGTTGTTGAAAAAGGTAGAATTGATATGGCAACGTCATTGACAAGGGAGAGTTTTATTTTCTCGTGGTGGTTATAGCTTGTCTCACTTAAAATTTGATGATTACATAAGAATGGGCACTTATGTCAATTGTTCTTAGGCATGTGCATATTGTAATGAAAAGATGGAGGTTAATTATGTATAGGGATGCATTATCACTTTTCAAAAGATTGATGAAGGTGACTACATAAGAATTGATCATACCATCATATAAGCCTTCTTATTGTTCAAATAAATACTATGTTCATGAGGGATAAGGATGTTCGAGAGCTAGACAAGATATCTCTAACATGAATGAATATGCATTTTTCAAATAGAAGCTACTCCAAATCAAAGAAGACCACCTTTATTTCGGAATATGTTCGATGCAAAGGATTGATGGATTACTACATCATACACACAATGTGCATGCCCAAGTGTCATCAAGAGAGATGTTGGTGATATGATTATGAGATTAGATGAAGTGGATGAAGATGGAGAAGTGCCTCAGCATAACTCATGACTTGGTTCTTCATCGATAATACAAGTTTGAAATTGTATTTTTGTAAAATTGACTTATGTTGCTTATTGTAACCAAAGGTTAGAAAGTTCACTTCTTCGGTGCATAAAAGTGTAAGTTACTAACTCATTGAAATTTACGCAGAAAAGAGTTAGTTATTAACCCAAGATTGAAATTGGTTATAAGGCAGTTATCCTACAAGCCTATAAATAGAAGGCTATTTGTAACAAGGGGGAACTATTTTTACAGAGGGGAAAACTCTACTGGAATTCCAGGAGAAACTTGTAATGACATTTTGATTTGCACTATGTATAGAAATGATTTTAGATATGTATATTTCCAAAAGGATAATGAAGAATACATCTTAGTTCGTGTGTTCTAAATGTATTCATGTGTTATCATTGTTGATTTCTCATATGTCAAATTGGTAGTCTTTTTATGCATATGTGATTTGTACAATTGATGTGATGATGCACAAGCAACCTTTGGTATCTTAGTTTGAATGTGTTGAAGTATCTCATCTCCGGGTATGTTGAGATTTGTCATTCTTCTTTATTGTCACCTCATGGCTAAGCATATTATGTTATAAACTCCCCTTGTAATTTGTTGCAATGTTGAGAAATCTCAATTGATGGTCGTATGTCTATTGTTGGGGTTTCTATCTTTATTTATTTTTAGCTTTATGATTTCTCATTTATGTACTTTCAGGTTAAAAGTACACAAAAATCCTAAATACCCCTATCATACGAGGGAGCTACCCCTATCAAACGCAGAGGAACATTGTGGGTTTACTCCAATCTCTCCAACTGTTGGAACATTTGTCACTGCTCATCGGGCAAATAGGGTCATTTTAAGATAAACGACCACAGTGACAAATCTGTTTACCAACATAGCCGACATGTTAGCATTACATGTTTCATGAACTGGTTGGTCTTTGGGCCGACTTGATTGAGTTGTAATTACTTATAGATGGTATAAATGGAGGTTTGCGAATACTTTGAGAGGATGGAAATTAGAAGATCGAAGACAAAGTTTAGAGATCGAGCGAAAATGTAGATCCGACAAGATTCTGATCCGATGGATTGAGGGTGGTAGGGCTAAGGTCCGAATTAGGGTAGAACCGACAAACTATTTCTGGAGGCCAATCTAATATGTGTATGATGTGCGGATCTGATATATGTGTTGTAAGAATTGTTTGTATCCTAGACTGCGATCCAACATGTACTGTCTTATGTAATACTTAAGGTTCTAATTAGATTTATTCATATTGTTTATCGGTTATGTGTTCTGTTATGTTTCCGGTTGTTCTGTCTGCTATTTTTGGCATCTTGTTACCAATTACCGATATATTTAGCAGGGTTTATGTGTTAAGTTGCAAGGATGGGCCATCCTTCATTGGATCTCCCTACCTTGACTGCACCAAGAACAAAGAAGATAAGCATATCAGTTGCAGTGAATCATTTTGCACTTAACCTTTGACATAGTCAAATGTTATTTTCTAGTTCACTACTCTCTGTAATTAGTTTGTAATCAATTGTAAGGCAGTGAGCCTTCCTCTAGGTTGTAACCCTTTGTACTTGAGTAGTGAGCTCTAGGCAGTGAGCTTGAATTCAAGTGCATTCCCCTTATGTAATATTGTTTTGCTATTATCCATAGTGGAATAATATTATGGGATCAAATCCCACTATGGTTTTTCCCATTTGGGTTTCCATGTAAAAGTATTGGTGTTATGGTTGCATGGTTGTTTGTTTTGTGTTGCTGCACTTTACTTTCTTTCTTATGCATCATGTTGGTTGAAAATTTTGTACACTTGGGGAAATATACAAAATTGTGGTTTCAACCACAACGTGTGAGTAAAAATCTCCTAATTAAGGGAAGGCTCCCCCTATCTAACTGCAACTTTGAAAATAAAATGGGATGGGACAACAATCTTTCTTCTTCTTTCAAGAAAGACAATATCCTTTTCTCTTCATAAAAAAGGATAGCGATTTAATATAAATACCAATAACCACTTTCAAAATGAAATGAGAGAAAGGAAATGAAGTTTCCTAGAAATCTCAAAGACTTCTGTCACTTCCTTCGAGATGAGACAACAATATCAAGCTCAAAGACTTGATTATGTGAAGTCCTATCTACCCTTTTCTATACTAATGCTATCAAGAACAAATTATAACAGATCAAAGACTGGAATATCTTATTCTTTTCTACTTAAAACAATGGGAAGTAGTATAAGCTCAAAGACTCACAACTATTTCTCACAAAATCTACTCCTAAATTCTCCTAAGAAAAAGTGAAAGCACAAAGACTTACAACTTCTCTCAACAAAATATTTATTTTAATCCATATTAACCTCAACTACTTGCAACACAAAGACTGCAAATCAGATGTGATTAAGCTCTGTAAGAAACACTTGCAAGAAAGATGATATAGAACACAAACTCAAGTATGTAGCACAAAGACTCAAAGCTTGAGCAATTTCCTTCTATTCCTTTCAATTCTTGAATTCACACATGAAAGCTCAAAGACTTCTTTGCTATAAATTTGGTAGAGTTTTTGCTTGCTTTCTAAAACATAAAGATTACAATAGACCCCTCAAGTATTTATAGAAGAGGAGCCTTGAGAAAAGGTGGGAGGATCCTAACTAACTTGAGAGATTCTCTCAACCACCAAGACTTATTCAATAACTAACTAAGACTTCAATAACTAACTAAGACTTATTCCAACTATAGTCCTAACTGAACACAACTTGTAGTTGCCTTACATGTAATTACAAAAGTGCAAGTAATGACTTAACTTGCATTTTAGAAAAATACTTTTACATGTAACTTGTCAAGAGAAAAACTACAACTAAAGATTAAAAATGTGGAAAAATACAACTAAGTGTTGAAAAACACTTAAGTTGTAGCACGTGAAGACATGAATCCTTCAAACTTCTGGATGATCATTTGTAGTTCATCGGGATCCAGTTCATGGGTGTTCTTGGCAACAATCATGGTCTTCACAATAGTATCATGACATCAGAGGAGCGCAAAGCTGTTTTTCTCTAGGATGGACTAGATTTCATGCAAAAAGATTTGGTGTTTCATCAACATTTGAATTGAAGCGGCCGAGAATTGTTCGCTCCTCCATTAATTATGAATCCTCATCTGTAAATCAGCAAGGACTTCTTCTTCTGGAATTAGTTCTCCAGCCTGACTCATCATGTTGTAAGAGGCATTTTCACAATGAGAGACAATATCTTAGAAAAATTCACCCCGTAATCTCATTGTATCACCAATCTCCTCAATGAGGGATTTAAGAACAAGGGCCTTGTTTTCCATAAGCTCTTCAAATTCCAAGTACATGACCCCAGAAGAGATGATGGCATGTTCCTGTAGAACACTC
Source organism: Cryptomeria japonica (assembly GCF_030272615.1). NCBI lineage: Eukaryota > Viridiplantae > Streptophyta > Pinopsida > Cupressales > Cupressaceae > Cryptomeria > Cryptomeria japonica. The sequence continues at coordinate 341,886,117 of NC_081410.1, forward strand.
AAAATGTTGTTGGGGCATGGTACGCCAGATTGTCAAACTATGTTCAACACTTTCCAGATTTTTTTTGAAAGTATCAGAAGTCTGATCTAGTTTCTCTTCAACGGTTTCCAACTTAGACATCACCTGAAAATGTCTTTCATCACTTGTGCACATAGATCATGAAGCTGATCAACCCAGGAATTCAATGCTTGTACCTTCTGAGCAGCCCTTTCCACTCCATGATTTGATTCTTGGGAATCGAAAGAACCTACGAAATTACTCCCTTCAGCAACATGTTTTGTGATTTTATGAACAACTGCCATAAGTTGTCGGTTTCCCTCTTCTAGCTTGTCTTTCTTTTCTAGAAGTTCATCACACCGTTGTACCAATGAAGCTACATAAAACTAAGCTTCATGTTTAATCACCTCATGTGTTTGCTTACCCAATTATATCATTGTAACTTTGTAATCAACAACTGACGTTTCTTCAAGTGGCTTATCTACAATGGGCTCAACAATTTTAGCTACCTTCATCTTGTTGTTGTCAACAGTTACTCTGGAGATATTCTTGGCCTTTTTAGCAACCTTGGATCAAGACTGTTTTAGTTGCCGATGATCAAAGGAATTAGGTGAGATTTCTTGCTTCTTCCTTTTTGGACTAAAAGAACTAAGCCATGGAGGTAAAACCATCAACTCTCCTCCAGTAGCAGCTGTAGGCAAAGGAGAATCAATTTCCATTTGAATAACCGTGGTCATCCTGGGAGGAATATTTGTTTGGATGGAAACCATGGTTTGCTCAGTAACCAATGGGCATGAAGATTTCCTCATGAATTCTTCGAAACCAGAAAAGGAGGTATCAATTTTTGATAGCTGGATACAAGCAGGAGTATCTTCAGGAACTTCCTACACACTCTCTTGTTGATGATCAAGAGGTGGCTCGTATGCCAAAATTGGAATGACATTTTGAGGAGATTCATGCACAAGCAAGTCAGGAGGAGAAAGGGGCGTCTCAATGGAAACTGGGGTAATAATCTCATGAGGTGAGTCCAATACTGGAGACTTGGGAGCATCATCAGATTGCTGCCCTTCTTCTGGATTGTCCAGATCGATGACCTTAACATGAAACCGTGACTTTTCCTTCCCATGAACTATCGCCTCCTCAGGAGGAAGCACTACTGCTTGACTAACTCGCAATTTTATCCTTGTGCCCGAAGATGATGCACCTTCCTTGTTGTCAACCCGAATCTCAGACTTCCGTCCAAGAGGCCCTGTAGAATCATCTTCTTTTCCAATCTTGATTTTTATGAGTCTAACAACATTACTTTTCAACCAAGCATTGGTGTTAGCCAAGATAGGCTAGAATCTCTCAAGAATGGATATGCACTCCTTGTGTACTATTGGATTAAAGGAAGTGGAGCTTCCTCAACCCTTCATGAAATATATTCAGGATCAAGTACGTGCCCATCGTCAATCATCCCTTGTGGAACATCCACCAAGTTCAAATCAATAACTTGCTCAACAATGAGCCTGCAGTAATCCATCTTCAGAACCTCGACCTTTGTACGAAGATCTATCCAGATATCCTCAATGCAATGCACGTGCACGAAGTTTTTTTGATCTTCTCCTTCATACCTTGGTAATCAAAATTGGCTCTGGACTTAAACCTTTTGAGCCTAATTTTCTGCATTTCAGTCTCCATGGCCTTGGCTTTAACGGATGTGGCAAGAGAATACCAGCCAATTTTTAATGGGTTTGTTGTAGAGATCCCCATTCCAACCTTATGTCTGGCAGTCTGATGAGTGTGGACAGTCCCAACTCCATAAGAATGATTTTATCAGTTGGCTAGGAAGCATGTATGGCTGCCCACTATAGCATTCAATTCTCATATAGGTGAAGGTCGGGAACTGTAGAAACAAGCATCCATACTCACTCACCCTTTCCCATGCCTCATCTGATACCCTTTTGTTCTTCAGATTTTTGTCAAACTGACACATGAAGTAATCGAAGAATGCATCTTGAACTCTTCTAAAATGCAATCTATTGGGTCTCAAAGGCAACTGATCATAATATTCCCATACCGGTATAAGCAAGCGATTACCCTTGGTAGAAAGACCTAGAAAATGTCTAAGCGATGCTGCCAAGTACACCAAATACGAGTTCATGTAGAAAGTCATGGTGGAAGAGACTGCTGAAAGTTGTTCACACAAGGCATCGCTGATGACTTCTCCCCATGATATACGATGGGACTGCCTTATGAACATGATGAACTAGTACATCCAGGGCTCAAAAACATTAGAATGTTCAAGGCCCATTATCCTGCTGAGGAGGGTTACGATGTCTCCTATTTCCCATTTGAAGTCATAGCGGCAAAACTTTACCCACCTTGAGAAGGCAGCTCATGGCTCATGGATCCACCTGTTGATATGTTGTTTACAATCTTTTTCCCTTTTCACATAATACTCAACTGCACTCTCTTCGGAGATTTCCATGTAAACAGGTGCGGGAGGTATTCTGAAGACTTTCTCAATTGTGTTTGCATCAAGGAGGATTATTGCTTTGCCATCATCATTTTTAATGATTCTTGTCTCCTTGTCAAAGTGATGGGTGCAAGCGAGAACAAATTCAGGTTCTAGGGCAGCCACTGGGAAAGAAGATGTGTGATGGAAATGGCTGTCCAATAGCCGCTGCATATTGCTATCTTGTGTATCCTCAACCCTCTTTACAAATTCTGACATGTCACTGGTGCAGAAAATGTCCACCACAAGCCTTGTCATTGAAATATTCCAGCAATTTTGTTTGTTGTGTAAACAACACAACAGAGGAAAGTACCATCAATTGCTCTTTTGTACAAACCAGTATCCCATAATACAAAGTTCCCAGCTTTCAACTTGATACTTCTTTTTTCCTCAAACAAGATTTGTAGGCTTAATCTCCAAATCATCCTCTTGGATTTAGCAATCCAATTTCCTCTTTTTGTGCCAAACTCCTGTTGTGTTAAAATAGATTTGACTGATGTATCAGGAACTAACACAATGGTATGAGAATTCAAGATGTAAAAATGGAAATTCTTCGCTGCTTTAATGACCGTATAGGCATTCTTCTCAATAGAGGAATACTTGAGTTCATGAGACTTTAAAGGACAACTCATGAAAGCAACAGGAGATTCAATCTCTTCTGAATTCTTCTGCATCAAAATAGCCGACATAGTATGCTCGGAAGCATAACTATACATGATGAAATCCTTGGTGTAGTTGGAACATACCAACATGGGTGCATGAGCAATTGCATCTTTGATATCATTGAATGTAGCTTTGCCTTCTGAATTCGAATGGAAAGCAGTCTTTCCTATCATCATATCCACAATATGACGAGTCTTTTCTGCAAAGTCAGGAATGAATCTCTGCAGAAAATTTACCTTACCAAAGAAAGAATGAAGCATGGTCTTATTGGATGGCAGAGGAAGAGTTTGAATAGATTTTACCCTTTCAGGATCAACTTTTATTCCTTCCTTGGAAACAATATGACCAAAGAGTTTTCCCTTTGTCACCCCAAAAACTGACTTCTTGGGATTAAGGGAGATGTCGTGCCTGTGACATCTTTCAAGTACATCTTTTAAGTAAAAAAGATGATTCTCACTATCTTTAGGAAAAATAGTGAGATCATCAAGATATACTACAATATATCTTCCCATAGTACCACAGAAGGCCAAGTCCATAGCTCGTTGGAAAGTAGCTCCTGTATTGATCAACCCTAAAGGCATTCTATGGTAGGCAAATGTACCCCATAGAGTAGTAAATACAGTCTCATGCTGATCAGATTCACTAACCTCAATCTGATTGTATCCCGAAAAACCATCTAACATAGATAGCATTTCAGAACCTATTACTGTTTGTAAAACTTGATCCATGATTGGCAATGGATAATTGTCCTTGAGTGACAGTTGATTAAGATTTCTGAAATCAACACAAATACGTATTTCTCCATTCTTCTTACGCACTGACACTATATTTACCAACCATGTTGAATGATGGATGGGAAAGATAATCCAGGCATCAAGCATCTTTTGAATTTTAGAAAGAATGGTACCTGAAATTTTTGGATTATACTGGCGCTTCTTTTGTCTAAAGGGAACTGCACCAAGCTTTAGGGGAATGTCGTGCTGCACTTCCTTGGGTTGAAAGGATTTTAGATCATCGTACAAATATGCCAAGACATCATGGTATTAGCGCAAAAGTTGAATAAACTGATCTCTTTCATCTGAAGTGCAGTTATTGCTAATATTGACAAATTTGAGATCTTCATCTGAGCCAATATTCTATTTCTCATATCCCATAGGAGAATCAACACTTTCTTGTTGCCGTCTCTTGATATAACGACCATGTTGATCGAAAAGTTTTTTAAGAGAAACCAACCCCTTGGGAATCTTATTTCCTTTCAGCTAAAGAATATTTTCATCCGACTCGGATGATGTTTCATACATTGAATCTGATGACGAAGAAGTAGGAGAATTACTTCCTTCGAAATACAGGTTGTTGAAACCATCTTCTGATTGCAGGAAATTATTAATCTATTTATCATCATTGAAGATCTGCCAATGATCCCAATTGTCAGGCACACTAGGTTTGCAGATTAACTCAATAATATATTTATCTTGACCAAAGTAAAGATGGGGAATTAATGAAGTAGCTAAAACAACAAGGTAATTAGCCCTATCATTGTACTCACGAGGCACAACTGAGATGCTAAAACCATCAAAATCTTTAATGTTTTCCCATACCAAATTACGGTAATGCCCGAGTCTATCATATATAGTCTGATATATACTCCTTACTTGACAAACTACTAATTCTGCATCACCCTGGGCGTGAAGATTTTTGATTCCTCTTTTCAATGCAACACTCATTCCTAACAAAAGTGACTCATATTCAGCTGTATTGTTAGTATTAGTGAATTGCAATTTGAAGGAATAAGGGAATATCTCTCCCTTGGGAGATATGAGAACTATGCCAACTCCAGATCCATTTGTAGCACAACTACCGTCAAACTCAAGAGTCCACACATCATTTGAACTATCATTTTCATTGGAATGATTAGTGCCGCCTTCATCCAAAACGGATGCATTATCAAAAGAAAAATTGTCATCTTCTTCCATAGGAGAAGATGAACTCTCCTCTTGTGTAGGGGAAGAGTGAAACTCTTCTTGTTGAGAAGGTAATGTAATATTTTCATCAACAACAAGAGATGAGACTTCTTCAACCATAATATATGAACTGGAAGACCCATCTTCCGATGCTTGGTCTTGATCAGTATCAACAAATTTTTCATATGCTGAAAGTAGTGAAATGTCAGAGTGGCTAGAAGGACAATCTTAAGCAAATTTTGAGATTTCATCTATATGGAGATAATAATTCCCGAAACCCGAAGATTCAAAAAGAATCTGAGCATGGGGATCATTAGATTTGACAACCATGTACTTGGTTTCTCTTTCAGGAATTAACTTCTACATAATACCTTTGACAGTTATTCTTGCTTCCGTCATATCCATGTTGAGTTCACCTCTAACATCCTTGCAAAAATTACGACCAATTAACATTCCATATGATGTAGGAACGTCAGCTACCAAAACAATCATCTTTATTTTATTATCTAGAAAAGCTGCAAATGCAAATTGAGCATCTTTGATTTGCCCAATAAGAGGCACTTGTTTGTTTTCCATGGAATAACAATGACCAAAAGTTTTGGTCAAGGTCAGCCCCAAAGCTTGAGAAACTTTTGCGGGCATGGCGTTATCAGAAGCACCAAAATCCAAGACACAACTACTTAATTGAAAACCATTGATCAACAGGGAAATGTAAAAAGGTTCTATCTTTCCTTGGGTAGTAGATGGAATGGTCACCAAATGATTGGGCAAATTCTTGGGTTATTGAGGGGCAGTATTTTCAACTATAGGATGAGTTTCCTTACTTTTAACAAAGTCAGCTAACCTATCAAATTGATTAGGATTAGCTTGTAAGTATTCAACTTCAGACATTTGAATCTTGGTCTTCCTAGCATGGTCAATAATATCGAAATCTTGAAACAAACTAGCTAGAGAGGGATTAACATTGTCCAATTCTGGTATGGGGTTACGCATACTGGGCTTGGAATCAATAGAAGAAGCTAAAGGAGGATTTTTGTTACTTACTTGACTTTTTTCTACATCCTTTGGAATGTAGGGCAGCGGTGTTCCCCTTTTAGCAATAGTAACAAGTGTTTGTAAATCACTTGCAATTATTGCAGCTTCATCTTGTTGAGCCAACTGAGTCCGGGATCTTGTCATCACAACAAATGCTTGACTATGAGTCCTTTTAGCAGTATTAGAGTCATCATAGTGCATATAGCGTATAGTAGATTCGCCAGTTACATCTTCTTCTTCTTCTTGCTGAGGAAGAGCAACGTCATCAGACTGATAATCAAAATAAGAAGACTCATTTTGATCCATCTCATAATAGCCAACTGTTGCTTTTGAAGGAGGTGGTTCAAGCGCAAGCCTCTCGGGAGGAGGAGGTAACTTGGATTGATTCTTAGTAGCATAACTAGCAGCAACATTAGGATATGTCCATCTTGGGATCCTTGTATGGTGTAGGATAGGAATTCTGAGATACTTGCTTCTTTAAAGCAAGAAGTTCATTTACCAATTTTTGCACCATTGGGTCTGTAGAACCATAAGATGAACTCTCCATATGAGAACCTCATTTAGACCGATTAGAATCCTTTTTTATTTTACCAGCTAGGATCAAATCATCTTCAATTTCAGTAACCATTGATTGAGCAATAGCTAAATTAGTGGGAGAGGCTCGCCTCAAGAAGAAACTGACCTCAGGCAACTGAGTACTAATGAAAAAGCACTTGAGATTCTTAGGAGTAGGTTTATAATTGATAGGAATTCTATTTTCTAATTTATTGAACTTAGCAATGAATTCACACATGCCTTCATGGGTATCCTTCTTCATTTGGCTCAATTGGGCCAGCAAGGTGTGTTCATCTTCCATGGGCTTGAAACGTTCTTCAAACTTGTCTCTCAACGAGTTCCAAGAAATGATTGAACCAACAACAAGATTGAAAAACCAATCAGCTGCAATACCTTGAATAGTTTCTATGAACAAACGAACAACAACATCTTGATGTTCTACTCCAAGAACACCACATGCCATATAGAAATATTTGACATGCTCATCGGGATGTTGCTTTCCATTTCCATAGAACTTGGGAAGATTTTTATGAGAACCTTGTCGAAGTGGATGAAGAGGTGGGGTTAAGGCCAAAGGACCAAAAGCTACTCCCCACAGGTCGGGAGGAGGAGGTGGAGGTGGATTAGCCATACTAGATGATGAAGATATCAGTGATTTGAAAAAGAAAGGGGAATTTTCACTTGGGATAGATATATTTTTCTTTGAAGGAGGGTAACTTGTGGTTTGTGAAAGGGATGATGTACTAGTAAGCAAATGGAATCTAGCTCGTTCAGCAGGAGATATCTCTTCTTCGATGAATGTAAACAGGCAAACCTTGTAGCTTAGAGAAATTAAAATATTTCCAAGCTCTTATCAACAGGAAACCCCAAGAAAAGTTATTTATTTTTTAAAATCAGCAAGACACTAGTCTTCAAATGAAAGCGTGAGGCTTCCGAATGCGTCTGTGTCCCCAACAGTGTCGCCAAAACACTTTTGGTTAAAATTTTTGTACACTTGGAGAAATATACAAAATTGTGGTTTCAACCATAGCGTGTGAGTAAAACTCTCCTAATTAAGGGAATGCTCCCCCTATCTAACTACAACTTCTAAAATAAAATGGGATGGGACAACAATCTTTCTTCTTCTTTCAAGAAAGACAATATCCTTTTCTCTTCATAGAAAAGGATAGCGATTTGATATAAACAACAGTAACCACTTTCAAAATGAAATGAGAGAAAGGAAATGAAGTTTCCTGAAAGCTCAAAGACTTCTGTCACTTCATTCGAGAGGGGACAACAATATCAAGCTCAAAGACTAGATCATGTGAAGTCCTATCTACCCTTTTCTATACTAATGCTATCAAGAACAAATTATAACAGCTCAAAGACTGGAATATCTTATTCCTTTCTACTTAAAACAATGAGAAGTAGTATAAGTTCAAAGACTCACAACTATTCTCACAAAATCTACTCCTAAATTCTCCTTAGAACAAGTGAAAGCACAAAGACTTACAACTTTTCTCAACAAAATATTTATTTTAATCTATATTAACCTCAACTGCTTGCAACACAAAGACTGCAAATCAAATGTGATTAAGCTCTTTAAGAAACACTTGCAAGAAAGATAATATAGAACACAAACTCAAGTATGTAGCACAAAGAATCAAAGCTTGAGCAATTTCCTTCTATTCCTTTCCATTCTTGAATTCACACATGAAAGCTCAAATACTTCTTTGTTGTAAATTTGGCAGAGTTTTTGCTTGCTTTCCAAAAGATAAAGATTACAATAGACCCCTCAAGTATTTATAGAAGAGGAGCCTTAAGAAAAAGGTGGGAGGATCCTAACTAACTTGAGAGATTCTCTCAACCACCAAGATTTATTCAATAACTAACTAAGACTTATTCCAGCTATAGTCCTAACTGAACACAACTTGTAGTTGCCTTACATGTAATTACAAAAATGCAAGGAATTACTTAACCTACATTTTACAAAAAGACTTTTACATGTAACTTGTCAAGAGAAAAACTACAACTAAAGATTACAAGTATGGAAAAATAAAACTAAGTGTTGAAAAACACTTAAGTTGTAGCACGTGAAGACATGAATCCTTCAAACTTATGGATGATTATTTGTAGTTCATCGGGATCTAGTTCATGGGTGTTCTTGGCAACAACCATGATCTTCACAATAATATCATGACATCAGAGGAGCACAGAGCTATTTTTCTCCAGGATGGACTGGATTCCATGCAAAAAGATTTGGTGTTTCATCAACATTTGAATTGAAGCGGCCGAGAATTGTTCGCTCCTCCATTCATTATGAATCCTCATCTTTAAATCAACAAGAACTTCTTCTTTTGGAATCAACTTTCCATCTTGACTTATTATGTTGCAAGAGGCCTTTTCACAATGAGAGACAATATCTTGGAAAACTTCACGCCATAATCTCATTGTATCACCAATCTCCTCAATGAGGGATTTAAGAACAAGGGCCTTGTTTTCCAAAAGCTCTTCAAATTCCAAGTACATGAACCTGGAAGAGATGATGGCATGTTTCTGTAGAACACTCAACTGTTGTTGGGGCATGGTACGCCAGATTGTCAAACTATCTTCAACACTTTCCAGATTCTTTTTGAAAGTAAAAAAAGTCTGATCCAGTTTCTCTTCAATGATTTCCAACTTAGACATCACCTGAAAAATGTCTTTCATCACTTGTGCACATAGATCATGAAGTTGATCAACCCAGGAATCCAATGCTTGTACCTTCTAAGAAGTCCTTTCCACTCCACAAACTAATTCTTGGGAACTAGAAGAACCGATGAAATTACTCCCTTCAACAGCAGGTTTTGTGATTTTATGAACAACTGCCATAAGTTGTCGGTTTTCCTCTTCTAGCCTGTCTTTCTTTGCTAGAAGTTCATCACACCGCTAGTGTACCAATTAAGCTATAGAAAACTGAGCATCATGTTTAATCACCTCATGCATTTACTGACCCAATTATATCCTTGTAACTTTGTAATCAACAACTGACATTTCTTCAAGTGGCTTATCTACAATGGGTTCAACAATTTCAGCTACCTTCATCTTGTTGCTGTCAACAGTTACTCTGGAGATAGTCTTGGCCTTTTTAGCAACCTTTGATCTAGATTGTTTTAGTTGCCGATGATCAAAGGAATTAGGTGAGATTTCTTCCTTCTTCCTTTTTGGACTAAAAGAACTAATCCATGGAGGTAAAGCCATCAACTCTCCTCCAGTAGTAGCTGTAGGCAAAGGAGAATCAATTTTCGTTTGAATAACCGTGGTCATCCTGGGAGAAATATTTGTTTGGATGGAAGCCATGGTTTGCTCAGTAACCAATGGGCATGAAGATTTCCTCATGAATTCTTTGAAACCAGAAAAGGAGGTATCAATTTCGGACAGTTGGATACAAGTAGGAGTATCTTCAAGAACTTCTTGCACACTCTCTTGTTGATGATCCAGAGGTGGCTCATATGCCGAAATAGGAATGGCATTTTGAGGAGATTCATGCACAAGCAAGTCAGGAGGAGAAAGGGGTGTCTCAATGGAAACTGGGGTAATAATCTCATGAGGCGAGTCTGATACTGGAGACTTGGGAGCATCATCAGATTGCTGCCCTTCTTCTGGATTGTCCAGATCGATGACCTTAACATGAAACTGTGACTTTTCCTTCCCACGAACTATCGCCTCCTCAGGAGGAAGCACTACTGCCTGACTAACTCGCAATTTTATCCTTGTGCCCAAAGATGATGCACCTTCCTTGTTGTCAACCTGAATCTCAGACTTACGTCCAAGAGGCCCTGTAGAATCATCGTCTTTTCCAATCTTGATTTTTATGAGTCTAACAACATTACTTTTCAGCCAAGCATTGGTGTTAGCCAAGATGGGCTGGAATCTCTCAAGAATGGATATGCACTCCTTGTGTGACTGTTGGATTAAAGGAAGTGGAGCTTCCTCAACCCTTCATGAAATATATTCAGGATCAAGTACGTGCCCATTATCAATCATCCCTTGTGGAATATCCACCAAGTTCAAATCAATAACTTGCTCAACAATGAGCCTGCAGTAATCTATCTTCAGAACCTTGACCTCTGTACGAAGATCTACCCAGATATCCTCAATGCGATGCACATGCATGAAATATTTTTTGATCTTCTCCTTCATACCACGGTAATCAAAATCAGCTCTAGACTTAAATCTTTTGAACTTAATTTACTGCATTTCAGTCTCCATGGCCTTGGCTTTAACAGATGTGGCAAGAGAATACCAACCAATTTTTAATGGGTTTGTTGTAGAGATCCCCATTCCAACCTTATGTCTGGCAGAGTGATGAGTGTGGACAGCCATGATTTGTCTTCCGAACTCCATAAGAATGATCTTATCAGGTGGGTATCTAGGAAGCATGTATGGCTACCCACTATAGAATCTGATTCTCATATAGGTGAAGGTCGAGAACTGTAGAATTAAGCATCCATACTCACTCACCCTTTCCCATGCCTCATCTAATAGCTTTTTGTTCTTCAGAGTTCTGTCAAACTGACACATGAAGTAACCGAAGAATGCATCTTGGACTCTTCTGAAAGGCAATCTGTTGGGTCTCAAAGGCAACTGATCATAATATTCCCATACTGGTATAAGCGAGCGATCACCCTTGGTAGAAAGACCTTGAAAATGTCTAAGCGATGCTGCCAAGTACACCAAATACGAGTTTATGTAGAAATTCATGGTGGACGAGACTGCTAAAATTTGTTCACATAAGGCATAGCTGATGACTTCTCCCCATGATATATGATGGGACGACCTTATGAATATGATGAACTGGTACATCCAGGGCTCAAAAACATTAGAATGTTCAAGGCTCATTATCCTGTTGAGGAGGGTTACGATGTCTCCTATTTCCCATTTGAAGCCACAATGGTAGAACTTAGCCCACCTTGAGAAGGCAGCTCGTGGCTCATGGATCCACCTATTGATATGTCGTTTATAGTCTTTTTCCCTTTTCACATAATACTGAGTTGCACTCTCTTCGGAGATTTCCATGTAAACAGGTGCGGGAGGTATTCTGAAGACATTCTCAATTGTGTCTGCATCAAGGCAGATTATTGCTTCCCCATCATCATTTTTAATGATTCTTGCCTCCTTGTCAAAGTGATGGGCGCAAGCAAGAACAAATTTAGGTTCTAGGGCAGCCACCGGGAAAGAAGATGCGTGATGGATATGGCTATCCAACAGTCGCTAGATATTGCTATCTTGTGGATCCTCAACCCTCTTAACAAAATCTAACATGTCCACATGCCCTATCTCTGTATCTCTGGTACGATCCAAAGGAGAGGAAACTTGGGAAGGCGCAACTTCATTTTGGTACTTGTCACATTTGTACTTCATCTTTTTTGGAATTGTTGATGACGACAAATCTGACATTGATGGACAACCTGGAATATTGTGATGAAGACTTAAAAGTGTTAAGGCAACATCATATTCAGCTGCAACTAACATTTTTCCTTCTTCAAATGGGAAAAAATTTGACTCTTGCACTTCACGATTTTTGTGAGAGAAAGAGGGAAAATAAATGGAAATGGGGGAATCTTGACTTTGACCAATTTTGGATCTTGGAGAAATTTTTGCAAGTATACAAGTTGGAAAGAGCATACATGCAGTCATATTTTTAAAACCTGAATGCAAGTACACTTTTAAATTTACAAATGGAGAAATGGATGGGAAAATTAGAATTAGACTTGCGGAAAATGTCGAAAATGAAAAGTACGGATATGGGTGACATGAATGGATAAAAATGGGAAAATCCGAGAATGTCATTTTCATGAAAATGGGAAGAACTTTTCAACATGTGATCCGGTTCTTAAAACTCAATTTTATTCTTTAACCGCAAGGGAAGAACAAATATTTCTAGCCAACTTGTAATCGAGATTTAAAATCCCGAATACAAGTAAAGAGGGAAAATGGGGAAGAACAATGCAATACAAAAAATGCTTATGAAGGGGGAAAATCTCTCTCAGAAAACTGATTTTTTGGGCAAGAACAACATATTTAGAAATTTACAACTAGAAAGGAAAATAAGAAAACAAGAAAACAAGAAAATGAAACAAGAAAAGAAAAGAAACCATACCTTGCTTTAATCTGAAATGCTTCTTCAAAAAGATGCAACAATCTTGGAATGAAGAAGACAATCTATTAAATAGAGACAATCCACAATGCCAAACCCTAGCCACTTTTTATAAAAATGGTATTTGCATAAAAATGCGGTGCCAAATGCAAGGGAAATGACATGAAAAGTGGCCAAAACTCTTTCTAATCTCAAATCTTAGCATACTAATCCTAAACTATTTAGGAGATTGCTGATTCGTGGCATCTTTGAAGGAGAAAAACGTGGTTTTTAGCAAAAATGTGTTTGCTGTTACATACCAAGAAACCAACAATCTTAACCTCCAAATGGCGTGAAAGATGTCTACAAATGCATGAGAATAGGAAGGAATCCTAAACGCCTTCTACCTCCAAAAATTTCTCCACAAAAACTTGCTTAAAATCCTCAAAAAATATTTTTCCTTGCTGATCGGTTTTTTGAAAAGAATAACATGTTTGAAATAGCATGAATTGGAGAAAATCGGGTTTTTGGGATGCAATAACAAGTTTAAAATTGCACTTTTTCATCAATAAGTCAAAAATCGGGTTTTTAAAATGCAATTACATGTTTAAAATCCTCAAAAATGCACTTTATAGAGAAAATTGGGTTTTTTGGGCAAAATAGCAAGTTTTTTAAAATGTCACTTTTCTCATTCCTAGGCAAAATCGGGTTTTGGAGAGAAATGTGCAAGTTTAAAATTACTTGTAAAGGGAAAATAAAATCCCTACAACAAGTTATAATTCACTTGCACACATGTAATAGGGGTTTAAAATCCCTATTACAAGCAAAAACCATTAAAGTAGGGGTTTTAGAAAAGAATTACAAGTTTACTTGTAACTTAACCAAAAAAATCTCTATTTTAACTGAAAAAGCCAAAAAGCATCAAGGGGGAAATAAAAAGCAAATTACAATTTTTTATTTTTCAATAAAGTGCACTTGTAATTAGCCAAAATTTTCCCTACAAAGACCAAAACAATGGAAATCATTAAAACTTGTAGTTCAAGGAAAATTCTCCTCCTGCAGTCAGGGAGAAAAAACCCAAAATTGAAGGAAAGACATAGTAAACGAATCCAGAATGTGATAAAAATTCAAAATGTAGTTCGAGGATGGACTGAGGATTAAGCTAGTCCAAGGATTAGTCAAAATTATGCCTCGGGAAGCGTTCCATAGAGTAAAATTTTTATTTTTTTTCACAAAATTTTTATGTAATGGTCCTTCATTTTTTAAAACAAAAATGAGGACAACAACTGGCTTTGCCTAGGGAATTCTTTCATTTATCCTTCAAGATAGTGAAAGAAAAGAAACCAAAACTCTAAGTGCCTTCTTCTTATCCATTGGGTCATAGAGTCAAACAACGCAAAAACAAACAAACAAAAGACAAAAATCAAACAAGAAAAAGACATTATTTACAAGAAGTTACCTCGAACCTTCATTCAAAGTAATGCTTCAAATGCGGACCATTATAGGGTAGCGCAAATGGTGTACCATCATGATAAGCCAAGATAAAACTATCTTCTCCAGAAATACGATGAACAGTGAAGGGTCCTTGCCAAAGAGAATCAAATTTTCCATGTAAACCTTTCGGTTCCCTTCACTTATCCCAAAGTAAAACACGATCACCAACTTGGAATCCTCTTTGCTTTGATTTTTTATCAAAAATAATTTTGACTTGTTGCTAATGCTGAGCAATCCGATCCACCACTTGTGTTCTGATGAATAATGATGAACAGTAAATACTCAACAGATACTGAGAGGGGGGGGTGGTGAATCAGTATAGACAAAAATTTCTCTAAACCACTTTGACTTTAAAGACTGCACAAACTGGTAAACAATGTCACCGATCTAAAATGGGACACTACCGGTAAAACACAGCGAGACTGTGAAACACATAAACCGATAACACTTAGATCTTCACAAAACCCAATCTCTCCTTTCCACTTCACCCATATGCATAAACAAGTAATACATCAGAAATATAAACACCACTGTATCAGCATGCATTACCACTTAACAGAAAACACTAATCATCACATGAAAAAGCATCACACATGACACACTGATTTTTCACGTGGAAACCCAACTGGGAAAAACCATGGTGGGGATGAATACCCACAAGTTGTTCTTTGAACTCTTCTGAATTCCGCTCTGTTAGGAGCCTAGTCCGATTAAGGACTTTACAATAGGTTCTGCTAGGAACCGATCTTGCTAGGGATCACCTGGTTAAGGGATGGCTAAATACCCGGTTAAAGGTTAGAACCTTGTTAAAGGTTACCTCACAAGAAGATTTGAAGAACTCATTGATTTGAGTCACCCTGTTAAAGGATTTACACAAAGCTTGTTAAAGCTACTCGGTTAAGGGATTTTCCAACTGTTGAAATGGTTAAAAGTCAACAGGTAATACACTAATCTGATAACAACAATCAATGCCAAGGCAGATCCACTTTAGTTCCTTTGCTTCTACAATCACACTCTATAGGTGTAGACACCTAAAAATGTCTTATTTATCATGTACTAATTATTCCTCTAATTAATTAAATAATTCCTTAGTTATTTAATTAAGTTAATTAATCTTATTCTTCTAATTCTTCTATTTCTTCTATTTTCTTCTAATTTCATATTTCCTCATCATCTTATTAATTATTCTATTTTCCTATTCTATCATCATTTAATCATTTTAATCATTTCCTAAATATTAATTATTATTTAATAAATTATGGTTAATTCCTCAATTTAAGTAATCTTCATTATTTAAATAAATAAACTAATTATTCTGAATTTCTCTCTAATCAACTAATCATTCAACTCTCTTCTAAATATTAATTAAATATTTATTATTTAATTAATTATGATTTAATTCCTTTAATTTAAATAATCTTTATTATTTATTTAAATTCCATTTCTACATAATTAAATAGTTTCTTTAAATTATTTAATTAACTAATTAAATCCTCCATTTCCAAATCCCCAAATTCTAATTTCATTATTTCTTCCAAATTCAAGTACGTGTGCATATATTCAAAAACCAAATTAAAATCAAAGTCAAGTTCTAAATATATTCAAATACTAAATTGAATTAAAATAAATTCAATTATTTGAATAAATCTCATACAAAGATTAAATTGAAAATCTAAATCTAAATGCAAGCACATGCTAAATTAATTAATTCAATCAATTAATTAATTAAATCATTTATCTCTTCAACTTCTATTTCCATCTTTCAGTTAGCTTTTTCTAAATTAAGATTTCTTTGTCATCCTCTTTATTTCCACCAATCATTCTTTTTCTTCCCTCAGTCAGCTTTTTCTCAATCAGTTGACTCAATTAATCCATTCAATTTATTGAGTTTCACTCCTATAATCAGCAGTTCAACTATCAATTTTCATGTGAACTCACCTGAGTTCCACCTCTTGATCAATCTGTTCCACCTTTCAATCAATCTTCTCCAATTTTCTATAAATTGGGCATTCAATCTCCATTTTCAACAATCACGAACTTTGAATCTTTGTGTCACTTGCAGGTTACTAGCGCAATATCTGAGAGCCATCATACCATGAAAAGGAGAACACCAATGGAAGCAATATGCGATCTTGGGATAGGGAGTTTTGATTTCATTTGATTATTTTAATTCCTATTTGCTTGATTGTGTTATTCCATTGTCTTATTTCTTAAATTCTTTGGTTAGGAGGGATTCATGATTTCCCTTTTGCTTCTAATTGATTACTTGTTTTTAAGATGAATTTTACATGTACGACATTTTGGTGAACCCGACGTGAACTAACAACAATTTAACCTTCTTAATTTTTCTGTGTGATTTTGCAGATTGTGCGGATTTTTCATTTTTTTTGTAGGTTGCACAAATTTTGAGAAAATATTTTTCCATCACGCAATCGAGCATTCATCATCACGCAATCGCATAGACATCATCATGCATTTGACCCTTCGGGGTCACGCATTCGTTCTGACAGGGTCACGCAATCGCCCTGTCCAGATCGCGCAATCACCCTTTCTGCATCACGCATTCGCAGGAAGCTTTGCTGTTTAATTTTTTCTTCTGTCTGTTATCTATTCTGTTTAATTCTGTCTTAAATTTGGTTAATCCGGGATCAAATTGCTTTTATTTTAATGATTTGATTAATACAGGTTGTGGCAAGAAAAGTTCAGTTCAAGATTTCAGGTGCAAGAAGGACGAAACAACAAAGGAGAGAAGCCAAACGCTATCAAAGGGTTCTTTAGGCAGAAAAATTGATACAAGATTCGGAAGAACAACTGGCCTTAGATAGCTATAATAGCCTAGTTCTTTCTGATACAGTTAAATATGATCTAATCAATATTGAATGGATGATGAGGGATTTGGCTAGGGCTTCACAATTGGTTTCGCAGGTTCCTGATCGGGTTTAGTTTTCTTATTTTTTTTTAGTTTTTAACTTTTGTTGTTGTCTGCCTTCTGTCACGCAATCGACCTATTAGTGCTATGCATTTGACCAGATATCATCACACATTTGATCTGTCAGATTTATGCATTCGCTCTGTCAGATTCACGCATTTGCTCTGTCAGATTCATGCGAACGCACAGGTAAAATTACGCATTTGCCTTTGTCAAGTTTTGAGTTTATGTTTTCTGTTAGTTTGATTATACTACTAATCTTCTGTTTATAGCTTGGGGTAGATTTTCAGAGAGGATTAGATTAGTATTTTTGCATGCACACTTCACACTTAATTTTTAGTTCTTAAAATCAACAACAGTTAAAATGGACATGCATGGATAATCTCACATTTCGTTGTTGGTGCTTAAAATGAACATGGGCTAAAATTGACATGCATGCATCTCACACTTGGTTTTTGGTGCTTAAAATCAACAAATGGTTAAAATTGACATGTATGCCTTCATACATGGATTTGGTGTTTAAAATGGACATGCACATGCATATCTAACACCTAAATTTGGGCTATAAAATGAACGTGAATCAGGCTGTATTAGATTAAATCATTTTTTCATTTTCTTAAGGTAAAGAACTTTTTATTGTGTCTGGGGTGGACCTACTATTGCACTAACTAACTTTCTACCTGCCATCGGGCTCTTGGGAGAAAGAAGGAAGGTGACAACGACATCCAAATTTTCTTTTATTCTACGTAGTGAGGGGTATCTTTGACTGGGGATTTCATCACCCCACAGAGGTACTTCGAATTGGGATGCGTTGGGGATATCATCTCTCCCAGCGTACTCTCGAGCGGGTTTTTCGAGCCGCTATATAAATATGCTGGTCAGGCGGCTAGAGTGTTGAGTGAATTCAACGTATGTGGGGGCCTTCCCTGCACCGATAAGCTCAACTAAAGCAATAAGTGGTGTTGTTCTCAAAATCTGATTCCCTTCAATGTCTTTAGAATAAGATGATCTAGAATGGGTGCCGAGAAGACATCAAAGATAAGGAAATTCCATAAACAACATATGACAAGGTTTGGTTAGACCTTCTACACTTCGGGCTTTTCTTGGAGCCCAGGTGGGTATACCTTTGTGAATTAACTTCACACTTTTAAACAATAAACCCACAGCAAACCAGTCTAGAAAACTAGTGGATTTATTCACCTCGAAAGCGACTGAAAACAAAGCATGAAAACTATACTTGACTTCAGCATTTTGATCAACAAAGCATGCAATAAACAACGTCCATTAATATCAGTGCCTTATCCAAGGTTACAGAGTCACCTAACTCAAATAAAACTCCTGAAACATAATATCTATATGCTTCCCATCAGCTCGGTTTCCACTAATTCTTACATGTGCCTGACACATACAAGAATTTAATCATTTCACACTAAACTATGGTCCTCAAAATTCAAAGTTCCTCCCAAAGAATTTACTGGTATAAGCGATCTTGCATATTTAATTTCCCTCCTAAAGAGAAAAGCTAAAAACACTCATACTGAGATTGCTTTGCAATTCCATTCAAAAGAAAAATCTTGGATTGTTCAGAATGAAAATAGTAAATATATTTGTGAATAAACTTGAAGACAACACAGAGTTTTACTCAAAAACCGATGGCCTGTATATTGATATTCGTTTGAAGAGATTTTACAAAAAGTTCTTTTTCTCCATTAAACTTTGAAAAGCTCAGATAATTTTCTGCAGTGTTTTCTTACAAAATTTTGTGATCCCTTTCCCTCTAGTCCTGGTATCCATTTATAACAATATGGATGCACAAAGCTTCAGACTTCTCGAGGAAAGTTTGTTACAATTATTTCAAAAATTGAAGAGGTTACAATTTTTGCGTAAAGCAGTTATGTGCCTTTTTCAGCTTCTGCAGTCTGTTCAACAGGTTGTTCGGTTGTAACCTCTTCTGGCTTTTCAGGGGCGTTCTCCAACTGCTCTGGATCATGGGTAGAATATTTAAATCCCCACTCACTATATATCTCTTCTGTCGGCCATGAAAAATTAATCACATCACTCTTAATTTTGGTCAACCTTTTCCAAGAATTTCTCAATTTGTTGACTTCTGAATTAAGGAAACTATAATGTGATTTAATCTTTTCTATTTCCTGTATTGTTATGACAAAGAAAGAGGTATCATCAAGGTCAATGATTCCCTTAACCCTTGCTGACAACTTGACCTCTACCTCTTTGAGCCATATTTGCTTATCTTTTATCTGATCCGGATTGGCAAAAATTCTCGGGAGCAACTCAAAAACCTGATCAGTGTATTCCTTCTTACATAGATTGACCTTCCTATCCACATTATCTACATCTGCAGCCAATTGCATTAAGACTTTAGCAACATCAGAGGTAGATTTTATAATGGGATTGGCCCTTGCTTCATCATAGGAAACACACATGAACTCTAAATCCTGCTCCCTTGGCCTCCATCTGTCAAAAATGGGTGTCAAAATGGCCTTATCTCTCCTTAATTCATTCCATATCTCCATGACCTTTCCCACATTATTGTGAAGCAGTGAGGCATTTATAGTGTTTGCAAAACTGGAGATTGTGGCTTTTATTTTCTCCTCATACTTCCCCACATAATAGGCCTGAGTCTGCTTTAGGTTCTCCAATTCTTGGGGAGTTATCTCAATCATTTGAGAACTGGAAGGCGCAGGAGATGGTGGGAGCTCAATAATGGGGCTAGTAGGTGGAGGTCTTGCAGGAGAAGAGGCGATCATTAATGTTGAAGACTCACCTTGTTGGCGTTGTCCTACCAGCTGGCTCTGCAATTTGGCAATAATGCTATCTTTGCCTCTTATCTCCTCCTTAGCACTATCATAAGCCTTCAAAACTGTTTCCAGTTTAATCTGGAGGGCCTTCTTTTCTTTGGCTTCCTTTTCAGCCACTGCAACACTGAATTTGGCAGTCTCTAACACAGTGCTAGCAGCCTCTACTACCCCTGTACTCTCTACTCTTTTAATCATCAATCCACCAATGTGACTTGTCCCTGAGGTGTCTTTACCTTTCTTGTCTTCATTTCTTTTGAGGGACCACATGACTAGTGCAGCATTGTCCTTACTGAATGTAACCCCTTCCATGGGTTTAGTCTCTTTTCTTACTGCATCCAGCACTAGAGCATCAACAATATTCCACTCTGGTAAAATGAGCACTCCAGCTTGTGCTACTAGATCCCTTCCCTGTTCAGGAGTGATGGTTTTGAATTCTTCCATCATCTCCTATTTTATTTCTTCCTCCACTGAGGCTGGATCTTTATTAGGCTGCTCTGCCTTTCTTGCTTCACGTCTAGCATTATATTTATCTATATACTGCTTCCAGATAAATTGCATGAATGCTTCAGATGTGACTTAGCTATCATCAGCTAAAAAGGCACTAGTGGCCTTCTTTATCTCAGGATCCCACTCCTGGCCTTTAAGTTCAGTCGAGGTGATGTCCATCTGTGCTTCAGTGGGCTCTTCTGGCATCCCTTCTTCCACTTCATCATAGGTATATGCAATTTCCCCCAAGCTGCCCAACTGAGAGAGGTATTCAGTTGCTGCTTGTTCATCTCCTATGTGGAGAGGGGATTGGGATGGGGAATACAGGGGTGTATCTGATTACACTTCCTTCCCCACCCTCTGCCTCTTTGGGCTGTCCTGGATGTCAATGACATCTTGTACCTTCCTCTTTCCTTTGGATGAAGAGGGTTTCCCTGTTGTAGACACCAACACACTGTAACCTGCTTTCTTATGCAGGGTGTAGTCACCAGGAGGGATTACTTTAGTGGAAGCTGACTTTCCTAAAATCATTCTTGCCTTTTCAGGGTTATTCTTAATTATAGCTTCCCTCTTCTCCTTTAGTGTTTGCATCACATCCTCAAAGCAAACAATCAAAAATTTTATTTTTTCTTCCAATGGGAAGAAGCTAGACAATGGGTCATAGCTAGCATCAAATTGATGCACAAAGTCCAGGGCTTTCTTGTAAGCCACCCATTTTTCTTTCCTTAACTCTTGTTCATCTAAATCAAATTCATTCCTGATGAGGTCTTCAGGAAAGTGGAATTGATGAGGCCTACCTCTGCATGCTACCTTCTTCCGGAACACACCATTGTAGAAGTCCTCTGGATCAGCACATCTAGACACTGTAGTGGACAAATGGTAGGGTTTGAGGAAATCCTCAAAACAATTCCAGCCTCCCTTGGTGATTACAAATTGGTGGGCTACTGTAGCTGCAGGGAAAATTGTCCCTTTACCTCTGCCTGTTAGCTCTGCCTCTTGTAGGCCACCAATTTGTCTAAAAATCTCAGCTATTCCCACTTTGAGGGGGACCTGGTATGGTAACAAAAATGGGGTGCCTCTGAAACCAAAGACTCTGAAAACTGTGGAGACTGGATATAAGTACATATCACCCCAGTTATGAACTATCTTGATATTCTCTGCGAATTCTTTTGGTCTTAAGAATTCTAGAAGAACCTTGGGGACTCTTGGGTTGTCAGAGCAAAGGAGAGTCCTTATTTTGGATTCAAAATATTTATCAAATTTTAGAAAACTAGCATCCTCTCTGTCCCATGACAACACAGTACTCCATAGTTGTACTGGCATCTTCTCTCCTTCCTTTTCTTTTACCAGGTCCATTCCACTGGCAAAATAATCACCACCTTTGAAGAGAAAGAGGTGCATCAAGAGTGAATACCACCCAAATGGCCTATCCACCTTTCCATTCTTTATCCCTATCAACCCTCCATGGATAGCATCAGCAATATAAGCAGCATAATCAAATGTAATAGCAAGAGAAGGATTCAAAATTTGAACAATCATTAACAAGTAATGGTTTGGCATATTTGATTCAACATCCTCTCCTAGAACTTGGCAAAGTGCCCAATACATCCCTTTCGCCCTCAAGGTAAACATACTCAATGAAAAAGGCTCCTGTGTGTTGGGCCCTACAACTGCTAACCCTCCTATTTTCAGAAAAAGTTCTTTGAGAGGCCCATTCCTAAGATGACTCCTCTATGCACTATACACTTGAGCTAATTGTGTGAAGTTTATGGGTTCCAAGAAGTTTGTAAACTCACTGAGCCCAAACGTTGTTCTCAATTCGTCTGCATTGATTTCCACGAGGGTTTTCCCATTTACATCCCGGATGCACCTTGTGATTGAATCATAGTTTAATGCCATTTGGGTTAGCAAGTCTGTATCCATGAATACTCCTGGGACTACCAACTTCCCGACATCTAGTTCCCAAATGCTATTTTGAGGAGCAGGAGAATTCCTCATCCCAAATCTGACTCTAAACAGCCCCAACCCAGACAGTCCAACCTGTGGGTCTCTTAACCAATTATCTTTGTCATATAATCCTTCTCCTATCTTCAGACGGGGAGC
Source organism: Cryptomeria japonica (assembly GCF_030272615.1). Taxonomy (NCBI): domain Eukaryota; kingdom Viridiplantae; phylum Streptophyta; class Pinopsida; order Cupressales; family Cupressaceae; genus Cryptomeria; species Cryptomeria japonica. Next base: position 341,908,753 of record NC_081410.1, read on the forward strand.
CCTGAGTACTAACTCTTTGGCCTTAGATGCCTGGTTAGTTGATAGCGTCAACTGCTCTAAAAAGTCATCACATACACTTCTTTCTAAATAATCAACCTTGCCAGAAAATTCCCTTTTAGGAGCCATTTGAAAATGCAACAAGATGAATATCACTTCTTAAACACTCCTGTAATACGAGAATAATTTCACTTATTACACCACACAAGAATAGCTGCAAAATAAGAAAGAACCTGATGCTTGCTTGAAGGAATTCGCTCTGCAACTGATTCGCCTTCTCTGGATTTGAAAAAGATAACTCTGCGTTACTCTTCTGCAAAATCCTTTTAAAAGATATCTACACTTGGTTGTTAGGAAATCAAATGCTTGTACTCTGGGCCTTAACTATAACATTGATTCCGCATGCTTCGGCCGTCCCTTCAAAATCGAATTCATACGAGAATTCATATTTTAGCTACAACGGATCGCAGCCTTCCTGCAAGTGTCTCACTGTTAATTTCATTTTGACGGCTTTGTCTTTAGTCTGGGTCCTGTCTTTCTATTTGCTACATAATACCACGCGGCATCCGACCATTGGCTTAGAAAATCCCTTGGCATTCTGTTTTGATACTGGCCGAATGTCTCCCTTTATACTATGGCGGGCCCATATTTTTCCCTTTTTGCCATGTCATCATCATGACACATGGACGACCCTCGTTAACTCTCGCTATTTCGCGGCCTTAGGAAGTGAGCACCTCACCCTTGCGAAATAGCGCGGGCCGTAGGATCATCCTTCAAGTTGATCACTTTTTAATCCTTTGAAAAGGTCCTCAGGAATGGTGGGCCCGCTGAGTCGTCACTAACACCTGGCACCTAGTCACCTACTGTGCTGATTTGTCGCTCCGTCACTTGCCAGAAGAAGAACCATGGGGGGTCCCACTTTCATCTCAACAGGTCTGTCTCTTATGTCATCATCAAGACATGTGGACGGCTGATATTCATCCTCGCTATTTCGCGGGTTTAAAGGGTGAGCACTTTACCCTTGCGAAATAGCGCCGACCGTCAGATCATCTCTACAGTCAATCGATATTTAACCCCTTAAGAAGGCTCTCAGAGATGGTGGGCCCACAGACACGTCATGGACACCTGGCGCCTTGTCACTTTTGGATCTGACTTGTCATTCTGTCATTTGCTGGAAGGAACCATAGGGACCCACAGTTTCCTTTTAGACCGCATGTCATCAAGACACGTGGACGACCCTCGTTAACTCTCGCTATTTCGCGGCCTTAAGAAGTGGGCATCTTACCATTGCAAAATAACGCGAGCCGTTGGATCATATTTCAACCTGATCGGTATTTAAACCCTGTTAAAGGCTCTCAGAAGAGGTGGGCCCGCAGACACGTAATGGACACCTGGCGCCTCGTCACTTTCGGATCTGACTTGTCATTCTGTCATTTGCTGGAAGGAGCCACGGGGTCTCAATAAATTGTAAGAGCTGTTCCTGCCAGGTCATCTCCACCTGTGAGCTGACTCATCTTTGGGGCCCACTTTTGAACCTTTAATCCTAACCCGCTGACTGTGGCAACTTGTGCCACGTGTTGCCTTTTAATACGCCAGAAGAAAACCACAGGGGCCCCACTTTCTTTGACCGCTATATCCTTTACGTCCTCCGTCATGACACATGGACGACTGACATTCATTCTCGCTATTTCATGGCTTTAAAGGGTGAGCACTTTACCCTTGCGAAATAGCGCGAACGGTCGGATCCCTTCTCAAGTTGATCGGCGTTTACTGGGCCCGACACTTTAGAATGAAGTAATACAAGGCGAAATTTTTTCAAATAATCAACGTAACCACCTAGGTAAATAACAAGGGGGGACACTTCCTACGACCCCGCGACCCATGATCTAAGTGAAATAAAGTAATGGCAAAATAGAAACCAGGGGGTTTAACACAAAAAGATAAGGTCTAAAACTTTAAAAAACCCTTAAACCCTCTAGGTTAAGAACAAAGAAGCTGGAGCACCAGGGACTACACCTTATTCAAAATTTTTTAAAATACCATAGCCAATTATGGGAAAGAAGAACCCAGTTTTAAAACAGTGATAACAAGTGGCTTGCTCTGAGAATCCATCATTGGATCGGGACCCCTCAAAACCTAATACTAAGAACCAATTTAGTTGCCAAAAAACCCTACATTTAGTGATTCTGGGAGTGCGGATCGTACCCCATAGATACCCTTCATGTACCTTACACTATGATATAGGAATCCCTCAGCTATAAGATCTTCGGATCTTTGGGGTAAGAGAGACTGGCATGCCTGAAAAGTGTGTGCCGTGGAGTGGAGCTAGTGCTGCCAGACTCTCTATCTGTTCATTTTGTCTCGGTATTTCATAAGGGCCTCACTGAATGGTGTCCACTATCCAGCCTAAGATTATATTTCATGCTTTTTTATGTATCAATGTGCTAGACCAGTATTGAGTCAGTCTCTTTCCCACGCATCTCTGAATTTTCTGAGATTGTATGAAAACTGAGTCAGTCAGCTATACATACCTACCAGCAATTGTTCTCAAATTTGGAAAACTACAAAACATTGTCCTACACACTAAGCTACAGAAAACAAAGTCCATTTTGAAACCAAAATTCAAAAGTCCTTACATACTTGTGACCATAGGTAGTAAATTGCATAGTCCCACTTACGTCCTCATTATCATCCTATGTCTTTTACATAAGTGCCACTTACGTCCTCATTATCGTCCTACATCTTTTGCATAGTTCCACTTACGTCCTCATTATCGTCCTACATCTTTTGCATAGTCCCAATCACGTCCTCATTATCATCCTAATTTTTTTGCATTATCATCCATATTAGTTACATAGTCCTACATTATCATGTACGTCTTCATCTAGACCTCATATACATCTAAGTCCATAGTCAGTTTTAGGTTCATAGCATGTGCCTTCATGGGTCTCCTAGGTGATGGTTTGCTCCCCTTTGACCAACCTAATTTAGTTCCAAATGACAGTTAATGAGAAATCATTGATGGTCTTGCTAACTTAGCTTGGGATTTAAGAAGAAGTGCACCTCAATATATAGGAGTCATACACAAGATAAACATTGAGTCTAGGATTTCCCGTATAATTGATAGAGAGATTTAGGCCGAACAACTTCATCAATAAATGGAAAGACTTGCATTAGAGAAATCTAGGAATGCTCAAAAGGTCTCACGTCAAAATCCTCAATAGAGAGTCTAGTATAGTGTTTCATACCTTGCATTTACGTCTACAATCTAGGGTTAAGTCATCGTCTTGCATAGAAACACCCTCATATAAGCAATTTTAGATGCCCATCACAAGGTCGTAGAAAGTGAAAGGAATAATAGACTCAAACAACACACAGTCTGTAAATCCTACTTGGAATTTAGACATGTCAACAGGTCAACACTCAGGTACACAGACAATGTCCACCATAAACAAATTACAACAACATTTGACAAAAGAAGAAATTGAGTCCGCTCAGCAAGACCCACATGTCCTCATGATCCTAGATGCACTTATACATAGCGATAGGGACAAGTATCTTTTGTTGTTAATATAAAATGGGGCAAAACTACTTGAGGATTTTGATGTCACTAATATTTTACCACCAGGAAAAACTTTAGGTCAAGATAGCAGTCAAACACCACCCTTGACACAAATACAAGCAACGACCTCCAATTTTCCTCAAAACGTATCTATCCAAACAAATGTCAACACAAATGCAAACTTTCAAACAAGTGTGTCATCCTCAGCGATCAATGCTAGTATACCATCACAAAGCATACCAATAATATCAAGTGTCTTAGCACCTATTCAAATGCAAGCAACAAGTGCAACCCAACCTCTAGTTTCCTCTTCTATGGGATCCACATATAGTCAACGAAATGCAAATCTAGGTATTGCCAATACAACAAGTACAACTCAACCAAACATGGGTTCGCATATCAACTATTTTACAGTACCTAGTGGAATGCACAACACACAAGGTTATAATCTCGATACCTTCTAACAACCTCCTAGTTATACAACCACGAATCCTTTTGTGGGACATACACAAACACAAGGTATACCTTTGACACAAACAGATATTCTGACACAACAAATACAAAATTTACAACAACAAATGACGACCATGGAAACTGGTAACGACAAGAAAAGCTACAAAATGTAGGACTTACGTCCTTATCCATTCCATCACACATTATACATGCCACCTTTCCCACAACATTTTGAAATGCCCAAATTTGATAGATATCGAGAGAAGGGTGATCCTAGAGATCATATCAGAGAATTTTTTACGGCATGTATAGAGGCTGCCTCAGAAGATACTTATCTAATGAGACTATTTCCTAGAAGTCTGGGAGAACTGACTTTAGAGTGGTTTTCACATTTACCACCAACCATCACATCATAGGGAGAATTAGTTGAACAATTTATTGCAAACTTCTCACACAACATTGATACCTCGGTTACTTTGATGGACTTGTGTGCCGCTAAACAATATGAGAATGAAACATTTGCATCCTTCATACAATGATGGAGGGCTCTTTGATAACTCAATGATGAACAGTGAGTACCAAACCAGTACTACGAGGGGGGGGGTGTGAATCAGTATAGACACAAAAACTTTTCCTGAACCGGTTTGACTGCAAACAGTGCACTTGACAGACAAACACTAATACCGGTCTAAACCAGATTACTACCGGTTAAACATAATGAGACTGTGAAAGACATAAACCGACAACACTTAGCTTTCTATACAATCTACTCCCTCATTTCCACTTTATCCTTATGCATAAACAGATAATCTATCATCAAAGATACAATAATTTACTAGAACAACATGATTCACCGCTAAACGGGAAATAAAAAAACATCACATGAAAGAGGCATCACACATGACACACATATTTTTCATGTGGAAAACCAACTGGGAAAAACCACGGTGGGGATGAATACCCACAAGCTATTTTTGAACTCTTTAGAAGTCTGCTCTATTAGGAGCCTAGTCTAGTTAAAGACTATTACAACAGGTTCTATTAGGAACCGATCCTGTTAGGGATCACCCGATTAAGGGATGGCTAGAATACCCGGTTAAGGGTTAAACCCTATTAAAGGTTACCTTGTTAGAGGATTTTATGAACTCAATGGATTTGAGTCACCCTATTAAAGGATTTACAGCAAGCTGGTTAAAGCTACCCTGTTAAGGGATTTTCCAACTGTTGAAGTGATTAGAGATCAGTTGCTGCAGAATCCGTATCAGTTGCTGTAGGAACCTTTTCAGTGGCTGCAGGAACCTTTATGTCACTTTGTGGAACAAATTGCTACAAGAACTCTTCTTTAGTAGCTGGCTTATGATATAGTCTTAGTCAGTGCCCATTTACTAAGAGTTTAAATAGAATAGGATCAATTGTAGACAAGCAGACTGCTCCATTCTAGAAAAATTCTTCTATCTCATAAGGACCTAACCACCTGGTTTGAAGCTTTCCCATAGTGTCTTTATATCTAGAATCATAAAGTAGTGCCTAGTCACCAACTTTGAATTTCTTTTCCTTGATATATTTATCATGCCATTTTGCTCTTTGATTTTGAATCAGTTCTGTCTGGTGAACATCTATCTTTCTCCATTCATCTAGAGCATTTAATTGTTGAATGCGTTCTTTCTGTGCTTCAGACAATGTCATATTTAATTGCAAATCTATTCTCAAAGTTTTATGCTCAAATTCAATAGGCATCATTGCTGTTTTGCCATAAACCATCTCAAAAGGTGTGAAATCAATTAGTGTTTTCCAAGTTGTTCTATCTACCCAAATTGCTTCTGAAAGCTGATGAGACCAATCTTTCCTGTGAACAGACATTGTTTTTGTAAGAATAGCCTCAAGCTCTCTATTTGTAACTTCTACCTGTCCATTAGACTGTGGATGATATGGAGTAGATTTCCTGTGTCTTATATTGTATTCATTGACCAATGCCTTTATCAATATTGAAGTAAATTGAGGTCCTTGGTCAGAGACAATTTCCCTTGGTGCTCCATATCTTGTAAATATCTCCTCATAGAGAAACTCAGCCACCTTATTATCTCTTGCATGTGTCATGGCTCTAGCTTCTACCCATTTTGTTACATAGTCTGTACATACCAAGATATAAGATTTGCCATTAGTAGGGGGATCAATTGGGAAAATAAAATCTAATCCCCATTTGTCAAATGGTGCAACTGATATTTGAGGATATAGTGGCATTTCATCAGATTTTGTAGGTTTGCCCATTCACTGACATCTGTCACATTTCCTTGTGTACTAAGTTGCATCCTTGTGTAATGTGGGCCAATAGTATCCTATATTAAGTATTTTCAGTGCTGTTCTTTTGGCAGCAAAATGACCTCCACATGGTTCATCATGACATGCATGCAGGATGTCATATGTTTCATCTTCTCTGACACATCTTTGCATGACTTGGTCAGGTCCAGTATAAAATAGACAATCAACAATCCATGAAAAGTTAAAACTTTTTTCAACTGCAACCTTTTTTCCCTAGGAGAGAAATAAATTGGCATCTTAGCTGTAGCTAGATAGTTGACAATATCAGCATACCAAGGGGTGTGAGCCTGTATGAGAAACAAATGTTCATCTGGAAAAGTGTCATCTATTATTGTGGAATCTTCCTGTAATTGAAGACGTGAAAGATAATCTGCAACCAAATTAGACTTCCCTGGCTTATCAACAACCGTGATATCAAATTCTTGCATCAACAATAACCATCGAGCTAATCTACCAGTGATTGATGGCTTATTCATGAGATATCTTATTGTAGTATGATCTGTATGCACAAATATGGGATACCCTGTGATATAGTGTCTAAATTTGTTAAGTGCATATATGACAGCTAGCATTTCCTTTTCAATAACTGTATAATTCAATTCAAGTCCCTGCAAATTCTTACTAATATAATATATTGCATTTTTCAATTTGTCAATTCTTTGGCCTAGCACTGCTCCTATTGCATAATCAGATGCATCTGTATGGATTTGGAATGGTAAAGACCAATTTGGCCCCTTAAGAACTGGTGCTTGAGTCAAAACATGTTTAAGCTTTAAGAAAGCTTCATTACATGCTGGGGTCCATTTAAATTCTGCATCTTTGGTAAACAGTGAATATAAGGGACTTGCAATTTTACTGAAATCTTTGATAAACCTTCTGTAGTATCCAGCATGACCAAGAAAAGTTCTCACATCTTTTTGCTTCACTGGGTCATTAATATGCTGAATGACCTCAATCTTTGCTGGATCCACCTGTATGCTTTGTACAGATATATGATGACCAAGGACTATTCCTTGTTCCATCATAATAAAACACTTCTCACTGTTTACAGACAAATTGTAGTCTTCACATCGCTGCAAAACTTTCTTCAAATTTCCCAATGCTTGATCAAATTCAGAACCATAAGTTGTGAAGTCATCCATGTAAATTTCCATAATATCTTGAGAAATATCAGAAAAAATACTGATTACTACCCTTTGAAAAGTGGCTGGAGCATTACACAACCCAAAAGGAAGAACATAATATGCATACGTGCCCCATGAGAAAGTAAATGTTGTCTTCTCTTGATCCTCTGGGGCCATCTGTATCTGATTGTAGCCACTAAATCCATCAAGGAATGAAAAATATCTTTTACCAGCAAGAGAATCTAATACCTGATCCATAAATGGCAATGGAAAATGATCTTTTCTTGTTGCTAAATTTAGAGCTCTATAATCAACACATACCCTCCATTTGCCTCCTTTTTTAGGCACTATCACGAGAGGTGATACCCATTGACTGTTAGAGATAAGATAGATAAACCCAACTTTCAACAATTTATGTAATTCTTCTTTAACTATCTCCTTCAAGGCAGGATTGACTCTTCTTTGAGGTTGTCTAAGTGGGCAACAATCATCCTTTATGTAAATACAATGAGTACAAACTACTGGATCAATCCCACTCATATCCTTGTAATCCCATGCAAAAGCATTTTTATGGAGTTTCAACAAGTCTACAAGGCCCTTTTTTTGAGTATCCAATAGATCTCTATTGATATTCAAATATTTACTCAATTCCACCTCTATCTTAACAGTAAGATCAATTTGGTTTATATTAGAAAAATGAGAAAAAGATAATTCCTGTGGCAACAGAGTATGCAAAATATCAGTGGCTGCAGGAAAGTCCAAACTTGCAATATTCGGAACCAATTCCTGCAATTTTTGCTCTTTTATAAATTCATTTATCAGTATTTTATAAAGAATTGATTCCTCATCATATAACTGCATGAGTGCTCCTTGATTAATCATCATAAGGTGATTAATAGAGTCAATTTTTTTAGATTCCTCCCCCAAGATAGGCCAAACAATCTGTTGCTGCTCAATATGTGGTTGTGCTGGAGAATACAAGGCTAATGTTTTTGTAGAACTCCTATCTGAAATAGTCATGTCTCCTGATCTACACCCAATATATGCATCAGCTGTGGCAAGCCAAGGTCTACCCAAAATGACCGAATATCCTCCCAATGTTGCTTTTGGAGATAGAATCATAAAGTCTATAGGATATTCCTAAGAATCTAGAATAACCACAACATCCTCTATGATACCGTCAGGTCTCACTATAGAGCCATCAGCAAGTTGTAGAACTGTGGGTGTAGCCCTTAAACTATTGATCTCTAAATGTTTCATTACTTCCCTTGTCACTACATTAATGGCTACTCCTAAATCAATCAAAACATTCTTTATTTGATAGCCATTAATGACTATACTCACAACAGGACTACCTGGATAAGAATACTTTGGAATTGCAATTTTACCTAACATGATATCAACCAATTGACCCATAACATGCACTGTTTGTGGATCCTTTTTCTTCCTACCAGGTTTCCTTAGGCATGCCTCTCTCAATGCCTTACCATATATAGGCACATCCTTTATTGCTTGCAATAGTGGACTTTTAACACAAATGTGCTTCAGTTGATCAATAATATCAAAGCTTTGTTGTTGTTCAATGGGAACTTCTTTGTCTTGCAATCTATGGGGAAATGGTGGCAATATTTGACTCAGGAGTATTGTATCTGTTGAATTAGAAATTTCTTGCTCCTCCTATACCTCAGTGATAACTGGATGAGAGGGATTAGGTAAAGTTGTTCCAAATCGGAGGTGTATGTCATCTAGTGATAAAGAATAGGCTGGATACTGATTAACATCAGTTGAATACACTTGTTGTTGTTGCTTAGATTTGATATTTGGATTTGGTAATGGTTGAGTAGGGAACTGTGTTGGTTTAAGCGGTGCAACAGTGGCTATAGGAGGAGGCATTAAAGTAGGAGGTTGTGGCTGCTAAACAGGAGGCTGATATCCCGAAGATTGGGCTAGCCATTGTATGTGGGAAAAGCGGGTCGATAGAACTTAAAATGTAAAAAATGAAGCCTAAGGAGCCTTGCTAACACACCCACAGGACTTTTTGGTGCAAGCTATGGAGTCATGAAGTATGACTCAGCTTCCCAAGGTTGGTTCCATGGTTCTCTATCTCACAAGGTCCCTCAAACCAAAGTCTTTGCTCTCAGATCACTGAGCAAAGTGGTTTAGGGATGACAAATGCAAGAACGAGGGATGCTTTGGTTGATTTTAAGATGGAATGCATCCTAAGCTATGCATGATCCTATAAATGTAATAAACTAGATTATAAGATGACAAGATTAGTAGCAAGACTATCCTAGCATGATATACTAGTCTATGATTAAGCTAAATGATAAAGAAAATACTCTAAACATGCATATTTAGATTAATTCCTACTAAAAAGAGAGGCTAAATGATGAGCACAAATGATATATTAAAGCTTGGATGGATTTTAGTATAAGTATGATGCTAAAGACTTGGATCCTTAAAATGGAGGAATGAGAGCTCTATTTATAGCAAAAATAGGGCAATGAATGGCCAGTATTGAAATAGGTAATCAAGGGTTGAGTTTGAAAGTTGGGAATCCCTGTTCACAATTTTCACCAATGAAATGGTGACAATTGGCAACATAGGGTTGGTTGAGAGGAGATGTAAGAAGCATTAAATGCTTGAGAAGACCTCATGGTTATCTTAAGGGATAAGGGTTATGGTTAAGTTAGGATTACCCATTGGATAAAGCTTTTACCCAAAGGATAAACTCTTGTGCAAAGGATTAAGGATAACCATGGTCAAAACAATAAATGCTTGATGAGACCCTTGGGTTACATGGAGGTTGAGTTTAGAGAAATTCTTTAATCATGCTAGAGGGTTGAGTTAACCATTAATGGTTTGGGAGACTTTCAAAGTTAAGTGGTTGAAGCCTTTAAGGGTTTTCAAAGACTTTGAGGGTTTGAGAAGTGACTTCTCCTTGCTTAGGGATGTGACAAAGTTTAGAAAATGGGCTAGGTTAATTTAGAAGTGATTAGAAGAGTCTAGAAGGGGTTAGGAATAGGGTTTAGGAAGCAAGTGGGAGATGTAGGATTTTGCAAGTGGATGAAGGGATAATAGGATTTAATTGAATAAAATGAATTTAATTCAATTTGGTTGTGATTGGGGAAATTAAATAAATTAGATTTATTTAATTTAGGATAAACTATTTAATTAAATTTGAATTTAATTAAAAGGTGGATAGGGGATTTAATTGAATAAAATGATTTATCCTATTAAATGGTAAAAGAGGTCTAGTGAATTTAATTAAATAAATGGAGTAACTTACTTAATTAAATAGAGGAATAAGAGTAATTTAATTAAATTGGATTTAATTAAATAGATAAATGAACATAAGATATTCATTTAGGAATATGGTCATTTTTATACGTCTACATTTTGCCCCTCTTTGAAGTGACGTGTGTGCACATTTTAATTCAAAGAAAATGATGTGTTATCGTGATTTATGATCAAATAAAATTTTTATGTCGTGCCCTAGATTTGATGTGTGATGCCCCAGATTTGATAAACGATGTTTGATAATGCCCCCTCGGGAGATGAATAAAAAATTTGGAAAATTTGATGTGATTTGATAATTGTGTTTGCATTGTAAAATGTTAGCTATGTGGAATGCTAAGAATTGATTCATCTCCTGATATGGATGTGTGTGAGGGTATGAGGAAGACCACGAGCGAATTACAAGCTCAATCCCCTAACCCTAATTTTATTTCACCCTATAAAAGGGGAAAAGTGCATTGTTTTGTCTCATTTGTGCTCGTTGACTTTGGAGAGAAAGACTTTTGGAGAGAAGACAAAATGCCTATCCCGTATTCTACACATCGATTTGAGCGCGTTCGGAGGTATCGGAGGCCTGCCACGTATGGGCCACTAGTAAGTCAACCTTTTTGACCCCCTTTTGAGTTTTTATTTTGTTGTTTTTGGTCATGTTTTGAATTTTGGCACACGGTTTTTATGGTTTAGCGCATAGGAGTCATTTTTTAGCGCATAGGAGTCATTTTTTAGCGCATACGAACAATTTCGTAGCGCATAAGGGTATCATTTTTGGGTAGCGTCCAAAAACTTAGGGTAGCGCATAAATTCACTAGGTTAGCACATAGATTTGCTAGGTTAGCGCATAAATGTACATTAGCGCATTAGGGACAGGGTAGCACAAAAAGTGAAATAGGTAGTGCATCACGTAAACCTAGCGCATTGGGTGCACAGGGAGTCACATGGGTAGGGGTAAGTAGCGCATAGGTTAGACCTAGCACATAGGGTGAGATAAGTAGCGCAACCGCAGGATAGGTTCGTGCATGGGATAGGTTTAGCGCTTAGGGTAGCTTGGATGGCGCATTGGAAGAAATAGGTAGCGCATAGAGTTAATCTAGCGCTTGGGGTAGATAGGATAGAGCGTAGAGAAAACAGGTTAGCGCATTGAGTTAATCTAGCACGTAGCCAAATTTAGTTAGCGCATGCGGTCGGTTTTGTGAGAAAAGATGATTTTGTGAGTGAGAAAAATTGATAGGATAAGGTCAGTTTTGTTGGGATAGGTGTAAATGTTTTGTTTCTGTGTTTGCTGTCATGGTTTTGATAGTTTGTCCAATATAAGTGCTGATATAACTTGGTTTGATTTGCAATTTTTCAAGTTATTCATAGATATTGATGTGGAATTTGATAAAAACTTGATTTGATTTACATTGTTTCAAGTTAATATATGTGGAGCCTGATTTATATTACAAGCTGATATGATTGTGGAACTTGAGTTGTTTTACAAGTTGATATGGGTTGGAAACTTGAGTTGTGTTACAAGTTGATGTGATGTGGGGACTTGAGTTGTGTTACAAGTTTGATATAGTTTTTGAAAACTTGAGTTGTGTTACAAGTTGATATGGATATATATGATATGATTTTGATTTTGATATCTATGTTTTGATGAGGAAACTGATATTGGACTTGTTTTGCTGTTTGACAGGAGTGATTGGGAGTGGTTCAATCACGTGAGCAGTTCCCAAGACCATGGGCATTGATACCACGGTTGGCACAACTTGATCTAGACATTATTGAGAGATGCGACCTGTCTTCCCTATTGGATATGCCTTGGTTTACTGTGAACCGGGGTTTACTTACAGTGCTTGCAGAGAGATGGCACAGTAATACAAACACCTTCCACTTTGCCACAGGGGAGATGACAGTGACCCTAGAGGATTGTTACCGGATCCTGCACATACCTATAGTAGGTGCACTACTACCTTATGAGTAGTCAGAGGAGGGCGGGATAGAGGCACTTCGCCAGATTTTTCACGATGATACAGTGTGCGGATATGAGATTCTGTGGTAGGAGTTTCTGGATTTGGACTATGCGCCTCTTCCATCGATACTGGCAGGTTTTGTAGATGGTTTTCTATGTCCCAACCGCAGGTCAAAGGGACTTTTTGTGGGATGGGGACTGGTGCTGGAGGAGATGGTGACATAGGGACGCAGGTTCGCATGGGGATTGACTATGCTAGCCCATTTGTACAGGGACTTGCATGAGGTAGTATACCTGGGTTACAACAGTTTGTCAGCTGGTGTTACACTTCTACAGGTATGGTGCTGGGAGCACATTCTTGCAGCTAGGCCACTGGTGGATAGAGATAGGCCTGGTGGCGTGCCTATGCATATGGATACAGGGGGTTAGTTGTCCAGTGAAAGCTGGGCAAGCTGGAGCATTGGATGAGGGTATTGGATGACATTGATACGGTTGTATGGCGACTGTACACAGGTTGCGAGGTTTGGGCTGAGGATGGGTTGGAGATGCCATATGTTTTCATGACCCGATTTTTGATAGGGCGGACCCCTTTTGTGATCGAGAGATTTTTGGTTATGAGAGTTTTGCGGCAGTTTGGTCGGCAGTAGGGGATACCACAGGGGACCTGTTTGTATGTGAGCCGGAGGTAGGACATACCAGATTGGGGTCTGACTATTGACAGTGCGGTGGCCGTAGAGGAGTTTGGGCAGCTAGCAGGCCAGATATGGGACTATGCCTCGAAGATTTTGGATGCTGGGACGACGGATGAGTTTTCTAGATTGTTTGCAGCTCATGCCGTGGAGAGGATATCAGATCCAGTGAAGATGCAGCCCACTTTTGATGATGATGAGGATGAGGGAGGGGGAGATGGGGATGAGGGAGGAGGTGGAGGAGGTTGGGGTAGGAGAGGAGACAGAGGTAGAGATAGGGGTGATAGAGGGGTGGAGAGAGCAGTTCAACGAGCTGTGATGGATAGAGGTAGAGGAGGTTTGGCTATTGGAGCAGGGGGCGAGGGGGTGGTAGGAGAGGTGGTAGCAGCAGTGGGAGGGACTGATGAGGTGAGATGACTAGCCCAGAGGAGGAGGACTGATGTGCTACCTCCACCAGCACCGAGGATAGGTAGAGGGATAGGGGGTACTCCTTCACAAGTACCCCTATGGGTCTGGATTCTGACTCATGTGGAGGACGCCCAGATTAGGACCCTACAGGTGATAGTGCAACAGCTGCAGGCACAATTATTAGCGCATCAACGTCAGATTACACAGCTGAACACTGAGCACGACACTAAGATAGAGCAGCGGGGTCGAGCAGAGGAGCTCACAATGAGCGTGCAAAGAGCAGTAGTAGGTGGTCCGATGATGGACACCTTGAGAGAGTTGGCTTTGAGAGCCCAAGAGATGGAGTATTACCATCGACATTATGAGGTTGTGGTGCCTAGTGAACACCGAGTGTAGATTTTTACACAGTCGAGATCGAGTCGATCTTGAGAGACTGGATCGCGGTCATAGAGAAGAGGCGTGATAGGGCCACCGAGACATGATCCACCTGGAGATCCAGGGGTTGGGACTTCTGCGGCGAGACCGTCTTCTTCATAAGATAGTCATACTTGAGAGATGATGTCTTTGTTTGTATTTTTGATCATTGTTTTTGGTTGTATAGGGCACAAACATGACATATATTGTACATTTTGATCATTTTTGATATATATATATGACACTATTTTCTTTGATCATGTGATGTGTTATGGATGCATTTTCTATATGCTTGTGTTTATTTTATGATAATGCAATGCTTAGATAGATGTTATGATGAAGTGAAATGCAATGATGTAAAAGTATGATGTTTATGAGATGTATGTATGTTTTGATATGCTGTGAGATGTATCTTGAAAATGAGATGTATGATTTGATATGTTGTGAGATGTATCATGAAAATGAGATGTATGATTTGATATGCTGTCAGATGTATCTTGAAAATGAGATGTATGATTTGATATGCTATGAGATGTATCATGAAAATGAGATGTATGATTTGATATGTAACTAATTGTAAAATGATATGCAGCTAATTGTTTTTGGAGCATCCTCATTCTGCATTTGTCTTCAGATATAACCACATGTTATTTGCTTTCGATATATGTATCATCATTGAGCATGGATTGATTTTTGGATATGTTGAAAATTTATACAAGCACAATGGTATAGTTGAACCATGATAACCCGAGAAAAATTTACATGATGTTTGATTTTGCAAGATAGCACAAGCGTCAAGGTATAATTGAACCAGGATGACCAGGGTGCGATTGCATAAAAATAGACAAGATTAAACCATTTGTATGCGTAAAGTGGAATCATGTCTTCAGTGATATGTTGTGAATCACGTCTCGAGACAAATATCTACATAGTACAAATGATCGCCTCACAGACAGAAGACTAAGAAAATATTGGAGTTTCTCGATGTTCTCTAGCTTGGAAGCATTGTTGAGAAAATTTAGAGAATCCAATAATTCAAAAAGTTTAAATGCAAAAATAGTCAAGACTTTATGCAAAATGCAACATTTGGTACTTCAGAAAATCATCCATTGTATTTCTCTTGTGAATCTGTTATCGATCGATGTTTTGATTTGGGTTTTGTGTAAGTTTTTGTTTGTTGGACATGATGCTCTGAGTTTTGCAAATAGTCTTAACGGTTTGAAAATGCTTGTAAGTTTTGATGATTATTGTCTCTAGCTAAGTGTACCTCTCGATGCGGGTATGTACATTGATTACCAAGCCATGGTAAAGTGTGGTGAAAGGATAGATGGATAAATTAGGATAGTGACTACGCCAAGTATGTCCTGAATGGATATTTGCTAAGTGTCGGGCGATGGTCGATAGTGTTTTACTGTAGAGATAAGGATATGGATATAGATAAAGGAGCTGTCCTTTCACAATAGTGCCTGTTACTAGGTTTTCACAGTTGCTTTTATTGTACCTTTTTATTTGCTTTTCCTTGTTTTTTTGATTTTTTTGATTGTTTTTGACTTTTTCCGTGCACTAGACTACTCAAGTGTAGTATTTCTTCAGATGAATGTTGTTAGTTGGTTCGTCGAGCACATCTCCTTCTGAAGTTGTTAGCTGATAAGCACCTGATCCATAGACTGATATGATGACATAGGGACCTAACCAGTTAGGTTCAAATTTTCCTTTCTTTTCTCGATCTTGCTAATTTCTAGGATTTTCCTTGAGTACTAGGTCACCAACTTTGAAATTTCAAGGAATGACCTTGTGATTGTAGCTTCTGCACATGTGTTGCTGATATGCTTTGAGATGAGTGTAAGTATGCTGACGTCTTTCATCTAATAGTTCCAGTTCTAGTAGTCGGTTGACTCGATACTCTTCATCTGGGATTAAGCCTTTTAGAGAGACTTTGAGAGATGGAATTTCTACCTCCAGTGGTAAAATAGCTTCTGATCCATAGACCAATGAGAAAGGTGTTGCTCCTGTAGGCGTGCGGATGCTAGTTCTGTATGCCCAAAGTGCTGGATTGAGTTGTACATGCCAATCTTTGCCTGCATCATTCACTGTTTTCTTTAGGATTTTCAGTAGTCTTGTTGGATGCTTCTACTTGACCATTCCCCTATGGGTAGTATGGTGTACAGAATCGATGTTGTATTTTGAATTGTTCACATAGTTCTCGGACATCTTGGTTTTTGAAAGGTCATCCATTATTAGTGATGATGGAGCTTGGAATACCATATCTTTAGATCAGATAGTTTAGGATAAAAGAGGCAACTTGTTTTCCAGTCACTGTGGTCATGGTGACTGCTTCTATCCACTTGGTAAAGTATTCTGTTGCAGGTTATAATGAACTTGTGTCCATGTGAAGATGAAGGATGAATTTTGCTGACCAAGTCAAGTCCCCACTGACAAAAGGGCCAGGATGTTGTAAATGGTTGCAGTTCCTGTGCTGGTGCATGTATCAGATTGCCATGGATCGGGCATTTAGGACACTTTTTTGCAAAATGATAAGAATCTTTTTCCATTGTTGGCCAGTAATATCCCATTCTTAGAAGCTTTTTAGCAAGAGTAGTCCCACTTGAATGTGTGCCACAGATACCTTCGTGAAGGTCATGTAAAGTGGAATCAGATTCATTATGATCAAGGCAAAGAAGAAGAGTACCATCTAGACCTCGAAGGTACAAAGTATCAGCAGTAAGGGTATAACGGGCGGCTTGTCGGATAAAGTTACATTTTTGGTTTTGTGATTGGTCAATGGGTAGAATATTGTTCTTTAGATAATCATATATCGATCCATACAAAGGAGAATCCGAACCAGTCAAGGCATAGACAACATGGGATTCAGAGTGGTCATAGGCTGGGGAGAATAGTTTCTCTACCAGAAACTCGTAATGACTTTGTTGCTCTAGAATATGTAGTAATGAAGCGATAGTAGCCATTGCATCGGCTGCTTTGTTGTTCAACCTTGGTATTTGCTAGAAGGTGATGTGTACAAAATACTGTTTGAAGTCATCCACCATTCGTTTGTAGGGTAGTAACTTGTCATCTTTTGTCTGATAGTCGTTGTTTATTTGATTGATGGCTAGTTGTGAATCTCTGTAGACCATTAACTCTATGATTTTCCATTCTACGACCATTTTGATGCCTATAACCAATGCCTCATATTCAACCACATTATTTGTGCATGGGAACATAAGCCGATATGATCTTGGTATAGTGTGTCCTTTAGGAATGATGAAGAGAATACCAGCACCTGAACCATGTTGTGTGTAGGATCCGTCAAAGTATAGGGTCCATTGCTTGGTAGAAATAGAAAGAACGTCTCTATCTGTGAATTCAATCTCCATAGTTTGTTTTCCTGGTAGCGGTGCTTCAGCTAGTTGATCTGCAATTGCTTGTCCTTTGATAGCTCTTCGTTCTGTGTATTGGATATCAAATTCACTGAGAATCATGACCCATTTAGCCAATCGGCCTGTAAGAGCTGCCTTGCTGAGTAGATATTTGAGAGGATCAATTTTTGCCACTAGCTTAATTGTGTGTGCTAGCATATAATGTCGGAACTTTTGAGAAGTGAAGACTACTGTTAGACAAGCCTTCTCAATGAATGTATAGTTGAGTTCATAGCCATATGTCCCGCTGATGTAGTATATGGCTTGTTCCTTTCCTTGTTGATCTTCTTGTGCCAATAGTGCCCCCAGTGATATATCTGTTGTTGAAATATATAAAATGAGTGGCTTTCCTGCTATTGGTGGTACTAGAACTGGTGGGTTTATTAGATACTGTTTGATTTGATAAAAAGATTCTGCACACTTGGCTTCCCATCTGAAAGGTACATTCTTATGTTGCAAGTGATTGAACGGTAGACTTTTATCTGCTAGTTGAGCGATGAATCACCTGATTGATTGAAGTCGTCCTTGTAGAGAGCCGAGCTGACTGATATTCTTTGGTGGTGGCATCTCCATAATGGCTTGTACCTTTGCTGGATCCACTTCAATACCTTTAGTTGAGACTATGTAGCCTAGTAACTTGCCTAATGTAACCCCAAAGACACACTTCTTAGGGTTGAGTCTGACTTGGAATTTGTCCAATTGACCAAAAATCTTTGTTAGGATGCTAAGGTGTTCTGCTCTGGTGAAGGATTTAGTTAGTAAATCATCCACATAGTCTTCCATGAAGGTATGCATCATGTCATGAAAGATTGTTGTCATTGCTCGTTGATAAGTAGCTCCTGCATTCTTTAAGCCAAAAGGCATAACATTCGAATAGTACGATCCCCAAGGATAGGTAAATGCTGTTCTATCTTGATCTTCTGGGGCTATTTTTATTTGGTTATAGCCAGAAAAACCATCCATTAGTGAGAGCATTGCATGGCCCACTGTGAGGTCTACAATTATGTCGATACTGGGCAAAGGAAATTCGTCCTTTGGACAAGCTTTGTTGACATCTCTGAAATCAGTTCAGATTCTGATACTGCCATCTGGTTTTGATACTGGTACTATGTGGGAAATCCATTCTGCATAGTCGATGGGTCGAATGAATCCGACATCTAATAGTTTCTTCAGTTCAAGTTTGACCATGAGTGCCACCTGTGGATTCATCTGCCGTAGTTTTTGCTTGAATGGTTTAACTCCTGGAGAGATGGACAAGTGATGCATGATTAAGTGTGGATCAATTCCGGGCATATCTGCGTATGACCAAGCAAAGTTAATTTGCTTTTCCTTAAAAAAAATGATAAATGCTGATCTTTCCTCCTCTGTTAGAGATTCTGCCAGGTGTATGTTTTTGGCTGCTTCTGTAGTACCAATGTTGATTGATTGAGTGGGCTCAATCAATATGGGTGATCGCTCATAAAAATGTTCAGGAAGAGTGTCAAGTCTCCCATCTTTAGGTGCCTTAAAAAGGTTTTCACCCTCAGATGCGTCCTTTATTTTTACTTTTTTGTGATCTAGAGCTGCCATTGACTGGTTTTCAGCATCAGATCTTTTATGTGGTTCATTTTTGCGACTGAGAGACTTGGCACTCCCTTGGTTGAAGACATCATTATCGTGTTCACTGGTAGAGCCTATTTCTGGGTTAATGGTGCATAGGTAGTGGATAATAGATTCATCATCTGGGAAAATTGTTATATCATGTATTTCGGGTTCATCCCAGTCAATGAGGTCGGGAAAGATAAGTGGTAAGGAATCATTTGGTGGATCAAGTTCTTCTACTGTAAGTGTCAAGACAAAGGTTTCATCGTGATTGGTTTGGGTGTTAAAGAAGTTTAGAATTCTGTCAAGGTCTTCGATGGTATCATCCTCCGTATAGACTTGTTCATAATGTTTCTGCTCGCTTTCCTTAGCGTCATAGATATTCTATGGTCCAAATTCAGGTAGTCTAATTTCTGCGTTATGCTCTTCTTGAGAAAGGGATATGGAATTAGTATTGTTAGCGGTATCTCTAGTAGCATTTGAGCAGCTACCCCATTCATATTCATTGGAATTAGTCTCAGAGTTATCATCTTAGATCTTTTCAGTGCTGTAAACAGGTATGTTGTATGGTGAAAATAGATCTTTGATGATTGATACCAGTTTGCTGGCTTTTTCTGATTCTGTGTTAGATCCTGCTTCTACCTTTTGTATTTGCTCATATACTGTTCCTCCTTGGGGAGGAATAATGATATCAGGAGGTAGTTTTGCTTTTTTAGATATTGGTGCTTGAATATGAGCTACTGCTGCAGATATGGCTTTCTTGTGATTGGGGAGTTTCTCCTGATGTTGCTTCTGTTCTTGACGTTCACGGTCCTTGTGGATTGTTTCTGCTGACTCAAATAGTGCTTCTTGCCAGGATTCTTCTTTTTACTTCTTCTTTGCTTTCCATTGAGGTTTTGGATTCTTGTGTGGTATCTTTCTCAATAGGAAATTGAGTTTACAACCCAATCCTGTTTTGTCTCTACTGAGCCATGAAGGAAGATCTATTGGTTCTGTGACTCCTTCTTTGCGTTTTCCAATAGGTCCTTTACCATTATATCCCATTTGTTGCATGATTAAGTAGCCCTTTCCATATAGGTGTGTTGGTAGAACTATGTTTAGAGAAGCTGCTCTGTTATCTTCTTCCTCATCTTTGTATAACCAGCTAAGGATGTCCTTTTCCTCTGATTCATGTGCTAGAGTGCCGAGTTGGATGAAGGTACCATCAAATTTGGTGATGGGCTGAGTTACCTGATGTCCCGATGTTGTAGGTAATCCATGAGATCTGGGTGATGTTGGTAAGTTAGCCAAACACATGGGTTCCAAAGAGTATTCCCCCATGCCTTGTTCTCTGATTTGCATTTTCTGCTTGAAATCTCCAGGTCATGATTCAGACTTTGCCTTCTGTAGATTTGATGTTGAGGATTTCTAGTTTTCCCTATTATGGGGAACCAAACTGTCCTAGGCTGCCCCCATTGCATTACAATGTTGAAATGGATTGTGATCAGCAGATATATAGACCTCTTGTCCATTATAGGGAAATTTGACATACTGGTGATACGTAGAAGGCACTGCTTGCATTTCATGTATCCAGGGTTGACCTAATAAAATATTGTATGTGAGGTCTATGTCTAAGACCTGGCACATAGTATCTCTTTGTATGGGGCCAACTTGAATTGGTAACAATACTATCCCTTTAGAGGATCTTTCCTCATCATCATATGCCTTTATAGTTATTTTTTTGCGTGGATCAATAGACTCCTTTGAGAAGCCTAATGCACAGATAAGTTTTAAGGTACATATATTAAGTCCAGCTCCTCCATCTATCAATACTCTTTTTACTCGGTGTTTATAGATGATGACTTTAATATGGAGAGGAGTGTTATGCGGATGACTTAAGGAAGTATTATCATACTCTAAGAAGGTGAGATTATGAGGCCCTATCATATGAGCGACCATGGCTTGGAATTTGACAGCATCCAGATCTTGAGGTACATTGGTTTCCAACAACGCTTGTTCTAATATGTCTTTGTGTTTTGGCGACAGTTTCAGCAATTCTAGTATAGATATTTGAGCAAGAGTTTTGCGTAGTTGGCTGACTAAATCATATTGGATTTTTGGTGTAGTGTTTGTTGTTGGTGTGTGGCTCTTCAAGACATATTTCTAAGCTCTGGTTGTTACATTGACAAATTCATGATTATGCTGGTCTCAGATTGTGATGACGTTTACATGATTGTCTTCAGCTGATATGTGATTGATGGTGTTATTGTAGATGTGATTGATACGAGCTCCACATGTATCATTTGAGGTTGAAGCTCCATCTTTTTTGTAGTTTGGAAGAGGATTTTTAAAGGCTCCATGGTCACCATTTGTCTTGAGACCATCCACTGTTAAATCACCTCTATCAATCATGTCTTGAACAATGTTTTTCAATCTCATGCAATCGTTCATTTGATGCCCTTTGTTGTGATGAAAATCACAAAAGTGTGAGTCATTCCACCAAGGTGGTTTGATTTGTGGTTCATAGTTGTTGATTGCGGGCAAAGAGATAATCTTGTTTGCCAGGAGTTCTCTGAATGCTGACTCCAATGATTGTCCCAATGGTGTGAAGAAACGTTTTTGGAAATTGTTGGTGCCGTCTCGTGAATAGTTATTAGGTCCTCGATTTGTGGTTTTGTTTTGAGTATCGTTGGTGTTGTTTGTGTTGGGTTGACCTTGATTGGTATTCGATGCATATGTGTTAGCATCCAGGTTAGCACCTTTGGGGTTCTTTGTAGCTTGAGGATTTCCTGATAATGCGAGCACTGGCTGTTTAGATTTTGGATCATGTGATTCATTGCCTCCTTCATTTCCACTATTTTTGTTTCGAGTCCAGAATCTAGATTTGTCTAAGTTGGTGTTATTTTGGTTATTGTAGTTTGATGAACCTATTCCTTCTTTGAAGAATTTGAGTGTTCCTTTCTTGACACATGCTTCTTCTACTTGAATTTCATTTTCAATCAGTTTAGCGAAAGATGGTATGCATTGGAGTTTGAGCCTATAACTCATCTCACCATTCAAGTTGTCGATGAAAATTTCCATTTTCTCTTTTTTCAGGAATATCTCGAGGATATCATGAAACCATACGTCACCAATGTTGAAGGAATACCATGAATGTTTCATTATTTTTCTGTTTGGTGTTACAAACGTCTAGCATGGTTATAGCATGTTGAATGTTATAGGAATATTGAGTGATGAATTTGTTGACTAGTTCGTCAAATGATCTAACAAGAGGTGTGATTTTGGATAACCATTCCATTGTTTGTCCTCCCAAACTTCTTGGGAATAACCTCATTAGATAGGTGTCGTCATGAGAGAATTCAAGGCTCATGGTACAAAATTCTCTAACATGATCACGGGGATCACTTTTCCCATTGTACTTGTCAAATTTAGGTACGTCTGAATTCAGAGGAAAAGGGATCATGTACAATCTTCTGTCAAATGGATAAGGACAAATTTCATTTAATGAATATCGTACTATCCCTTGTTGCATATCTTGCATTTGTCTTTGTAACTTTCACATTTGTTGAGTAAGGGCAACCAAAGGCGCATTGTTTTGCCGAGGGAAGAGTTCTTCCCTTGCATTAATCCTGGGTTGAAATGGTTTATGGAATGGTATATTTTGCTCGGGGATGTGTTGCTCAGGGATGTTTTGCCCTGGTGTATGTTGTTCCGGTATGTTTTGTTCAGGAATATCTTGTTTAGGGTCGTGTACTTCCCCTTCTCATTGTCATTCTTGTTACTCGTATTGTTGAGACCTTGTTATAAACATGTCTGTGTCAAAGTCCTCAGGAATTTTAACTCCTTTGCTTGTGAGCATGAGCAAGTATTTTTCCTTGTCATTTTCCATGAGTCTTTCCACAAGTTTTTGGAATGAAGCACTTTCTTGGCATTCCTGAAGAAGTTCTTCTGAAATTTCAGTATCCTCTAGATGTGGACCTTCAAAAGGATTTGATAACCTCCGATTCATACTCGATTCTGCTTGTGCCTCGCTTTGTTTGTTTTGTTGAGAGCGAGTAACATGCATTTTTAGTAGAAGCTTTCTGTGACAAAGGGGACAAAATCCTCTTCGATATGTATCTCGGGGGTTGGTGGTGGTAATCTCGAGAAGTTATAAGTGATGCACTCATCGGGAAAGAATGCCAGATTGATCTTTCCTCCACGGTTTATGATTTGACTGAATGTGGATTATTGACAATATGCCCTAGTCTTCAAAGGCTCTTTGTCAAATTCGTTGGATTTGTTCAGGATATAAAGTTTGATGGGATGAAGAAATGTTCAATGAGATTTGAAGAGTTGATGATTGATGTATACAAATTTATTTCTTTTGACAAATTTGGAAAAACTTGGTTGTTGTTTCTTCAACGTGGTGTTACAATAAATATTCTTTCTTCTCAAAATATGGGGATTAGTCATGCATAAGTGATTTAATGGTTTCCTTTGAATTGTTTTGGATTTATTTGATCTTGTTTTGAAAACTCAAGTTTTACTTTATCAAAGTGAAGGTTTAGATGCCCCCTCATGACAAAGCGTGTCAAATGATATGGATAAAGTCTCCCGATATGGAAACTTGATTTGACAACCTGAGATTTTGAACAAGTGTTTTTGAGATATAATCCGTGAGATAATAAAGGACCTATTCGTCACCTGTGATGATGTTTCCCGATTTTGATAGGATAGATATGTTTATTGTGCAATCAGTTTTGGATTCTAGACAACTTTTGTTTTGACATGAAATTTGCTCAAGAAATAGTTTTTAAAGCTTTGTTTTTGATACTCTTGTTTGATGAAAATGAAGCTGATGAAAGGATGTTTCCAAAAATGCTTTCTAAATTTTCTAAATTTTCCACTGTTTTGCCCCCTATTTTTTTGGGTTTGATCATGCGCTAAAATAGAGATTGAATGCGCTACAGAGATTTCTTGATATGCTAGGGAAAAGACCCTATGCGCTAGGCTGCCCCGGTCTACACGCTAATTGGTTGAGCCTGTTAAAATTTGTTTTCTATTTTTTCTTAACAAATCATGCGCTAGTATGGGCCTTCCAAGCGCTAACTGATAAACCTGATGCGCTAGAGATTGAATCCCATGCGCTAAGCTAATGCTTTGATACGCTAGACTATTTTTCGGACGCGCTAATTGTTTAATCGTTGTTTCTAAATTTTGGTAAAGCGCTACTGTTAAATCTGGATGCGCTAAAGTGAAGGTTTGATGCGCTAAAAGATGTATCAGATGCGCTAAGAAGTTGTTCTTACGCGCTATACTGCCCTGATATTTTCTTTTGTTCGGTTGTTTGCAATTTTTGAAATTTGTTGTGAGTTTTTAGTACTGATAGATAATTTTCTGAAGTAAACAGGTTTGGATACAAATAATACACTTCAGAAAGACTCTTTATGCAAGGGTCATAAATAATACCATAGCCCACTAGTCTCGATACTCCGTCAGCTCAAACAACCGTGTCACCCCCTAGGGGGCGCCCATTTTTTTGCTTTTTGCAAGAAATTAACCCAAACTGAATTGCTTCACAATTGAGTAGTTAGCTTGGGAGATATATGGTGAGTGATCTCGGGGGTGGATTATTCCCCACACTTGCACTATGATATTATAAATGTTTGGTTACTGACTCAGCTCAAGGTTTCTACTTCTAAGGTTCGTAATCAGGCTTCCTGTTCGACCGTCAGTGATAAACTCCCTCAGGAGGCTTCCCAACCTTTAGAACAAAGGCTTTACGTATATTAAGGATACTGGGGGAAGGCTAATCGCTGCGTGCAACCGTTGAAAAGGACTTTTGTCACTTTCAACTTTTGATTATAGTGGGTTGAAACACTTGGCGTCAAAGCCATTTCTCACTTAGGTTGTTCCCTTCACACCGGCCATAAATGGCTTTAAGAGTTGATTTCAACCCCTCGGGAAGGCAGGCCTGCTAAAGGGTTTTATTTACTTGAAGTACCGAAAGCATAAGAGTAGTTTGGCTTTTTGATCACCTAGTTAAGGGGAGAGCATATACCTTCTACTTTCGAGACAAGGCAAACAAAGTTGTTCTTTTTACCTTTCCAATTAGTGATTTTCTAAGATCTATATGGAGATGTTGCTCCATGAAAACATGGTGTTCTTTTTATTTCCTTTAAAGCAATGATTTTCTAGTTTATTGAAAAGAAAAGGTCAACAAATCAAAATTTTGATCTTGGTCAACAAAACAAAAGCGATGTGTGGTCAATAAAATAAAGCGATCAAAAGGGGAAGAACTTCCCTCTTTGATTGTAATTGACTTTTGTGACTTAGTGTGATTCTTTACTTTGCCCAAATTTTAAAAATGGATCCTTTTAGGCACCAAATGATGGTGACATTCTTTTTAAGCCCTTTGCAAAATGAAAATTTGGCTAGTTCTTTTTAAAAGCCCAAATTAAGGTTTTTCTTCCTAGAAAAGCAAGAAAAGATTTTGATTTGTGATTCGTTTTAGGTACCCAAATGAAATATGAGTTCAATTTTAAGAAAAAAAAGTTCAAATTTTTAACTAACTTAATGAAGTTAGTAAAAACTCTAACTATCTTAATAGTCTTAAAACTAAGCTCCTATCTGTAATAAAATCGTTAGAATCCTGTAAAATAACAAGCAAAAAATGTTAGATAACTGGTGGACTTCAACAAGTCTAATTTTATCCTCAGTTACAGATTTTATTTTTCTTGTCTCTATCTGTCTATGATGCGCTACAAAACAAACTATATGCACTACAATATAACAGTGATGCGCTAAAAGATGGTAGAGATGCGCTATACTATTTTCAAGATGCGCTAGGATGGTTTCCGGATGCGCTGCTCTATTTTTCTCCCGCGCCGAGACCTACAGGAAAATATTAGTGGGATGATGCGCTAAGGTAAAGACTTTACGTGCTACAAGATGGACCCAACACACTGAACAATAAGTGGGATGCGCTAGACTGTTAACCAGATGCGCTAGGGAATGTTTCCCACGTGCTGATTCTTGTTTCCCGCAAACCTGCAAAAGTGGTTAAATTCAAAAACTGATTTGATATATGGGGTCAGGCCCCACGGTAGGTGCCATAAATGTATGCGGGAAAAGCGGGTCGATAGAACTTAAAATGTGAAAAATGAAGCCTAAGGAGCCTTGCTCACACACCCACAAGACTTCTTGGTACAAGCTATGGAGTCATGAAGTATGACTCATCTTCCCAAGGTTGGGTCCATGGTTCTCTATCTCACAAGGTCCCTCAAACCAAAGTCTTTGCTCTCAGATCACTGAGAAAAGTGGTTTAGGGATGACAAATGCAAGAACGAGGGATGCTTTGGTTGATTTTAAGATGAAATGCATCCTAAGCTATGCATGATCCTATAAATGTAATAAACTAGATTATAAGATGACAAGATTAGTAGCAAGACTATCCTAGCATGATATACTAGTCTATGATTAAGCTAAATGATAAAGAAAATACTCTAAACATGCATATTTAGATTAATTCCTATTGAAAAGAGAGGCTAAATGATGAGCACAAATGATATATTAAAGCTTGGATAGATTTTAGTATAAGTATGACGCTAAAGACTTGGATCCTTAAAATGGAGGAATGAGAGCTCTATTTATAGCAAAAATAGGGCAATGAATGGCCAGGATTGAAATAGGTAATCAAGGTTTGAGTTTGAAAGTTGGGAATCCATGTTCACAATTTTCACCAATGAAATGGTGACAATTGGCAACATAGGGTTGGTTGAGAGGAGATGTAAGAAGCATTAAATGCTTGAGAAAACCTCATGGTTATCTTAAGGGGTAAGGGTTATGGTTAAGTTAGGATTACCCATTGGATAAAGCTTTTACCCAAAGGATAAACTCTTGTGCAAAGGATTAAGGATAACCATGGTCAAAACAATAAATGCTTGATGAGACCCTTGGGTTACATGGAGGTTGATCTTTTATCATGCTAGAGGGTTGAGTTAACCATTAATGGTTTGGGAGACTTTCAAAGTTAAGTGGTTGAAGCCTTTAAGGGTTTTCAAAGACTTTGAGGGTTTGAGAAGTGACTTCTCCTTGCTTAGGGATGTGACAAAGTTTAGAAGATGGGTTAGGTTAATTTAGAAGTGATTAGAAGAGTCTAGAAGGGGTTAGGAATAGGGTTTAGGAAGCAAGTGGGAGATGTAGGATTTTGCAAGTGGATGAAGGGATAATAGGATTTAATTGAATAAAATGAATTTAATTCAATTTGGTTGTAATTGGGGAAATCAAATAAATTAGATTTATTTAATTTAGGATAAATTATTTAATTAAATTTGAATTTAATTTTAATTGAATAAAATGATTTATCCTATTAAATGGTAAAAGAGGTCTAGTGAATTTAATTAAATAAATGGAGTAATTTACTTAATTAAATAGAGGAATACGAGTAATTTAATTAAATAGAGAAATGAACATAAGATATTCATTTAGAAATATGGTCATTTTTATACGTCTACAACCATGATTGGTTCCCCCTCCATTGAGAGGTAGGTTGCCAATTCCCTTGAAACTGGTTCCCTTGACCCTGAGGTGGATACCAGTTCCCTTGTGGTTGCTGCCACTGTGGAACTTGATTAGCAAATTGCTGCCCTTGGCCTTGTGACCCATACCAATGTGGATAGTTACCAAAATTTTGAGAATACTGTGGTTGCCATTGGTTGTTTGGTGCATAAGAATCACCACTATAACCAGAAAAAGAAAGTGGATCAGGTGGCATACCTTGTCTTTGAAAATTTGGTCTTCTTTGAGAAACATAGAAGACTTGCTCATCCTCACCTTGAACTGGTTCGAAGTCAGGTATTTCCACGTTTGCAACCATCTTACATCTGCAATCTTTCTTCCGCTGTTTATAATGAGGACAAAATTCTGCAAGGAATGCATCAGCTTCCTCATGCTTCTTCTTAGCTGCCAATGTATCCAACTGGGTAGCCATATTATTTATTATGTCCTCCTTGAAGTCTTTTAATAGATGACTAAGTTCCAATCTAGAAACTCCAGTTCTAGATGCTGATAATGGTGCCCCTGGCTTAAATCTCCTATTCTTCTTGGATGTAGATCTGGAATACTTTTTGCAAATTTGTCCTATTTCAGCCCAAGTAGATTGTGTAATGTCACCTCCTCCCATAAGATCTAAGGAATCGGTGCATTGATCACTGATAGCCCTCAAAAATATCAATTTGAGGGAATCTTCATTCAGAGTACTATGCTTGGACTTCTTGACACTAAACGAAAACCTTTCGAGATAATATTCAAGACTCTCATCTTTAGTTTGTGTCATTCTAAAGATATCATCCCCATGATGATCAGTGCCTCTACAATAATCTTTGTATTTTGCAAGAAACAACTGTTTCATCTCATCCCATGTATTGATTGTGCTACTTCCCAAGCTCATAAACCATCTCAAGGATGACTCCTTCAAAGTGGGAGGAAAATTTTTGAGTCTATGGGCATCTGTAGTATAGTCAAAACTCCTACAGAGAACATCAAACTCAAACAAAAATGTATCCGGATCCTCTGTCACCAACCCATAAAATTTAGGGAGTGAAGATGCTGGAATGTTCTTGAGGTTAGAATTATCATGTTGATCAGAGATGGGAAACTCAAACGTTGGACCTGGTGGTTGGTGCAGGAGCACCTAGTTGAGTCAAAAACTCCATTTTTGGGTATTTCATGCTTATATGTTTTTAAAGTATTGTGTTAGGTTTTTTTTGTTGTTTTAGGTTGTTTTGAGTCATTTGTAGTGGTTTTGATCTCATTTTCGGCTTGAGAGATCAAATCTTGCATTTCAGGCCTTGAGTTGACAATTTTTGGCCAAAATATGAAAAAATGGCAAAAAAAGTCTCCAAATGGTTTCAAGAGCATTGAAAAATGTTTTTTTAGTGTTTCTAAGCATTTCTAAGTTTTTTAGTCAAGTTTACAAGGTTAGGTTGTGAAAAATGCATCTTGGAGCAAGAAAAGTTGTCATTTGGCTTAGGAAAGTTGTCAAAATTGTCTTTTTCTTGCAAAATGTAATTTTTGAAGCCTCTTGTCCATACAAGGGAATGGAAACCAACTTCAGAAACTATACAAGGCCTCCCTTTTCTTTAGAAAGGGTTGGTGATTGTACTTACAAGTGGAACTTAATAGAAATCAAGTGTTTTTGGCTTTTTATGACTGTTTTTCTTCCTTTTTGAGGGGCAGTCCGTACTGTAGCTATACAATCTGTACTGTAACTTTTGGGAAGTTGATATGTTGTTGTATTAAGACTTTTCATGTACTTTTTTCATTTATTTTTATTTTGCAAAGTGCTTATTCAAATTTTTTTGTAAATTGTGCATTTGTTGCCCTGCCAGGGGTTTGGAGTTGCAAGATGCATCAACTTGGTTGATCCAGGTTTGGGATCCCTCCTATGGATTCTACCAAGTTGATCCATGTGTATATAATGTATATATCTTTCCTTTTTTTCTAGAAGAATGGTTTGAAGATGCTATTGAGTGATTACTAGGCAAGTGTTTGTCATTTGGCTAGTAACTTGATAAAGACTCAAAGTTTGCACTTAAAGGTAATTGAGTGAGAAAATGCTTGTAACAATGGTCTGGACATGTGACCAAGAATTTAAGTACAATTTTGATGTATTAGAATAGTTTATACCTTGTAATCTTTCCCTTTTTGTAGACAAAACAGTGAGTTCACTGTTTTTGGGAAAGTTGTTGTCATTTTGCTTAATGGAATGCTACAAAGCATCATCCATGCCTTGGAACACTAAGGGAAATGTAATAGGAGTTATTATTAAGCTTCTTAGAACTCTTTGAGGTATCCTCTATATACAAAATACTTCCTTGTGCAGGTTTTAAAGAGGAGACAACAGCTGACTGCCAAAAGACAGTGAAAAGACAGTGACAGTGACTGTTTTCCTTCTGTTTGCCAAGTGTTTGGCACAATACTAGTTCAAAAAAGTTAGGGGAAGCTTCAAAATGGTGTGGCAGAGGTAACCAAGTAGTCAAGGAGTTTGAAACAAGTCCAAAGGAGTGTAACTATGGTGGAAGCCCTCAAAACCCTACAAAACCCTTAATTTATGCCACAAAAAGTGGACAGTCTGAAAACCACTCTAACAGTGAGCTAAACCTAAAAAATCCTTGAGCACTCAACCCTAAAACATAATCCCAATATTTCTTGATGGTTAAAATGGCCATCGTTGACCAGTGGGAGCAAAAAAGGGCCAATTAGGTCTCCGCGGGCTAGTAGCCCTGCTGCATAACACACAAATTGACAATTTTTGTAAAATTGCATGAAACCGGTTGGAAAATGAAGCTTGGGCTCATAAAAATTAATGAAAGAACTCCTAGAAAACCACCTAGTGTAAGTTGAGACTCCAAGATGATGTGCAACCTCATTTGGGGACTTGAGCCTTATCAATGAGTTTGAGTAAGTTGTGGGTTATAGGCCTAAAACTAGAAGATGAGCATTCCATGAAGAATTTTACCTTGCTGCCCCTCCATTTCCATGTGGAAAACCCCTAGTACACATTGAAATGAAAAGTTGAAGACCCCAAGTGCCAAGCATGAGTAAATGTGGTTGGATAGGTGAGAATATTGAGTAGTTTTGTGCATGGGCAAGTGTCATAACTAGTAAGGGAGTTGGCTAGGTAATGAGACCTTGAGTGCTTGGATTTATGTCAATCAGACAGGTTGAGTAAACATACACAAAAGAACCTATAAGTCTTTGGTAACAAGGCGATCTTTTTTGAGCAATTTATCCTTGTGAGCTTTTACCTGCCAAGCTCCCTATCAGTGGTGGTGGTGGATTATTCCCACCAGGAGGAGGGTTCCCTTGCATTGGACTTGTGGGGGTTGTTACTATAGGAAATTCTTCTTCTTGTGGACCAAAAAGGAACTAAAGACTACCTTCTGGAAATTCAGATTCAGGGTGATTGAAATTTTGTGGGGCTTGGTAAAGTTCAACAAAAGGATTTATATTTGGGAAATTATCTTCTGCATGATTAGGATGAGTGGGCAGAAATCTATCTCTGGGGTCTCTTCTTCTGCTATGCATGTAGATTCATGAAATTTTCAACCAATTAAAAAAACTATAATAACCATAAAAGGTTCTTAGTTTGACACCATCCCGAACAACGACGCCAAAAATGTCTACTCCAACTATAATAATAATAATAACTCTTATTGAAATCTCAATCCGAAGTTTGGACATTCATTTGGTAAAGTTACTATTTTCATGGCTAGTGTTCATTTAGTTATCAACCCAGGGACGTAAGAGTTGAAATGGGTTTTCAGTATATATGCACTAAGCACCTTCAATGGCTATTCTGCATTGCTACAGTAACTTAACGTTATGCAAAAAGGAAAAGCAAGAATGGAAATCATAGAAGGCTACATGAAAACATATAAAAACTATGCTGGAATGATCTAATATAAATAACAGAAATAACTCTGTTCTGTCTTGGCTGCAGGAACAGTCAGTGGATCTATTTCCAGTGGCTGCAGGAACAATCCAGGCATGAACTTCTACTGCAACTAAAGAAGAAATAATTTCAATGAACATAAACACAGGATCACTCACCAAGTGGCCCCCCTTGGATGAGTGATATCAAGCTTCCAACAAAATACTTTTAACAGATCAGAACAACATATTTTTCATTCATTTCTTCCTAAAAAATGATTACATGTTCTAAAAGAAAAACTCCAGAATGCCTGTCATAATTCTCTGTTCTATTCCTTTCTATTCTGTCTAACCTCTAAGAAAAAGGAAGAGCTTATTATAAAGAAAAGGTCAACTATAATGGACAACTCAAATCACGCCCAGAAGAAGAGGCAGATGATTGACAGATGAAGAAGATAACTAGAGCTTGGCTGTAGGAAACGTGGATCTAAACCGAACCATAGTCTTTGCACGCCGTAGTGATATTTTGCGAATTCAATACCCACTAGAGTTAAACTCCCATAGTGATGTATGGTTGCTCTGGTTATGTTATATCTTGCGCTCGCTCGGCTCCTCTTCAGTTTGATCTCTAGTTATCTCATACGTGATTCTTCATTCCTTAGGTGCAAAAGGAGAACATCCATCGCGACATCATTTATTATCTGCACTAAACAAGAACAACATACAAGGACATGCATATGTATTTTACTTAATTAATACATTCATTAACTCACATATAACATTATCCCAAATAATCCACATAACAATAGGAACAAATCACTTGGCTGCAGGAATAGACCGACAAAGTTCAAACATGATTTCATAAGTTCAGGTTTACGCATGGAATACATATAGTCAATTCACAATACTTCACTACCACAATGCAACCCAAAAGATGTCAAAAACCTAAGAGTTTTGATGGTAAAAACATGACAAAGTATCAACTTATCAAAGATCATACAACAATACCTAGAATACACACATATTAGTATGACAATGGATTCAAAATACTCCAAAGACATGGATATGATGGTACCACAAGCCTTGGGTTATAGAAACAAGGAAGGCTAGAACCTATCGTTCCTAATGATAATCCAGGGAATCAAGGATTGGGATACAAGCATGTACAACATATCACCGAAGCAAGACATCATACTCTTGATATATTAAATCGACCAAGCAAACCATCAGATTACATATCACAAAGGAATTTGTCCACACAGGTGCTTCCATCTTCATCTCAAATAAGTAATCAGGTACCTACATCACCTAGTGCAAAATTAGATGGAGAAGACATGAGACAACTGTTGCAAGAACCTACCACTGAGTTACAAAATGATGCAGTTATTGACACAACAACACAGGCTAATGTGGCAACAGATGCAGGTTTACCACCACCACCCAAATCCCACCCATGGTTATTGTCACTACTTCTACCATGAGAAGCAACTTAGGCTCCACCTAATGAAATAGATGAAGAAAGATTGCAAAGGCTTATATAGGCTTAAGAAGGGTAACTAATGTCCAAAGAAGACTAGTCAATCTACAACAAAATCGGGAACAAGAACACAAAGAAATAAGTGATGATAGCTCATATGATGAAACATATATTGAAAGTGAGACAAACTCTCATGACTACGAATTATTATCACTCCATGATTCTAGCCCATCAGAAAGTGTAATATTAAGGAATCAAATAAGGCTTATACAGGATGAAGATACACAAAGTCAGTCAAACAATCAAGTCTTCATGTTATCAGAGTCTACTAAAGAAGGGAGTAATCATTTACCCCTAGTGAATTCACACTTGATTGATTGGGGGCAAGAAGGAAAACTAACGCTGGATTGGTTTGAAAACGACGAAGCCATTTCAGAATTTCTAGGAGTCAGAGAGGGATTTCCACAAGGTGATCATAAAGCAGGGTTTGTTATAGACCTGAATAGAACAACATACTTTGGAGAAGAAAGTACTTCTGCAACATAAGATAAGGATCAAACTACCTATAATGACAAGAGTGACTTGGGAAATCTTCCTATGGAAAGAGAAAGGTTAGCGTTACTTACAAAGGAAACAGAAGAAGTAAACATAGCAGAAGGGGAGGTTGTACATAACATCCATCTGGCAAAATCACTAAGCAAGGAAGAAAAATACAGATTCATCCATTTTTTCAAACAAAGACCTATCAACTTTGCTTGGTCCTATTCAGACATGCTAGATTTAGACTCTGAATTAGTGTTGCATCACTTACCTTTGATACCGAGAGTTAAACCTTACAAGCAAAAATTGAGAAAAATGCATCCAAGTATCCCATTACTGGTTAAAATAGAACTACAAAAGTTGTTGGATGTAGGTTTTATTAGACCTATTGACTACATGGAATGGATAGCCAACCTGGTACCTATGACCAAACCCACAGGAGGCATAAGAATCTGTACTGATTTTCGGGATCTAAAGAAAGCTTGTCCTAAAGATGACTTCCCGCTACCTAATATCGACATGATAGTTGACCTAACAGGTAGAAATGAGATGCCATCCTTAATGGATGGTTTTTCAGGATACAACCAGATTAAAATTGGACCAGAAGATCAACATAAAATGACCTTTACATGCCCATGGGGAACATACTGCTGGAATGTGATGCCATTTGGTCTCAAAAATGTCGGAGAAACATACCAAAGAGCCATGACAACATTGTTTCATGACATGATCCACAACATAATGGAAGATTACGTGGATGATATATTGGCTAAATCACAAACAAGAGAAAGTCACCTTGCAGTTCTTACATAGATATTTGATCAGTTAGAACAATATAATGTCAGATTAAATCTGAAGAAGTGTGTGTTTGGCGTAACGACAGGTAAACTATTAGGGTTTATAGTGTCAAACAAAGGAATTGAAATAGACCCTGCTAAGGTCAAGGCAATCATTGATATGCAACCTCCATCAATACTTAAACAACTC
This sequence comes from Cryptomeria japonica, assembly GCF_030272615.1. Lineage (NCBI taxonomy): Eukaryota > Viridiplantae > Streptophyta > Pinopsida > Cupressales > Cupressaceae > Cryptomeria > Cryptomeria japonica. The sequence continues at coordinate 341,943,364 of NC_081410.1, forward strand.
AGAGGGTTACAAGGAAGACTGCAATCCATAAGGAGATTCATAGCACAGTTGGCAGATAAGTGTCACCCATTCCAGCATTTACTCAGGAAAGGAGTTACTTTTAAATGGACAGAACAATGCCAGGAAGCTTTCCAAGCTCTGAAAGATTATCTTTTGAACACACTAGTGTTAATATCTCCTACTCCAGGACAACCTCTATTGTTATACATATCAACAACAAACTCAGCTCTAGGAGCTCTATTGGCACAACATGACAAAAATGGAAAAGAAAGAGCCATTTATTATATAAGTAGGACTCTGATTGGCTATGAACTTAATTATACCCCCATAGAGAGAGCATTCTTAGCAGTAATCTTTGCATCCCAAAAGCTCAAACATTACATGTTGAGTCATAAGGTACAACTCATTACACGCTTTGACCCACTCAAGTACCTATTGAGTAGAGCAACATTGACTGGGCGATTGGCTAAGTGGGTTATGATCTTGAGCGAGTTTGATATAGAATACATAGACAAAAAGCCATCAAAGGACAAATTATAGTAGATCTATTAGCAGAGGCTCCTATACAGGACATTCACCCGTTGCTGATAGACTTTCTAGACGAATCCGTGTTTACATTAACTGCCTCAGTAATGTGGAAGTTATACTTTGATGGGTCATATACAAGTCACGGATCTAGAGTAGGGATTCTCTTCATTACTCCTCAAGGGGACATTATACCTAAGTCATTTAGGGTCAATTTCCAATGCACCAACAATATGGCTAAATATGAAGCTCTCCTCATAGGGCTTTGTACAACTGTACAATGGAAAATACAAGAGTTACAGGTCTATGGTGATTCACAGTTGATTGTAAACTAGGTCAATGATGATTACAACATGAAGGATGACAAACTTAGGCCTTATAAGAAGTTGGTTGAATATTACAAGGAGCACTTCAGAAAAATTACCTTCGAACAAATCCCAAGAATACAAAACAAGGCAACAAATGAAATGGCAACCATAAGATCTCTTCTTAATATGCCTGCTAACAAAACTAAGTTTGATTTCATCATAGAACAGTTGATGCTACCTGCATATGAGACTCCCCTATCAGACTATGTATGTGCAATTGTGGGTCTAGAATCACCTTGGTACAATAAAATATATACATATTTACATTCTCAATACATGTCACCGGATCTGTCTAGGAATCAAAAGAGGACATTTATTCGTCAGGTATCTAGATACACCATTATAGCAGATACTTTGTATAGAAAGGGTTTCGATGGAACTCTTCTCTGATGCCTGGATGAGAATGAGGCACACCTTGCTTTAAAAGAAGTCCATGATGGAATCTGTGGGGCTCACCAAAGCGGTCCGCCATTGTCAAAGAAATTGTTGAGAACTAGTTATTACTGGCCAACCATGGAAAATGACGCTTACAAGTATGTACAAAAGTGTAAACAATGCCAAATGCATGGAGATCTTATTCATGCACCAACACAAGATCTTGAAGCCATTACATCACCATGGCCATTTTCACAATGGGGATTAGATCTAGTGGGTAAAATCAACCCTACTTCTTCCAATGGGCACAAGTTCATCTTGATAGCCACTGAATACTTTACCAAATGGGTCGAGGAAATTCCTCTAACATACACCACTGGAAAACAAATAGAAAAATTCATGCTCAACTACATTATATGTAGATACAGAGTTCCAATGTGCTTTGTTACAGATAACAGGCATCCATTTAAAAAATAGGAAGTGAAAGAGTTGTGTGACAAATTCCACATACAACAGAGATTTGCCATGCCATACTATCCACAAAGTAATGGGCAAGTAGAGGCTACAAATAAAACAATACTGAAAATTCTTAAGAAAGTAGTCACTGACACAGGACGGGACTGGCATCTCCAGTTAAATCTTGCTCTTTGGGCGTACAGAACAAGAGTACACACACCTATAGGAGCAACACCATATTCCTTGGTCTATGGGACAAAAGCGATACTCCCCATTGAAATAGAAATACCGTCTCTAAGAGTCTCCTTACAAAACATCATATCAGAGGAAGACTACAGGGTAGAAAGGTTACAAGAACTTGAAACCCTTAATGAAAAAAGACAAACAACGTTTAACCATCTACAAGGATATCAAAACAGACTAAGACGAAGTTATAATAAATAGGACCGCCCATGAACTTTTCAAGTGGGAGATCTCGTACTTTAAGAGAATCAAAGGAACCTAGCGGAATGAGAAAGGCTAGGGAAATTCGAACCTAACTGGCTAGGTCCTTTCATTATAACAAGGGTCATAGGCAATGGAGCATATAATTTGGCTACCATGGAGGGAGATCCACTCTTTGACCTTGTGAAAAGCATGCACCTCAAGCGATATTATACCTAAGGGCTGTGTAGTTTAGGTTTACTTTCCGCATTGCATATCATATCATTTAAAAACATCTACATTACATATAGTTTCTTTTTTAAATGCATTGCATTCTCAAAAGTTTCGGCAATTACATATAGCAGCATCAATAAAACAAGGCAATTGTCTAAGTTTATCATCTGTTTGCATCCAAGAGAAGCAAAGGTCATCTCCTTTCTTAGATATTCAGACATGAAGTCTTTGAGGGTCTAAGGTCATTCATTCTCAACATTACCCTGTGACGATGCTTTACTTATGGTTGGGTAGTGATTTCACTATTTGAGACTTGTTAACCCACAATCTATTAATTGCTATATCTCACACATTAAGAAGATCTCTAATTCATTCTAGACACCTAGTTGATCATATGACTAGTGAAAAATCTAAAATTCTACTTCAGTGCCGCTATAATTGTCACACCGAAGTAGGTTTCATTACTTACAAGTCAAGGCAAGAAAAGAAAAAGAAAAAGAGATATGCCAAATATCCATCTAAAGGCAAAAAGAGAAATGATATATAACTGAAATATCACGCATACAAATGCGATAAAAAGCTTGACTATGGGAATGTGCAAGTAACTCCATTAGGGCTATGAACGCCTACTAGCAATGGAGCAATTTTTAAGAAATTACAGTCTATAACCTCGTCAGAGCTCTCAAGGCTTGCTGGCAGCGAGGCTCTATTCGGGATGCTTTTGAAGTTAGGATAAACCATGTAGCTAGTCATATAGGATGATAGGGATCTTTAGCAAACACAAGAGTATGAATTAACTCATCTGCACACACATGGGCAAAAGAAGATCAAAGTTTCAAGAACCAATGGGGAAGTTTTCGACGTCTCCATTTGTAAATCCTAGTCACTAAGTGTGTTGAGATGAATGATCCCAGGGACCTTAGAGATCAATTGATCGCTTATCTATGAAAGGTTTTGCATCTCCATTTCAATTGGTGTATCACAAATGCAAAAACAAACACAGTCAACCTTGTTCGAATAGGAAATGCATCTTCATCTTGCATATTGCATTCGCATAGGTCATGTCAAAAATTCATTTGTCTCCACATACATTCTGTAGATCATTATGTCATATAGGTTTGGACACTGGGGGCATAACTGAAAAAATCCTAAAAATCAGATAAAGTCCTAAAAAAATCCAATTTTTTTTTTTGAAATATTCAAGAACCAAAAACATTGAAAAACACAAAAATACAAAAACACTGAAAAACTTAAAAATAAGAAAACATTCATATAATTTCCTTCGAAAAATCAACCAAAACATTCCAAATACGATCCTGAAAAAATCCAACATCCATATAATGTCCTGAAAAAATCATTCAAAAACATCTACAAAATGTCCTGAAAAAATCAACCAAAAACATTCAAATATCAATCTACATAATCCAAAAACATTGAAAAAGCTCTTGGAAAAGAACTAAAAATTGAAAATCAATCAATCAAAAAACTTGCAATAAAATGTCTTGTGAGAAACAAATACCCTAGTAGATATCCAACAAACACTTTGCACGAAGTTAACAAAGGATACGACTATCTAGTCAAACATCTACAATCAACTGATCAAACTGTCTTATCAATCATATCATATCCATATCAACGTGATCATTATCTTGTCTTAAACAGAAGAGGATACACTCGAAATACAATAGGTCAGTCTTAAACGAGGTCCACAACTTTCTGAGATCAGAAATTATCAACCATCACATCAAACAACTGAGAACGAAGGCACAAGGTCAGTATAGTTGCTGAATTTTGTCCGGGTCAGTGTTTATCTTTTTATCAGTTGGCGACAGATATTGTTCCTATGCTACTCAAGGATGTCTACAAGTGACTAGAGGAGCTATGATGGACATTATCTTTTTCTTTGTTTTCTGTTTGTGTTGTGAACCGATGAAATTATAGGGAAAGTGCTCTAGTGGGTGTCTGTGATAAGAGCCTTCACATCAAGGTGAAATCGCCACACATACCTCGGCCCCTAGCGCAATTCCCAAAATGGAGGGTTCACTCCTTGTATGCTACATGTTTGTTTCTACAATGAGATATCTTTGCATCTTGGTTCCTTATACCTTGATGTGCTAAGCTTCATTGTTCAATAATAAGGCTTAGTGATGTATATATATTGACGCAATAAAATATGTGACACAGGTTTGTGATTCATTCAATTTCATTCTCATTCTCATCTCATTTTCTTATTGATAGCTTGTTGATTTCTCATCTTCTGTCTAAATCGTATTCTTTCTAACATTCTTTCTACCATCCATTTTTCTTTCTATCATCTAACTAACATTTCTTCAAGATGTATCTGAGTTAAAATTGGTTCAACTATTATCATACAAAAAACATTCATTATAGATTCATGTGCATGCATTATAGATTCATTTGCATTCATTAAAACATTCCATCACATTTCATATAGATTCATTTGCATTCCATTCAAATTCATTGCATTTCATATAGATTCCATTAAGCATTCATTATAGATTCCATTTGCATTCATTTAGATTTTGTTTACCATCATAAATACATACATGTACTACCATTGCATTCAGAATCATATAGAATCTAATAGATATACATCATAAAACTCATAGCATCACATAAGCATACATGAGAAGCAAAACATACATAGATCACTATCAAAACCCGCATGTCATATATATAACTCAAAAATGATAATGTGTGAATATAATAAATAAGACCAAGGGCTCAGATAACATGATCAACCAACACTACCTCTGTCAGCAGGTGGATCCTGTCCACTAGATCCTGCCCTAGGATGTCAAGGTGATCCCATAATGCCACTGCTAGTCCGTCGAGAAGTAGATCTACTCGATCTCCTCCCCATAAATTTGACCCTCAGGGATGGCTCTCTCATATGCCTGCTGATAATAAATAGACTCTTGCGCAACAGTGAAATACCTATCTGCTTGGTCGCGTGCATCTATACTTGCTCTAAAAAGATGATCAAAGGCATCCATGGTAATATGACATCTCCGCACCACCTCATCTCTCTCAGCCTCAAGGGCACCATAATCTGCACGATAAGTATCTCACTCGATATCTCATCTAGCGACCTCATCCTCCAAACTCTGGACCCGCGCTCTAAGAGTCTGCAACTCATCCTCCTCACCAACCTATCCTATCCCACCCTCTGCACTAGGCACATCATCTAGCTCCGACATATCCTCATCATCACCTCCACTCACATTGCTCGATGACTCAAAAGAATCATCGCTATCCTCACTCCTAATAGACTCGGTGTCTCCACCAATGTCTACATCGTCATCTCACTCATCTCCTCCCTCATCTCCACCACCTCCTCCCTCAGTTCCACCCTCTCCTCCTCCATTGGCTCTATCCCCTGCATCTATCCTCAACTGCTATCTAGGATGGCGAATCTGCTGTGCTATAATCGGAACAACAGGATCAGTCAAAGGCACTGGCCCGTGCCTAGCAAACCACACATCATACTCTGCCATCGTCCCTGGATCTGCTACACCTCTACACCAACCCCAGAGTAATGGGTGCAGAGAATCAAACTCAACATAAGAAACATGTGGTTGTATGCACACACCCCAATCAGATACCTCCCGTGATACACGAGCAAAATACGCAGTAACCACAGGTGTCACCTGTACCTCACCGAACTATCTCAGAACCCACCCTGGAAGATACATCTCGATAATCCGCTGGGTCTCAAAGGTCCTACCAATAAGATATCTCTATTGTCGGTAGAAAGACAAGTGCACTACATCATCAGGCCAACCGGGGCAATCTAAGTATGGTCTCCAAATAAAATGTTGCAATATGTCAAACTGATGTCTCCAGTACAAGGTGTTCCCGGAACCTCTGTGTCTGATACCTGCTGTATACCTGAAAGCATAAGGTTCACTAGGCTGCAAATCTACATGAATAACTGGCCTAGAAATAGAAATGTGCTCCCATGCCCATGTCTGGAGCAAAGTAACACCACAACTGATAGAACGGTATCCAAGATACACAATACCATGCATCTGATAGTACAACATGGCAAGTAGACAAGGACCCCAAGCATATAGTTGACGATGAACAATCATATCATGGAGCACTCTGCCCATTCAACTGGAAACCCATGCCCTCGTCTGTCAGGTATCAGTAAACCACTGACAACATCGCATAATACAATAGTCAGGTCATCATAATCTAATCGGGCCCAAGGGATGTATAACGACCACTGATCTGCAAGTCTTGAATCTCACACTTGAAAAGTGCACATAGTCCAGCAATGCCATCATCATGGTCACATACAACTCTCTCACCATGAATAGGAATCCACAGTATACGCCATACATCCTCTAAAGTAGTTGACGCCTCACCAGTCGGAAGATGAAAAGAACAGGTCTCAGAATGCCACCGCTCTATCAAAGCTGTAATCATGGCCCTGTTGGCCATAACCTCTGGCAAATGTAAAACATGATATAGACCAAGCTGTTGGATATGCTCGATCTCCTCATCCGATAAGTCAGTTTGAAGATCCAATCCACTAGGTCTGCTTTGTCGACAGTATAACACTCCAATGTTCTCCTGCAACGAGAAAATGTTCAAAATATTAGATATCGGACCTCGAAAAATAAAAAATATTTTCAAACGCATGACAAAAAACTACACATACAACGAATGCGTGATAGTTATGGCTAATGCATAACACTTACGATGCATGCGTAGCATTTAGAATGTTTGCGGTACAGTTAACACTAATGCGTAAAAATCGACAGGCAATTGCGTGACACAATGCAAAAATTGATCATGGATTTTTTTTGGAAAATAGAATAAAACAGGTATAAATCAGAAAAAAATAGGAAAAATACCATGCCGCCAGTCCCAGGAGGTCTCTGATATGAACGTACTCGGTCAGAAAGGTGCAATTGAGCTCTATAACCAACCATGATGATCAAATACTCAAAAAAAGTGCACAAATTGCAAAGAAAACCAACGAATTACCAAAGGGCAAATGAGCAAATGAAAACCTAAAATCTCTATTTATAGCTCAAAATTAGGGTTTTTTGACACCTCGACGCTCGTGGTCCCCGCCAGCTTCAAACACCTCGTAGCCTACTCAAACAATTTCAAAATCACATGAAATTTCACACGCTTGCTCATTACACTGATATCGAAAACATGGTCTCAATTTTGGAATTTTCTGACCACCTTTTCCGAGGGGGCATATTTACACTATACAACAGTATCACCAAGGCATACTGGGGCAAAATTTTTCGTTTTCTTTGAAACAATGTTGTTTTGACTTTGTCTCAAAGAGGGGCAAATGTAGACACCTAAAAATGTCTCATTGATCATGTACTAATTATTCCTCTAATTGATTAAATAATTCCTTAATTATTTAATTAAGTTAATTAATCTTATTCTTCTAATTCTTCTATTTCTTCTATTTTATTCTAATTTCATATTTCCTCATCATCTTATTAATTATTCTATTTTCCTATTCTATCATCATTTAATCATTTTAATCATTTCCTAAATATTAATTAAATATTTATTATTTAATTAATTATGGTTAATTCCTCAATTTAAATAATCTTCATTATTTAAATAAATAAACTAATTATTCTCAATTTCTCTCTGATCAACTAATCATTCAACTCTCTTCTAAATATTAATTAAATATTTATTATTTAATTAATTATGATTTAATTCCTTTAATTTAAATAATCTTTATTATTTAATTAAATTCCATTTCTACATAATTAAATAGTTTCTTTACATTATTTAATTAACTAATTAAATCCTCCATTTCCAAATCCCCAACTTCTAATTTCATTATTTCTTCCAAATTCAAGTACATGTGCATATATTCAAAAACCAAATTGAAAATCAAAGTCAATTTCTAAATATATTCAAATATTAAATTGAATTAAAATAAATTCAATTATTTGAATAAATTTCATGCAAAGATTAAATTGAAAATCTAAATCTAAATGCAAGCACATGCTAAATTAATTAATTCAATCAATTAATTAATTAAATCATTTATCTCTTCAACTTCTATTTCCAGTTTTCAGTTAGCTTTTTCTAAATTAAGCTTTCTTTGTCATCCTCTTTATTTCCACCAATAAATCTTTTTCTTCCCTCAGTCAGCTTTTTCTCAATCAGTTGACTCAATTAATCTATTCAATCTATGGAGTTTCACTCCTACAATCAGTAGTTCAACTATCAATTTTCATGTGAGCTCACCTGAGTTCCACCCCTTGATCAATCTGTTCCACCTTTCAATCAATCTTCTCCAATTTTCTATAAATTGGGCATTCAATCTCCATTTTCAACAATCACGAACTTTGAATCTTTGTGTCACTTGCAGGTTACCAGTGCAATATCTGAGAGCCATCATACCATGAAGAGGAGAAGAGCAATGGAAGCAATATGCGATCTTGGGATAAGGAGTTTTGATTTCATTTGATTATTTTAATTCCTATTTGCTTGATTTTGTTATTCCATTTTCTTATTTGTTAAATTCTTTGGTTAGGATGGATTCGTGATTTCCCTTTTGCTTCTTATTGATTACTTGTTTTTAAGATGAATTTTACATGTACGACAACAGGTATCAACACACTTCTCCGGTCTGGCAAGAATCAAGTATCTCTTTACTTGGATACACACATAACATTTGCCAACAACTTCACAATGCAAATCATCATCGACCTTATAGGAAACAAATAGGTCGGTAGCATAAACCCTAAACCCTAAACACTTAGGTTATCAATACAGTCGGTCCAATCCTGATCATTCAAACAAATTGCATTGAATAAAATAGTCTTGAACAGATCTCAAGACGTTCTCCATCGTTTGTTCTTTGCCGCTACTGGAAGCTGATAACCCATCACGCACTCTCCACCGTTTACTGAGGCTTTGCACATTCCCGAGGTAGATAGGATCAATCTTCTTCATGCAAGATCCTCAAGGAAATCGTTCACGCGCATAAGGCTGATGTGGCAACACGATCTGATCTTTATTTCAATGCTAACCCATCATAGGATGTCGTCGGTCGAATCACACAGACTTGGAATGCATCAACCAGAAACCCCGATACAAACATTCCATATACCAGTTCACATACTGGTTCACTTTCTGCATATACCGGTTCATTCCATCATATCGGTTCACACTTCATCATACTGGTTTACTTGTATCATCATACCGGTTCACTTGCCAGGTTTCTTACTTCATTATACTGATTCATACTTTAACATATTGACATCAATGACAACATACAATATCATCATGTCATCACACTCTGCACATATGCCAACATGTTTTTTGTTCTTCCAGTTGAGAAAGATACATAATCCTCTTGTCTAAAGCATTCTCAAAAGTTTGATCTTCAATTTCTTTAGCCAACTTAAGAGCAGGAAGTTCCAAAGTGATGGGTATTTCTGCATTGATCCCATAAAGAAGCTGAAATGGTGACATACCAATAGCCCTTTTGGGTGTAATTCTGTCCGCCCATAAAGCATCAAAAAGAGCTTTATGCCAAGACCTTTGATTTTGTTCCACAAGCTTGCGAATAATAGTAATCAAATTTTTGTTACTTGATTCCGCCTGACCATTAACTTGGGGATAATAATCAGATGAATGAGTTAACAAAATACTATATTAAAAGCAAAATTATGAAATTTCAGAGGAAGAAAAGGTGGCTGCATTATCAGTCACAATTTTGAATGGAACACCAAATCTGGAAATAATATTCTCCTTGAGGAATCTGCACAATATCTCAGAAGTATCATTCTTTACTAGTATTTACTCCACCCACTTGGTGAAATAATCTGTAGCAGTAAGGACATACAAATGACAATCAATGCCCCATTGATGGAAAGGTTCTTCAACAATAACTGGCTTCAATGGTAACGCTGCAAGCTTTTGTTTGCCCACAAACTGTTGACAATGTATACATTTATGCACCCATCTAAAAGCATGTTGAAAGAGCATAGGCCAATAATACTTAGCTCTCAAAATTTTGTGAGTAGTCACTGGTGCAGAAAAATGTCCACCACAAGCCTTGTCATGGAAAGATTCCAGCAATTTGGTTTGTTGTGCTTTGTCAACACAATGGAAGAAAGTACCATCAATTGCTCTTTTGTACAAACCAGTATCCTATAATACAAAGTTTGCAGCTTTCAACTTGATACTTGTTTTTCCCTTGAATGACAAATGTTGTGGACATTCACCATAAGTCAAGAAAAATGCTATATTAGAGTACCATTCATCAGTAGTACTGACAAACAACACCTTGGGAAGATCTTCAGAATCATCCAATTCTTGCTCGTCTGGAATCTCTTCCGCCATCACCTAACAGAGTCCTCTTCCTCGAACAAGCTTTGTAGGCTTAATCTTTAAATCATACTCTTGGATTTTAGCAATCCAATTTCCTCTTTTTGTGCCAAACTCCCGTTGTGTTAAAATAGACTTGACTGATGTATCAGGAACTAACACAACGGTATGAGAATTCAAGATGTAAAAATGAAAATTCTTGACTGCTTTACAACCGCATATGCATTCTTCTCAATAGAGGAATACTTGAGTTCATGAGACTTTCAAGGAAAACTCATGAAAGCAATAGGAGATTCAATCTCTTCTGAATTCTTCTGCATCAAAATAGCCGACATAGTATGCTCAGAAGCATAACTATACATGATGAACTCCTTGGTGTAGTTGGGACATACCAACATGGTTGCATGAGCAATTGCATCTTTGATATCATTGAATGCAACTTTGCCTTCTGAATTCCAATGGAAATCAATCTTTCCTTTCATCATATCCACGATATGATGAGTCTTTTTTGCAAAGTCAGGAATGAATCTCTATAGAAAATTTACCTTACCAAAGAAGGAATGAACAACAATATTATTGGACGGCAGAGGAAGAGTTTGAATTGATTTTACCCTTTCAGGATCTACTTTTATTCCTTCCTTGGAAACAATATGACCAAGGAGTTTTCCCTCTGTCACCCCAAAAACTAACTTCTTGGGATTAAGGGAGATGTCGTGCCTGTGACATTTTTCAAGTACATCTTTTAATTGAAAGAGATGATTCTCACGGTCTTTAGTAAAAATAGTGAGATCATCAAGATATACTACAATATATCTTCCCACAATACCATGAAAGGCCAAGTCCATAGCTTATTGGAAAGTAGCTCCTATATTGATCAACCCAAAAGGCATTATGCGGTAGGAAAATGTACCCCATGGAGTAGTAAATGCAGTCTTATGCTGATTAGATTCACTAACCTCAATTTGATTGTATCCCGAAAATCCATCTAACATAGATATCATTTCAGAACCTTTCACTGTTTGTAAAAATTGATCCATGATCAGCAATGGATAATTGTCCTTGAGTGACAGTTGATTGAGATTTCTAAAATCAACACAAATATGTATTTCTCCATTCTTACGCACTGACACTATATTTGCCAACCATGTTGAATGATGGATGGGAAAGATAATCCGGGCATCAAGCATCTTTTGAATTTCAGAAAGAATGGTACCTAAAATTTTGGGATTATATTGGTGCTTCTTTTGTCTAAAGGGAACTGCACCAAGCTTTAGGGGAATGTCATGCTGCACTTCCTTGGGTTGAATAGATTTTAGATCATCGTATGAATATGCCAAGACATCATGATATTGGCACAAAAGCTGAATAAAGTGATCTCTTTCATCTGAAGTGCAGTTATTGCCAATATTGACAAATTTGAGATCTTCATCTGAGCCAATATTATATTTCTCATATCCCATAGGAGAATCAACACTTTCTTGTTGCCGTCTCTTGATATAACAATCATGTTGATCGAAAAGTTTTTTAAGAGAAACCAACCCCTTGGGAATCTTATTTCCTTTCAGCTAAAGAATGTTTGCATCTGACTCGGATGATGTTTAAGACATTGAATCTGATGATGAAGAAGTAGGAGAATTACTTCCTTCGAAAAAAAGGTTGTTGAAACCATCTTCTGCTTGCAGGAAATTATTAATATGTTTATCATCTTTGAAGATCTGCCAATGATCCCAATTGTTAGGCACACTAGGTCTGCAAATTAACTCAATAATATATTTATCTTGACCAAAGTCAAGATGGGGAATTAATGAAGTAGCTGAAACAACAAGGGAATCAGCCCTATCATTGTACTCACGAGGCACAACTGAGATGCTAAAGCATCAAAATCTTAAATATTTTCCCATACCAAATTACGGTAATGCCCGAGTTTGTCATTTCTAGTCTAATATATACTCCTTACTTGACAAACTACTAATTCTGCATCACCCTGGGCATGAAGATTTCAGATTCATCTTTTCAATGCAACGCTCATTCCTTACAAAAGTGACTCATATTCAGCCGTATTGTTAGTATTAGCGAATTGGAATTTGAAGGAATAAGGGAAGATCTCTCCCTTAGGAGATATGAGAACTACGCCGACTCCACATCCATTTGTAGTGCAACTACCATCAAACTCAAGAGTCCACACATCATTCGAACTATCATTTTCATTGGAATGATTAGTGCTACCTTCATCGAAAACGGATGCATTATCAAAAGAAAAATTATCATCTTCTTCCATAGGAGAAGATGAACTCTCCTCTTGTGTAGGGGAAGAGTGAAACTCTTCTTGTTGAGAAGGTAATGTAATATTTTCATCAACAACAAGAGATGAGACTTCTTCAACCATAATATATGAACTGGAAGACCCATCTTTTGATGCTTGGTCTTGATCAGTATCAACAAATTTTTCATTTGCTAAAAGTAGTGAAATGTCAGAGCTGCTAGAAGGACAATCTTCAACAAATTCTGAGATTTCATCTATATGGAGATAATAATTCCCGAAACCCGAAGATTCAAAAAGAATCTGAGCATGGGGATCATTAGACTTGACAACCGTGTACTTGGTTTCTCTTTCAGGAATTAACTTCTGCACAATACCTTTGACAGTTATTATTGCTTTTGTCATATCCATGTTGAGTTCACCTCCAACATCCTTGCAAAAATTACGACCAAGTAACATTCCATATGACGCAGGAATGTCAGCTACCTAAATAGTCATTTTTATTTTATTATTTGGAAAAGCTGCAAATGCAAATTGAGCATCTTTGATTTTCCCAATAAGAGGCACTTGGGCAAGCTTGATGGTATATCTTAGTCATTTGATTCTAATGTAGCCCTTACTAGCAGTATAGAAGGACACGTGATAGCTCTAATTAATCAAATCTAGAGCCTAAATACAGAAAAGGACAGAATACTGAGGCGGGTTGGTGAATGCTGGAACCTTATTCCCCCCCGGATGAACACCATGCTGAGAAATAAAGTAGATTGCATGAAGACAATGGAACAACCAATTCTGATAGACTTGAAAAATATGGAGATATATGCTTTTATTTTTAGTGCTTTCATTACACTTTTGGACAACTTGAAGAATGGGTGGGGTACCCACTTAGGATTTTTGAAGACCCTTTTTGCAGATATCTTTAAACATGTATAGAATATCTAGTATATACCATTGTATATAAGTTTTTGTGCCGCGCCCCAACTTTGGTATTGCTATCAAAGGTGGAGAGTAGAGTGAAAAATGTTCAGAGAATGATACAATTTTTTGATTGATACAAGTTTTTGAGTTTTTGGTCTAAGGGGGAGCCTTAGAAATTTTGATCCAGTATACAGGTTGACTCAACACTTAGTCATTTTTCATGAGTGTTGTCATCAATGCCAAAGGGGGAGATTGTTGGCAATTGACACTCATCCGGTGGATACCAATTCATGGATAATGGATTAGGGTTGTCATTGATGGAAAATCTCCATGGAAATCCTATCCAATAGTTATGGATTTTGGTAAGCGCTAGAGTGAGTGGTCCGGTAATCTGTCATCGGTATTTCAGGATAGCAGAGCACTTTTGGTCCAAAATCTTTGCGGTGATTTCAGTGGATAGATTCATGCATGGGATGATAGGGTCAACATGTAGAAATCATTTTGACACCAATTGGTTGATCCACATATGTTTTAGAGATCCGGTCTAAGCCAACACTTGGTTACATGTTACATTGCATAATATGGATGGCCGACTTGATGAATGTTTCATTTTGTATTTGTGAATATATAAGATTGATTGGGATGACAGATTTTGTGTGATGTGTGATATGGTAGACCATTTTGGAGCGATTGAGTGCAATTTCACATGCACATTTTGAGCTTGGTTGATCCGGTAAGTAGTTGTAGATCAAAACAGTGTGGATAAGAAGATCAATTGCAGCAGATCATTTTGCACTTAACCGAAATTGATGTTTGGGATAGTCAGATGCTATTTTCCATTTCACTACTTGTTGTAATTAGTTTGTAATCAATTGTAAGGCTGTGAGCCTTCCTCTGGGTTGTAGCCCTTTATACTTGAGCATTGAGCTCTAGGCAGTGAGCCTGAATGCAAGTGCATTTCCCTTACGCAATATTGTTTTGCTACTGACCATAGTGGAATGATATTGTGGGTTCAAATCCCACCATGGTTTTTCCCATTTGGATTTCCATGTAAAAATATTGGTGTTATGGTTGCATGGTTGTTTGTTTTGTGTTGCTGCACTTTACTTTCTTTCTTATGTATCTGGTGGTTAAAGATTCAGAATAACAAATTTAGAATTTGCAGAACACTGATTCACCCCCCACCTCTTAGTGTTCCCTAATTTCAACACTTTGGTCATGTCAAAAGATTTCAAATCTTTTTCACATTCCCATGCCCTCTCTTCCCAAGGAATTTTTAATTTAGGAGCAGGAGCAGGTTTTCTTCTTTATTCTTCCCATGCAATCTTCTATTTGGGAATTTTTAATTCCCTTGTCCCTTCCTAGGGAATTTTTAATTCCTTTTTTATTTCTCCAATGTGTCTAGGGATTTCTTCCCCATGCACCTTGAGGAGTGTGGAGACAAGAAATGCCTTTATGGAAAATCTCTTGGTCTCCACACCTTGTCCTCTCAATCCTTCCCATCATTTTCCTTTAATCTGCACCGTCCATTCCAAATTAATCTTGTCCTTGCATTTTGGCCTCATCTAATCTATAAATTGGAGTTTCCTCCTGTCATTTTCACATCTAACATCCAAGTAATCTTATGCTGGCCTTTTGAGAGCTCAAATCATCTACCATATCCTCACAATGCCCATTTCACTCCACACCTAGCCAGCTAATCCATCCATTTCATATCAAGCCCTTTTTTTTTTTTTGTTGTTGTAGTGGAGGGAATTCCACATCCAAATCAAGAGCCGATCCAACCAAGCAGGGAAGGGGTGCATTCTTTGCTTCACCAAAGGCTCTATCAGAGGAGCAAGAGAAGACTTTGGAAGGTATAATGGCATTTTTCGTACATGTTTATGTAGTTTATATGTTTATGTAGTTTATATGTTTATTTGAATTGGTATTAACCGTTATCACCTCCATATATTTTCCATTGGTTCATTTTGGCATGCCTGATGGGACCCATGCCCCTTTTTACTAATCATCTTTGTGGTTTTTTTAACAATTTTATCACAGGATTGTCTGACCAGCATTAGAGACTGCACTTCGATGTCTTCGCTCTATGGGTTCAGCGTTTACGTTTGGGTAAAACAACGTCACTAATTTAAATTTGAATTTTCCTGCTCTGTTTTCCTACAGGTTCTCAAATCAGCGTCTGTGGTTGATTACTTCGACGTATCCTCTTTTTGTGTTTTTTCTAACAATCTTTTGCAATTTATCTCATTTATAACCAATCAAAATTCCAAAAAAAAATAATATAATACTAAAAAATCACAAAAGCAGTTAAATTAATCATTTATCATTCAAATTTTTAGCATGAAATTTAAATTTTAACCTAATTAGGTAACCTGTTTGGGATTTAGTGCTTCGACGTCTCCACAAATGTCATTGTGTGTGCTGTGGAACAGTGTCTCAGTCAGACCATTTTCCCACCTTCATTTAAATTTTGAATTTCAAATTTTTTTCAACTAACTATTTTTTGTAGGATACCTTTTTCGGCATTTGTGCAAATGTTACCGTTTGCACTGGGCTTCGACGTCTCCACGGGTTTAATTTTCCCTCTGATTTTTATATTTTAAATTTAAATCTTTCTCGCTTTCTGTTCTTGTTTTCCAGGTCCAACCCTTACATTGGCATTTGTGACTGCACTCCGACGTCTGCAATAACGTGATTAGGATTTTTTGTTGCTGATCAAATTTGGAGTTTTGCAGGTTTTCCCGTCTATCCAAGATCATTTTGCTAAACTACTAATACTTTTTTTCTGCAGCACCTTGGTCAAAGACACTTATTTTCCACTAATTTAGTTTTTTTTTCTTGCATTTAGGATAGAAAATGTTATATTCATGGGATTAAAAAGAACCTTGTTTGCTATGTCTTGTTCACTTGCATATTTGTAGGGTGGACCCACCATCACACCTATTATCCTCTCCCGTCGCCTTCGTGGACCTTGGGTGATGAGAAAGGTGATTGACAACACCCACATTTTCTTTTATAGAGAGGGGTATCTTTGATTGGGGATTTCATCACCCCACAAGGGTACTTCAAATTGGGACACGTCAGGGATATCAACTCTCCCGATGTGATCTCAAGCGGCGTGTTTTCAAGCCGGTATATAAAAAACCCAGTCAAATGATTGGAGTGCTAAGTGAATTTGACATATGTGGAGGCCTTCTCTGCACCGATAAGCTAAGTTAGACCTTAAGTGACTTGCTTCATGAATCCATTGTTGGACCGTACCCATCAAAAAATAACTAAGATCCTTGTTGTAGTAGCCAAAACCCTACATTTGATGGTACAGGGAGTGAGGATCGTACCTTGAAGTAACCTTTCATCTACCCACTCAAGATGAGACAAAAATATCCCTTGGTTAAAAGATCTTTGGATCTTCGGGGTAAGAGAATATGGTATACCTGAGAAGTGAGTGCCGTGGAGTGGAGCTACTGCTACCAGAATCTCTATTTGTCCACTTGTTTGAGGTATCATTTTGTGCAAGAGGCCCCATTGAATGGTTTCCAATTTCTAGCCTAGGTTGTATGTTTGATGTGTGTCTTCAATTGTGTAAACCAGTGATTTTGTTATTGGGCTAATTTAGGCTTACCTCACTTTCACGCTTTTTATAAGGCATTATCCTTGGCCAATGTGCTTGTCAATATTTTATTTCTCTTGCCAAGAGTAGACACATTCCATCCTCCCTAGCATTTGACTAACTTTCACTCATTAACCATAAAAAAAAAATCCCTTAAACATCCCAAAAAGTCCGTCTACCGCCAATTCAAGAAGAAGAAACCTAGCTACAAACAAATACTCAAGTGCTGCAAATTTTTATGTATCAACCAAAAAATCTTGTTGAAACATAGAACCTTATTTCATCATTTCCATGATTACCTACATGGTTACAACAATAAGTTTGATGAGGAACCATTGAGAACCCAAGCCTTCCATCAAAGATCAAGTTTATCCCAAAGCATTAATCAAAGTGGTCGTATCCAATTGTCCAAGTTGCCATATCCTATAATCTATTATTAAAGTCACTTGTCCATCTAGGGTAACCTCCCTTACATTCCTTTTCTTCCATAATATTTATCATCCTTTGTCCTCCATAATCATTGACATATTTTCTCTTCTATAACCATTGCCGTAATCTTTAAAGACTTAGCGCACCAATCAATCTTTAACCTTCAATCAATAAACAACCTTAATACAATCAATCAATCAACCTCATCCTATGGTCGATAGTTTGTGAAAGTTTTATTTAGACCTTTATCCTTAATCAATCATCAATTAGCTTTTGTGCTTGGGAAAGAATCTCCCCCAAGTCCCTTTGCTTAATCATTTGGGTTAATCAAAACCCCAATTATTTTTCTCTATTTTGCTTAGGAACGTAAGTCTATCCTAAGTAGAAGAAGGTTTGATCAATTATACCTAAATCCAAAGGTCTGAATTTTTCTTATCTTGGTGGTCACCTTTCTTTGTGTTCAACATCATCAATCCTCATCTAAGTCCTAATCTAAGGGCTAAGGTGCCATTTCAATCAATCTTATTCTAATCCAAGAGCCATCCAAATCAATTTCAATCCAAACCAAACTGAATCAAATAAAAAAACTTGCTAAGTCCTTTTATTCACTCTCCAAGTCCATAAACCTTCTCATTCTCCATCTTTTAGGTTACCCGTGTATGGTCTTGACTCACTCACAAAAAGCAAAAATGGTCGCTGAGGGCAGTGAGATGATTGAAACTAGTCACCTCTTTGATCAAGATCCCCAACAAGATGACCAATTGGTAGACCAAGCTGAGCTTTATCCATGCGTGAAATCCTTCATAGAGGATCCTTATAACTAAGAAATGATGGAAATATTTTTTAAACACAATCCCAATGATGGGCAAGGTTGTTGATGTGTCAACTTGCACCATTTAAATTCTCTTCAAATATTAAACCAGGGTGTGTCTAAAGCTATCTATGATAAGGAATGATTTGGTACAATTTTTGGGGGGTTTTCACTGATAAACAATGACTGGGGTGTGATCATACTCCATCAGGAGCTATCAGGAGCTCCCTACTACGACTAAATTTCTAGGCTAAAAAGATCCTTTACAAGCTAAACTAAAGAAACCAAACTCTTCCTATGAAGATTCAAATTTGTTGACAAGAACTCGAACAAGTTGGAGTTAAGACATAACCATGGAATTATCTAGAAAACTTAAATAACTTCTAAATCCTAAGAATTCAAATTTATACTAAGTGCTGGAAAATAAACCTATCTTACACTTGCTGAAAAGGAAATCTAAATAACATTTGCAGAGAATGAAATCTAGTCTATCAAAACATAAGAATGACTAAATCCATGAGTTCATCTAACAACAGTTTTTCTCTCATCTCAATCTCCAAATTCATCATCTCATTAACTACTTTAACAAAAAAACACATGTAACATAAATGTACTCTAACAAGGTTGTAAATTGAAGCTAACTAACATTCATCTACCAAACGATATCTGCATGAAATAAAGACTTAACTTATGAAATTAATTTCCTAATACTCAAAAATCACAACATTAACTGAATAAAAATAAATAAATCTCAATGCTCCAACTGAAAATGAAAGAAAAATAACTCAAGGATCACCTCCCTTCGGTTGAGAGGGTCATGCTCTTCCTCTAGTGGGATCCTAAACACAAGATTTCAGATCAAATTTCAATTTTCACTGAAATAAACTTCCAAAAAGGAATTGAACAAAAAATTCCCATTACAAAATGTAAGGCTCTATTGTTGAATATCTTACTGTCTATTTTTTTTATTACATACTATAGAGAACATTAGGATATATATACTGTTTATTCAAATTCAAACTATGGTAACCCACCTAAAGCAAAGTAACATATACAAAACCAAAATGGAGAAAACTTAACAAGAAATAAACTAACTTCAGAAGGAAGTTAAGTTCTAGCAGGTCACCAATATAACAAGTGTAAAGAAGATCAAGAAGATCTTATCAATTGGAGCAATCAGGAGTTGTAATCGACCTTGTGGCAACCAACTTGTATTTGTCCACTGAGTCTGCTTATTTACTCAAAACATATTAAAAAATATATTTATGAAGATAACACAGAACATGGTGACATTATTCTAAAAGTGTAATATTATACCACAAGACATCATTTCTAATATTACTTCTAATAGTAGAATATAACAACAAAAATGAGTAAATATGAGTGCAATAAGGATGCCTCCAGGCATATTAATTCATAGACTATTAAAAGTTTAAAGCATAAACTATAATAAAATGTATTATGATGGAGCACCATCATTTCTTCCCCCTCCTGATCTAAAATATGTCCTCATTGTTGGTCTAGAATATTTCTATTTTGTCTCTCAATCCACATAGCTAGGTTCAACTTGTTAAAGTTTTACTGACGATACATCCTGGGTTGCACATACCCTTTACACTAATCCACATCTTCTATCCATTTCCTTAGAGATTCTCCTACAAATTTGTCCAGGGGCATCTAATTGTGGTACATGCATGATAATCAATGGTGGTCTGAATTTCATTCCAACCCATTTCTCTTTTTGTTCCTCTATGATTCTTATAACAAACCTAACTCTGTTGAGACTCTAAGTGATATATGTGGGAGAGATAGGTTCTCTCCTCCTCAAGTGAACTGGAATAGTACTATACTTGGTCCTTGCTGCTTGTAACTCTTTGTAGGGCAATTTATTTTGGACATCCCAAAATGCAACAATACTGGCATTCAAATTTATTCTGTATGTGGGTTGTACATGAATAAGTTGTGCAATGGAGACAAACCTTGATCAGAATGCTGATGAATTTGGAGTTTCATCTTTGATTGGAAGGCCCAGTCTGGTTTGTTTCTCTTTGTATTGATTTAATCTGGTCTCCCATTCCACTTGATTTTGTAATAAGGACACAAATTCTCTTACTTGCACTTCTGCTACAAAAATATTTAGGAAAGATTGATAATAGTGTCCCAATAAAAGTTCATGTAAATAATATTCACAGATTTAGTTTTGGTAAGATGGATGACTTCTATAAAAATATTCAACAAAGTCATCATTATCATATTCCACTCTTCTAACCAAAACTAGTTGATTGATCTTCTACCGAAGGAATTTTTCTTGGAGGAATAAAGAATACAGTCCTAAAGGTTTCCTCATGGCTAACAATGCGGTTGACAGTTCTACAATTTGTTCTATCGTCTGTTTCGCTTTATTTTTCTGCTCCTTAATTTCATCAAGTTGCTTTAGTAGCTCAAAACTTTCTTGTTTATATTTATCAATGATTTCTAAGAGTTCCCATAAGAGAGAAAAAGAAGTGGAGGTTCCTTGAGGAAGATCTAGTTATTCCAGATTTTCTGTTTGCTTTCTTTCACCACCAGTTTCTCTTTCAATTCTTTGATTTCTTCATCATTTTTTAATGGTTGGGTAGTTACCTGTTGCAACGCTTCCTCTGTTTGTTCAATTTTCTTCCTCCAAATTTCTTCTTTTGTTTTAAAATATTTTTCCATGTGTTGTTGGTGCAGTGAGGCTCTCTTAATTTCTTCATCTTTTTATTTCAAAATCTCTTCCAGAAACTGAATTTTCTTCAAAGCTTCAGAGAGCTCTGTTTTTACACAGGATAACAACAACACCTTCTGAGTTCTGCATCCTATTCCTCCCTTCCTTTATCTTCTCTAGGAGGAATTTCTACCTCTATCAATACTTCCTTGCCTTCTCTTTTGACAAATTGAGGAGGGGGTGAAGGAATTGAAGTTTCAAAACTATGTGGAGGAGATAATTGGCTCTGGGAAGGCTCAAATTCTTTAGGGCCTTCAAGTATTTTAGTATCTCCTTCGGAGGATGATGAGGACTATGGTGATTGTTGCATTTCAACATCATATGAGGAATTATCATTTATGGAAATTATTTTTGGTGACCTCTCCTCAATGACCTCATTTTCTAGTTTTTCTGGAGGAACTATGTTAGGAGGCATTTGAAATAGTTGATTTGACAAAGGGGAATTATCAATGGTACTTGGCTGAGTGGATACTGGGGTTCATTTCAGTGGAAAGTGGAGTAGGATGTCTTTGAACTGGGGTTTTCTATATTGACTCATTTGGATCTGAGACGAAGGATTCATCAGGAGCCCTATGGGTACCGGTAGGAGAAATAGGTTGAACTTATTTTTCTTTCTTAGTTATTCTCTTAGTAGTGTTGGGAAAAATGGTGTCTCAACCTTGCATTTATGCGAGGTTACTATTTATAGTAAGTTTTTATTTGAGCACAAAATGGTGCGAAACTCTCCCTGAAGCTTCTGGTTGGCTAGATAAGCATTCCGGTAAAGTTGCGTCGCAAGGTCACAGCTAGTTTTGAAGATATTAAAGTTTTCGTCTTGGAGGGGTGCAATAAGATGTTTAAACTTAATTTTGGGGACTTTAGAGGCTCCGAAATGCCCTGAAAATTTGCCATAACCGGCGAAGCGGGTTACGAGGTGATAGAGCACTTCACGAGCTTTCCGGCGCTTCAAACGGTTCGTCAATCGGACACCCGGTTCTCAAGTTATGGCCTCCGGAAGTTTGTACTCCTGAAATAGGAAAAATAATTTGTATCGAATACATAAATGAGCTGTAAAAGGGAGTGACACGTGTTGATGCGTGCTTTAACATGTCATAGAAGGGAGATAAGGTCGGCTACACCTTATTGGGTGGTTTTAGCCCATGGTTTTGTAATACCGTTTGACGGTTTCTTGTATTGTATCTCCTATTTATGAGGTGTGTGAGATAGAGGTTGTGTGTAAGAGTCTTATGGCTATTGAGTTGCCTCTGAATCTCTGATTAGTGCTACTCCTGCGAAGAGCTTGCTCTGCAAGTATTTTGTAATCTGTTTTTGATTGCTGAATAAAATATTGAGCTGCTTTTGGAGGGTGGGGTTTTTCTCCCGAAAGGGTTTTCCCCACGTAAATCATTGTGTTGTGGTATGATTGTTATTATATCTATTTCTATTTTCTGTAACTGTTGTAACGATCTGAAAAGTTTTGCATTACCCTCCTCTTAAGGTTAGTGTAGGAAGTTGTTTCCGCTACTTTACTTCCTTACAAGTGGTATCAGAGCCTGATCACCTTTGGTTTCAATTGTGGGCAGTTGGGTTTTTTGAACTAATCCAGATTTGAGTGGGAGCTTGTGCAGAAGACACTTTTTGATCCTGTTGCAGGAATATTCAGATAGCGAGTTCGTCAGGGAGAATAGAGGTGGAGAAATTTAATGGAAGTAATTTTGAGATGTGGAAGCTGAAGATGGAAGATCTGCTAATAGATCGAGATCTTTGGGATGCTGTTGATGCGAATGTCCAAAGGCCCTCAGATCCTACTGCGGCAGCTCAGTATGATGTTATGGACCGAAAAGCCAAGGGTCTAATCAGACTGTGCCTGGCAGACTCTGTTCTAATCAATGTCCATGAAGAAAACTCTGCAAAGAAGCTATGGACTAAGCTTGGTGAGATGTATCAAGTGAAATCTTTATTAAATCAAATTTTCTTAAGAAAGAAATTGTATTCCTTGAAGATGGAAGAGGGTGGACGAATTGCAGACCACCTAGAAGCATTCAATATGATTGTGGCTCAATTAGTATCCGTCGGTGTTAAGATGGACGAGGAGGAGAAATGTCAGATCTTGCTTTGTTCTTTGCCTGATTCGTGGGATTCTCTTGTTATGGCTATCGGTAGTACTTCTGTTGTTTTGAAATCTGAAGACGTGGTGGGTGCCCTACTCGGTGAAGAGATGAGAAGGAAGGTATCCATCAGTTCAAAGGAAGCCCTAACCGTTCGTGGAAGACCTAAGGAGAAAGGCAAGAAGAATGAGAAGCGCGGCAAGTCCAAATCCAAAGGGAGATCGAAATCTCCTGGAAAGTCCAAAGTCATTTGCTGGAATTGCGGTAAACCGGGTCACATCCGTAAGGACTGCAAAGAAGAAAAGAAGAAGAAAAAGAAAAAGTTCGATTCTGATTCTGAGTCCGACAAGGAAGATGGCGATGCATTTATTGCGGCTTTGGCGACTCATGCAGGTAATGATGCCTGGCTAATTGACTCAGGTGCATCTTTTCATATGACTTCCAATAGAGATTGGTTTTCTGAATATGAAGGATTTAATGGAGGTAAGGTGTACTTGGGTGATGATTCACAACTAGACATTGTTGGTCGAGGTAAAGTTAGAATCAGGTTTTCTGATGGTAGAATAAAAAGGATTAATGGTGTGCTGCATATCCCTGGATTAAAATGAAACCTGTTATCTGTGAGCAAACTGATAGATGCAGGTGTGCAGGTAGTCTTTTCTGAAGAAGGATGTAAGATGATTAAGGGTGCTATGGTAGTTGCTAGAGGTGTCAGGTTTGGCACTTTGTATAAGCTTGAAGCATACACTATTGAGTGTAATAGCACTTCTGTAAAAAGTAAATCTGCGGATACTTCACTGGAAGATTTGAAGGTTTCACCTTCAGCAGATGGAAATGGTTTTTGGGTACCTAAGGGTGCTCTTTCGTCTGAAGCAAAGTTACCTGCAGAGAAGACTATGTTATGGCACCAGAGACTTGGCCACATTGGAGAAAAGGGTCTAAGGACCTTGAAAAATAAAAACCTTGTTGAAGGTTTGAATGACTGTAACCTTGACTTTGATTTCTGTGAGCATTGCATTTATGGAAAACAAAACCGCGTTCAGTTTTACTCGAGTTCTCATAAAACTTGTGGTGTTTTGGATCTTATCCATTCTGATGTGTTTGGTCCAGTAGATGTCTCTTCGATTGGAAAATCCACATATTATGTTTCATTTATTGATGATTTTAGTAGAAGGACATGGGTTTATTTTCTAAAGAGTAAATCTGAAGTTTTTAGTCGTTTTAAAGAATTTAAAGCAATGGTTGAGTTGCAGACTGGAAAGAAAATAAAATGTTTGAGAACTGATAATGGCGGTGAGTTTTGCTCTAATGATTTTGATAGATTCTGTAAAGACTGTGGAATTAACAGGCAGAAGACAACTCCGTATTCTCCACAGCAGAATGGAGTTGCAGAAAGAATGAACAGGACACTGATGGAAAAGGCTAGGAGTATGTTGAGTGGTGCTGGTCTTGAACAAAATTTTTGGGCTGAAGCTGTTGCCACTGCTTGCTACCTGATTAACAGGTCTCCTACATCAGCTCTTGTTGATAAAACGCCTATGGAAGCATGGTCAGGTCACAAGCCTTCATTGAGACATCTTAGAGTTTTTGGTTGCGAGGCATATGCACAAGTGCCAAAGGAGAAGCGAACAAAGTTGGAGAACAAGGCTGTGAAATGTATCTTCATCGGGTATAGTTATGGTGTGAAAGGATACAAGCTTTGGGACCCTGTTGCACAAAAGGTAATTCACAGTAGAAGTGTTATTTTTAGAGAAATTAAGTCTCCTTCTGTTACATTGCAGCCAGAACAGACTAAAAAAGAAGATGTGATTCAACTTCCTTCTACACCTGAAAGAGTTGAATCAAGACCCCTAGATAGGCAAGAATTTGAGGAGAGCTCGTCTAGCTCTGAATCTTCAGAAGAGGAGGAAGAACCTCCAACTCAGCTTGTTCGAAGGTCTACAAGACATAGACAACCACCTGAAAGGTATTCACCTGATGATTGGAGATGTATTTTTGCTCTGAATACTAGTGTGGATGAACCGAAATCTGTAGAAGAGGCATTAGGTATGAATGATGCATAATCCTGGAAGATTGCTATGGAGGAAGAAATGGCAGCTTTGAAAAAGAATGATACATGGGATCTTGTACCATTGCCTGAAGGACGAAAACCTGTTGGTTGTAAATGAGTGTTCAAGAAAAAGATTGGTTCAGATGGAAGCATTGAGAAGTATAAAGCAAGGTTGGTTGCAAAAGGCAACTCTTAGGTTGAGGGTGTTGATTACGGTGAGATATTTTCTCCTGTTGCAAAAATGACGTCCATTAGATTTTTGCTTTCTATTGCTACTGCTTATGATTTAGAAGTTGAACAAATGGATGTGAAAACTGCTTTCCTTCATGGTGATTTGGAGGAAGACATTTATATGACACAGCCAGAGCACTATGTGGTGAAAGGCAAAAGTAATTTGGTCTGTAAATTGAAGAAATCTTTGTATGGCCTCAAACAAAGTCCTAGGATGTGGTACCAGAAATTTGATACATATGTGTTGAGTTTGGGATTTGAACGTTCTAAATCAGATCACTGCATTTATTATAAATCTTATGGTGATCATTTCTTATTTATTGCATTGTATGTTGATGATATGTTATTCATTGGTAAAGGGAAAGGTATGATTTCAGAACTGAAGTCTCAGCTCGCTGCTAAATTTGAAATGAAAGATCTTGGTGCAGCAAAGCACATTCTTGGGATGGAAATTAGAAGAGATAGGGCGAACAGAAAGCTATGGCTAGGCCAGAGTAAGTATGTGAATTCAGTGTTACAGAGGTTCAACATGCAGAATTGTAGACCATTGAGTGTTCCTTTTACAGTTGGAACGAAACTATCTGTTTCAGATTGTCCTACATCCCCATTGGAGATGGAAGACATGAGCAGAGTGCCTTACCAGAGTGTAGTTGGAAGCTTGATGTATGCTATGGTCTGTACTAGACCAGATATTGCCCAAGCAGTGGGAGTACTTTCTAGATATATGTCTAATCCTGGTAGAGTTCATTGGGATGCAGTCAAAAGAGTCTTCAGATATTTGAAGGGTACTTCAGAGTATTCTTTGTGTTATCATGGTAATTCAGTTGGAGACATGACTTCCCTTGATATCCATGGTTATGTAGATTCAGATTGGGCAGGTGATATTGATAGCAGAAGATTCACCAGTGCTTATGTGTTTACTTTGTTTGGTGGTGCAATTAGTTGGATGAGTAAGCAACAGGCTGTGGTTGCTTTATCCACTACTGAAGCAGAGTATATGGCAGCTACTCATGCTTGTAAAGAGGCCATTTGGCTTAAGAGACTGTGTTCGGATATTGGAATAAAACAAGGTACAGTGACAGTTTACTGTGACAGTCAGAGTGCAATTAGCCTAGCTAAGAACCCGACATTTCATGCCCGGACCAAACATATTGATGTTCAGTATCATTTTGTTAGAGATATGGTCGAAGATGGTAGGGTGAAGCTGGTTAAGGTGGACACTTTGATGAATGTTGCAGATGCTTTAACTAAGGCTGTGAGCACAGAGAAGTTCAGATGGTGTTCAGAGTCTATGGGCCTTATGGCTCCTAGCAATTGATTCATTGTGTTGACATTCCCTTCCGCTCATGCAAGGTGTTCGACAAGTGGGAGATTTGTTGGGAAAAATGGTGTCTCAACCTTGCATTTATGCGAGGTTACTATTTATAGTAAGTTTTTATTTGAGCACAAAATGGTGCGAAACTCTCCCTGAAGCTTCTGGTTGGCTAGATAAGCATTCCGGTAAAGTTGCGTCGCAAGGTCACAGCTAGTTTTGAAGATATTAAAGTTTTCGTCTTGGAGGGGTGCAATAAAATGTTTAAACTTAATTTTGGGGACTTTAGAGGCTCTGAAATGCCTTGAAAAGTTTCCGTAACCGGCGAAGCGGGTTACGAGGTGATAGAGCCCTTCACGAGCTTTCCGGCGCTTCAAACGGTTCGTCAATCGGACACCCGGTTCTCAAGTTATGGCCTCCGGAAGTTTGTACTCCTGAAATAGGAAAAATAATTTGTATCGAATACATAAATGAGCTGTAAAAGGGAGCGAAACGTGTTGATGCGTGCTTTAACATGTCATAGAAGGGAGATAAGGTCGGCTACACCTTATTGGGTGGTTTTAGCCCATGGTTTTGTAATACCGTTTGACGGTTTCTTGCATTGTATCTCCTATTTATGAGGTGTGTGAGATAGAGGTTGTGTGTAAGAGTCTTATGGCTATTGAGTTGCCTCTGAATCTCTGATTAGTGCTACTCCTGCGAAGAGCTTGCTCTGCAAGTATTTTGTAATCTGTTTTTGATTGCTGAATAAAATATTGAGCTGCTTTTGGAGGGTGGGGTTTTTCTCCCGAAAGGGTTTTCCCCACGTAAATCATTGTGTTGTGGTATGATTGTTATTATATCTATTTCTATTTTCTGTAACTGTTGTAACGATCTGAAAAGTTTTGCATTACCCTCCTCTTAAGGTTAGTGTAGGAAGTTGTTTCCGCTACTTTACTTCCTTACAAGTAGAACTACAAGTAGCTCTAGTAACCCTAGGTTCTTCTCTTTCTAACTTTTTCTTTTTCTTAGATGGGCCCTCTTTAGTGCTTTCTACCTCCCTGTCTGTTCTTTTCGTTTTCTTTTTAGAGGGTTCCCGTTTCTCAATGTTTAGACTTTTTAATATGGGTCCCTTCTGTTGGGATCCAAGACCGCTGAGAGGGTTGGGGGGGTGAATCAGTGTTCTACCGGTATGAACAATTTTTATCCTTTTATACCATACACATAAACCGGTAAACAAATAAACATATAACAAGAAGCAAATAAACCATCCACATAAATGAACACCATAACACACAAATTTATATGTGGAAAACCTCAAAGAGGAAAAACCACGGTGGGATTTGTGACCCATAATATCAGTTCACTGGCCATATGAAAAGATATTAGATATAATAGGGGTCTGCACATGCAGGAAGGCACACTGCCTAGAACATATTGCTCATCACTAAAGAGCCTCATTGACTACAAGCTTTCTGCTAAAGTAACTTACTGAAAATGAACTCAAGAATGCATCTGCTATGCCAAATAGAGTGCCAGTTCTAGCTCTGCCCTGTATCGGTTTATAAACCCTGAACTACTACCGGTATCTCTTCTCCTCCAAGAGTGCTTTTCCAAGCTATCTATAGATCATTACATGATATAACATTCACATACAAAATGATCTTCATACATATATTTTGCATTATACTGTTTGCTATATTCTCCTATATCCACATATTTCTTATTACTCAAAATAACCTAGCAGACTGACCTATATACCCATTACAAATAATATGCCTTATATCAACTTACAATACATATACAAAATATATTCAATGTCGGCCTTGACAATAATTACAAAATAATTAACTAAGTAAATCCTCGATATCGGCTTCCAATGAAGTATTGATGGTGGTACCGATGCCGCCTTGAATGCTCCAAAGTCGGTATTTGCCGGTATATCCCTCCTAGTGCCGGTATATGACTTCCATCTGATCTTGTTACCATCAATGACAACAAAATGAATCCAATGAGTGTCAATTGCCAACAATCTCCCCCTTTGGCATTGATGACAACACTCATGTGAAAAATGGATTCCATGCCAGTATGCTCCCCCTAAGCAATACATTCCATATGATATCCTGATATCCTTCCCATGTGTTTGTATCTGGTATTCTCTAATATTTTTCACATATATGCATACCCCCCCTTTGACATTAATACAAAAGACCGGTGAAAGAATTGAAAGAATTTCAGAACAAAAGAATAAATGAATACTGTTAGTTTCATCGGAGCTTAATCATCTTCAAGATTTCTGGGTATGCCTTTTGCAATAACTGAAGATATGTATCCCAACCGGTTTTGAAAGTATCGAAAATGGATGCTAGTCCACTTAGTAAGTGGGCAAGTGTTTCCTTCTCTTGGACATCTGCCGGTGTGGGTTTAGCTATCATGTCCGTGCACTCTCTCTTATGAACACCCAATGAATCTAATCTAGGACTTACCAGTCCTCTTAGACTTCTTGCTCTTAGCATGATTTTATCTCTCTCGTTCTCAAAAGCAAAAATTTGGTTCTCCAAGGAAAAAATTTGTCCATCAATAGATGTGGTCAGTGCAGTCAATCCATCAAAAGAATTAGCAATGTTAGCTATCTTATCACATAAATCCTTTAATCTGCTATCTACATTAGCCGTAAGAATTTCCATGTTACAACACACTTTGTAGATATTTGTACATTGTTTTAAACAAACCTCAATAGGAATAAGTTTTCCCTCAATTTTCTTGTTCTCTATTTCTATAATCTGATAAAAAACTATTCTTTTAGCTGCTGTGAATTTATCCAAAGCCTGTCGGCCTCCAATCTGCCTTAGAGATTGAAAATTGTTAGAGATATGCTCTGTTAGAGTCTTGAGCCTACCGAAAGGGCTTGCTCCATCTTCAATATGACAGTCATGTATTAATCTGTGCAACATTGTGGCCGATTGATAAATTATTCCTTTATCTGCAATACCTTCCTTCAGTAATTTTTGAGTAGCCATCATCATCAATTCAGTTGGACTCAACTCAGAGACTAATTTCTTCTCAACCCGAGAAGTGTCAATTGCCAAAACCTTTGCTGGGGAATCAATTTTAACTACTGACATGGAATTAGTTGCTTTTATCTTGTCCATCTCAACCTCTTTTGCACTGGTGGCTTCGCCACTAGGTGCAGTGTCAGTTACTGCCGGTGGAGTATTATCCACAGTATTTACAGTGTCCTGTATATTGCCTTGCTAAAAAATGGTCTGTGCCGGTACAGGTTGCACACTCTCCTTAACTGCTAGTTGTGTCTGAATATCTATAGTTATTGCTGGTTGTGTCAAAATTGGAGTTGAGCTGCCCAAAATACCTTTCCCCTTTGATTTGTCAGGAATGGTGGAAGTTGTTTCCCTTGCAAATTCTTCTTGAGATGTGAGAAAATCTGGGTTTTTCTTAAAGAATTTGGTCCATCCCTTACTAATCTCATTTATCACCTCATTTACTCTCCCCATTATAAGGCTTATCTGTCGGGGTTTACTATTGAAAACTGTCCTATTTGTAGTATCTATGCATCTTTTCATTTCTTCATTATTTACAACACCACACATTTCCAAAAGTGCTACTTTCTTAATCTCCCTATCTCTCTTGACAACGCCAAGTCTTATAGCCTCAAGTTTATTATACAAGGATAAAGGTATCTCCTTCAAAATTTCAACTAAGGCTTTCTTATAAATGTCTATATACAACAAAATAGCCTCTTCTAATTCATTTTGCTCATTCTCTTCTAAATCTTCATAATACTTTGATACATTTTTCAATATTCTATCTTTTTTAATTTCATCAATAAGATCTGCATAGGTCATTGTGGTCTTACCAGTTTCAGTATTATCACCCTTCTTTTTGCTTGTGGTTGCCGGTGTGACTGGTTTCCTCTTTTGCATAGGCTTCCTTGTTGCTGGTGGAGGTGTAGTAGGCTTAGTTGCCTTTCTAACAAGTCTCCTCCTAGGCTCTGCCTTCTTCTGATCTACCGGTGGTTGTACTACATTCTTCCTTTGTACCCTTCTGAAAGCCAGAGGTTCATTATCCTCAAAATTAGAATAAGAAGTGATAGGGGAAATGTGAACTTGTGGCTTCTTCACTTTTGCAGTACCAACCTCTGTCGGTTTAGCTTCCTGTTTTGATCTTGAACCCAATTGAGTGTCTATCTTATAAATTACATCTTGTACATATGTAGACATCTTTTCTATTTTCTTCTCTCTTCTCTTCCTGTTAAAACTGGCTTTCACTTCAAGATCCTTCTCTCCTATTGTACCAAAATGCTCTGTTTTATCATCTAATGGGGCATCTAACAACATTTTTGCATAGAGTTCAAAAATGCTATCATCCACCTCATATCCAAGCTCTGTCACCCATATTGTCCTTGGTTCAACTGCTTCCATAAGAGTTTCATAAGTTTTTACCATAAAATAGATATCAGTGGAATACTTCTCCATAATGTTCTTTGATATTCTCTCCCTTTGCCTCATGTTTTCTTGGAATGTCTTGAAATACCCCCAAAGTTTCTCATCTCTACCGGTACCAAGACCGGTAATTGCTTCCTTAATCTGCATACCTACCAGTATGTCATGAGCCCAACATTTCTTCCCTAGACCGGGTAGCTCATTCAAGAAGTAAAGCATTAAACAAACAATCAAATTTCCATATCTAAAAGTGCCTTTCTTGATTCCTTTTATCTTACCAAGGTTCAACATCAATTCACTCCTCATCCATTCACATAAATCATACTTCACATTGATCCTTAGCATCTGATATGCAACATGAATGCATGAAATAGCAACATAATTCAATCAGTTGGATTGAGTTACCTTGTAACCTATTATCATGCTTGCAAATTTTACATTAGTATCGATGATTGTGCTTATCCTCAGTGATTTGCTATCAGACATTGCACCAGTGAGTTTTTCGACCTCATTATTAGAAAATTTCTTGCCAGGTTCTTGTCCAACTTTGGGTAAGCCAATGACTGCTTGAATATCCTCCTTCATGATCATGTAAGGCCTATCTAGCCAAATAAATTCGTTGTGAACCCTGATCAGAACGTATTTGATAACCTCATCTTTGAATTTCGGTATGTACATGAATACCAGTTAACCCTAGATCCTCAATTGCTTTGTATTCTAGTTTGATGGTTCTGGAGTCTCCCAGTATCACAGATTGATACATTCTTTTGATGTCCTCTGTGCCCAAATCCTCTAGGGTGCAGTGAATGTATGCCCTCACATCTTCAACATACATTACACCGTCAGGAACCTTAGTAAATGCTCCTGCCGAGTCTTCCTTTTTAGCAATTTCAGGAACCTCCTTAAATACTGGCCTTAGCCTATCCTTGACTTTGACAATGGTGGGATTTGCAATGAAAGTAGGAGCTGAAGATCCAGATGCCATTTCGAAAAATACCTGAAAGTGAACACCGGACTGCTTCAGACAACTGCTTGAAATCCTTTCACAATGCTTTTGCTCACTCTTAACTCACCTTTTCTTCGCTTTGAATGCTTAAATAATTGGTGAGTGAAAATGATTTCACTTACCCCCTTTTATCAACAAATAAAACCCTAATTTTCTGTAATAAATGCTTCACCAACATCCCTACGGATGCTGGTTCCACAGTCATGTGCTGGGTGAACCTTCATCGATGATGAACACAACTCTCTAAATGTCTTCCAGATCTCCTTAGATCTCTTCCGGGGTAATATATAAAATTTAGCAGTGACTTTGCCAACCCCTAAGGCTTATGCCTCAGTTACTGGTGGAATTTCTTGCCAATGGAGGAATACCCTGTTCTACCGGTGGAGTTATCGGTGTAGATCCATCTCCACTTGGTTCTTCAGATTTTCTAACCCATCTCTTGGTGTGATCTTGTTGTATTTCATCTACCTTCTTCTTTCCTTTCTCATTATCTTTATCATTATTAATCGGTTGAGTCTTGCTTCTGCAATAGTTAGCAATATGACCTATTTTGTTGTATGCATAGCATGTAACATTATTCTTTTGAACTGCGTTGACATATTTGGTATCATTTCTTGACCTACAATGATTAGAAAAATGTCCAAACTTTCCACATGCATGACATTTAACATTCATTCTACAATGTTTTGATCTATGACCATATTTCTTGCAATTTGTGCATTAACCGGGAACAGAATTGTAGTTTTGATTTGCTTTATTTCTACATTGTTTAGCCATATGCCCAAATTTGTTGCAAACAAAACATCTACCATTGAAATTATAAGCATTAGATTACCTTACCAGTTTCCTCTGTTCTGATGAGTTCTACATACCAGTTGTCTGATCTTCATTTGTAGTACCAGAGCTTTCACCTTGTACAAATCCAAGTCCACTAGAATCATCAATCTATCTTTGTATTTTCAATAAGTCATCCAACTGTGCAACACTGATCCTAAACTTTTCTTTATAGTCACTTGCAGTAGTAAGATCATCTCTCAGAGTAGTTATTTGTCTTTCAAGTTCTTGTTCATTGTTCTAGGAGTGTGCCAAATTAGTTCTCAACAAATTATTCTCATGAGTCAATCTGCCATATTCATCAAATTTGTTGTTCAGAGATATAACAAGATTATCTTCCTTCTTCTTTCTGTGCTCAATATTTTTTGATAACCTCATAGTCAGATCTTGCATTTCATTCTTCATGAGCATGTTTGCTTGACTTAGTTTTTGACATTGTTCCTTAAGAGCATTCTTCTCCTCATCATTCGGTTTTTGCAAAAGTTATTTTCTCTTGGCTTGAGCAGATGATAACCTTTCTTGCAGGATAAGAATGAATTCATTTGCAAAATTCAACTCTTCTTGCAATTTCAAGTTCTTCATCCTTTCAACATCATAATCCTCAAGAGCCATCTCAAGTTGCTTCTCCATAGCCATTTTCAAAGATTCTAGTTTCAGGATCTTCCTCAAGCTGTTAAACTTCTTTCAAGGTACCAAACTCTGATACCAATTGTTGGGATCCAAGAACACTGAGAGGGGGGGGGGGGTGAATCAGTGTTCTGCCGATATGAACAATTTTTATCCTTTTATACCATACACATATAAACTGATAAACAAATAAACATATAACAAGAAGCAAATAAACCATCCACATAAATGAACACCATAACACACATAATTTATACGTGGAAAACCTCAAAGAGGAAAAACCATGGTGGGATTTGTGACCCACAATATCAGTTCACTGGCCATATGAAAATATATTACATATAATAGGGGCCTGCACATGTATGAAGACAAACTGCCTAGAGCATACTGCTCATCACTAAAGAGCCTCATTGACTACAAGCTTTCTGCTAAAGTATATTATTGAAAATGAACTCAAGAATGCATCTGCTATGCCAAATAGAGTTCTGTTTCTGGCTCTTCTTTGTACCGGTTCATAAACCCTGATCTACTACCAGTATCTCTTCTCCTCCAAGAATGCTTTTCCAAGCTATCTACAGATCATTGCATGATATAACATTCACATATAAAATTATCTTCATACATATATTTCACATTGTACAGTTTTGCTATATTCTCCTATATCCATACATTTCCTATTACTCAAAATAACCTAGACTGACCTATATACCCATTACAAATAATATGCCTTATGTCGGCTTACAATACATTTACAAAAGATATTCAATGCCGGCCTTGACAATAATTACAAAATGATTTATTAAGTAAATCCTCCTTGATGTCGGCTTCCAATGAAGTATTGATGTCGGTGCCGATGTAGCCTTGAATGCTCCAAAGCCAGTATTTGCCGGTGTATGCCTCCTGGTGCCGGTATATGACTTCCATCCGATCTTGTTGCCATCAATGACAACAAAATGAATCCAATGAGTGTCAATTTCCAACACCTTCTTTTCCTTTTTGATGGGCGATGATAAAAATTCTAACAACTTTTCCCTTCTGACTCTTTCTTTAGAAAATATTGTTTTACAATGAGATGAATTAGACTAGGGTATTTTATATGACCATCTTTATCTTTCACCCTATCTATCATGACAAAAAAATTGTGAAAATAAAAAAGAGGGTTTACTCGAGCCTTAGGTTTGGTATTAGCATACCTCAAGTGAATCAACAGTCGCATTCCCAGGCCAAACACTTTGCCATATTGCCCTTCAAAGGTGAAAAATTTCATGAGCCAAAGTACGGTTGTCTTCCATGGCTCTTCCAATTTGCTTCTGTTTGTACCTTTGGTATTCCCTTTATGAATTTGTAGCTCAAGTTGTCTTTCATTTTCTTCATGAAATGAATTAATCACTTCCTCAAAATTAATGTGACCCTTGTTTATTAGTTCTCCTTTAGCCAAAATTTTAGAGATTTCACTTATTACTTGAGGTGTTACCTCAATTACTTCTCCTCTTACTTTGGTAACGTTAACATGAAAATTCTGCACAAGTTCATCTATAATTCTTGGGTCAAACCCCTCATACATTTTTTATGAATTTTAGCCAACCCACTTGCTCCAAAAGCCTCTTTGTTTCTAGGTCTAGACTGAATTTTTTTGGCTCTGCGATTCTCTTGTTCCGCATTTTGTCAGAAAATTTTGCTCTCTACACTACACTTGAGCTTAGATTCTAAAACAAGAAATTCTAATGAAATAGTTTCTGTCCTCACAAATAGAAATTATTCAAAAAGTGGCAATTAATTGCACATTCTTTACTGCATTAAATTTTACATTAAGTCACACGATTGCACGCCATCATTTCATACTTTGCTCAAGATTTGATGAATTGGCGATGATCACAAAAATATGCTTAATACCATCATAATCATTACTACCTTCTTAAATTCGAATTGACATATGACATCAATATGATTTATCCTTATCTCTCCATTTAAAATTAATTTTTTTTAATAAAATTGCAATTAATAAGTTGGCGGAAACTTATGCAAACAAATTTTATCACTCCTACCTTATATTTACAAAATTAAAAGACTTGATATTTTAAACATAATACTCATGAGAAATGTTTACCTTTTTGACTATTCCATGTATATTGGTCAGGAGACATCATGTAGGACCCATCATTTTGCTACTAAAAAGAAAGCGACATAATGATCAGGAGCCATCAGGAGCATAAATATCAATTTATCAGTAATAAAAATGACAATCTGATTAGGAGTTACTCAAGGCTCTTTTTGCATGGACCAATCAAACATTAAATAAAGAGACAAATTCCATTATTTCAGCATCAGGGAACATCAGGAGCAAGGAAGGCATTAGTTTAGCAAAAGAATTATTTCTGGATTCTTGAAAGCAATCATGAATTATCAGGAGCCATCAGGAGCAAATTGCAGTTGATACAAAAAAAGCCTCCATTTCTAGTTTTCAACTTTTTCCTTAGATATGAATCACCACTTCTGGTTTTCATTTCACGCCCGAGGTAGTCCACAATTTCTTGTTTTCAATCATCCTCGATTTTTTTTTTGATTTTTTGATTTTCAAAGATAAATTGCCATTTCTGGTTTTCATTCTATCTCCTTTATTATATCCTCTTGCTGGAATAATTTGGAATTAGATTTCATCACAAAAGTGATCTCCTCCATGATGAAGTGTTCTATCCTAGACTGTAGTTCTGAAAGAAACTCTTCTTTAGATGTCGGTTTATGATAAAACTTTAGTCGATGACCATTAAATAACATTACCTTCTTCTCACCATCAATAGGCACTAGTTGAACTACATCATTATCATAAACTTGATTGATTTCATAAGGTCCCAACCATCTTCTATGAAATTTCCCTTTAAATCTTGGAATCGAGAATCAAACAATAGTGCTCAGTCTCCCTTTTTGAACTGTCTGGAAACAATATGCTTGTCATGCCACATCTTCCTTTAATTTTGAATTATCTTTGTATGTTGCAGAGCTTCCATTCTTATTTCATCCAATCTATTTAACTGCAAAGTTTTGGCTTTCTTTGCTTCAATCAGATTAATTACAACTTCTCATGCTGTTCTTAATGTTTTTTATTCAAACTCAATTGGCATAACAAGAAATTTTCCATATACCAATTCATATAGGGAAAATCTTGTAGTAGTTTTCCATTTTATGTTGTAAGCCCAAACTGCTTCATCTAACCTATTTGACCAATTTGATTTCCTCAAAGAAACGGTCTTTGTGATGATATTTTTTAATTCACGATTGGTAAATTCCACTTGACCATTAGTTTGTGGATGATATGGAGAAGACTTCTGGTGTGTCATCTTATATTTATGCATGAAAACCTCCATCATAGTGGACATGAATTGAGGTCGTTGATCAGACACTATCTCCCTCAGAGCACCAGGAAAACAATTTTATCATCTTTAGCTACTTGCAATGCTCTCACTTCAACCCATTTTGTAACATAATTTGTGCAGACCAAAATGTAGTGGTATCCTCTGGAAGGAGGATCTATAGGTCCTATGAAGTTAATTCCCCACTTCTCAAATGGCTCAAGAACTATCCGAGGTTGAAAAGAGCCATCTCCATTGTTGTTGTTGGTTTTCTCATGCGTTGGCATTCATCACAATGTTTCACATAAAATAAAACATGCTTAGTCATAGAAGGCCAAAAGTAGTCCTTAATCATAGAAGGCCAAAAGTAGCGTGCTATTAAGATCTTATGAACTTCTGATCACTGAATAATGTCCTCCTTTTAGCTCATTATGACATGCATGTATAATCTCATAAACATCAATTTCTTGTACACACCTGTGAAGAACATGATCAAGACATATTTTAAACAAAAGACCATCAATCCATTGAAATTTGGAGCTTTCACGAATTAATCTTTTCTTTTGTTTAGGATTGAATTGACTAGGACACTTCCCTGTTACAAGATAATTTACAATATCACCAAACCAAGGTGATTGAATAGAAATGGAAAACATGTGTTCATCTGGAAAAGTATCATCCACTAGTTGATTATTCCCTTGCAAAACCATTCTTGAGAGAAAATC
The DNA here is from genome assembly GCF_030272615.1 of Cryptomeria japonica. Classification (NCBI taxonomy): domain Eukaryota; kingdom Viridiplantae; phylum Streptophyta; class Pinopsida; order Cupressales; family Cupressaceae; genus Cryptomeria; species Cryptomeria japonica. The sequence goes on from NC_081410.1 coordinate 341,981,538, forward strand.
AGCTACAACATTGTCCTTACCTGAATTATCCACTATGGTTATATCAAATTCCTGCAAAAGCAACAACCATCTGATTATTAGACCTCCTACAACAGCTTCATTCATTAAATAACAAATGGTTGCATGATCTGTGTGGATAAAATTTTTATAACCTGTAATATAATGTCTAAACTTGTTTATTGCATATATAACCGCTAAAAATTCCTTCTCGGTGGTTGTGTAATTTTTCTTAGCTAGACTCAAATTATTACTAATATTGTATATAGCATGCATTGCTTCATTTTCATCCTTTTGTCTTGTTAGCAATTTTTCTTTCTACCTTTAGACCTAAGGGGATACACAACACCAGACTATGGGATTGGTAATCTAGGACATGAAATCAACACTATCTATATACCGAAAACAAGAAAATATAACTGAATAAAACTATGAAAGCCTTGTACTCTTCGAGCTCCACAAGACTCAAGAGGGTGATCCTATTGCAGGTTTGAAAATGATACTTATATAGATTAAACAACAGACTTATTTAAACAAGGTGGATAGTTGTTAGATGCATGAAAATGGGTGCTTGATATTTCACCACTACTTGAACATAATCCCATCTTCTCTTCAAAGTGCTGAGAACAAAAACTAAACTAAGCCTACTCCTAAAACATAAATGAAAAGGTTTGGAGAATATTTGGGACCAGTTGAATCTGAATATGCAAAGCATTAACCATTGCCAAAGAGAGGGCAACAGAGTCACAGGAAGAGCCACCTATGCTGTTACATTCAAACATGTTTTAAAGATCTTCTTAATGTTACTAAATTGTAATAACAAGACCACTGAGACAATATTAAATAACCATTCTTAGGAATCCATTTGGAAACACAAAAATCTCATTGCATTCATGAAAGCATTTATTCTACCCCTTGGATAGAGAGTAATCACAAAAAATACAACTCAAAACAACAAATGTGCTTGAAGATTGAAAATAATCCTTGATTATTTCAATCAAAGAAGTTTACATTCCAAAATGGAGACAATCATATGATAATATAAAACCATGAAACATATTTCAAAACACAAAAACTTCACAACATTAGGATTTCTTCATATATTTGAACCTAACTAAGAACACCTTACAATCATCTTTACACATATCTGTCTGCTTTAGCAGAAATTAGAGTTGGAACCCTTCAAAATGAGGAGAAAACATAATGAATAGACAAGAGAGAAGACCAAAAGAAAACCCTAGAATGCATCATAGAATGACACATGTCTTCAACTCTGCTGTCTTCAAATTCAAATCTGCACTTTCCCCTCCAAAATGGGTTTTTAACCTGCACTCTGAATTTGAATGTGACATCTGAGAAATATGGAAAAACTCCTTACAATCACTTATCACATTCAACCCTACCCATTAACCAAAAATTGCCCCACCTCTGCCAATCTCTGCAAACAGTCCACTTTTCTATTAATAAGAAAATACAAATTTTCGTGTTTGAATGCCTTGACTTTCTACATAAAATCTTTCTTTTTTAAAGAAAAGCAAAAATCCCCCCCTTTTTTGAAAGTGTCGTTGTCATTTTCCTCTTACTGGAGATACGCCACTTCTTTCATGCGACTCCTTTTGTGCCTTGTCACTTTCTTTTCTTTTCTATAACATCTATTCCCATTTGAAAATAACCCCCTCAGGTTTTCGCCATTCACAATCGCTCATGCTTCTTTGCAAAGTAATTTCACTCCTTGACCAACTATTTTTGCCATTATTCTACTAAGGGCAATCTTTTCAAGTTACAATATCTCTCCCTAGTGGATATTTTGTTGACTAATGCTGGCTCTACTTAGTTTAAAATATCCACTATGGAGCTCACTGCCAACATAGCCCTGCTCTTTTCAATCTTCATATTTTATGTGAGCAATACCATCCAGATAGCCTATACTTTGCAAGTAAAATATTCATCTCACCATTGTTTGCAACTGACCAACGCAAGCCACAAGTTGAGCATTGATAAAATCACCAGTAAATCAAGAAGACTTCGACCCTCTACAACCATATTCGATCATTTCCATCTTTTATTGCAGGCTTCCTCTACACACAAATAATATTGCACAACCCCTTTGCACCTATCCTGCTCCACGATATGTGGCTGGCCAATGCAATTTGTAGCCTTGATTTAAATTTATTTAATTTGATTTGGGAGGTTTTGCTGATCAAGTTTGCTCTTGTCGCTCCTTCCAGACATTGGTCACCGATTTCAATGGATTTGGGCTCTAAGAAGGCTCCTCAATGCAACCACGATGAGAATAAGGCTTATCACGTCTGTAATCAAGAAAAGAAATATCGTGCCCTATATTACTGGGCAACAAATACATTATTTCATAGACATTTCCAAACACACTGCAACCCACGACGTGCCACCCTTTGATCCATGCTGCACAATATCATCACCCATTTATCAACGACGCATTCAATGCTTCGAGCACATATTCAATGCGGGGTGTCATGTACACCATTGCCATGTAAAACCTGAACCTGCAAAACTCTTGATATGTCCCGCCGATGCTTCCACAACCTTCCTATGCATTGGATTTGAAAACTAACATATCTCTACTCCATAAACAAGGTCGACCGACTCCTCAAAGCTTTCATCAATGCATTCGTGTATACCCTACAATTCACAAATTGTGGCATCGCTGGAAAGCATGCCAACCCGATCCTTCCTTCCCGAGGCCATTGTGTAAGACTCGTATAATCGCCCCCATTCGCCTTTTACTATAAATTTACCATAACGTTGTTTCTATTTCCCCCATCAAATCCTCCTGGGACGTCAGCTTCAATACTATTTTCATTCTTTCCGCCCTGGTTTGATTCCACTCTTTCCACAAACCTTAACATGTCACCTGCTTTTTTTTTTTTTGTTTGCCCTAAATCTGCATTTTATCGTTCACTTTTCTTTTTGCTCGGTGTGATACCACGGGATGGCGGGTTCATGTCTTCTCTTGGCATTCTATGTGCCCCGCATCTGCTCGCACTATGCCCTGGAGAGTGTGCGGGGTAGTGGGGAAGCTTTTTCCCTGCATCCTCTACTTTCCTCACACACCTACCTTCATGCCTCCCCTTGAGCCATGGGGTGGTGGGGAAGACTTTTCCTTGCCACTCCCCATAGGCCCGCACCTGCCTCCTTTCTGTCCTAGACTGCTCGCGGGGTGAAAAAGAGAGATAGGGGGGATCTATAATAACCCACTCTACTCGACCCAATTTAAATTTTTTTTTGACTATTTATTTATTTATTTTTAGTTATTTATTTATTCTTATTTGGTGTTTGATTTAATCGCATATTCTGGGCATCTATGCAAATAGAATAGGTATTCATCCATCCGGGATGAGCATCTAACCATGCGGGTTAGGCATCTATCCATACGGGAAAAGAGGTTTCATCTATCCAATACGGGATAGGCATCTACCCAAATGGGGTAGGACTCTATCCAACTTGGGATAGGAGGTTCTCTGGCCAGAGACTTAGACTCATCGGGACCATCCGGGTCCTGAGTCACTCTCTAAGAACTACACTCCTCTAATAGGAGTGCACCGAGGTTGCCATCCTTAGGAGAAAATAAAATAACATAATACAAGCTTGAGTTTTGCCTCAAAATTTGGCCTAAAGCCTCGAGAAGTCAAGCGAATCCATACGGGATTCCTTCCGAGTATGTGTTGGATTATCCTTTTTTTTCCCTTTAAACTTCCAATTAGTAATTATATGCCCTTTGATTGAGAGGCCGAGGAACTTCGCAGACCATCTACTAGAGACAACTTGGTCCCTAGACTGCCTACATACCTGTTTCGACACGAGATCAATGCTTTAAGTATGTAGTTCTGTTTTCTAATCTATGGCTTTAATGTAAACTGTTTTGGTGGGTACGCAACCCTTTCTAGGGTCAATGTCCCAGACAGTTTCTCTACGGTTGCTACCCACAATGGTAGCTTTAAGCAAAGGGCTCAAGGTGGCCTATTGCTTGTGGCCTAAAACATCTAGGTCCTATATCCTATCAAAAGTATCACCCTTACCCCATTATCAAACGTCAAAAATCATCAAGATAAAATAAAGTTCTAAAAGCATCTCACTCAACCAACCCTAATGGGGTTTTCTAAGGTTTAACTGAGTGGATGTAAATTCATTTAAAATTTATCTTTTTAGATTATCGATCTAAGGGGGATTACCCGCCCCTTGGATTTTAACTTTCATGTGACCCTTATTACTCCCCGACGATTTATAGGGACGATGCCACAAACGCCGTTGTTGCAACTTTATTAGGTGTTAAGTGCAGTAGTTCAACATGACGACATTACCCGTAAGCGTGACCCAGAGGCACCATAGATACCGAACGCTGCTAAGGTTTTTGTTTTCCATCTCTTCTTTGTTTATTTATCTAACTAAATAACTCAGAAAACTTAAGTATCACAGAGCTTAAAACAACTTATGAAAGCAACTATTATTCTATTGAAAGCTTAAATAATCATTATCCTATCGCAACTTGAAAATTGAGAACATTATTTACAAAGACTTATAAATTGAAAAAACAAACAAACTAATTCTATGAAAATGGAGAATCACTATTACTTCTAGAAGATTAATATTCAATTTGAGAAGGGCTATTAAATCTATCTTTTGAAATATAAATCACATGATAACAACAATTATGTAACTTGCACGATGAAATAAATATATAACTTGCATGATAAAAATAAATACGTAACTTTTATGAAAGATTAGCAAATAATCTTAAATGAAGGCAATTTTAAGTAAAATATTATATCATTTGCTTTGAAATAAACTATTGGATAAGGAGACTCTAAACATGATTATTTGGAAAGAAGTTCCTTTAAAACTTTATACTATTTGAAATTAAATTAAGTTAGATTGATGTTTATAACTATAAGTGTAATAATTCATAATGAATTGAAATTACCAATTAATATAACCCAACCATCCCCAAATTACAATTTACTTACAAATTAATCTATAAATTTACCAAACCAAAATTCAATTAAACGAAAATTCTAATTCTTAAATTTACCAAACTGAAATTTAACCTTAATTAATCTACGAATAGTATTTACCTTCTAAAATTTACTACAAATATTATTTTACCAAATTAAAACTTAATTTTAAATTAATCTACAAATATTATTTTACCCAATCAAAATTTAATCATAATAAATCTAAATTCTAACACAACTAAAATTTCATTCCAAATTATTAATCTACAAATATAATTTTACCAACTAAAAGTTTAATTAGAAAGTATTAGATAACAATAATTCCAAATTATAAATTTGATTATAAATTAATCTAAATATTTTTTTTACCAAACTAAAATTTAGATTAGAAAGTATTAACTAATTCCTTTTTGTAAATTAATCTAAATATAAATTACCTAACAAAGACTTTTAATTGACAAAGAATATATTAATAAACAAATTGACAAAGAAAATATTAATAAATGAAATCTTAATTTAATTATAACTAATTAATAAATTTTACATTAATAAAATTCTTAACCTACAATTTTAAATTAACTATCATAGTTTCCAAAAAATGACTTTGCATGGTGGCGGTAATGTTTTAATAAAGGGGAGGGAATGGGGAAAGTGGACCATGCCCCCCATTAATGGCAGTTTTTAAATAAAGAAACAACTGTCCATAAGTTATAGTTATAGTTATATATATATGATGTTTTATTAAATTTGCTTGATTTAATTATACACAAGGGAATGATTTTTTTAGAGGACTAATTAAACACATGAAATTAATCTAAGAGAGATTAAATTTAGGGAATAAATTTAAGGGGAAAACAAAATTAATACATCAGATAAAAAAAATACATTTTTTAGGAAAAATAATTTACAGAGAGAAATATTTATTTAAAAGATGAACAATCACAGAGAGAAGAATTGATGAGAGAAATAATTATTTCGAGAGAGGTGAATGATATTTATATATTGGAAATAAATATCATATAGATGCTTAATCTATTTCCAAAAATGTGTTTTTTTAAAATCCTTTTTCTTAAAATTTCTCGAAAAAAAAAGTGAAAAAGTAAAGTGTTTTTCTTTCTTTTCCACTAAAATAAAAATCTGTGTATGCAACATTGAAAGGAACCTCTATCAAATGCATTTTTCTATTGATAATAGATTTTCCTATTTGATTAATCTATCTAATTAATTAAGAGATGTTTTCTTACATTTCTCTATTGAAAATATATTTTCTTATTCTATTAATCTATCTAAATCTTTCTTTTTATTATTTTATTATTATTATTTTTTTTTGAAAAGAAAAGTAATATACATATATTCCTAATAAATCTCGTTCTTTATTTTATATATATATATATATATATATATATATATATATATAAACTAAAAAATAAATTCTTGAAAAAATAGAATCCAAAGCGAAGAAAATAGGAGCGTTTAAAGATGTTTCTCATTTTCAAATTTTTATCCCCTTATTGTATATAAATTTTCACTATCAAAATCTATACAAATCCACTATAGAAAAATCCATGCAAGTAGAATTCTTTACATAAAATTTCTGTTTTTTTCAAAACAAGAAATAGACAAGAAGGGAACCTGGATCGATGTAATCACTTGATGTTGAATCACCTCCAAATCTTCCCAAGTATCCTTCTTCAATCCTTCCTTCAATCTTGGTAAGATATCCTCAAAACTTGAAAAAAAAAACAATCTCCTACAATACAATTGTCTACAAAATTCTTCCTACTTCTAACGTTTTTTTTTTCAAGAACTCAAGAAATTACTTTTCATCAAAAATGCCATAGCCCACTTTTTGAAAGTTAACATGCATTATATAGAAATATGCATCATTTTCCACTATCAAGAGAATTAATGCATTTTAAATATTCTTTTCCAAAAATTGATCCATGCAAAATTAATTACTGACAAAGTGGGGGTTACATGCAAGAAAGTGGAATTTTGAAATCTACTTCTAGAAGCTTGCCCATAGAATTTATGATTAACAATATTCATAAAATGATATGAAATTTGATAGCAATAGTAGTGAGTTTTTATCAAGATAGAGAAACGTGGTTATGACAGGATCTCTTACTCTTGTGGGTCCACCGCATCCTTTTCACCATATGTATATTCGCTCATGTGCGATATTCATATTTACGTTTCACATTTTTCAACCTTGCATTTTTGAGATATTTGCACAACTTGGTCAATTACATTATAAGAATGTAATTAATCACCATGCATTTTATTACATGAAATAATCTAATACTTTGTTTTTCCATCTTATCATACCTTTATAAAATAATGCAATAGGTTGAGCCCCTTTATGTCCAAATCAAATCATGGAGGTGATTTAATTTGTCTCACTTGTATCTTCACTCAAATCAACTCCACATCAATATTATTTAAATCAAAACGCCCATAGAATTTATGATTAACAATATTCATAAAATGATATGAAATATGATAGCAATAGTAGTGAGTTTTTATCAAGATAGAGAAATGTGGTTATGACAGGATCTCTCGCTATTCCGCAGCCCCTCTTTTAAAAAAATCCCTTCTTCTCCTGCTTGTGTTCTATCTTACTCTTGTGGGTCCACCGCATCCTTTTCACCATATGTATATTCGCTCATGTGCGATATTCATATTTACGTTTCACATTTTTCAACCTTGCATTTTTGAGATATTTGCACAACTTGGTCAATTACATTATAAGAATGTAATTAATCACCATGCATTATATTACATGAAATAATCTAATACTTTGTTTTTCCATCTTATCATACCTTTATAAAATAATGCAATAGGTTGAGCCCCTTTATGTCCAAATCAAATCATGGAGGTGATTTAATTTGTCTCACTTGTATCTTCACTCAAATCAACTCCACATCAATATTATTTAAATAAAAACAAATTAAATAATATATTAAATATTTTATAAGCTTCAATCTATTTCTCACTAGGTTGTATCATAAGTCGAGCCTTGGGTGGGCTCGACTAATTTTTTTTTCATTTCTGGGCAACTGGTCTAACACGCAATCCTCAAAACGCTGAATGAGGATGTTATTAGTAAGAGAAATTGAATGCGAGATCATCAAACTTGACATTTTTACAATTTTGAAATCTGGTAAAAAACACTTGAGTAGCCTCTAGAATCAGCTTCAAAAACTGATCAAAACACCTGATCAAGGCCTAAGACCTGGCACGCTGATAGAATGTAATATAGAGAATCTAGGGCATCAAACAGATCCTCATTATGATTTATGAGGCAAAATATATTAACCTCCAAAGTTGCTTACTCAGTAAATCTAGAAAGTGCTGCTTAAGGAACCTTGAAAAGGTCCATTTGGAATGGACTTTGAAAACTGATCAAATGACGAGCTGGGGGTCTACAAACTTGGGAAGTGGTATATAATTTTATAGATAATCATGGGGTACAACCAATTTTAAGTGTAGGTCATCTAGGCATAAATAAAAATTCACAAAGAGGGCTACAAACTACTGTTTGACATAGTCTAGTTTGCAAAACTGAACTTTTTGCAAATGGATTTGACTTTAGAAACTCATCAAACAGATTCATGGGGATTTCCCAACCAACATGGGGCTTCAAAAAATATAAAAGAATCATAAAAAAGTCTCATTTGGGCTTAAAAATCAACTGATGCAAAGATATAACTGCTCAAAGTGGGCTACTCAGAAAAGTGCAAAAGGTGCAAACAACAACCCTAACTTCATGACCTCTGAAGGAGACTTCACCAACACATCAAATCTGGTCTAGGGAAGCTACAAATGGAATTATAACATCTCTGCAAGGTGCATAACACTTCCCCAATGGGATTTCTCATGAAACTTAATAGGTCCAAAAATATGAGCTCACAAACTGAACTATTCAGGCCTGTTCTACAAGGGCAAATTTGAGTGCATTTGAACAAAATTTTAGACAGACCCTCAAAATTATGCAAAAATTTTGAGGTCCCAACATGTCCCAAAACTACTCTAATAGAAAAATTGGAAGCATTAGTATGTATATGGAATGGTTCTCTCCATACAGGTCTTTTGATTATTGGTGATGTAGTCAAAGCATATTTAATATCTTCAAATGACTTCTGGCAGTCATCTGTGTACCAAAATTCTGAGTCCTTTTTAAGTAATGTGAATAGTGGTTCAACGAGTTTATTGAATCCTTCAATGAATCTTGTATAGTAACCTGCATGACCAAGAAAACCTCTAACATCAGTTTGAGTTTTTGGAACATCAATTTGTTGGATGACCTCCACCTTTTGTGGATCAACTTTAATGCCCTCTTTAGAAATATGATGTCCTAAAAGAATCCCTTCAGTCATCATAAGATAACATTTTTCATGATTGAGTGACAACCTGTTATCTTTGCATCTTTGCAACACCTTATCTAAACTCTCCAATGCCTCATCATAAGTTTTCCCATGGACTGAAAAGTTATCCATATAAACTTCCACACATGAAGTAGTTAGGTTAGCAAAAATGGCTAAAGCAAATCTTTGAAAAGTGGCTGGTGCATTACAAAGTCCAAATGGAAGGACTCTATATGCAAAAGTTCCCCAAGGACATGTAAATGTTGTCTTATCTTGGTCCTCAGGAGCCACTTGTATTTGGTTGTAACCGCTAAAACCATCAAAGAAAGAGAAATAACTACTGCCAGCTAGGTTATCAAGAACTTGATCAATAAATGGTAAAGGAAAATAATATCTTTTATTGGCCTTATTTAATTCCCCATAGTCAACACAAACACACCACTTTCCATTCTTCTTTGGTACAATAACCAATGGTGAAACCCATTGACTATCAGATATTGGGTAGATAAACCCTACTTGCAGCAATTTTTCTATTTCTGTCTTAACAAAATCTCTCAAAGCTGGGTTGATTCATCTCTATCCTTGCCTTACAGGCTTGACATATTTAGTGTAGATGTGATGTGTACAAATTGAAGGATGAATTCCTTGCATATCCTTGTATTCCCAAGCAAATGCTTCTGAATGTTTTTCCAGTGTGAGTTTTAATTTCTCTTCTTCCGTGGGAGGTAAAGATGAACTAATAAATAGAGGTTTGTCTGTTGAATTTAAGATTTCCTTGGTATCAGTCTTCCTTTCACCTGGATTTCCAATGAGTGTATTAAGAGGGAAAGGATGTGAATTGGTATGATGAAAAAATTCCTTATTGCTTTCCCTATTGTCTTTCTTTTGGAAGGGATTTTCCTTCATTTCCTCATAGTGTTCTTCCTCATCACCCAATTTGTCTCCCTGCTCTACATATTCCTCATATTCTTCAATATGTTCAGTCAAAGTGACCATGGCTAATTCAACAACCCCATCCTCTTTTGAATCCATATTATCATCAATCCATTGATGAGTGTTAGAATGAATTGATGGTTTAGCTGGGGGGTAAAGTATCAATTCCTTCTATTTCTGACCATTAGAAATGGTCATACTACCAGATTTGTAGTCTATTAGAGCTGTTGGTGTTGCTAACCAAGGTCCCCCTAGAATGATTGGATATTTTGATGCCTTCTTCCTGGCTTTAAGTACTAGAAATTCTACTGGATAATCCCAAGTATCAATAGTAACCTTGACATCTTCCAGAACCCCTTCAGGTTTAGTAGTAGATTGATCTACTAATTGAAGTACAATTGTTGTTGGTTGAACTTGGGTCATTCCTAAATTTTTTTTTGTATCTATTGTGATAATATTTATGGCCTATCCTAAATCAATTAACACATTAGGTATCTCAACTTCTCCTATACTAAAGGTAATCACATGACTTCCAGGATCACTATGTTTCTTAGGAAGCAACCTTCCTGACAATACATCAGTAAGTTTGGTTCCTACCTGAATAGTGGGTGGAAATTTTTGTTTCCTCTTAGGCGTCTTTACACAAAGTGATTTGATAAGCTAGTTTATTTATGAAATATCCTTGATAGCTTGTAATAAAGGGATTTCAATGTTAATCTTTTTCAACTCCCAAAGAAGTGGAGAGTTTGTGATATTGATATGATTAGATCAGTAGATTTCAGGAGCTTTCTGTGGTGTTTCGAAATGTTTTGATACAGAGCTTTACCAGTCATTTCCTTTTCTTCACCAAATTCATGACTTTCTTAATTCGTTTCCTCTATCTTTTTGTTCTCCTTAGTATCACATTTTGAAGGCACATTGCAATTCCTTAATTGAATATCATTTACTTCTATAAAATTCAACCTAGGAGGATTGATATCAATATTAAATATATTTTGAGGATGGTTGTTCTTAGGATTTGGGACTGGCTGTGTTGGTAGTTGAGGTTGATTTACCTGTTCATTTACAGTATTTGGACTAGCGATAAGAGGTGGAGTTTTTCCCGAAGGTCGTTTTGACCCTTGATTTTGCCATGGTTGAAATTGATTTTAGTTTTATTGCCATGATTGTGGATTAGGTTGCCATTGAGGTTGGTTTTGTTGTCATGGTAGATTCCATTGTGGGCTAACCCACTTTGGAGGTCCCCATGGTGTAGGAGGTGGTTGCATTGGAAAAGGAGGAGCCCATTGATTAGTATTCCAGTTGTTCTGAGGACCATATTATCTTGAATAGGAATTGAATCTTGAATTTTATGATCTTTGTCCTACATAGTTAAGCTCTTCCTCAACGATTGGAGGTTTCTTTAAATGATTTCTAATATGTGATAAGAGATTACAAGAGCTTGTTGCATGATTCTTTTCATAGATTTCACATAGGTCAATTTGATTCAGTGGACATTCCCTTAAAAGATGTTTACCCCTACATTTTGAACAATAGATGGCTAAGGGCTCAGTGGTTTTCTTATCTCCCCGTGTGTTAAGATGGAGCAGTATATCAATTTTCAAATTTTCCATCTCCTCCATTACTTGAGACATATTAGGACCTAAATCTTTGTTTTCTCTGGAATTTCTAGTTCCCACTGTGGTCCTAGAATAATTCCAACAAATCTCAATAATTTCCTCTAAAGGAATCTTATTAATAACACCTTTCCCCATTAAATTCAAAGCTTCTTTTGATTCATCATCAATTCCCCTTAGGAAAATTGTTCGACTAATGTCATCATTTAGTCCTTCAACACATTTTTTGTACACAAACATGAACTTATTAACATAATCCTTATCCTTCCTATCTCTCACCCGACAATAATCCTGGTATTTATCCAAGAAAACAATTCCCATCTCAAGCCATGTTGAGATAGAACCAGATCTTAATCCCATGAACCATCTTTTAAAGTAGAAGGAAATAACTTCAATTTTTGGTTATCAACAATATAATCATAAGTTTGACACAAGACTTTAAACTTAAAAACGAATGAGTCAAGATCTTCAAAAGTTTTTCCTCTAAAAGTTGGCAATACAGAGCGTGAAATATTTTTCATAGGAGGTTCATTATCCTTCACATTGAGGTTGATAGGATATGAAAATGTCCTATTTGGTGGGTGATCTTGTGCCTCCTCTCGGTCACCCTTCTCTTCTTCTTGATGTTGTTAAAATTGGTCAACTTGTTCTTCTATTTTTTTTTTTTGTTCTTCTTGCAGTTGATCAAGATTGTAATGTCTTGGAAGGAATATTCCAAATCAATTTGTATTTCTTCTCATCAATTGTTAAAATTTCCCTTATCAACACTAAAGCTCTAACTTAAATAGCTAGATCTTTTTATGTTCCCCGACAATGATGCCAAAAATGGTGGGCAAGGTCATTGATGTGTCAACTTGCACCATTTAAATTCTCTTCAAATATCGAACCAGGGTGTGTCTAAAGTTGTCCGTGATAAGGAATGATTTGGTACAATTTTGGGCAGTTTGCACTTATAAATAGCGACTGGGGTGTGATCATACTCCATCAGGAACTATCAGGAGCTCTCTACTATGACTGAATTTGTAGGCTAAAAAGATCCTTTACAATCTAAACTAAAGAAACCAAACTCATCCTATGAAGATTTAGATTTGTTGACAAGAACTCGAATAGGGTGGAGTTAAGACTTAACAATGGAATTATCTAGAAAACTTAAATAACTTTTAAATCCTAAGAATTTAAATTTATACTAAGTGCTGGAAAATAAACCTATCTTACGCTTGTTGAAAAGGAAATCTAAATTATGTTTGTAGAGAATGAGATCTAGTCTATTAAAACATAAGAACCACTAAATCCATGGGTTCACCTAACAACATTTTCGCTCTCATCTTAATTTTCAAATTCATCATCTCATTAACTACTTTAACAACAAAACACATCTAACGTAAATGTATTCTAACAAGGCTATAAATTGAAGCTAACTAACATTCATCTACCAAATGATATTTGCATGAAATAAACACTTAACCTATGAAATTAATTTCCTAATCACTCAAAACTCACATCATTAACTGAACATATTTAAATAAATCTCAATGCCCCAACTGAAAATGAAAGAAAAATAACTCAAGAATCACCTCCCTTCGGTTGAGAGAGCCCTTGTCTTCCTTTGGTGGGATCCCAAACACAAGATTTCAGATCAACTTTTGATTTTTATTTAAATAAACTTCCAAAAAGGAAGTGAACAAAACTTGTTGATTACAAAACGTAAGGCTCTATTGTCGAATATCTTACTGTCTATTTTTTCTATTACACACTATAGAGAACATCAAGATATTTATATATCCTTTATTCAAACTCAAACTATGGTTACCCACCTAAAGTAAAGTAACATATACAAAAACAAACTGGAGAAAAATTAACAAGAAATAAATTAACTTTAGAAGGAAGTTAAGATCTAGCAGGCTTCTAATGGAACAGGTGTAAAGAAGATCAAGAAGATCTTATCAACTGGAGTGATCAAGAGTTGTAATCGACCTTGTGGCAACCAACTTGTATTTGTCCGCTGAGTCTGCTTGTTTACTCAATATATATTCAAAAATACATTTATGAAGATAAAATAGAACATGGTGACATTATTCTGATTATCATACTATTCATATGTATAAACAAGCAAAAAGTGAAACATTATACCACAAGACATCATTTCTAATATTACTTCTAATAGTAGAATATGACAACAAAAGTGAGTAAATATGAGTGCACTAAGGATGCCGCTAGGCATATTAGTTCACAAACTATTTAAATTTTACAGTATAAACTAAAATAAAAATTATTATGATGGAGCACCCATCACTCAATCGGCTCATGGCTCAACTCATCTTCTAAGGGGCATGTTTGCCCCTAGATTTTGACTGATCTATTCTTGATAAACCATCAGAAGGTGACCTTATAGACCCACCCATCATCAATGCTATTCTTCATCCACCACCTACAACATTCATACTCACGACCTCTTTACCTCCATTTTATATACCACAAAACACTTCTAATCCGTCCATATCCCAACCTCCTAGGTCAATCGCACCTCTCCACAATTCCTTCAATTACATCAATACTAGTCTACCTCCTATCATATCTCAACCTCAAAACACTTCACAAACCCCCACTTCCTCTTATCAATATATTGGTGGTGGTGGTATCTCACCCATGTCCAACCAAATCCTAGGGTCTAACACAAATCATTACATCCCTTGTGTCCAAAATCAACACCCTGACTTCATGAAGGAAATTCAGGATGGATGGGACTAATAAGAAACCTTATACTTTCAAATAAATATGTCCTTATCCATATGATCTTTCCATTTCGGTCACCCCGTATCCCCCAGGTTTCAATATGCCCAAGTTTGAGAAGTACAAGGGCAAGGGTGAGCCTAGAGACCATGTCCATGAATTATATATCCTTTTTAGGAGGTCTCCTATAGTGACATTTACCTTAGAAGACTTTTTCCTAAAATTTTTAGTGGGGATGCCCTTGCTTGGTTCTCCACCCTAACTCATGGATCCATCAAGTTATTTCTTGATCTTATAGAGAAGTTCATGTTCCATTACACATATAACATTGAGAATGATGCTTCTATGATGGACTAATGCAACACAAAATAGAGGCCCAGAGAAACCTTTGCTAACTTTCTTCAAAGGTGGTGCCATCTCATCAAGAAATTTCCTTGGGACATACTAGAGTCACACCAAATTGAGTTATTTCAACACAACTTGGTACCAGAACTGTCTAAATCTTTGAGTTGTCAATGCTTGGACACATTTGAACCAATAACCAAGATAGGTATAGCCAAAGAGCATGTCCTCTTAGAGGAAGGAGCATTGAAATATTATAAGAAATCTAATCAATGTTCTTCCTCGTATAGCGACAAGTCCAAGTATTGGTCTAAAAACAAAAATATCGTCAATGATAGAGTCATCGATGCCAAGCATATTCAAACTGTGATTGTCCCTTCAAAACCCACCACCACCAATAATCTATTCAACACCCAACCTAACCCCCGCAATCAATCCCAACCCCGTAACAATGTGTCCATCCAAGGTTGACCTCCGCATCTCAACAATCAAACCCAGCGAGAGTACACTATGCTTGCCAAACCTATTGAGGTCATCTTCTAGAAGCTTGTCAAGGCTGGCTCTTTTATCTTCCCAATGACCTGCTCGTTTGATGCAAACCAACCCAAACCTTGGTTGTATAATGAGAATGAATATTGTGACTACCATTGTGTCAATTGTCATGATACACGCACGTGTATGAAACTGAAGAACTACATCCAAGACCTAATTAACAAGGGTGATGTTGAGGTTGCAACTGCTAAGCCTATTAATTCAAATGACAACATCAAGATACAGTGGGACTCATTCCCCAAACATGGTAAGGACAAAGCCTCATCATGTTATGAAGTGCATTATGACTATACCAATTATGTCTCCAACTTCAACTCCTTGGTAGGCCACATAGAGCCCACTGATACACATGTCAATACCATCACAATCCAAGAAGCTGATCCTCCTCCTGCTTTGCATAGACTGAGGGTGACCATCCAAGGTGTCCTCCCCCCCACAATCATCAAATATACCTACCCAAGAAAAACTAGTCATTCAAGGTACCTCACCTTCCACTTCATATTCTCAGAATGACTGTAATGTCACTACCCATAGAGGGAGAGTAAAAATTTAGGGAGCTCCTCCCCATCCTACGCAAGCCCCTATGTCATCCACTTTCCGCTCTGATATCCTTGATCATCTCTATAAGACACCTACACATATCTCCATCTTGGAACTCCTTAAGACTTCACCCATTACAAAGAGATCCTTGAGCAAGCCCTCCTAGAATCCTGTGTCCCAGACAACATCAACATGACCCAGTTCAAAGTCCTCATCGGTAACCTTTCCACGCAGCACCACCTCGTGTTCACATCCAAGGACACCCCATCCGTAGATCCATCCCACAACAAACCCCTCCACATTGAGGCTATTGTTCAAAATCATAAAATCAAGAGGGTCCTTATAGATGATGGATCTAGCCTAAATCTTTGTACATACAAATTTATTAAACAATTGGGTATCTCTAAATAATTGGTTGATCCATCTGTTAAGATCACAATAAAGGCCTATAATGATGCATAAAGGGTCTCCAAAGGTACTATAATACTCCCTCTTCAAGTGGGCCCTGCAAAGGTGGAAACTACATATCAAGTCTTGGACCTTGATCTTCCATAAAAAATTCTCCTCGACCATCCATGGATTCACTCCATTCGATTCGTTTGATCCACCTACCTCCAATGCCTAAAATTCCCTTACAATGGTAGAGATATAACCATCACGACAGATCTGTAGCCCTTCCAATACTGCAAAATCCTTGAAGGGAAACACCCCTATCATTGTCTACTCAATACACCCGCTTCATCACCCCTATCAAATGCTGCATCCACATCATCCTAACTCGAGATCAAGGTCAAGATAATTGACAATGGCTATGGAGAGTACACCCTTCAAAATGCTCTCTATGTGGTTCAACTCCCACCCTCTCCTAAGTCATATGAAAAACCAAAAGAAATCAAGGTTCAAAATAAACCCACAATGAATTGCAAGAAGACCACCTTTCAGCAACGGGGTCCACATGATGAAGAGAACTTGGAAACTGATGTTACTTCTTGGTTGTATTGAGAGGAAAATAAAGCACCAACAAATATCCCCAAACAGATGCATCCTAAGGCATCTGGTATGGTAGATAAGATGGGCTATAAAGGACATGGTCTCAAACCACAAGAACAAGGAATCAATGCACCCATCTCTCCCATCTCTTAAAAGCATAACAGGGGCTTGGTTTACTCACCAGTGCCTAAGATCACTATCATTTTTGCTCCGATAGACCCTCCTATTGAAATCGAAGAGTTAGACGAAGAGGAATTCTGTGAAGTGCCTTTCGAGTACCTTGATGATATATCTAATGATGCCTATTTTAATACCATCACCCCCGTCACCCCTTCCAATTCATTCGAGCTTCAACTTATCTACCCTAAGCTTATTGAATGGAACCAAAGCAGACCACTTGTTCTTGACATCTATGCTAATGACAATGCCCTCTTTGCATTACTTACCTTGTGAAACCTTGAAGACCACACACCTATGAATGTAATACAATTCAATAGAGAGGCATACTTTGGCAGTCAAGTCAACTCCTTTACTCACAAAAATGAAAATCAAAAGAAAAATCATAAGTCCCCTAGTGAAAACCTCTTTGAAGTTCCTTTGGACTCAAAAAAGTAAAAATAAAGGACATATCTTCTAGTGAAAACTTGGATTAGGATCTAGAAGATGAGGGACTTGACTTGCCTACCATGGTTCCCCTGCATTAGGAGAAATAATCATTGCTCATCCAAGACACAAACACTATCAATATGGGTATAAAAGATAATACAAATAATGTGCTCATTGCCAAGTCTCTTACAAAATAGGAGAAATGAAACTTCATAGATTTCCTCAAAGAGATGCAAATAAACTTTGCCTGGTCCTATGTTGACATGATAGGCCTTGACCAAGAATAGGTGGTACATATCTTGCTGTTAGACTAGATACTAAACTAGTAAAAAAAAAGCTCTGCAAGATGCACCCACATGTTGCCCTCCTAGTTAAAGCTGAATTACAGAAAATGTTGGATGTTGGCTTCATCAAACCCATTGATTATCCCAAGTGTGTTTCAAATATTGTACTTGTCGGCAAGCCCACCGAAGGCATCAGGATTTGCATGAACTTTAGATACCTCAACAAAGCATGTCTGAAAGATGATTTCCCTTTGCCAAACATAGACATGATAGTGGACCTTACAACTGGACATGAAATGCTCTCCCTGATGGATGTCTTCTTAGGACATAATTAGATCAGAATCATAGAAGAAGACTAACACAAGACCACATTCACAACTCCTTGGGGTACATTTTCCTATCAAGTCATTCCCTTTGGTCTAAAGAACACATGAGCAACATATTAAAGAGCAATGACAACTATTTTCCATGACCTCTTGCACAACATTAAGGAAGATTATGTGGATGATCTCCTAGGCAAGTAAAAAACAAGAGATGAGCACATCCCTATCTTAAGGAAGATCTTTGTGAGGCTCAAGAAATACAAGTTGCGAGTTAGCCCTAAGAAGTGTGTCTTCGAGTTGACATCAGGAAAGTTGTTGGGATTCATAGTCTATCATGCCCAAACTTTTGGACAAAAACGCAAAAACAATTTTTTTTTAAAACAACATAAAATACTAATTACTCGATAATAAAGATGAGATAAATAAATTTATCTAAGCTAAAGGTTAACTAATGCATTAAAATGAATGGGTTCCTAGAGTTAATTTAATTAACTTAACCACTCAAGCATTAACATTTTTACGCGAAAATAATTCTCCAAGAGAAAGTGTCTTTACCACTTTATTAATTAACAAACTAATTTAACTAAATAATCCTTTAATTACAAATCAAGAGATATTAATTATCTCAACTAGTATTTAATTGTGCTAGGAATAATTAGAATAATATCATCATTTATTTTATTGAATTTAAAATAATTAATTGGGCAAATGTAAATAATGCTATTAGATTCGACTAATAAAGTTAACTAAAAACAATATAATAATTAGCTAATAATTAACTCCACATTATTGTCGAAGTAAATCCCCTTTAAATATTAAATATCAAGTATTTAATATTCAACCAATATTAATCCCCTATAGTTTAAAATTTAACAATTTACCTTTAATAACTCCCACTATAAAAAATTACAAAAGAATTTTAACTTAACATACATATATATATATATATATATATATATATATATATATATATATATATATATATATATATATATATATATATATATATATATATATATATATATATATATATATATATATAAGGATAATATCCCCAAAAATAATTGTAGAAATAACTTTCCTATTTAATTAACTAAAATACAAATGGGTTTTACCTATTTCAAATTGAAAAGGGTTTCCCCCCTCTTTTTATCCTTTTATTATTATTATATTTTTCGAACCCTAACTAGGGTTGATTTATTTCTATAACAAAACTTTACTTTCATTCTTACCATTATCTAACCCTAACCTGAAATGTGGTTAGGGCTTCTTGTTCTAACATATATTTTTTGTTGAATGTGTGTGTGTGTGTGTGTAGGTGGTGGCCATGGCGGAGGAGGCGACCGAAGTTTGATAAGGGCCGGGGGGGTTCGCATGGTGCAAAGGGT
Organism: Cryptomeria japonica; assembly: GCF_030272615.1. NCBI lineage: Eukaryota > Viridiplantae > Streptophyta > Pinopsida > Cupressales > Cupressaceae > Cryptomeria > Cryptomeria japonica. Next base: position 342,001,194 of record NC_081410.1, read on the forward strand.
CGAGGGCCATGATAGCGCATGACTGAGGTTTTAGGAGGGACGAGGTGGGTGCTACTCACAAGACGACCGAGGCCGTGCCTGTGGGTCACGGCCCACAGTGGTGGCCGAGGCCACCACTGTGAGTCGCTGCCCACAGTGCGGCCGCTGTCGCTTGTGGGTTGCGACCCACAATGGGGCTACGGTTGCCTGTGGGTCGCGGCCCACAGTGCGGCCGAAGCCGCTTTGTGGGTTCGTACCCGCAGGGAGCCGAGGCTCCAAGCCGACCTTCCTTGCATTCCATTTTTTTTTGTTATTATTATTTTTTTCTTATATTTAAAAAATATGTATATTTATATATATTAATATATAATAACCTATATACATATACACACACACATATACATATGCATATATATACATACATACATACATATATACATGTATATGTATATATATACATATATGTATATATATACTTATACATATATATATATATATATATATATGTATAAGTATATATATACATATATGTATATATATACATATACATGTATATATGTATGTATGTATGTATATATATGCATATGTATATGTGTGTGTGTATATGTATATCATATATATATACATATATATGTATGTGTGTGTATATATATATATGTATGTGTGGGTGTACATATATATATATGTATATATATATATATATGTATATTTATATATATATGTATATATATATATATATATATGTATATTTATATATATATGTATATATATATATATTTATATATATATATATGTATATATATATATGTATATGTATATATATATATATATGTATATGTATATGTATATGTATATATATATATATATATATGTATATGTATATTTGTATATGTATATGTATATGTATATGTATATATAAACATATCTATATATATATATGTATATGTATATGTATATGTATATATAAACATATCTATATATATATATGTATATGTATATATATATATATATATATATATATTTATATACATATATATAAATGTATATACATATACATATACATATATAAATGTATGTACACACACACACATATGTATATGTATATGTATGTTATTATATATTATTATATATATAAATATGACAACAGATCCATAATATAATATATGTTTGTATATATATATATATACATATATATATATATATATATATATATATATATATGTATGTATATACATATACATATGTATATGTATGTATATACATATACATATGTATATGTATATATATGTATTCAGTTAAAAGACATATGTAAATTTCTGGAACATTTAAAAAATATATATATGTACATTTTATATATGTTTATATATATATTTATATAAATGTGTGTATATATATATATATATATATATATTTTCTCATGTCCATATATTTAATTTGATTTAAAGACCGATCTGTTTAATCCACATTGTATAAACATTACAAAATATATGCACAGACTTAATAATCTATAATTTTTTTATATGGCAACAACATATATGTTTATCTATTTTTCTTAAAAGAATACATCAATTTAGTTTTACATTTAAAACATTAGGCATTTACTTAAATAAACAGAATGGAATAAATTTTATTTTCTTTCATACAATACCTAGATTTATCTATTTTCCACTACACATGCATTTTCAGAATAGGAAAATATAACAGTAATGATTTTATTTACAACTGCAACTATGTTTTTCTAATTTACTTTTTATTAATAAACAACAAGATGTAATGCATGTCCAAGGGGTTGAGCTTAACTGGTTAAAACACTGGGTTCTCATTGTGGAGACCCAAGTTCAATTCCCAATAGGGACATCTAAAGTGGAATTCTAAGCTGTGACTCTTGGCCTTCCATAGGATGGGGAAGGTCTTGGGGTCAATCTAATCAAACATAATAATAATAATAATAATAATAATTCAAAGATATGTAATGGGGATGGGCCCCCCTACTGTGGCCCCACTAGATCATAGCTCCAGTCAAAAGCTATTCAGGCTTCGGCCAATTACCTATATAAAAAAAAAAAAGATGTAATGCAAGATTAATATTCACTCTAGAATGTCTATTTTATTTTTTTGTGTTTAAACTATAGACATAAGCAAATATTTCATTTCTTTTACTAATAACTGTACTACAACATTTAATTTATTTCATTTCTTTTTACATAACTACACTACTAACATTTAACTATTTTCATTTCTTTTTCAATAGCTAAAAAGCAGAAATAAATTTCATTCCTATTTTATTTCAAGAAGTAAATATCTATAAGGAAATAACCCAAATATCTCCCTTTTTTTTGCAAGAATATATACTCAAGTAAAAAAAATACATCTTTATTACATGGAAAAACTATTCAAATAGTTACATTTAGTACATCATGGTTCCCTTCACTAGAATAGGAAGATAACAAAATCAAGCCTCTCATTTCTATTAAATGAGGGCTTGCCAAATACATTTATTTTCTTGCAGCTAAATACAAATAAAAATAGGATCAACCATAGCTTCCTTTCCAATCTTTTCCCAAGCAAATCTGCAATAAAAATTTGTAGGTTGTGACCATGGAGCCTCACCTCCCAACCTAGCCTTACATGAAGCCACCCTTGAACTAGGAGAACCAAGGCTAAACAGGTTACACACAAGCTTAACACACAAGCAAGAAGAATACACAACACAACACTCCCAACCCAAGGATGAACAAATTCACTTAGTGACTATAACTTGTGGGGTGAATGTGGACCAAATACCTAAAGGAAAAATCTGCAAGGAGAACATATTGCCTTTGCAAGGCTTCCAAGAAGAGTAACCACAAGTTCCAAACTTGTCCCAACAAATCCTTATGTCCCCCAATGCATACAAGTCAACAAACTCCCCTTATGACCCCCATTGCATGAACATAAACACCATGCAGCAAGGGTCCCATAACCCTTCAGATTCACTCTCTTCCAAGAAGAGAGCCTCTACACTCTTAGGCTGTCAAGCAACCCTTCACCCCAAGGCTACTCTACCCTCCTAAGGGTGAGTTTGGCCTTGAAAACTACCAAATTAATAAACATAAAATAACAAAAGAAAACCACAGGAAGAACACATCTTTTCCAAAACAACAAAGAAACAACCAAAGACAAACTCATACATTCATTCATACACAAAGCAAAACATAAAAAAATTAATCAACCAACCTTAAATCCCGCAAATGGATGGATAAAAATTGTAGGAGAGCTTCCCAAATCCACTATCTTTTCCTTCTCAAGACTTAGCCAAAACTTGCATATCAAAAACCAAACTTCTCAATAATCTATGTCTCCAAAAATGGAGAGTGGGTAATCGAACTTCTCCCTCCCAAACCATTCCCTAAGAAGACACTCCTCACTCTTTCCAATCCTCTTGGGAAGGGTGAGGGATTTTTATAGGTTGGTCTTCCCAACACCTTACAAGATCTCTAGCCAAGGCACCTCAAAAAGGTAAAAGAGAATGGGGAAGAGCAATATCACTCATTAGGAAGGTTGTCTAACCTAGGTAAGATCCTCAAAAGTTGAAATTCGGCCATTTTGAAAAACTCAACTTTTAGGGTGACTAAACAGTCCCTAAGGAGTGGACACATGGCTAAAATTGTCCTTTACCCATATTTACATCATATGGACCATTAAAAATGCCCCTAACCTGACCCTAGGAGTTAGTTTATCCCTCTAGAAACTCACCCAAAGTTTACCTACACGTCAACCCTGAGTTGACCTTTCTAATGGCTCCCTATCCAAGACTTTCTTGGGACCATACTAGGATATTTGAAAAATGCATTGGTAAAACAAATTCCTTCCAAGGGACATGTCACTGCCAACTCACTTTACAACACATGTGTCAAGTGACAGTACAAAATTACAAATTACTTAAATACACATGGCAATGTCCCTTTTTTTGGAATAAATAAATAAAACAATTTCCAAATTAAACACACATCCAAGTATAAACATTTACAAATTAAAACACATTTACAAACGAAGTGTTGTCTCTCCAAATAGACAACCCTTGGCTTCACAGACGCACATAGGTTTAGGCTTGATTCTCCGAATAGTTTCCATGGTCACATGGATCAATTTTCCTGCACATATCACTTTGCACATTAGTAATTCCAAAAATCACATATATTATTATCATATGAAAAGAATACAATTCAGACATTTGCATATAATTTCAATTATAATAATCAAGTTTCCAATTATCTAATAAAATCCACATAAAATAATCTACTAAATGGCATTTTCATAATCATCATGAAATTTAATCATTTATAAAGCATGCATCCATAATTTCTAGCATCAAATAAAGTACTGCAAATAAGAGATAAATGACATACACCATATCAATGTTATCCAATCACTGGATCATATAGAATCTATGTCCATAATGCATCAGAATATAGTATCAATAATAGGTCCAACATGAAAATAACTGAAATGCTATGACGGCTTGGGGTAGGGCCTCACATAGTCTCTCACAAATGAATAGAAGTGGACCGAGCTAAAGTCAAAGAAATAATGGAAATGCTTCCTCCTAAGACACTGCAACAACTTCACAGTCTCCAAGGAAAACTTTAGTCTATCCACTGATTCATAGCACAACTTGCAAACAAGTGTTATCCATTCCCACATCTCTTGTGCAAGGATGCCAAATTCAAGTGGGACTGCCTATGTCAGAATACCTTTGACAAACTAAAAGAATATGTGGCCTCCCCTCCAGTCTTGATGCCACCTATTGCATGACAACCTCTCCTTTTGTATATATATACAACTATAGTGGCACTGGGGGCATTAATTGCACAAATAGATGACAAAGTAAAAGAGAATGCAATATACTACATCAACTGAATTCTTGTAGGATACAATATCAACTATACTCCCAGAGAAAGATCTTGCCTTGCAATCATCTTCAACACTTAGAAGCTACATCACTACATGCTCAACAACAAGACTAAACTGATAGCAAAGATTGATCCTCTTAAGTACTTGTTGTCTAAGGTTGCTCTTGTAGGATGCACAACAAAATGGGTGATGTTACTAAGTGAGTTCAATATTGAATACGTTGACAGAAAAACAATCAAAGGGAAAATAATATCTAATCAATTGGCTGATGCTACACTTCAAGGTGATCACCCCCTCATAATTTTTTTTCCTAACGATCCTATCATGATTGTCACCACATCAATACAATGGTGTTTATTCTTTGATGGCTCTTGTACACAACATGGATTGGGGGAAGGAATATTGTTGATTACACCTCAAGGAGAATGTATCCCTAAGTCATACAAGATATTCTTTGCATGCACAAACAACGTTGCAGAATATGAAGCCCTCATCACTAGACTTCATTTGGCTATTCAATGGAAAATCACAGAACTGTAAGTCTACAAATATTTTCAACTTGTCATAAAGAAAGTAAATGATGAATATCAGAAAAAATATGACAAGCTACTCCCTTATCGCTGCATGGTGGAGGAATTCACGCAACATTTCACCTCCATCCAATTTGAACAAGTTCCCCAGACAAACAATAGAGTTGCTGATGCCATGGCTACAATTGGTTCCCTCTTGCAAATACCAAATAGTCAGAAGTGTGAGTTCTTGGTTGATCAAATTTTAGTGCTAGCATACAATGTCCCTGAATCAGAATTGATGTGTGTTCTTGTTGGTCCTGATTCCCCATGGTACCAAGAAACCTTCTCTTTCCTTCAAGACAACATCATCCCCCCCACCTCACCAAAACCTAGCAACAAACCTTCATTCATTGATCTACTCGCTATACTATCCTTGCTGACACCCTATTCCAAAGGCACTTTGATAGAACCCTTGTAAGGTGTTTAGACAAAGAGGAGGCTGAATGAGGACTATGTGAAGTGCACAAAGGTATTTGGTGAGCACACTCAAGTAACCTCACCTTGGATAAGAAGCTCTTGTGCACTAGATACTATTGACCCACAATCGAAGAAGATGCTTATCATTATATAAAGATATGTATCCCTTGTTAGAAACATGGTGACAAAATTCATGCACCTTCTAAGGATCTACAACCGTTTATCACACCTTGGTCCTTCTCTTAGTGGGGGCTCGATCTCAAAGGAAAAATCCACCCTACCTCATCCAATGGCCACAAATTAATAATAATTGCCATAAAATACTTTGGGTGGAAGCCATACCCTGTTGGAACACGATGGACCGCTGAGAGGTGGGGTGAATCAGTGGTAATCAATTAAAACTTTGACTACTAAAAAATCTAAGATTTAATAACAATAATCATCAAGCAATGAGCAGAAGTATCAAACACATAATCACACACACATAAGAGACAACCCATAACACATGAATATACGAGGAAAACCCACGGTGGGGAAAAACCTTGGTGATAAATGCTGCTGAAGTCTACTGCTCCAATCCAGCCTCATAAATAAAATTGATTACAAAATTTAGGGCACCAACCCAAGGAGCACCAACCCCTAACTCTGAGCACCTAATTAGAGATTACAATGAGTATATAATGAATACAGTTTGAACACCTTGTTGCAAATGAGGTTTTGCAACTCACAAGTATTCTTCTCTTGAGATTGAACTGATTTGTTTATGCTCTTTGATCCTAGACTTCAATCTCTTCTCTCTGCACTCTGTCTGTCCCTGCTCTTGTTTTGTGCTCTTTGCTCCCTGTCTTCTGCTTGGCTTACTTCTCCCTCTTTGCCTCTCACAGTATATGCAACCCATTATGATATTTGACTCTTCTCTCCACACTCTGGTCTCTGGTTCTGCTGCACTCTGATCTCTGCTTTGTACATGTGTCTACAAATAACCCTCTTTTGTGCCCTGCTGCTACACTCTCTTGTTCTCTACTTTCCTTTGTTTTTTTCTCTTTGTCTTCTCTACCCTGCCTCTCTGTGCATTCACCTTGCAGCCACATCTTCTTCACACTCTATTCTATCCTTATACTACACTCTTTGTCTCTAGTTCAACAACTACTCACAACACACTCTATTTTTACTCTCTTACACTCTCTTCCATCAACTCTTTTTTTGTTCTCTCTATCTCCTCATAGTTGCATTCATTTTCCACACCTACACTTAGTCGGTCTAATCTTAACTCATCACACTCAAGACAACCATTGTTCTTCCTTGTTGTCATGCCACATAGTATGTACAATTTCCAATGTGGCTTATAGATTGTTCACTTAGTCAAATTGTATTCTCCCAGTTGGCAATTCAAGTTACTATGCACACAAGACACCACCAATCTGTATGCTTCACAGTCTTTAAATTTGAGGCATCGATCTACTGGATCCAACTTGGAAGATTTGATCTCAGCTGTCATTGTGGTGGTTCCACGCACCACATCATCATACTCCTCATCCAGAAAGTTTGACAACTCTCTGTCTATTTTGCCACTTGTCCTCACAACACTCTCATCTCAGCTGCTTCATCTACTCCTATTGTATCACATCAAATGCTTCTTCATTCAGCCAGGTTGTATCTGCAAGTTTTCCCTCCAAATCTGCAATTTAAAATTGATTCATTCTGTCTCTCTGAGATTTGGTCAGCAACAGATTGGATTTTATCTTCTAAATCGACCACCTGCATTAAATGACTCTTCTTTGATTTCTTGGACATTCTCTGTATTGGTTTTTAATTTTTAGCAATCTAAATTTGCCTCATAGATTTGATTCTTCCATTGTCGATCACCTCAAGCCCTGGAAAAATCTCCACTTGGTCTACCATTAATCCATTCTCCAACCTCTGTCGACCTATGCAGAAAAGATGGACAACAACCTCCATCAGATGCACTCTCTAAAAATTTAATTTGTTCTGTCCACAAAGGAGCCACATGTCTTCATATTCTTCTTCCAGATCAGATAGTTAAGTTTGGTCAACAACCATGTAAATCATTTTACCTATCGTCATGCACACATCTTCTTATTCATCGTCCTAGTCACCTGGTCAATCCTGGTCAACCACCACGTGGACCTCTGAGACTATCAACCTTTAGTCATGGCCATAAAGTTGATCACAATCTTCAATTCTGTCAGCAAAATACCCATTCATCACTTTGATAGGCGTTCTCTGATTCACTTCGTACATGCTACGTAGTCGGGTCATAATTGGTCAAAGCTTATGTGGACTATCGAGCTGCTTCATGTTGTGGCTGATCTTAATGTTATACGCCTCATGGGATAGGCTTCAACAAGCCTTCCTAGTTCTTTGTTAGCCTGCACCTCATTTGCATGGTCTTTTCACCTACGTGGGATAAGCCTTTGTCTTCCTTTGACAAGCGTCTTCTTCTTCTATGTTAGACCGCACAACATTCTGAGCACCTCTTAACCTACGTGGGATAATATTTCTTCCTTTGTCTTTGCTTTACTTTATCCCATGAGTCTCTTCTCATCTCTTCTTGGTCATGTAGGATAAGATTTGTCTTACGCCTTGACAAGCAACTTCTTGTCCCTCAGCCCTTTCCTTATCCTTGTGAAGACATGCGAGATAAGGAAACCTTTCCTTTTCCTCTATATTCTTATCCATGTGGGATAAGGTCATGTGGGATAAGACTTATCCATGACATGATTTCATTTGTTATCCCATGTAATATTTAAAGTGCACCTTATCCTATGCGGGATAAGGGAATCTGCTAACTTCCCTTTAGTTTCTTTATCCCATGTGATGTTTGTTTGTCACGTTTGACACCATGGGATAAGGGAGGACATATCTCTGCTTTGACCTCTTTGACTTTCTTATCCTGAACAAAAAAGATTGATCACTTTATTTATTGTTATCCCGCAAGGTTTATTACATGCGAATAACATGCCGCGGGATAAGCTAAGCAGCATAACCTGCGCATTATTGACATCCTTTGCCGCGAGACCAGTACGACCAACTAGTTTTGTTATTGACAACCCTGGTTAGATAACCATCATGTTATTGATACTTGAAGACACATAGCCATCATGTTATTGACACTTCCTGTCATAGTACACAACAACCTTTGGTCATAGGGATAGCGATAACTTGCGTATTATTGACAACTCAGTCGCGTGTTATTGACATTTGCAGTTACATCTTTCCAAATTCAAACTGGTTTGCTTGATGCCTTCACCACTGCATTGCCCTTTGTGTTCTTCATCCAATGACTTGTCCTCTTAGAACATTCCAAGCTTCCCTTGTGTATCTCCTTGTGTATATAACACAATGTGTTATATGATGTGTCATGTTATATAATGCTACAATAACACTTATGCTCTTGGACAACCCTGTTTGCTTCATGCAATCATAACACATTTGCATCTCTCTCAACTTGAGACCATACCATCTTCTCACCTTCCCTTTGTGAGTTATCTTCTCTAGGAAAGATTGACCTTTCCCTCAAGATCATTATATGTAATTGTTGCATCTTCATCTTCCTCCGAGAACACATAATGCTGCATCTCTATACTTTTCTAGCCTGATGCCTGAATGTCTCTACATCTCTATGGCACATATCATTTCTGCATCTATGTCCACTACATCATCTCCACTATTGACATCAATCAACTCTGCATGCTAGCTACATCTTTATCCAGTGGGTATCCTGTAATTATCTCTAACTTATGACATGAATCTGATCTCAACAACTCTTCTACTAAATCTGTATCCTGCAAGATGACATGTTTGGTTCACATCAATGGCATCAATGGCACTCTTCTGCAACTCCAACAAATCAGCCTTGCACATACACATGTTGACATCAATGACAACTTCAATGCCAACATACCCCTCACTTTTACCACTAACAAACAAATTTCCAAGTTTATCTTGAATTACTTAATCTGTCGCTATGGGATTCCCAAAGTTATCATCACAGATGATGGCAGAACCTTCAAGAATCAGGATGTAAAAGAATTGTGCCTGAAATTAGCAATCCAACACCACTTTTCCATCCCATACTACCCACAAGGTAATGGTCAAGCAAAGGCTTCAAATAAAACCCTTATCAAGATCCTTAAGAAAATAGTCAATGAAGTTGGCCATGATTGGCACTTGCAACTCCATCCTGCTCTTTGGACCTATCGCACAAGTATCTATACCCCTATAAGAGCCACTCCATACTCCCTAGTCTTCAGTTCCAAATCTTTCCCCCCCCTTGAGATCAAGATTCCTTCACTATGGGTCTCATTGCAAAAAATTCTTCCCGATGAAGAGTACATAGTGGGCAGATTACAAGAGCTAGAAATGTTGGATGAAAGACTTCTCAAAACCTTTAATCATCTCTGGGTATATTGGAACCACCTAAGATTGAGATATAATGAGAGAGTCAGAACCTGAGATTTTGACATTGGTGACCTTGCGCTTATGGAAAATAAGAAGAATCTTCAGGATCGTGAGAAGAAAGGCAAGTTTGAGCCTAATTGGCTTGGACCCTATGTCATCACTACAAGATATGGATTAGGAGCCTATAAATTGGCTACAACTAAAAGGAGATCCTTTGAATGAGCCCATGAATATCATGCATCTAAAGAGATTCTACACCTAGTCTTCAAAGATTACCAGTTTTCAAAAATCATAAAAAATACAAAAATAAGAAAAAGAACAAAAAAATAAAAAAATCGTAAAAAATACAAAAATAAATGGAAAAATAAAAAAAAGTAAATAAATTCAATTCGTTCATCAATGAAAACCACTTTGTGGTGCTATGGGCAAGTACCTTGGTGAAAACCTGGTTTTAGGGGTCAAGGTAAATAAGTCAAATCCACTGTCTCTTTGGATGCTTATATGTTAGTGATATCATTGATAAGACAAATTGCCTTGGATAGATTGCACATAAATCATTCAGACTTTGGCCATAGTAAAGCAATTGAGCCCCCCACCTGATATCCATATTTCTTTAGTTATGTAAGCTATTAATTCAACATCTAGCCCATCAATTTGCTGCCATCATCTATGCAAGTTGATTCCGTCTTGATCACTCACACTGCTTTGTATGCACTCGCTTCACTCCCTCATGAGATGATGAGCTTGTCCAAACTATGAATAAGGATCATCCTAGTAAACTAAGATTTTTATCCCATCACACTAAGCTTTCCCCTATTTTTTGAGCTTCGTCTTGACTTTCACATCACTCAAATACCCATCCACATGAGCCTAATCAAATCTCAGCAAATAGTTTCTGTATATGCATTCACTTATGCATCCCATCTGCTCTATTGCCTAATCCTCCCTATCAATTACCCTTTTCTCATCGAGATGCATCCTTCCCATGTTTGGCACATCATCACAATCCTAGCCCTACTCTTGGCAAGAGATGTCAATTGGCCATGTGTATGTCATTTGCATGATTTGGTCTTTTTCTTTGATTTGCATCTTTGTGTCCTATGATTGCTCCTATCTAGGGTTGCCATGATCATTCTATATCTTGGTATGTTCTGGGCTAGTATATATTGGGGTACCTTTTTATGGTATGGCGTGTTTGAGGGTTTCTCTTGCACGATCCTACAATTTTGCACTTACATCTGTTGGCATTTTTGATGATTATGTTGTGATTGTCATTGATGGACACACACTTGCATTGAGATCATTTTTGTATGTATAAGTTAAAGCTCAACCGGTACATGCTCCAACCGGTATGATGCATTATAGTCCCTAGAATATTGGTGTTTTGCAGAAGGTGATTACCGATCTGAAGCGGTACGAAGGATCAAAGCGGTGGAACACATATTTCCTAGTCTTCATTTTGTCAAACCGGCAACCAGTATTTTGTATGAACCGGTAATACTCTGTGATAATTTACCAACTGACATTTTGTGATGAGTTACCATCCACCGATTGTTTCACGGTGCTGACACTTTAACGATGCTTTTTGTGTCATGTTACAAGATACGTCTAGATGAATTGAACCTAGGAAATTGTAATGTAATCCTATTGGACTGACATGAAATCAGATTCCTTTATAAGGACATCATGTCTAGGGTTTTAGGTTGTTGTTGTGATAGTTGATGTTGTTGCTAGGGTTTAAGGTGGTTGAGGAGTTAGAGAGAGTATGAATGTGTAGAAGACTGAAGTAATGCTAGAATGCATTAGGAATGAGCTATCAAGGATCTAACCAAGCAATCTGTGCTATTAGCTAGATCAATCACTTGTTGATTACTTACATCTTTGACAAGTCTGTAGCCCTTAACCGAGTAGGCCCAAAAGCCTCTTCTAAATCCTCTAAAAAGGTGGTTCACATCTGTGGATCTAAAATCCTCTAGCAAGGTAGTCTTTAATTTGACTTATCTCCTAACAAAGATTGAGATTCCTAACAAGATCTGTTCTGGTAAAGAACATTGTATGACCTTAACTGGTCTGGTTCCTATTCTGCAAATAGTTACTTGTGAGTTCCATCTCACCGTGTTTTTTCCCATTTGGGTTTCCATGTCAAAATCTCTTGTGTTATGGTGTTTGTGCTTCTATGGGTGAATGCATTATTTGCTATTTGGTTTGCATGTGTGCTAATCGGTTTGTCTGCTAAACTATTTTACTGGTTTACTGTTAGTCTTGCAAAGTGTTTAAGTGCAAAGATTTTTGGCATACTAATTCACCCCCCCCTCTTAGTATTCATCAACATCATCACGATGTTTGCGAGCCCGTGTGTATTTAGATACCTATTATTTGAGAGTCTAGTCCATGCCTCAGATCTTCACAACATTTTGATTCTTATAATTAGTAACGTAGATCATCCTTGGTAATATTAAAATAGGGTTGCTCTCCACATCTACACAATAACAAATCACCCATTACCCTTCATTCCATTCCCTTATTTTGGAGACTTAAACTTATTCATCCCCCCCTTCTTCTGACTAGTCCTATATCATTGTATTATGGTTGGATCATTAAAAAAATTGTTTATTTCCACCCCATTGCATATAGGTCATCATTGCATTCATCTTTTGTATTACCATTATCTTAAGAATCTTAGGTTCTTGCACATTATCATTATTATTTAGTTATATTATCATTTAGTTGCATATAGGTACATTTTCATTATCATTATCACTTAGTGATGATTACCAATTAGTTGCATTATCATTAGCATTTCGAAATCATTATCATTATTTCATCACCATACATTATTATTTAGTCATTATACATTGCATTCATTACATTCATTATCATTTAGCTATCATTAGCATTTAGTATCTCATTACCATACACTATCATTGTAAATTGCATTCATTATCATTGCATCCATTATAATCACAATAAATATTACCATAATGTGTTTCCATCACAAATCACATGTACATCAAAATCAGTAACAAGTATATTACGAGCTATATTTCAACTCCAATGTAATAAAGGCAATTACACTGATCGTAAATGTAATTTGAGCTTTGATTTGAAATGTAATAAAAGTGTGAGATGAAATAAAGATAATTGTACACACAATTTGTTTTGAGATCATCACATTTTACACATAATAATAAGCATTACATACATCATAATAGAAATGACTATCTCATAATTACATTTCATCATTGAATATCATATAGCATCAAACATCAAGTCATCATGTCATAACCCCATCTCGCATACATCATAGAGTTAGACATAATCATGATATATCACATAATCACACATATCACATAAACTCCATCCTACATCCATAACACGTTAGAAACATAATATAGAAACATGTGCATACATCCTACATAACAAACATGTCATATAATCATGCATCATCCATCATAAATCAATTCACCATATTAAAGTCCACAAATAGTCTACAATAAAGTTTATATGCATCACCGCCAAAATCATGACTCATATAATAAAAAAATCACAATGTATCCAATCATAGTACAATGATATCCCTACAGGGTCAAAATGTCACACATATAAATGTGGGAGCACTATCTTGTTCTCTCTCTATTTGTCACACCTCCCAAGGGCCCTATTGGTGGTGGTCAAAGAGCTCTCATACCTATGGAATCTCCTGATGTCTATGTCTGCCTAGACTGCATGTGCTCCACATAGGTCAGAGCTCTCTAGTCCTCTAACACTGCTCACTCATATAGGCTCTTGTAATACCTAAGCCTCCCTTAGGGACCTCTCCAATGCCATCCACGCATCCATCGACTTTGTGAACTATGTCATCTGCTGCCTGGGATCTAGGGCCCTCCTCGCCATATCCCTCCTCCCCTTTCCTCCAAATTTATTTTCACTTTCTCATTCTTTCTTCCTTCTTTCTTCCGTTCTTGCCATTATTTTCCATATTTTTTTCGAGAATTTTCCCAAATTTTTGTTATAAATTTTCCAGGTTAAATTCTTGAGGGGGAATGCACCACCTGCATCTTCATGTTGGGGCATCTTTTTCTGTCTTTTACCCACCGCCAATTTTGCCGTTACGTAAAAGAGGGGCAAAATTTAGACGTCTAAAATTAATTAAATTAAATATTTAATTAATTTAACCTTTCTACATAATTAATTAATTTAATTATGTTCATCCTTATTCTTCTTAAAATTAATTAAATCAAATTTAATTAATTTTATCACTATAGTCCTATAATTAATTTGTCAATAAATTAATTATTTTCCCATTCTTCTAAATTCCTTCAAATCATTATTTCTTCTAATTCCCATTTAGTTAATTAATGACAATTAATTAACCAAACTAAGGTGATTCCTACAAATCACTCCCCCTAATCCCCACTTGGCCTAATTAATTCCTTTATAACCATGCTTATCATTATCCCTCAATTTTATATTCCTCTACTCACTCTCTCCTCATGTCACATCCTCCTAACTTGCCCACTTTCCCACTTGCATCCTAATCCTCCATTATCTTACCTAATTAACTTTTTAAATCATTTTCACATTCTTAATCCTCATGATTAGGAATGAGTCAACCATTTTCCATAAATGGTTTGTCCCCCTTCATCCTCCAAAACTTAAATGCACCTACTTTTTTCATGCCAAAGGATTTAAAATCCTTTCCACATTCCAATGCCCTCTCTTCCCAAGGAATTTTTAATTCCTTTTTTGATGACAGTCTACACGAGCGCTGTGATATGATAACCAATCCATCCCCAATACAACTCCATAGGACCCCAAAGGAATGACTTGAAGGTCAACTGAAGTGACAAAAGGGTCCTAGGTCCAACTCACAACTGGGAATGAAGGCATTGACAAACACTCACACACCGTTAGCCAACTCTACTTGCCACCTATCTCCCTACTTAGCAGACATGAGCCCACACCACTCAACAATGGATGAAGATACAAAAGAATTTGAAGCACCGGAATCAAAAGTATAGAGATAGGGGTACCACACAACACACCTGTGGTCTCAATCATAGTACTCTAATGCTCAGCCTGGAGGTCATCCATCGCTGCAAAAACTCTATGGGATCTACCTGCATCCCCCACTGTCAGCTCTGATGGGGCTGGCCTCTGACTGACCGACTGATGTGAACATAGAGGACATAGAGTGGCCTTGTGGCCAAACTGACCACAAGTGAAGCAAGCTCCATTGCCAGGTCCTCTACTTCTAGATGGTCCACTAGACTGCTGAAAGATCTCCCCACTAGGGGCCTGAGATGCTCCCCGAGAAGAATGCCCTGGAAAGGTCTGCCTACCCCTCAACCATCTCCTGCTCTTCCGGGACTGAGAGATGCCACCTTGCTAGCCTTGAGACTGCTTCAGTCTCGACGACTGCTGCTACTACTGCTGTCCACCCTTGGCGGGTGCCTGAGGACCCCTAAAATGTGCAACAGTCTGGGACTGATTCCCTCTACCTCTAGACCCACTGAAAGGATCACTCCCAATCTGAACTCCAGACTGGCCACCATGAGCATGACTAAGGTTCTGCTCTACCAACCTAGCTTTCACCCACGGCTACCTCTACTGAAGTAGGCTCAAAAACTCTCACTCCTCCACTGATGTGGTCATTAGGACCCCTCAAGAAGTGCCGCACAAGCATAGCCTCGTCATTGCCAATCCTTACATACTATTTGAGCTCATAGAACTTGTGCTCAAATTGATCCTCTGACAACCCAAACTGGCGCAGAGCATAGAACTCATCTGCTCGCAACTACCTCCATTGGGGTGAGAGGAATCGTGCCCTGAACCTCTCCAAAAAGATCTCCCAAGATGAGGTGTCAATGCTCACACCGATCCTCTCCTCCTCTAATCTCCACCAGATAGATGCAAAGCTCTCAAGATGCATGATCATGCACCTCACCTTGGTGTTGCTACTATAAGGATACATAGCAAAACACCGATCTAAAATGATAAGCCAGGTCTCTGCCTTGAGACCGGTACCTTTTCCATCAAAGAAGGAAGGATTGGACCTCATCAAGTCCCTCATGTACCCTAAGATAGCTAGATCCGGGTCCACTGGGACCTCTCTCCTTCTAGGAGATCTCTCTCTCTCTCTCTCTCTCTCTCTCTCTCTCTCTTTGTAATCCGCTGAAGTGACTCCTCTACCTAGCCATGGATGGGCTGATCCACACCGGGTCTGGGGCCTAGTCTAGCTAGTACCTCATGAAACATCTGACACAGCTCATCCCTTTCGGGAACCTTCTCTACTAAATGTGGTTCCTCCTGATGAACTGATTGATCTCTATCCAAAATCACATGAGTGGGTGGTGGTGAAGGACTATGGCGGTCGGAACCTCGACCCCTTCCTCCTCCTCTACCTCTCGTGCGGCTACCAAAATGGCCACAAACATGGCCACCTCCCTTGGCTTTCCTAGCCACGACCTATCACTGCACAAGAGAAAAAAATTCAGATCAAAGGCAAAGAAAGACACAAGGAAGTCACACCACAAAACCTACACAAAAAGGTCGAGGCAAATGGGCTCACTACAAACCCAGAGTACCCAGTGTTGAAACATGGGCTCTGATACCAAATGTAATGCCCCTCTAGGAACCCTAAAGGAAAACCCACAACAAGGGTGAAACAATTTTTTTTTAAAAGTATAAACATCATAAGTGCATTTACACAACATGCATGATAACACAAGCGAAAGACTTACACCAAAATTCCTTAAGGATTACCAACGAAGAATTAACTTCAAGAATAAATTCCACAAAATCATAAATCCACATATGCATCATTAACTCAATGATCACAAGAAGCCATAAGAAAATAAAGATTCATCATAGAAAGAGTGAAAAGATACAACATAATTTCCACTTCAATAAGCATTTACTAACATCATCAAGGAAACTGATAAAAAAATCCAAACATAGGATTACATTGCTCTTCCAATACATAGCTTCTCAATAAAAATAAGGGATAGATCTCATCCAATTACAAGGTTACATATGATCACTATTACAATGATACAATGACCACGTAGGTCTACAAATACCAATAATCTTCAAAACATGAGATGAAGCATGAGCCATGAACCACAAGAACACCTGCGAAGCCAATCCTCGCATGAAGGTACAAATCCAAACATCCGATGGGAAGTGGCACTACCACTCGACCAAGTAATTCCTAAATGGAATCACCCCACCGTGCTAGGAAATAGCTGAGGACCCTCAAACAAGCATAAGTATGACATGGTCGACAAAACAATACGACTCCATGACAGCACAAAAGACTTCACAAGAATCCAGGTGACTCAACTTCACAAACACAAGTGAATTGACATCACAAAACACAAGTGAACTGTCATCACAAAAAACAAGTGAACCAAATGAGAGAGTGTCATCGCATAACTTAAGATGGATACCATGGTACAACCTCCATAGGTCCCGACTCACTGTCCTAGTAACCTTTCCTGACCTCCAACTCCAACTAAGTCTTATGTGGACCCTACCAGCCTTTCATGAAGATAAGGTGGTTGGTTTGCCATTCCAGGCCTTCTCGCCACATTATGAACCCTGTACTAGCACTCACCTTTGCACGAGGTACAATTATCTTATTAATGTTATGATACTACCCACCTAATCAATTCATTAGATTACCAGTTATTATCTGACTTTCACTGGGTCGTAATACCTACCACTTTGGGTGCAACCCCCAAGTGAAAGCCACTCTCTCAAAGGACACTACACAAGCATGGTCACTCCTCGAGGACCCTATGGTGAATCAGATAGCCATAACACCACTATCAGAAACAAGTGGTCAAACAAGGACATACTGACTGTTGACTAACCATAGAGAAATGACACAAAATGGTTAAGACAATAGAGCCAACATATATCTCTTGGTCAAAGGTACCAATTACACCACCACAAGATGACTGAACCACAAACCAAAATATCACAATAAACACTTGCAAGGATAGCTAAATACATCAAGTTTGCACTCAGACAATCTTTGAGAATATCAACATCATAAGCACTTGCAACATTATTGATTGAAAAAATGAAATAAAACACTCTTGCAATAGTCACATTATTCAATTCCCAAATCAATGTTCCATCAAAAATGAAATCCACATTATACATTCAACCGGTTATATCATGAATTCCAACAGGCATTTAAATCATTTTCAGAATATATCCAAAACTACCAATTTGAATCTCTAATTCATGCCTTAATTTTCATTGATAAATTTATTAACCACATAATAAAAATCACATGAAAATCACTTTACGTCATGCAATACCACTTTAAACATTCCATTTATAAAATTTAAGTTCTTAGCACTAACCGGTTTGGAGACCGGTGAGGGCTCAAAGCTAAGCGGTGGTCAAACCAACCCATGGTTGTGCTGCTGCCGAGGGCAATAGAAACTACCTACCAGTAGTGTTGCTACCACTGGTAACAGCCCTACTGACCAGTGGCTGCCGCTACCAACCGGTAGCACTACCACCAACCGGTAGCGGTACTGCCGACCGGTAGTGCCCACTACCAACCGATAGCGGTACTTCTGACTGGTAATTCTACTACTTGTGGGTAGCAGACACTACCAACCCATGTGATGAGGCAAGCCCATCACGGGAGCGGCAAAGTCCACAAGAGGCATAAAAAACATGCCTCCAAGCATTCTAAAACTAAAAAGACACAAAATCAATAACCATAAGGGACATTCCATTTCCAGAATTATTTCACGAGCACACACATATAGTGCCAATTTCCAAAATTTCAAGGAGGAGTTTACCAGCAAGGTGGATGGCGAAATAAACACACTGGAAAGAATAGCTAGCCAATTCTTGATAGTATAGAAACAAGGATGCACCCAAAAAACCCAAACTAAAATTCTTTCTTTCAAAAGAAGAGGTAAATCAAGAAGTTGTTTGCTATGAACAAATAACACACAACAAGAAGAAATGAACAATTCCTTTCCTGAATGCAACCATATGCTAATAGCATCACAAAATCAACTATATCAGGCAATATTTCTCCCATTTCAACATTCCAAGAAGAATCTACAGGCATATTGCATAAATTTCCACACATAGGAAGCAAACTGAAAATTTCAAAAATAAATTCAAAACAAGAAGGAAACCTCCAACCTTGAAGCAATTAGCAAGCAAAGAGATGAAGCAAATCCAATCTTGCAACCAGATTGAATCTCCATCTCCTCCAGAAAGTTTTCCAAAATTTTCTCTCCAAAATCTTCTTCTTCTCTTGCCGTCCATCCCCAGAATGGATGCCCAAAACTATCTTTTAACCCAAGCTTCTAGGTTAAAGTTCTCATCCAATCAAATTTAAAATATTTTAAAACTAAAAGGCAATCAGATTATTTCTTTCCCCAAAAATAATAATTCTTTCCAATGATTAAATTAAAAAAAACCAAAATGGACAAATAAAAAGGGAAGCTTTAATTTATTTGTTTTTCCTTAAATACTTCCTTCAACATAAGTATTTAACCTTTTAAAATGGCTAGGCAATTTATTTATTTCACAAAAATATCAATGCAAATTTACACAATAAATTAAGCCATTTAACCATTTAATCTAGCAATTCATCAATTTAATAAATCAATAATCATAGAGCATAATAATTAAATGATTACACCAACACAAGATAGCATCATCCATTTAAATTAAATAACCATTTAAATAAACAAAAACACGCAAAACCAAGATAGATCAAATGACGACTCTCAAATGACCAAACCAAGGCACCATGACACACATACCAGCTAGATGAAGAAACACAACCGATTGACAACACTCACACGAATGTAACTGCGGTCAAGCTAGGGTACAACAACTATCTCCTCCACTCCCATCAAATATATATATATATATAAGGCACACTCAGATCTGTGAAACCAGGTGGAGTCGATACCCCATACCTACCTGGTACTTGTACCTGCAATGTCCTACACCAAAGAAACACACGTGCATATAGACAATATACATACAGACATGGTAAACACACCGATGAAGGAGAATCATGACATTCCCTATCTCATTGGAGTGAGTGAAGGAAAATCATCCCCTCGCATCCCAATACACTTGCAAACATGCAACATATAAATAACGCATCACAATATAAGGGAAAAGTGTCAGTCCATGATAATGATCCATAAAAAAATAACATTACTCATAAGCACTGAAATACTGCATAAAATCATACACCATAAATCCAGATAAAGTATGAAATAACATCACATAATATCCGAATCAAAATACAATAATGTTCCACAGAACAGTCACTGAAGTAACTCAAAACATACAAAAGAGGCTGATCGAGGAGGGGTACTACAAATTATCTTTTGTTCAACTCTCATTTAAGGTACAACATAATACACATTTTATAGTGTAATATTTTGATGTAGTTTAGTTTATGTTTGATTTTTTATTTGTATATCTAGATTTATTACACAATGGAGTTGACCATGAATTATCCTTAATTTATCAAACCTTTACAAATAATAGATAGAATAATATCTAATGTTGATCTTGAGTAATGATTTTTTGTTGAACTCTCATTTATGGTTCAACCTGATACACATTTTATAGTGCAATATTTTTATGTAGTTTGATTTGTGTTTGATCTTCTATTTGTATTTTTAGATTTATTACACGATGGAGATGACCATAAATTTGTATAAGATATCAGTCTATTTAATTCATAAATAAGATGAACATTTATTTAGGATATATTCAGTTGATGCTAGTGTACATAATACCAGTAGTACGACGCCAATAATATATCTCTACAAATATTATCTTAATTTTATTGTCAATAGAAGAGGTTGACCTTAATGTCGATAAATATGTCTTTGTTTCGATGGTGTAGTTAATCTTTGAATATCTATTAAGTGATAGCTCAAAAATTAGTATTATTTGATAGGTATGCATTGATATCAAAGATTTGGTTTAATTATTGTTATTGTAGATCATTATTTCAGCTACATAAAACAAACATGATTTATCTAACTTCTTTTATTTCAAATAAGAGAATTGTTAAAAGAAGTATTAATATTCATGTAATGATTCATCTATTTATATTCCTTAGATAATCTTAAATATTAGTCTTAGTAAATTTAACATTTCTAACAATAGTTGAATTTTATCAATTTGATAGTGTTTGTTTACAAATTTGTCCTTTTTGAAAGATAATATAAAACCCTCTGCACCCTATTAATAGAGACAAATATGCAACAAATATCTGGATAAATTGCTAATTAAATTAGTAGCCTTCCTTTAAATTTTAGAGGTACAACTCCCTCTTATGATATAATTGGGATTTTTACGGGGTATGATTTTAACCAAAACACAGGAAAGGCAAACATGAAAGAAGAACAAAAGGAAAGAATAAGGTTGATAATAACACAAGTAGGTGACTCAAAGTACACATGCTCATTATACATGATAAATAGCCATAGAAAAATAACAAATATACTTCCCAAATGATGTAGATGCATCGAGACTCAAAGTTCTGTAAACACATACATCCATAATATAATAGGCAGACAAATACAAAAAAATGATTTGCAAATCTCAAAGTAAATGCTAATAAAAGGGACATGCATACATACAAAGCCTCAAATAGTTTCACATTCTTAGGATCACATTTTAAAGAACAAAGTCTTTATTATTTGCATACAAAATTATGCTTCTAGAATGAAAACATACTGGCACTTTTCATAAATTAAATTAAAAACACATCAAAATGATAACTATTCGATTCTCTCTCATGCATCAAAGTGCAAGGGGGATCAATCTTCTACTTTCTTCCTCTGTCTATAACTATATATAAAAGGAAATAACTTCCTAAAGATAATGATTTCTTGGATAAAACCACTTTAACGAAAGAAAATTTGAAAGCTACCTTAAAGCACATGTGGCATTACAAGAGTTCACAATTCAAAGCCAAAAATGGAAATCCATCTTGACTATTCTAAAAGGTACTCAAACGGTGGGTGGAACAAGATTCATTCACATGTCAAGTTCCCTCTCATGTCCTTCAACTTTTTCCTCTTCCTCGTCAATCACAAAAATCACCTGCATGTATTCAACATAGCATCGTTAGCATTGTCAAGCCAAGTTTGTCAACCCAATAAGCATGCCTTCCTATGGATTTTTAGGGAGCTATGTATTTGGTTGCATTATTAGTGTGGTACTGTCTCCTTGAAGTACCATTTTTAACACTTGATTGTTGGACTAGTTGCCTATATTTCTAGCTACAATAATTTTCTCTTGTAATTGGTGATTGCAATTATCATCTTGCCTTTATATCTTTCCCAATAATGTCACTGTCTCTTTATACCCTACAAAAAAAGTTTGTTGTTTCCATGCAAGACCATATAATCCAAGGATAATATCTTCTTATTCATTCTCACACCAATTCAAATCAGGGTTAACTACAAGAAAATGATCATTATGGGGCAGAACCATTCTGAGAAGAAAACTTCATGCTGATATGTTACTTTAGCCAGCTTAGAAGATCATAATGAGCAAGTGAAAACATATTAAATTCCTACCACAAGAAAAGACCTCGTTAAATGCTATAATTCATTCCACCACCTTTTTATGTCTTTATCATTTAATTAGACACTACGAAGATGTACATGAAAATCTTCATAGGATTAGGTCTTGGAGCGAGTGAAATGTGCGCTGATCGAAAAGTTAAAAATTTCAAATCATGATTGCATATGTATTCGAATCCTTCGATATCTTGATGCCATTGTGACTCCTTCATTTCTTAGTACAACCCATTCGTTTACAAGAGTATAGGCTGCTTGGATAGATTAGACACTTGATCGTCAATGGAAGTGATGTCAAAATTCTTGAGTTGACCAATCAACTGATAGGTGTTGGTAAGAACCCAAGAAATTTAGAGATTGTTCCAAACTACTAAGGTTCATTGACTATCAATTTATTTGGCACAAAGATGAAAGGAATTTGGGAAGTGGTCTTCTAAAAAATTCTTGAAGTAACAAAGCTTGGTTCCAAAGAGGGGGTTAAGTGCCAATAGTGCAACATAAGATGCCTATGAGATAAGTTTCAAGGCCGAAGGTGGCAGATGAAATATTGGCATGGGGTAAGGGGAAACATAGGCTCTAAAAGGGGAAAAGGACCATAGGGATGCAGAGAGCTCCAGAAACTCTGATTTATATTAGTGCTTTATCCATTGGGCTATAGAGTAAAGGAAAGAGACTTACCATAGAAAATAAACATGACAGAAAACAAAGGAACGAAAAAAAACACACCAAAAACCTAAGTATATACATGGCCATAAGGCCCTACTCTAAAAGTAATAGAAGGTGTTCAAATGAATCCATTAATGGGCAAGGGAAAATATGAATCTTTGTAAAATAATGAGTTGTGGCTATCAGACTTGATTTGGAAATGGTAGCTCCATGTGACTATTGCAAGACCAATCTTCAAATTGAAGAGACAAGAGGAAAATTCAAGGAGATGTCCATGTGTGAACAAACATTCTTCATTGTAAACCTCATGGGGCAACGATAATTTATCCTTATTACATTCCATAGGTCATCTAGGAATTCTGCCAAAGGTATTTTTCCCTTTTTCATTTGGGAAGGGCTCGTCATAAGGGTGATTCAAATCTTGGATGGGACACCCTATACAAAGATTGAGATGATTAACGGTATCAACTACATTCTTTGATTCATCAAGTATCTCAATATTTCCTACAACTCCATGCTCGATATTACTAAATTTTTTAGACTCATGCATAATCCTATCATCAGAGAAGATGTTAGAACTAAAGGATTGCTTCTGCATATTATTAGTTACTCCCAACCTAAAGATATTGAATTCTTTGAGCATGGGGTCACATCTTAAAAGGATGACCTCTTCTCCTCTAATACCAAGAAAATCATCATAGGTAGAATTATAAGAAACTAGTTCATTGATATTTCGACCCTTCTTAGTTTCAATGCCACTTGCACACATCAAATTCTTCATTCCTTTGATCGATTTATTCTCATGTTGAACATATATCAAATTAGGAACTCTCATAGTCTAAGCACAACTTAAGGATATTTCCCCAACTTCTCTAAGGATATCAGAATCATTTGAGGCCATGTTTACTTCAGTGATATGACAATTTTTACCCACAACACCACATCAAAATTTTTCATCAGGTTTATGTAGATGCCAACTTGAAATAGAAATCTCCCTAAGATCTAAACATTCTTTTCCTTCAAAAAGGAAGTACAACTACTTGATGTCATCCTTATGTGTATGTATCGACACAGGTTCTGACTTCTTTTCCATTGTATAAACCACAACATCTTGTACTTGCTGAGAGAAAAGATTATCCTCCTTCTTAGATTTTCTCTAGATAAATCAATAGCTATAACTATTGCTTGTAACTAATCTCATAATTAAGGTATTTAATCAGGTAAAACCTATCTATTAAAACCCTTAAGAAGGACATTGATCTGTGATCTTTAGAAGGGGGCAAATTCTTCTTTTCAACTCTACAAATACTTTCTTTGTAGTCATCCCAAAAGGCATACAAGATTTAGAATGATGGATTAACCTACAAATACTTTGAGAATGGATTATCCTTAGAATGAGGTTGATTAATTGGTTGATTTTGGACGATTTGATTGATTGGATTAAGGATTAAAGTTGATTGTTTGATCAATGTGCTAAGTCCTTAGAGGTTGATTAACGGAGATGACAATGATTATGGAAGAGGAGATGTTTGAATATTGGGAAACGTGATGAAAAGAAAAAGGTTACTCTAGATGAAGGAGACTCAATATGTGATTGGTTGAGAAGGCAAATATGACGAGTTGATATGACCATCCCTATTGATCGATTGTGAAATTCCTGACCTCAACGGGAAAGAACGTTCTCTTAAAGAATCCTCATCAAACTCATTGTTGTGACCGCATAGATAATTGCGAAAGTGATGTAAAAAGGTTCTATATTTCAACAAGAGTTTTTGATTGATATACAAGAATTTTTGATGCTTAAGGATTTATTTCAAACTAGGCTTCTTCTTCTTGACTTGACGGTGGATTGGCTTTTTGGGATGTTTGGTTAACTTGGGCATGAAGGAAATTGTAATATTTTGAAGGAAAGTTGGTGAAATGCGATCAAATTGGGAAGATGTTTGATTGTCAACTACTCTTGGCAAGAAAAATCAAACAAAGTATACACATTGGCCAAGGGCAATGCTTGATAACAAACTTGAAAATGATTGGGGGCCTAGATTAGCTCAAACAGATTTCACTGGTTTTGACAAAATGAAGACACACTTTCAAACATAAAACTTAGGCTAGAAAGTGGAAACCATTCAATAGGCCTCTCGCACACGCGATACCTCAAACAAGCGGATAAATAGAGATTCTGGTAGCATTGGCTCCCCCTTACAACACACTCATTTCTCAGGCATACCGGATTCTCTTACCCCAAATATTTGAGGATCTATTATATGGGAAATTCCCGTTTCATCTTGAGTGGGTACATGAGAGGTAAATTTGAGGTACGATTTGTATCTCCTGTACTATGAATGTGAAAATTTTGGCTACTACAACAAGGTTCTTAGTGTAATTTCCCAGTGATCACTAATCTAAAGATGGATTCTCTAAGCAAGACTCTTAAGGCTTTAACAATGCTTATCGGTGCAGAGGGGGCCTCCACATATGTCAAATTCACTCAGCACTTCAGCCACATGACCAGTATATTTATATAGCAGCTCAAAAATACCCCCTCAAGATTGTGCTAGGAGCGTTGATATCCTCGACATGTCCCAATTCGAACTACCCTTGTGAGATGATGAAATCCCCAATCAAGAATAACCCTCTCTACAAAAAGAAAAATCGGGTGTTGTTGATCACCTTTCTCTTCACCCGAGGTCCATGGAGGGGAGGAAAGAGGATACTTAGTGTAATGGTGGGTCCACCCTACCTGAGCGCAAGCACACAAAACACAAAAAAATAATGGTTCTTTTTAATCCTACAAATGAAGGTACCTATTCGAAAAATGCAAGAAAGTAAACTTAGATTAGTGGAAAATTTTTGTCTTGGAAAAGCAAGTTGCACAAAATGAGTTAATTGTTTTAAAATCAGCCTTGGACACACAAGAAAAACCTACAAAAACTTAGATTTAGATCAATAACAAAAAATCCCTAAAGCCTCAGCACAAACGCAGAAGCACAGGTGCAAATGTCGAACATTTGCATAGATGTTGAACATCTGCGCAGATGTTAAAGCAGGCCCTACTACTAAAACAAAAAAAAGGCAAAAAGTGGGAAATTGAAATTTAAAAAATTTAAAATTTAAATGTTAAACTATTACCTATGTAGACGTCGATTTAAAGTGCAGGCGTTAGGCATTCGCGCATACGCCAAAATGCTATAAAATAGAAATAAAGTTAGTTGAGAAATTTGAAATTTTTGAATTTTTTGAATTTAGGTGGGCAATTGGGTCTGATGCAGACATCGAACCAGACCGTAGACATTAACTGTCCACGTAGACGTTGATGCATCAATCTGCCCAAAAATTAACGTAGTTAGCCTATAAAATTTGAAAACTTTGTAAAAACCAAAAATTAAAGACAACTAACTAGATTGTTTTTGTTCTTTTAAACTGATTTGTAAGTTTTTTGTTGTTTTGAGTTGTAAAAATTGAAAATTATCTCAAAAACTAAGTGTCAAAAGACTCTGGACGGAGACATTGAACTACAGGCAAAGACGTCAAAGCAAAAAACTTGCAAAAAAGGTGGGTTAGAAAATTCAAATTTGCAGCGGAGACGTTGTTCCATGGTGGAGATGTCGAAACAACAAGCTGGAGATGTCATTTTGCAAATGCAGACACTATTTTGGAACTTGCAACTCAAATTCTCAACAAAAAACTAAAAATAAAATTAGTAGCAAGGGACGTGGGTCCCACTGAGCGTGCCAAAATGAAGAGGAACAAAAATTCAAGTGCAATGGTTAGTGGAATAAATCATAAAATAACAAACATTTCAAATAAAATTAACCATTATACCTTAAATTCTTGCTTTCTCCTCCAGATTGAGCCTTGGATGAAGTTGAAGATGCACCCCTCTTCAACTTGTTTGGATTGGCTGCAAGATGGGTTGTGGATTGCTCTCCACACACAACAAAAAAATGATAAGTGAATGGGTGGAGGATGATAGCAAATGGATATGGATATGGATGCCTAAGCTTGAATATAATGGCGATGCTAAGGAGATGGTTCTAAGCACAAATTAGCAGCATGTGATTGCATGAGGATGATATGAAAATATAGGGGAGGAGATCCCCATTTATAGATTCAAAAGGTGGAGAATGAACAGTCAAGATTGAAAGAAATAGATGAAGTGGATTGAGAGGATATGGTGTGGAGACCAAGAGATTTTCCATGAAGGCAATTCTTGGTTCCACACTCCACAATGTGCACGGGGAAGATATCCTCAAGTACATTGGGAAGACAAAAAAGGAATTAAAAATTCCTTGGGGGAGGACAAGGAATTAAAAATTCCCAAATAATGAGGTGCATAGAAGAAAGGGAATAGAAAAGGAATTTAAAATTCCTTGGGAAGATGAGAGTGCATAGGAAAGTGAGAAAATTTGAAATCCTTGAAATAACCAAAGTTGGTGCATTTAAGGTTGGGGCTTGAGAGGAAGACGAGCCATTTATGGCAATTAGTTGACTTGTGCCTAATCATGGGGATTAGACATGAGCAAATGATTAGCAAGAGGGATTAATAAGGTTAATGATGGGTTAGAAGACAAGTGGACAAGTTAGGAGGATTTGTCAAGAGGAGAGAGAATGAGTGGAGGAATTAAAAATTGGAGAATAATGTTAATGAGGCTTCTAGAAGAATTAATTAGCTTAATTGAGGATTAAAAGAAGGTAATTTGTAGGAATCACATGATTTGGTTGATTAATTAGAATTAATTAACCAAAGGGGATTTTAGAGGAATTAATTAATTGGATGACTTTAGAAGAATGAGAATAATTAATTTATTTGACAAATTAATTATTTGGGCCATAGTGACAGGATTAATTTAATTTAATTAATTCTGAGAAGAATAAGGGGAATAATATAATTAAATTAATTATGAAGTAAGGATTAATTAATTAAATATTTAAATTAATTAATTTTAGATGTCTACGGGTGGAGCAAGATTAATTCGCATGCCAAGTTCCCTCTCATGTCTTTCGGCTTTCTCCTCTTCCTCTTCAAGCATTAAAATTACTCGCATGTATTTTAGCATAGCTGCGCTTGCATTGCCATGCCAAGTTTACCAACCCAATGAGTATGTCTTCCTGTGGATTTTCGATGAATTTTGTATCTGGCTACATTATCGGTGTGAGACCATCTCCTTGAAGTACCATTTTTAACACTTGACTGTTGGACTAATTGCATGAATTTTTTGCTGCAATAATTTCCTCTTATAATTGGTGGTTGTGATTATCAACTTGTCTTTCTATCTTTCCCAACAACATCACTATCTCTCTATACCCTGTAAAACAACTTTGTTGTTTCCATGCGAAAGAATATAATTCGAGGATAATATCTTCTTTTTTGTTCTCAAGCCAATTCAAATTAGGGTTAACTACAAGAAACTGATCATTATGGGGTAGAATCATCCTGAGAAGAAAAATTCATGCTGATACATTACTTCAGCCAACTTCAAAGATCATAATGAGCAAGTGAAAACATATTAAATGACTACTGCAAGAAAATACCTCATTATTTTTTATAACTCGTTCCACCACCTTTGCATGTATTTCATCATTTAATTAGCCATTACGAATATGTAAATGCAAATATTCATAAGATTAGGTCTTGGAAAGTGTACAATGCACAATGATCAAGAAGTTAAATATTTTGAAGCATGATTGCATAAGTTTTTGAATCCTTCGATATCCCAATGCCATCATGACTCGTTCATTACTTAGTACAACCCATTGCTTTTAGAGGAGTATCGGCTGCTTGGAAATATTGGGCACTTGATCATCAATGGAAGTGATGTCAAAATTCTCGAGTTGACCAATCAACCGATAGCTATCAGTAATTACTGCAAGGTCAGTTTTTTTAAGTACCCAAGAACTATAGAGACTGTTTCAAACTACTAAGGTTCACCAACCATCACTTGAGTTGGCACAAAGATGAAAGGAATAGGGGAAGAAGTCTTATAAAGAATTATAGAATTAAAAAAAATTGGTTCCTAAGGGGGGGTTAAGGGCCAATAGTGTGACATAAGATGCCTATGAGATAAGTTTCAAGGTTAAAGGTGGTGGATGAAAAATTAGCATTGGGGAAGGGGAAACATAGGATTTGAAAGGGGACAAGGACCACAGGGACACAAAAAACTCCAAAAACTCTAATTTAGAGGAGTGCTTTATCCATTGGGCTATATAGTCAAAGAGATAGACAATAGAAAACAAATGAATGAAAAAAACACACCGAAAACCTAAGTACATGGCCATAAGGCCCTACTCCAAAGGTAACAAAAGTAATTGAAATGAATCAATTAATGGGAAGGGGAAAATATTGTAGTGTCCTAAAATGCAGCTAATGCATTTATGAAACTTATGCATGACACCTAGTGCATTTATGATGATTTCATGATCAAATCATATTATTTTGGCATCATGGGCTCGAAAGACAAAGTGCCTTGAAATTCCTTGAAAGCCCCTTTGGGCCTATTGTTGGATGGACGTAAGTGTGATGCGGGTATGTCCATGCGCTGTACTAACGTCCCGAAAAGCTGGCAGAATCTCAAATCTGGTAGAGAGTTGGACGCTGGCCGACGCGTGTCCTTTGGCTCCTGTTTCTCTGTAATGGATCTCCGTTCCTCTTTCGAGTTTAAAAGCCCTCCCTATCTCATTTTGAAGGCTTCCCAATTTGGGTTCTTGGCTCTTGGACTTTGGTTGCACTCTCACACTCTCATTGCTCTCTTTCTCTCTTCATGCTCTTGGATACACTCTCTACCAACATCAAGCTGCAACCATCTTGTGGTGGTTCTTACCAATAAATGCTATCACGGGTTTTGTCACGCTCATATATTCGACAAAGAGGGGTTTGGCTTTACGCCTCATCTTCTTTTTCATCCATTTTTATTACATACAATGTGTCCTTTGCATTATTGATTGTATCTATCATCTTGGTGCATTCATGATTTCCAATATTTCAAATATTTAATACATGAAATAGGGGTTTTCTTCCATTAAGCATAGCATAGTTTCTATTTGCATATTTCCAAGTTTCCACTTTATCTTTCCAATCTATCTATTTGGATTTCTGTGGCAGTGGAAACACCTAAACGGGGGTCTAATTGAGGCAGGCCCCTATACAACCCCAACAATTTTCCCCATCTCAGTGTGTGCAAGTGACGAATAGGTTCCATGCACATGAAGTCACTTACATGCTTCTTTTTGGACTTTTCCCTTTCTGTGGGCCTATGAACTATAGCGTGCCGTGTTGGTGTCCATGCCCTGCGCTGGCGTCCTAAACCTGAGAGCTCCCTAGTTGGAAGGTATAACCTATTTTAGTATTGCATTATTTTGTAAATTCGGTTTTTGTATATTTACTGCTTCTGCATCATAATTTTGTTATTTATATTTTATAGCATAGTTAGTGTAGTTATTTGTTATCCCCTGGCTCATCTTAGCGCTTGTTTGAAGAGGTAGCGACATACTGATTTGATTTCTAAGATTTATCATCTTAGAGGAGGGCAAATCTCCTCCCCTACATTTTGGTGAACCCGACATGAATGCTTAATGTCGGATCTCTTCCTTTTGGAGTTCGATGCCTTTGATAAGGCATTCTTGAAGAATGATTTTGATATGTTGGAGGAAGTCTTGGATGACTTCCTTGAAGCACCTTCTCCTAAAAGAGATGTAAAGGGTGGGTCATCCTCCACGACATCCTCATGCAAAAATAAAGGGTATGTGAATGTCATTGTTGTCTTCGCGGCCCCACAAAGGCCTAAGAGACCTTACATCCATGTGACAATGACCAGTCCTTCTCCTAAGAGAGTTAAGACCATTAATGGAAAACCTTTTAAAGGAGAAGCTTCTGATTTATACACTAGATTTATTCAATCCAAGCAACCATCTTATAATACTATTGCTCACACATATAACAATTAGAATAACAAACAAATTCCTAAACCACCTCGAACTTCTCTACCTCCTTCTCAACCTGTCCATCCTAAGGCACCTTTTCCGGTGAACAAGCGACCAAGTGATTGTGATCTTATCAGGAAACTTAAGGTTACTTCGACTAAGATATCACTTTGGGATTTGCTTCAAACCACCCCGATGTATCAAGGTATGCTACAGGAAGCTTTGCAAAATATTTTTCTACCTTCCTCTGCGAGATCGGTTGATGTGAATGCACTGATGGATTATATTCTTGCAGATTTGCCAAATATTACCTTTTATCCACATGAACTCCCACCTCATGAAGTGAGGAATTTAGTAGATCCATTAATGATCATTGTTCATGTGAATGGCATTGGTATTAGATGAATTCTTATCGATACAGTTTCAACATTGAATGTTTGTGGTTTAGACTTACCAAAGATCAAGGTGGACCCAAATTTTTTGGCAACCTCCTCCTTGTTCATTTGAGGTTTCAATAATAGAGGTAAGACCGCTATGGGGACTGTCATACTATCCTTAAAGGTCTGACCAGTCACTATTCCAACCCTTGTGCATGTTATGCCAAACCCTTTATCATACAATCTACTTTTAGGCAGACCTTGGCTACATGCTTTGGGAGCTATTTCATCTACACTTCATGGATCCATGAAGTTCATGGCTAATAATCAGGTTGTCATAGTTAAGGCTGATCTTGAGGCTATGTAGTTATGTCAAATAGCCGTAGTCAGTTACGCTTCTTGTACATCTTCATTTCAAAATTATGTACCCACCTTGTCTTCTTCAATCACAACTTTTGCTTTTGTCTCATAATCCTAAAAAGGAAGAGCGCAAGAACGAAGAAGTCACTAAGGAAGTTGTTAAAAAGGAGAAATCACCTAGGAAGCGGGATTCTTCGAAAGAAAAATCCCCAAAAGTAGATACTCCTAAGTTTAAAACGCTGGAGTCTACATCTGAAAAACCTTCCCCAACTAAATCACCTTCTCTATCAGAATTGAATGCATGTTTAGGTGACGATTGGGGTTCTTTGGATTTTATCGACTCTCATGTTGGTGAGTACAAAGTAAACCCCATCCATCTAAGCTTTCCTAAGATTTCATTCACCTCGGCTACGAAAGATGATTATGTATCTATAAAGCCAAGTGATGCTTATCATGTCGATCACCTTCTCTATACAAAACCACCATCATTCAAAGAATTACAAAACATATATGGTCCTAGATACAAGCTTGTGTCTCAGCTTGGGTATGATGGAAAGGGTTGTGGACCTAATGAAAAAGGTATTCGGATTCCTTTGGAGCTCAAACCTCATCACCACAACACTGGACTAGGATACTATCATATGAGTCAAAAGGCAAAACCATGGTTAACTGTTAACATGAATTCAACCGACCCCCTTCCTTTAAAGTTTTTTCATCTAAAACTCATCGACGCTGGTGTATCACCTAATGAGATTCCGTTGAATCTTTTCCATTCGAAAGAATCCTTGAAGGAATTTTTGGGTGCATATGATAGGCTGCATTCTTACCATTATAAACATCAATTCCCATATTGTTTGAATGCTCAGACGTATTTTGGAGAATCTATTTCGCGGGGGGCACCTCTATCTAAAAATAGAGAACAAATGTCTATTCCTCATCTAGAAGACCATATTACGCTCCTTAGTGGAGAAACTACTGACATCATCATGAGTGATAAGACTCTTGACAAGGTCATAAAAGTTGGAAAATGCTTATCCTTTGAAGAATTCAAAGAATATTCCAACTTGCTACATCAATTCCCTAACATCTTCGCTTAGTCTAATGAGGAGATTCGAAGAATTGATGAGTCCATTGTGGTACACAAAATTGTGCTCAGTCTTGATGCTATGCCAGTGAAGCAAAAGATTCAAAAGATGAATCCTAAGGTGGCTTTATTAGTCAAGGCCAAGATAGAGAAGCTTCTAAAAGTTGGCTTTATCCACCTCGTTGACTATTCACCTTGGATCTCGAACATTGTCCTGGTAAGAAAACCCAATGGTTGCATCCATATTTTCATTTCTTTTTGGGATGTGAACAAAGCCTCCCTCAAGGATGACTTTCCTCTTCCAAATATTGGTATGATCATGGATTCAACCACGGGGTACACTTTACTATCATTCATAGATGGCTTCTCGGGTTATAACCAGATTTGTATTAACCTAGAAGATCAGTATAAGATCGCTTTCACAACCCCTTGGGGAACCTTTTGCTATGTCATCAAGCCATTTGGGTTAAAGAACGCAGGAGTGACCTATCAACGAGCCATGGCCTTGATATTCCATGATTTCATTCATAAGGTCTTAGAAGACTACATCGATGATATATTGGTGAAATAATTAGCACGAGAAATGCATATTAAAAATCTCCATCTGGTCTTTGAAAGAATCTCGTTGTATAAAATGAGATTGAATTCTCTTAAGTGTGTCTTTGGTGTTGACATCAAGAAGCTCCTAGGATTCATTGTCTCTCATCGAGGAATTGAAATAGATATGAATAAGATTTATTTTATTGTGAACATGACTCCACCAAGGAATATCTCTTAGCTTCATAGCTTGCAGGGGAAGATCGAGGCCATTTGTCAGTTTGTGGCACAATTGGCTAATCGTACCCTCCCATTTACGTGACTGTTGAAGAAAGATACTTGTTTCAAATGGAATGAGGAATCTCAAAAGGAATTTGATTCCATCAAGGATTACCTAGCTAATCCTCCTATCCTGATGCTGGCTATGTCTGATAGGCCTTTCTTCTTGCATATTTCAACCTCATCTCACACTTTGGTGGCATTATTGGCCCAATGTGATGATGAAGGGTGGGAAAGAGTAGTCTATTACATTAGTTGCACTTTAATAGGATATGAAACTCGATATTCTACTATGGAAAAATAGTGCTTAGCTCTTGTCTCTGTGACTCAAAAGCTGAGACACTACATCCTCCATGCAGAAACATGAGTCATTGATAAAAATGATATCCTCAAGAACCTCTTTGCAAAGTCTGATCTCTTAGGAAGGCTGGCCAAGTGGGCGATGCTTCTCTCTAAATTTGACCTGCACTTCATAAATCAGAAGTCAATCAAAGGGTAGGTCATTGCCGATCAACTAGTTGATGCCCCCTCAGACAAGTCTTTTCCCATCTTATACCTCTTCCCCGATGAGGATGTTCTAATCATTGACCATGACTTCATATGGGACATGTATTTTGATGGTTCAAGGTGTCAAACTAGCTCAGGTGCAGGTGTGTTTTTTGTCTCACCTGAAGGAAAGCAGTTACTCTCTCTTTCTATTTATAATTTCATTGTACCGATAACATCATCGAGTACAAAACCCTAATTGCAGGACTCCGTGCCATGATTGCTATGGGAGTAAAGAATATCCACATCCATGGAGATTTTGAACTTATTGTAAACCAAGTGATGAGTGCCTATCAGTATAAGGATTTGGTATTGACCATATTGGTGCAATTTGCTACTTACACGATCGATAACATCTCATGAAGGAAAGATCATCATGTTGGCATTATAACAGATAATAAGAGATTGTTGGTATTTCAATAAGGATATTGAGAAGGTTGTTGATGATTATGGATATAACTGATTAAGGATGTTTACTGTCTTAATATTATTATTTTGTCATTGATGTCAAGAAATTGATTTTCTAATTCAGTATGATGTTGCCATATCTTAAGAAGTATGATTTGGTGAGTATAAAGATGTCCGTAAAAGACACAGAAAGAATGTGATGAATAAGGGGAGAAATAAGTTATTCAATGGGCAACTATTACCGAGTTAGACAATGATGAGATCATGATGTTTAGATTGTTTTGATATACTGCATATGTTGTTGATTGTAAGGTTAATACTATACTATGTTACTGAGCAAAGAACCTAGTCGGTAAACCCTAAGGAACCTAGTCGGTAAACCCTAAGGAACCTAGTCGGTAAACCCTAAGGTTATCACTATCGGTTAATGAAGGTGGAATGTCTATCGAGTTGCAACCGAGCTATAATAGAATGAATTAAATGATTAAAAAAGTTATTTAATGAAGGAAGCTGATGAGCTAGAATTGATTAAATGATTGGTATGCCATGTACGAAGTTTGTTAAAGAATCTATGGCAAAGGAAAATTGACAAAAAGATCTACAACGCAGATTGAACCGCAATACCTTAGCACAAGTTCCAAGAAATGTATGCAAGTCCTAAGGCAAGGTAAAACATTTTCAGATCGAAGGATACATTGAACCTGGTCGAGTTTGAAGATCTGATGGCTATGATTGATCATGGGATATGTGATCAAGGAGATTAAGCGGTTAGCAAATTGTTTATAAATAAGGAACTGTTGATAAACAATGCATGCGGGCAAGTGTAAGCATAGGGATGCCACATAGTGATTACTAAGCACAGAAGCTTGAAGACCTGTTTGAATAACAGAGTATAGAGCCCAACAGATGGACAAGATAAGCCATATGACTAGATTATATTGAGCAAATAAGAATCTGCTTTAGCATTTTAGATATGAAGTTGCAGATAGATTTTTATTACTGTTATTTTGTGAAGTAACATAAAATCTCTTAACGGAGTGGACTTAACAATCTTATTTGTAAAACCCTCTAGCAAGGTGACATTCTAATTGAGTGTTTGAAATCCTTTAAGAAGGTCACTTCTAACAAGGTGAAGATCCTAATAGATTTGAGGGAAATCCCTTAACCGGGTCACATCTAGCAAAGTGTTTGTAATCTTTAACAGGATTTGCTTTTAACCGAGCATACTCTAGAAGAGTATATTTCTTAGTGGGTCCGAAATCCCATAGTGGTTTGTCCCTATCTGGGTTTCCACGTTAAATCTGGTGTTATGAGTGTTATGATGTTTATATGCTTATGAGTTTGCATGTTTAGCAGTTTTGGTTATATTGCTGAAGTATAGGTTACCCAGGTTGAATCTGTTGTTTTTATGGAAGATTAAGTTTGTATGATTCACCCCCCCTCTCATCTTGTTAGCTTGGCATCTGTACTTACATTAAGTATCAGAACTATCAATTGGTATTAGAGCTCTGGACTCCGGAAGAAAAAGTTTAAAGGTACTTGAGGCAAAGATCCAAAGATGTATAAGAGGGATGCACTGAAGCTGAACAAGTCAAGTTTCTCTACATGGGAGAAAAGGATGAAGCTGCACCTATCAGGAGTTGGAGAATATGCTTTATATTATCTGGAGAATTATTTCATTACACCTAGCACCTATCCATTGGCAATGGAAGAGATAAAGGCAAAGAAAAAACATATTCAAGCAATGATTGAAATAACATCTGCATTGACCGACTCAGAGTTTAATGATCTAGAAGGCTGCAATGATGCCAAGGCAATGTGGGACAAGATCATATCTGTGTATGGCGGTGATGAACATGTTCGAAGAGAAAAAGTGGATAGTCTAAGAGGACAACTTGAATCTATGAGGATGAATGAAGGTGAGAACATAACCTAGTACAGTACAAGACTAAAGGAGATTGTCAACCAAATCAAAGGAGCAGGAGGAACCATTGAAGAAAAGGATGTCACAAGTAAGTTATTGAGAACCCTTCTACTTGCTTATGCAATCCGAGTCTCTGCAATCAATGAATTTAGGTCTGTACCCAATATGCCAGTTTCTTTGGATGCTACTATTGGTAAGCTACATGCATTTGAGTTAAGTAATTTTGATAACAGTGGGCCTTCGGTAAATAAATTTGAATCTGCATTTAGTTCTTTTCATCTTGATGAATCTGATGATTACAATGATAGAAAGTATAAGTATTCTGAAGGGAATCACAGTGGAGCAAGTGAAAGATTTTTTAAGAACATGGAAGAAGTACAAAAACTATATGAGGAAATCAGAAAGAAAGAAGAGTTTGACGCACTATTAGCCAGAAGGTTACCGAGAGGCAAAGGTAAGTATAAAGGAAAACTACCTTTGAAATGTTTCAATTGTGATAAGATAGGACATATGGCTTCTAACTATCCTGACAAATATTCTACTGAAAAGAGAGATTACCGAGATGACAGACAGAAAAATAATCATTACAGAGGACACCGAGACTTCAGAAGAAGAGATAGAAAGTCATGCCTAATAGCTGATGAGGAATCCAATGATGATAAATCAGATGAAACTGATATAGAGGAAGTAGTTTATGTGGCTATCAAAAATGGATCAGATGAAGAAAGGTATGAAGAAAAAGCCATAATATCTCACATAAATACTAATGATTTGTGGATCATAGATAGTGGATGCTCACATCACATGACAGGTGATAAACACAAGTTTGTTATGTTAGAAGATTATGATGGAGGTTATGTAAGATTTGGTAATGATGCACCATGTCCGGTAAAAGGTAAAGGATCCATAAAACTTCTTGAAAATGATAAATGTAATGATGTTTATTGGGTTGACAGATTGAAATACAATTTGTTGAGTGTAGCACAACTAAACAACACAGGTTACCGAATAGAATTTTAGAAAGGAATTGTCAAAGTTCATGACAAGCATGGAAAGTTAGCTGCTACCGGGACACAAACAAAAGGTAACACATTTCACCTTGACTCAACTTGGAACAAGTGTTTGTATGCAAAGATAGATGATACCTAGTTATGGCATAAAAGGTTTTGTCATGTAAATTTTGATAATCTGATCAAAATAAGCAAGAAGGACCGAGTAAGAGGTCTACCGAGTTTGGAAAAACCAGAGAATGCTATGTGCTGAGGATGCCAGATGGGTAAGATGACAAGATCAAGCTTTACAAGTAAGTCCTACACTTCTAAGGGAATTTTAGATCTTGTGCACACTGATCTTTGTGGTCCTATGAAAGTTCAAAGTTATTATGGTGATAAATATTTCATATGATTTGTGGATGATTATTCAAGGATGATGTCAGTTATGCTTTTAACTGAAATGTCTTAGATCAGATAGAGGAGGAGAGTTTACCTCTGATGAGTTTACAAGTCTTTGCACCGAGAACTCCACAACAAAATGGGATAGCTGAGAGAAGAAACAAATCTATTGTGGATTGTGCCAGAACTCTGATGATTGAAAAGAAAGTGCCACAAACATTTTGGAGAGAAGAAATAAGCACAATAGTTTACACCCTAAACCAAGTACAACTAAAGAAAGGAACTTTGAAGACACCATATGAAATCTGGTATGACAAGAAACCTAATGTAAGTTACTTCAAAATCTTTAGAAGTAGATGCTATGTACACAAAGATGATAGAAATGGAAAATTTTAATCAGAAAAGTGCAGAAGGAACATTTCTTGGTTATTTTTCTAGAAGTAAAGCATTTAAATGTCTGATCAAATCATCTAACAAAATAGTAGAAAGTGCAAATGTGAAAATTGATGAATTTGTAGAAAGAAATGATGAAGGAAATTCTATGGAACCAAAAGATTATGAAGAATTTGTCTATGTTCAACCGACAAGTCCTACCGAGAGAGTTACTGAAGGAAATGAAGATAATGTCTAGTTATTGAGTAATGAAGAAGTTCATACAGAGCCTACCGAGCCTGTATTAGCCAAGTATGTCAGAAGGAATCATGCATCAAGTAGAATTATAGGAGATAAAGATGATCCATTGATGACAAGGAACAAATTGAGACATAACACATGTCTGATATCTAAATTTGAACCAAGAATAGTGAAAGAGGCATTTAATAGTGAAGATTGGATAAATGCTATGACTAAAGAGATTGATCAAGTCAAGAAGAATGACACATGGACACTAGTCCCAAGACCGAAGGACAAAAATGTAATCGGTACAAAGTGGATTTTCAGAAACAAGCTGAATGAAAAAGGTGAGGTCATTCAAAATAAAGAAAGACTAGTTTGCAAAGGATATGCTCAAGAAGAGGCAATTGATTATGGTGAGACTTTTGCACCTGTGGCAAGACTTGAAGGAGTAAGAACATTGTTGGCATACGCTGCTTTCAAAAATTTCAAGGTATATCAAATGGATGTCAAATTTGTATTTCTGAATGGTATATTAGAAGAAGTTTTTATTGAACAACCTGAAGGATTTGTTGAAAACAAGAATAAAGATCAGGTATGTAAATTGAACAAAGCTTTATATGGTCTGAAACAAGCACCTAGAGCATGGTATGAAAGATTGCACTCTTATTTAATCAAGATTGGTTTTATAAGGACAAGTGAAAATAGAAATATGTACATGAAGAATGATGAAAATGGAATACTGATCTCAGCCATATTTGTTGATGATATTATCTTTTGTGGAAATGATTCTTTATGCAAGAACTTTGGAAATGAAATGAGCATAGAATTTGAGATGTCATTAATCGGTGAGATAAAGTATTTTATTGGTTTACAAATACTATAAATGAAAGATGAGATTTTCATTACTCAATCCAAGTACATAAAGAAAATCTTGAAGAAATTTGGACTGGAGGATTCAAAACCAGTAAGTACTCCTATGACTACCAACTGTAAACTATCAAAGAATGATGAATCTACATCTATTGATGAGACACTTTATCAATCCATGATTGGAAAGCTACAATATGTTGTTCACAACATACCAGACATAACACATGCAGTAGGTATAGTTGCAAGATTTTCTGTAGATCCCAAGGAAACACACATGACAACAATCA
This sequence comes from Cryptomeria japonica, assembly GCF_030272615.1. Taxonomy (NCBI): domain Eukaryota; kingdom Viridiplantae; phylum Streptophyta; class Pinopsida; order Cupressales; family Cupressaceae; genus Cryptomeria; species Cryptomeria japonica. The sequence continues at coordinate 342,041,349 of NC_081410.1, forward strand.
AGAGAATTTTCAAATACTTGAAAGGCACTGAAGATTATGGCTTAGTATATCAGAAAGGAAATGACTTTGATTTAAAATTTTATACTGATGCTGATTGGGCAGGCAACATTGATGACAGAAAAAGCACAAGTGGAGGAGCTTTCTTTTTAGGAGAAAGACTTGTGAGTTGGCTTAGCAAGAAACAAGGATGTGTTTCACAGTCAACAATAGAAGCTGAATATGTTGCTGCAGCATTGAATTGTACCAATATAGCATGGATCAAACAACTGTTGGAAGGTATAAATGAGAAAGTTATCAAGCCAGTAACTATATTCTGTGACAATACTAGTGCCATTAACATTTTAAAGAATCCTGTTATGCACTCTAAGACAAAGCACATCTCTATCAAATATCATTATCTTAGAGAAGAAGCTCAAGAGAAGAAAGTGGTGTTGGAGTATGTTAGCACAAAATAACAAATAGCAGATATCTTCACCTAGCCACTACCAAGGGACACTTTTGAGTATCTTAGAATCAAGTTAGGGGTCCTACCCCTATCTTCTACTCATTGACAGAGTTCGGTGAAAGCATCAATTCGATGAATCTACAGAATATTATGTGTGGATTGATGCTTATTTACACACTTTAGGATGTTTTCTAAAGGTGTGCAGGAAACAAATACAAGGAACAAGAATTGAAGACATAATGCTCTGACCGAGACTAAGTTGACACATAACAACAAGGAATTCACTTCTCAGGGAAGAAATCATGTTTTAGTTCTTTACTTTTTGGCATTGTTGTCAAAGGGGGAGAAGACTATTGTATGGGGGAGAAGTTTGATGACAGGGGGAGAGCATTTCAGAATCTCACAATAATCTGAATCAATTAGGTCAAATCAATTGGTTTTGCCATCAATGCCAAAGGGGGAGATTGTTGGCATTATAACAAACAATAAGAGATTATTGGTATTTCAATAAGGATATTGAGAAAGTTGTTGATGATTATGGATATAACTGATTAAGGATGTTTACTGTCTTAATATTATTATTTTGTCATTGATGTCAAGAACTTGATTTTCTAATTCAGTATGATGTTGCCATATCTTAAGAAGTATGATTTGGTGAGTATAAAGATGTCCGTAAAAGACACAGAAAGAATGTGATGAATAAGGGGAGAATTAAGTTATTCAATGGGCAACTATTACCGAGTTAGACAATGATGAGATCATGATGTTTAGATTTTTTTGATATCCTGAATATGTTGTTGATTGTAAGGTTAATACTATACTATGTTACCGAGCAAAGAACCTAGTCGGTAAACCCTAAGGTTATCGCTATCAGTTAATGAATGCGAAATGTCTACCGAGTGAAGTTTAGTATTTACCGAGTTGCAACCGAGCTGTAACAAATTGCATTAAATGATTAAAACCATTATTTAATGAAGGAAGCTGATGAGCTGGAATTGATTAAATGATTGGTATGTCGTGTACAAAGTTTGTTAAAGAATATATGGCAAAGGAAACTCGACAGAAAGATCTACAATGCAGATTGAACCACAATACCTTAGCACAAGTTCCAAGAAATGTATGCAAGTTCCGAGGCAAGCTAAAACATTTTCGGATTGAAGGATAAATTGAACCTGGTCAAGTTTGAAGATCTGATGGCTACGATTGATCATGGGATATGTGATCAAGGAGATTAAGTGGTTAGCAAATTGTTTATAAATAAGAACTATTGATAAACAATGCATGCGGGCAAGTGTAAGCATAGGGATGCTACATAGTGAATACCGAGCACAAAAGCTTGAAGACCTATTTGAATAACAGATTATAGAGCCCAGCAGATGGACAAGATAAGTCCTATGACTAGATTTTAATGAGCAAATAAGAATCTGCTTTAGCATTTTAGATGTGAAGTTGCAGATAGATTTTTATTTCTGTTATTTTGTGAAGTAAAGGAAAATCTCTTAACCGAGTGGACTTAACAGTCTTATTTGTAAAACCCTCTAGCAAGGTGACATTCTGATTGAGTGTTTGAAATCCTTTAACAAGGTCACTTCTAACAAGGTGAAGATCCTAAAATATCTGAGGGAAATCCCTTAACTGGGTCACATCTAGCAATGTGTTTGTAATCTTTAACATGATTTTCTTTTAACCGAGCATACTCTAGAAGAGTATATTTCTTAGTGGGTCTGAAATCCCATAGTTGTTTTTCCCTATCCGGGTTTCCACATTAAATCTGGTGTTATGAGTGTTATGATGTTTATATGCTTATGAGTTTGCATGTTAAGCAGTTTTCATTATATTACTGAAGTATATGTTATCGAGGTTGAATCTATTGTTTTTATGGAAGATTAAGTTTGTATGATTCACCCCCCCTCTCATCTTGTTAGCTTGGCATCTGTACTTACATTAAGTATCAGAACTATCAATTGGTATTAGAGCTCTAGACTCCGGAAGAAAAAGTTTAAAGGTACTTGAGGCAAAGATCCAAAGATGTACAAGAGGGATGCACCGAAGCTGAGCAAGTCAAGTTTCTCTACATGGCATAAAAGAATGAAGCTGCACCTATCAGGAGTTGGAGAATATGCTTTATATTATCTGGAGAATTATTTCATTACACCTAGCACCTATCCATTGACAATGGAAGAGATAAAGGCAAAGAAAAAACATATTCAAGCAATGATTGAAATACCATCTGCATTGACCGACTCAGAGTTTAATGATCTAGAAGGCTGCAATGATGCCAAGGCAATGTGGGACAAGATCATATCTATGTATGGCGGTGATGAACATGTTGAAAGAGAAAAAGTGGATAGTCTAAGAGGACAACTTGAATCTATGAGGATGAATGAAGGTGAGAACATAACCCAGTATAGTACAAGACTAAAGGAGATTGTCAATCAAATCAAAGGAGTGGGAGGAACCATTGAAGAAAAGGATGTCACAAGTAAGTTATTGAGAACCCTTCTACCTGCTTATGAAATCTGAGTCTCTGCAATCAATGAATTGAGGTCTGTACCCAATATGCCAGTTTCTTTGGATGCTACTATTGGTAAGCTACATGCATTTGAGTTAAGTAATTTTGATAACAGTGGGCCTTCGGTAAATAAAGTTGAATCTGCATTTAGTTCTTTTCACCTTGATGAATCTGATGATTACAATGATAGAAAGTATAAGTATTCTGAAGGGAATCACAATGGAGCAAGTGAAAGATTTTTTAAGAACATGGAAGAAGTACAAAAACTGTATGAGGAAATTAGAAAGAAAGGAGAGTTTGAAGCACTTTTAGCCAGAAGGTTACCGAGAGGCAAAGGTAAGTATAAAGGAAAACTACCTTTGAAATGTTTCAATTGTGATAAGATAGGACATATGGCTTCTAATTGTCCCGACAAAGATTCTACTGAAAAGAGAGATTACCGAGATGACAGACAGAAAAATAATCATTACAGAGGACACCGAGACTTCAGAAGAAATAGAAATTCATGCCTAATAGCTGATGAGGAATCCAATGATGATAAATCAGATGAAACTGATACAGAGGAAGTAGTTTATGTGGCTATCAAAAATGGATAAGATGAAGAAAGGTATGAAGAAAAAGCCCTAATATCTCACATAAATACTAATGATTCATGGATCATAGATAGTGGATGCTCACATCACATGACAGGTGATAAACACAAGTTTGTTATGTTAGAAGATTATGATGGAGGTTATGTAAGATTTGGTAATGATGCACCATGTCCGGTAAAAGGTAAAGGATCCATAACACTTCTTGAAAATGATAAATGTAATGATGTTTATTAGGTTGACAGATTGAAATACAATTTGTTGAGTGTAGCACAGCTAAACAACACAGGTTACCGAATAGAATTTCAGAAAGGAATTATCAAAGTTCATGACAAGCATGGAAAGTTAGCTGCTACTAGGACACAAACAAAAGGTAACACATTTCACCTTGACTCAACTTGGAACAAGTGTCTGTATGCAAAGATAGATGATACCTAGTTATGGCATAAAAGGTTTTGTCATGTAAATTTTGATAATCTGATCAAAATAAGCAAGAAGGACCGAGTAAGAGGTCTACCGAGTTTGGAAAAACCAGAGAATGCTATGTGCCAAAGATGCCAGATGGGTAAGATGACAAGATCAAGCTTTACAAGTAAGTCCTACACTTCTAAGGGAATTTTAGATCTTGTGCACACTGATCTTTGTGGTCCTATGAAAGTTCAAAGTTATTATGGTGATAAATATTTCATATGATTTGTGGATGATTATTCAAGGATGATGTCAGTTATGTTTTTTGAACAAAAATCAAAAGCTTTTCAAATGTTTAAATGGTACAAGGCAAGAGTTGAAAATGAAACAGGAAGACAACTGAAATCTCTTAGATCAGATAGAGGAGGAGAGTTTACCTCTAATGAATTTAACTTATTCTGTAATGATCGTGGTATAAAAAGACAAGTCTCTGCACCAAGAACTCCACAACAAAATGGGATAGTTGAGAGAAGAAACAAATCTATTATGGATTGTGCCAGAACCTCAATGATTGAAAAGAAAGTGCCACAAACATTTTGGAGAGAAGCAATAAGCACAACAGTTTACACCCTAAACCGAGTATAACTAAAGTAAAGAACTTTGAAGACACCATGTGAAATCTGGTATGACAAGAAACGTAATGTAAGTTACTTCAAAATATTTGGAAGTAGATGCTATGTACACAAAGATGATAGAAATGGAAAGTTTGATCAGAAAAGTGAAGAAGGAACATTTCTTGGTTATTCTTCTAGAAGTAAAGCATTTAAATGTCTGATCAAATCATCTAACAAAATAGTAGAAAGTGCAAATGTGAAAATTGATGAATTTGCAGAAAGAAATGATCAAGGAAATTTTATGGAACCAGAAGATTATGAAGAATTTGTCTATGTTCAACCGACAAGTCCTACCGAGAGAGTTACTGAAGGAAATGAAGATAATGTCTAGTTATCGAGTAATGAAGAAGATCATACAGAGCCTACCAAGCTTGTATTAGCCAAGTATGTCAGAAGGAATCATGCATCAAGTAGAATTATAGGAGATAAAGATGATCCATTGATGACAAGGAACAAATTGAGACATAACACATGTCTGATATCTGAATTTGAACCAAGAATAGTGAAAGATGCATTTAACAGTGAAGATTGGATAAATGCTATGAAATAAGAGATTGATCAAATCAAGAAGAATGACACATGGACACTAGTCCCAAGATCAAAGGACAAAAATGTAATCGGTACATATTGGATTTTCAGAAACAAGCTAAATGAAAAAGGTGAGGTCATTCAAAATAAAGAAAGACTAGTTTGCAAAGGATATGCTCAAGAAGAGGGAATTGATTATGGTGAGACTTTTTCACCTGTGGCAAGACTTGAAGGAGTAAGAACATTGTTGGCATATGCTGCTTTCAAAAATTTCAAGGTATATCAAATGGATGTCAAATTTGCATTTCTGAATGGTATATTAGAAGAAGAAGTTTTTATTGAACAACCTGAAGGATTTGTTGAAAACAAGAATAAAGATCAGGTATGTAAATTGAACAAAGCTTTATATGGTCTGAAACAAGCACCTAGAGCATGGTATGAAAGATTGCACTCTTATTTAATCAAGATTGGTTTTATAAGGAGAAGTGAAAATAGCAAAATGTACATGAAGAATGATGAAAATGGAATATTGATCTCAGCCATATTTGTTGATGATATTATCTTTTGTGGAAATGACTCTTTATGCAAGAACTTTGGAAATGAAATGAGAAAAGAATTTGAGATGTCATTAATCGGTGAGATAAATTATTTTATAGTTTTAGAAATACTACAAATGAAAGATGAGATTTTCATTACTCAATCCAAGTACATAAAGGAAATCTTGAAGAAATTTGGAATGGAGGATTCAAAACCAGTAAGTACTCCTATGACTACCAACTATAAAATATCAAATAATGATGAATCTGCATCTATTGATGAGACACTTTACCGATCCATGATTGGAAAGCTACAATATGTTGTTCACAATAGACCAGACATAACACATGTAGTAGTTATAGTTGCAAGATTTTCTGCAGATCCCAAGGAAACACACATGACAACAATCAAGAGAGTTTTCAGATACTTGAAAGGCACTAAAGATTATGGCTTAGTATATCAGAAAGGAAATGACTTTGATTTAAAAGTTTATACTGATGCTGATTGGGCAGGCAACATTGATGACAGAAAAAGCACAAGTGGAGGAGCTTTCTTTTTAGGAGAAAGACTTGTGAGTTGGCTTAGCAAGAAACAAGGATGTGTTTCACAGTCAACAATAGAAGCTGAATATGTTGGTACAGCATTGAATTGTACCAATATAGCATGGATCAAACAACTGTTGGAAGGTATAAATGAGAAAGTTATCAAGCCAGTAACTATATTCTGTGACAATACTAGTGCCATTAACATTTCAAAGAATCCTATTATGCACTCTACGACAAAGCACATCTCTATCAAATATCATTATCTTAGAGAAGAAGCTCAAGAGAAGAAAGTGGTGTTGGAGTATGTTAGCACAAAATAACAAATAGCAGATATCTTCACCTAGCCACTACCAAGGGACACTTTTGAGTATCTTAGAATCAAGTTAGGGGTCCTACCCCTATCTTCTACTCATTGACAGAGTTCGGTGAAAGCATCAATTCGATGAATCTACAGAATATTATGTGTGGATTGATGCTTATTTACACACTTTAGGATGTTTTCTAAAGGTGTGCAGGAAACAAATACAGGGAACAAGAATTGAAGACATAATGCTCTGACCGAGACTAAGTTGACACATAAAAACAAGGAATTCACTTCTCAGGGAAGAAATCATGTTTTAGTTCTTTACTTTTTGGCATTGTTGTCAAAGGGGGAGAAGACTATTGTATGGGGGAGAAGTTTGATGATAGGGGGAGAGCATTTCAGAATCTCACAGCAATCCAAATCAATTAGGTCAAATCAATTGGTTTTGCCATCAATGCCAAAGGGGGAGATTGTTGGCATTATAACAGACAATAAGAGATTGTTGGCATTTCAATAAGGATATTGAGAAGGTTGTTGATGATTATGGATATAACTGATTAAGGATGTTTACTGTCTTAATATTATTATTTTGTCATTGATGTCAAGAAATTGATTTTCTAGTTCAGTATGATGTTGCCATATCTTAAGAAGTATGATTTGGTGAATATAAAGATGTCGGTAAAAGACACAAAAAGAATGTGATGAATAAGGGGAGAAATAAGTTATTCAATGGGCAACTATTACCGAGTTAGACAATGATGAGATCATGATGTTTAGATTTTTTTGATATCCTGCATATGTTGTTGATTGTAAGGTTAATACTATACTATGTTACTGAGAAAAGAACCTAGTCGGTAAACCCTAAGGAACCTAGTTGGTAAACCCTAAGGTTATCGCTATCAGTTAATGAAGGCGGAATGTCTACAGTGAAGTTTAGTATTTACCAAGTTGCAATCGAGCTGTAACAGAATGCATTAAATGATTAAAAACATTATTTAATGAAGGAAGTTGATGAGCTGGAATTGATTAAATGATTGGTATGCCATGTACGAAGTTTGTTAAGGAATCTATGGCAAAGGAAAATCGGCAAAAAGATCTACAGCGCAGATTGAACCACAATACCTTAGCACAAGTTCCAAGAAATGTATGCAAGTTCCGAGGCAAGGTAAAATGTTTTCAGATCGAAGGATACATTGAACCTGGTCAAGTTTGAAGATCTGATGGCTATGATTGATCATGGGATATGTGATCAAGGAGATTAAGTGGTTAGCAAATTGTTTATAAATAAGGAACTATTGATAAATAATGCATCCAGGAAAGTGTAAGCACAAGGATGCTACATAGTGATTACCGAGCACAAAAGTTTGAAGACCTATTTGAATAACATAGTATAGAGCCTAACAGATGGACAAGATAAGTCCTATGACTAGATTGTATTCAGCAAATAAGAATCTGCTTTAGCATTTTAGATGTGAAGTTGTAGATAGATTTTTATTGCTGTTATTTTGTGAAGTAATAGAGAATCTCTCAACCCAGTGGACTTAATAGTCTTATTTGTAAAACCCTCTAGCAAGGTGACATTCTAATTGAGTGTTTGAAATCATTTAACAAGGTCACTTCTAACAAGGTGAAGATCCTAATAGATTTGAGGGAAATCCGTTAACTGGGTCACATCTAGCAATGTGTTTGTAATCTTTAACAGGATTTGCTTTTAACCGAGCATACTCTAGAAGAGTATATTTCTTAGTGGGTCAGAAATCCCACAATGGTTTTTCTCTATTTGGGTTTCCACATTAAATCTGGTGTTATGAGTGTTATGATGTTTATATGCTTATGAGTTTGCATGTTTAGTAGTTTTGGTTATATTGCTGAAGTATATGTTACCGAGGTTGAATCTGTTGTTTTTATGGAAGATTAAGTTTGTATGATTCACCCCCCCCTCTCATCTTGTTAGCTTGGCATCTATACTTACATTAAGTATTAGAACTATCACATCATGCAGATGAAATGGCAAGCACTACTTCCCTTGTAGTCCCCAACTTTGGTTAGTATGAATACCGCTTTGTGGTACAAGTCCTATGCTCTCTAGCTGTATTTGATCAAACTCAATTCAATGGTTTTATGTGTGCCCCCGTCAATTCAAGAGAATGGTTCACACCTATTTTTAATTATTTAAAAACTAATTTTTCTTGATGACGCCAACAAAAGTTCACGCACGCAGATTTGAAATCTGGCCAACCGTTACATTCTCCTATCTAATGTGCTTTATAGGAGATCATACAATGGTCTTCGTTTGCGGTGTTTAACAAAAGATGAGATCTCCCTTGCCCTTCAGGAAGCCCATTGAAGCTTTGGAGGTGGGAATTTTGGACGAAAATCTTTAATACAGAAATTGATCCACATGGGGTACTATTGGCAAACGATGGAACAAGATTCCTTTGCCTTTGTTAAAAAGTGCCCCCAATGTCAACAACATAGCAACCTGATTCGAGCCCCTGTGCAAGATCTCCATAGTCAGGTCTCTTCGTGGCCTTTCCAGACTTGGGGTTGGACATCTTTGGAAAGATATTTACCCTTCATTTAAAGGTCATATCTTTATTATCAGTGCTACAGATTACTTCACGAAGTGGGTCGAGGCAGTCTTGCTCAGATTGACTACCACTAATATGATTTGTGGCTTCATCATGGATAACATCATTTCTCTCTTTGGCTTTCCTACTACCGTTGTTTCTGATAATAGCACACCTTTTAAGAACAAGGAGGTTAAGCAGTTTCTTGAAAAATTTCACATTCAACACTGCTTTTCTACACCTTACTACCCGCAATCTAATAGTCAAGCAAAAGAATCTAACAAAACAATTGAACAAATCTTATGCAAGACCATCACTAAACATGGTAAAGATTGGAATTTATAGTTAATCTATGCATTATCAGCTTACCGCATGAGTGTTCATATGGCTACAGGAACAATGCCCTACAACCTCATGTATGGTTCCAATGCTATTATGCCTCTTGAATTGGAGATTCCCTCTTTGCGGGTCCCCTTAAAATGGGTTATTGATGATGATTCCTATCAAACTCTTCGTTTAAATTAGCTTTAATTATTGGATGAGCGCAGCTTAAAGGCCCTTCAACATATTCAAGCTTATGAAAAGTCTCTATTCAAACAATATAACCAAAGTGTGCTACCTCGGACCTTTAAGAAAGGTGACCTGGTTCTTTATGAGAACTAGAGAAATGTTAATGCACTGCCTGGCCAAAGAGGGAAATTTAGCCCAAATTGGTTAGGTCTGTACATCATCACCTTTGTTTATGGTTTTGGTGCCTATGGGTTATCCTCCATAGATGGCACTCCTCTTAAAGAGCCAATCAATGCTGCAGACCTACGTAGAAGATGCGTAGTATGTGTCTTGCGCGTGATACCTAGATGCCTATGGGGGAGGAGGTCACGTACTGACACATATCATTCATTGACATGACATTCATCTTTGTGTTATGAAGTGACTATGCATTGTTACATCTGTGTGTGTGTGCGCATGTACATGTGTCATATATATAAATCATCATAAGATTTAATCATGCATGCAAACATATGTAAATTAAATCATGATGAGCATCTAACTCTAAATCATCCATCACATGAGCATATAAAATAACATCAACATCCATAAATGAAAACAAAAGATAGAACCACAATGTCGAATCTCATATATATATATATATGTTTGTGTAAATGTATCATATCAATGTACATGTATCACATCACTACAAAAATGCATGATGGTGTCATATATATCTCTAATATACATAAATACATCTGTGTATGTACCAAAACAATGTTGTACATGGAGTGAATAAAAAATGTGTCATGACTGCGTTGGTGGGCGATTCCTTGAGGTCACTAGCACTGGAGGATCTTGGTCTCGGCGAGGAGGCTGTCTGACTGAGGTCGACTGCACTCCCATAGTCATAGTGCTTCACGATCACATGCCCCTCAAATCTCCTCGTAACTCATCCACAGTCTCCCATTGTGTCATCAGATCCTCCTATGCTGCTATGTCTCATTGGCGTGATGCATCGAGATCTCCCATCAGCTAGCGCACTCGGGGGTGGTCTAAATGACCTACGATGCCTTGCTATGCAGCATCCACCTATCACCGAAGGTCATCAACCTGGCTCTATAGAGCATCACATGCCCTCTTAGCACTCTCATCTCTTGTCCTTTCCTAGTCTCTCTCTCTGAGGATAGTGCGAACCTCCTGCAAGGCCTAATCTTACTGCCCTGTCATAGTGGCTAGCTGTGTTGCTCCCTGCAGCAGCTCCACTCAATCCTCCTCATATTGTATCCGTAGACATGGTACAGGATCAAAAAACTGCACATGTGTCCCTGCAGATTAGAGGGGCCGATAGGCGTCGAGCACAGGACCCCAGGTTTGTACATCAAGGATGACCACTGCAAGCGCCTGGTGGATGAATCTCAATCACTCGGCTATGCTCTCTATAGGAACAAAACATTTCACATCAGTATCCATCATGTCCAAAAATTTCTACATCTATGCATTTACAAAGAAAAGACTAAAGTACATCAATTGAAACTACAAGTGCATACCAGGATCGCCCCTCTACCAGTCTAGATCATGCAGAGGCACCCTGCTGGAGGATCCCTTTGCAACCACCATTGTTGTTGGTCACACTCGTGGCATGACTAGTGGTGTAATTGGTGATGGTCGAAGACCCCTAGCCACCTGTATAACTCAGTTTGGACTTTGACTCCTCATCCGCCATCTTCACTGTGGCCTCTTTCCCTCATTTCTCATGGAGGCCTGGTCGTCATTTTCTCCCCCTAGATCTTCGATGTCTCATCCCTCTACATCTGGTGAAAAGATCAGCGTTAGACCTTCTTTGGCCCACTAGCCTGCAAACCCTAGTGTGACTCTGACTTTGTCTATGTCAAGCTGTGGTGCGATGTCATCATTGTCACTCCTCTATGGACTATCTTGTACATCTATGAGCGTGGGATGGGGTGGGTCCTGCGGTCGCAGTGCACTCCTTGCTGATCATGCATAGGTCAAAGAAGCAGGTGGAATAGTTTGCACCTGCCTAAAAATACTGCATGCATCACTGCCAGTAGTATGACATCACCACATGGTCCTAGCGACTGAGTTAGAAATGGTCTCTCTACATCCACACGAGTTGTGTGTGGTCTGTAGTACATACCCCCATATCTTGATACGGTTGCCAGATCACATCTCCAATCTTGAGCTAGTTGAAGGTGATCCTCTAGTAGGTGAGGTCTCCCGTCCACTATCCTCTATGCCTTAGTGGATATGTGTGTGCCCGTGGCATGTCTAAGGGTATCAGCATTGGGAATCTAGTTAGCCATGTGCAAGTAATTTTCTCGAAGGCCCAGACCTGTAGGAGAGTGCATGCTATGAAGTTGTGGTACTCATGGTGCACGTACTGAGAGAGCTTATAATATATGGGCCAGCATACTACGACCCCATGCATACATCATCTACCTCTTGTCCATCTCCTAGATGAAAGGGACAGAACTTGCAGCTAGCTCTAAACCATGACTGTCTATCAACACCTGTCATGCGATGGTCGTGATCATGATGCACCATATCAAGTTAATCAACACTTGTCCTTTACACAAAACTTGTAGGTATAAGTGTCATGTGGTCTCTATCCTCCACCCCAGGGCCCACTCCTGTTGTCTTCCTAGCTTCGCTATAGAAAGGATCACTGATGACATTCGGCCCCCTAGATAGGAAGCCGTAGGATGCAGTAGATGTCGATTAGTGTCACCGTCATTTCTCCTATGGGTAGCTGGAATGATATGGTGTCTGCTTCCCACTTCTCCATCAATGCCTGTAGCATGAGGGCATGTAACTAAAACTCGGGCAACATATATGTCCACCATAAGCCCACCCTACGGAGGAGTCATCTATCAGCAGCTGATAAGTCATCTTCTCAACTCCGCAACATCTGCAATTGGTGCCCCGATATATGATCCCGCATCTCAAGCAATGTATATGTAAACAATTTTGCATTAGTCATGATTCCACTTTTCCAAAAGACTACTACGCACCTAGACAACATCGTGTCTTCTGGATGCCAACACCTTTTTAGGATGATAGCGTATTGTCCAAACTAATGCACTTGTCTAAGACATAGGTGCACAAACTAGATGAAAGTGCATCCTAGGGATGCCCGTGTAGCTGTCCAACCAAAATACTCCAAAAAGAACTAAGAATACAAAATAAGGCATGTTTCGAGTCGTACCTAGTCGGCCCACTTCCCTGATCGACCGTGGTTCGCAAGTCCTCGATCCTGCTAGCCCTAATCTCTCATCTCCGTGACATTTTTTCTCACTCTATGCAAACCTCAGCTAGAACACCCACAGTGAATAGTAATAATGACCCTTCTTGGGGCCCATTTTTGAGTATATAGCCTAATTTTTGCCTGAGATGGCTTTTGCCCATTTTTGGACAATTTTGGCTTGTTTTCCTTCCTGTTTTCCTTGCCTTACTTGGGGTAAAACATGAGGGGGCATATACTCGCCTTCATCTAATTTTTCTCTTCTATCTATACTAACGCTCCTTAAGCATTCCTCTCACCGAAGTAGCTTCCTCCATTTTCCGTGCTAACAACTTTTTTAATTTTGCAGTATGGAATTCATCATACCAAATATTGGGTTTCCTCGTGGATACTCAGGGGAATTTCTCGTGATTGTTGACTTGACCTTTGTGGTTTCTACAATATCCTTTTTGGCTAAGTATTTATTGCATCTACTGCATTTATTGCATTGCATGAGCTTAATGAAAATATCTTGCCAAAGTGTAATTGATCTCTATAGATGATCAGTGCATGAAAGTGGGGGAAAAATGTAGTGTCCTAAAATGCACCTAGTGCATTTATGACACTTATGCATGAAGTCTAGTGCATTTATGATGATTCCATGATCAAAATCATATTACTTTGGCATCATGGGCTCAAAAAACAAAGTGCCTCAAAATGCCTTGAAAGCCCCTTTGGGCCTATTGTTGGATGGACATAAGCATGATGCGGGGACATCCACATGTTGTGCTAACATCCCCCAAAACTGGTAGAATATCAAATCTAGCAAAGAGCTGGACAGTGGATGACGTGTGTCTTTTGGTTGACGTTTCTCCGTAACATCTCTCTGCACCTCTTTCGAGTTTAAAAGCCCTTCCTAGCTCATTTTGAAGGGTTCCCAATTTGGGTTCTTGGTTCTTGGACTTTGGTTGCACTCTCACACTCTTATTTCTCTCTTTCTCTCTTCATGCTCTTTGATACACTCTCTACCAACATCAAGCTGCAACCATCTTGTGGTGGTTCTTACCAACAAACGCTATCACAGGATTTGTCACGCTCGTATCTTCAACAAAGAGAGGTTTGGCTTTATGCCTCATCTTCTTTTTGATCCATTTTTATTACGTGCAATGTGCCTTTTGCATTATTGATTGTATCTATCATCTTGGTGCATTCATTATTTCCAATATTTCAAATATTTAATACATGAAATAGAGGTTTGTTGTTGGAATTATGGATGTGTTGCATTAGTTTTGTCATTGATGTCAACACTTATCCTTTTGGAGATCTATATTGTTGATTTGGCACTATGGTTATATCGGTTTACTGTTGAACCGACACATTGTGTTCATCAGCAAGGTCAATGACTTATGCAGAGTCACTGCTATATGCTCATCGACAGGTTATATGGTTCACCGATACTGATGATGACTTGTTATCATCTGGAGATCACTTTATTATGTCAAAGACATGGTTTGGATACTTGGTTTTGGTGTTTTGGTTATTGATCTAATTAGGTTGACATATTTTTTGTTACTGACAGATTGGTCTAGGTTATGGATCGATATGCATTATCTTTTCCAGATCAACATGACATGCTATGGATATGATTTATTGATTGGATATTGTTGTAAATATATTGAGCTGACATTATGCATCACATCAAGACTTATTTGTAATTGATTTAATTGTAATATTCTTAGTAAGCTGACCTACACATTTGGTCTTAGGTTTTGTGTATATGTAAGATCTCATTTGTGAGATGATAGATAGGATATGGTTATGGTATGATATTGTAACATGGTATGTGCGAATATTGAAGATCATATGAGAAAACCATAGAGAAGGTTCAAGGAAGGTTTGAAGGTGTTTATCCAAGCTTAACCAGTACTGAATCTAGCATTGGAGATGCTATTTTGAGCAGTACATTATTCTAGGATTTAACCATCCTACTGTAGTCATTGCGACTCCCATTTGAGCAGTGTGCTCTAAGTGGTTGGCCTTTCTGCATGTGCAGACCCCATTTGTATACACATACTATTTGTAGTAGTATCATCTGATTGTGGGTAAGGTTTCCCACTGTGGGTTTTCCCCTTACAGGGTTTCCACGTCAAAATCTCCATGTTATGTTTTATGGATTTTGTTTCTCTTTCGTCTCATGCATTAACTTTCAACGATATTGATATTAACAGCTAATTTTTTAACCGACATTAAGTTTGGTTTATCGGTATTATGTATTAAGTTTGATTAAATTATAATTGGGTTGAAATTCATTGACAATTGATTCACCCCCCCTCTTAGTTGTCCTTCCGGTTCCTAACAATTGGTATCAGAGCTAAGTCCTCTTTTTGCAAAAGCCTAACAGCTTGAGGTGATCCTATGGCAACAAACATTTTCAGGAAGGACAATCCTAAAATTGATGGAACTAACTATGGTATATGGAAGATCAGAATGGAGACACATCTGAATTGCATTTGAAGAGACATATGGGAAGTTACAAAGAATGGCTATGTTGTTTCTACTCCGAATCAACCTAATCCACCAACTTTGGGAAAAGATCAAAAAAATGATTGCAAAGAAAGAGAAGCACTTTTGAGTGCATTATCAGATCAACAAATCATGGGATTATCAAACCAATCTACTAATAAAGATATTTGGGATAAATTGGAGACATTGAATGAAGGAGATAACACTGTCAAAATTGCAAAACTGGAATGTTACCGGGTTAGGTATGAAAATTTGAAAATGGAAAAAGATGAAAGAATTTCTTCTTTTATGGAAAGAGTTAATGAAATTGTTTTAGGAATACAATGATGTGGAGGATCCATAAGTGAAGATGAAATTGTTTCTAAAGTTTTAAGATCTTTGCCACTGGCATACAAAATGAAAGTAACTGCTATTAATGAGTTGAGAATAATGCCTAATACATCAGTATCTAGAGATATCGTGGTTGGAAAACTTTCAGTATTTGAGCTTGAGGAATTTGGTCTTGTTGCTACAATTAAGACAAATTTGCATCATCATCTGCAACATCATCATCATCATCTGACAAATCTGATTGGAAAGCACTATATGCAAAAGAACTTGAAGATATCAGGAGGGAAAATGAAGAACTGGAAGAATTTGAAGCACTATTTGCAAGGAAAATTCCTAAAGGTCCAATTGGAAGTAAGTATGAAGGTAAAGAACCATTTAAATGTTTTAATTACAATAAATTTGGTCATATAGCATCTAGATGTCCTGATAGACATGAAAAATTGAGAGAGGAAGATAAAAGAACATATAAGCCTAACCCTGAATATCAGAGATATAGATTTAAGAAGAACAAATATAAATCTTGTTACTATGCTGATGGAGTTATAGATGATTCTGATGAAGAACCGATAGATAATGGATGGACATTTGTTGCAATAAAAGAAGATCAACTGACACCTATTGTCCCACCAGTAGAGCAAGCCCTGGTAGCTAAAATTGAGGAAAAAGATGAATGGATCATTGATAGTGGATGTTCACTTTATATGACTGGTGATAAGAGTAAATTCTTCTTTTCAGGAATATAATGGAGGTCTAGTAAGATTTGGAAATGATAAAGATTGTTTAATCAAAGGAAACTTGCACTATATCTTTGGATGGTAAGCATAATACTAACAACGTTTATTATGTTAAAGGTTTGAAGCATAATCTTTTGAGTGTTGGTCAATTAGTTGAAAAGAGATGACATTTACAATTCAAGAATGGTAAATGCAAAATCATGAACAAAACCAAATTGGAGATTGCAATCGATAATCAAACTAAAGGTAATATCTTTCATTTGAATAATAGTGATAAGACATGTTTGATTGCACATATTGATGAAAGTTGGTTATGGCATAAGAGACTTTGTCATGTGAATTTTGAGTGCATTGTAAAGATCAGTTCAACTAAGGCAGTAAGGGATCTACCTAAGATTGTGAAACCTCATAATCCAGCATGTAAGGAATGTCAAATGGGAAAGCAAGTTAGAACAACCTTTAAGAGTATTTATAAGAAATCTAATAATATTCTTGATTTATTTTATACTGACTTGTGTGGTCCGACAAGAACAAGAAGTCTACAGGGAGATATATATTTTATGCTAATTATTGATGACTATTCTAGAATGTGTTGGTTTACTTTTCCTAGGGAGAAATCAAAAGCTTTTGGAAAATTCAAGTTATACAAGGCAATGGTAGAGAATGAAACCAGTAAGAAAATCAAATGTTTAAGATCTGATCAAGGAGGAGAATTTACATCTAAGGAATTTAATACATTATGTGAAATGAATGGAATCAAAAGACAACTATCAACACCCCAGACACCTCAGCAGAATGGAATTGTGGAAAGCTAGAAGCATGATATTGGAAGCAAATCTACCTCATGTGTATTGGAGAGAAGTAGTAAATACAATGGTTTACACTTTCAACAAAGTTCACATCAAAAGTGAAATCAGTAAGACCCCTTATGGACTATGGTTTGGTAATACTCCTACTCTTAAATACTTTAGAATATTTGGAAACAAATGCTATATTAGGAGAGATGAGTATGTTGGTAAATTTGATCCTAGAAGTGATGAAGGAATATTTCATGGTTATTCATCAAAGAGTAAGGCATATAGATGTTTAATAAAAGATTGCAAAAGATCATTGAAAGTGCTAATGTGAAGATAGATGAACACTTTAGAGGAAATTCAAGGTCTATAGATTCTGAATTGGTAGTTGAGATGATCATAAATGAACCAATACATAGTGCACCAGTACAGAATGTAGATCTAGTCACACCGGCATCATTAGAGAGTTCCACAATGACTGAAGAACAACATCATGTGAATAAACTGAGGTATGTGAGACTGAATCACTTAGAAAATTAGATAATTAGGAATAAGTATCAAGGTGTTATGACAAGAGGAAGATTGGAAAATGAAGAGGTATGCTTAATTTCTCAAATTGAACCAGCATCTGTTATTGAAGCATGTCAAGATGAACATTCGATAAAAGCAATGGAAGATGAATTAGAACAAATTGAAAAGAACAATACATGGACATTAGTTCCTCGACTTACAGACAAAAATGTAATTGGAACTAAATGGGTATTCAGAAATAAAACTAATGAAGATGGTAAGGTAATCAAGAACAAAGCAAGATTAGTTTGTAAAGGATATTCACAGAAAGAGGGAATTGATTATAATGAAACCTTTGCACCGGTAGCTAAAATTGAGGTAGTTAGATTATTTCTTGCATTTGCAGCTCATAAGAACTATAAAGTTTATCAGATGGATGTAAAATGTGCATTTCTGAATGGTGATCTTGAAGAGGAAGTTTACATTGAACAACCTGATGGATTTTCATTGACAAATGTTAAAGATATGGTTTGCAGATTAAGGAAAGATTTGTATGGATTGAAGCAAGCTCTTAGAGCTTGGTATGCTAGATTGGACAAATATATTTTGAAGCTTGGTTACACTAAAGGTCATGCTGACAACAACTTATATTACAAAGTGACTAATGATGACATCTTGGTTACACTAAAGGTCATGCTGACAACAACTTATATTACAAAGTGACTAATGATGACTTCTTGGTTATTGAAGTTTTTGTTGATGATATCATTTTTGGAGGAGAAGATGGATTGTGTAAGGACTTTGCTAACAAGATGCATGAAGAATTTCAAATGTCTATGATTGGGGAGATAAAATTCTTTTTAGGATTGTAGATTTCACAAACTGATAAAGGTATATTCATATGTCAAACAAATACTTGAAAGAACTACTAAATTTTTTTGGTATGGAAAACTCTAAACCGGTAAGTACTCCTATGCCTACAACTGATAAATTGACATTGAAGGATGATTCAACTCCTGTTAATCTGACAAGATACAAATCTATGATTTGAGGTTTACTATATTTGACACAAACCAGATCTGATATAATGAATGCAGTATGTATTGTTTCAAGATTTCAGAGTAATCCTAAAGAAAATCATGAATCAACAATAAAAAGGATTTTTCGTTACCTACAAGGCACAACAAATCTTGGTTTATGGTACCCTAAAGATGAAAATTTTGATTTATGTGCATACACTGATGCAAATTGGGCAGGAGATGTAGATGATAGAAAGAGTACCACTGGTGGAGCATTCTTTCTTGGTAGTAGATTGATTTCATGGATAAGCAAGAAGTATAATTGTACATCATTATCAACAGCAGAATCAGAATATGTTGCATCAACAACTAATTTTACTCAGGTATTATGGATTAAGAAAATGTTGAAGGAAATAAAGGTAAAATGCAAAGAACCTATAATCATTTATTGTGATAATTCAACAACAATTGATATATCAAAGAATCTATTATTTCACTCTAAGACTAGGCATGTTTCTATCAAATATAATTTTCTGAAAGAGAATGTTGAATCAAAAGAAGTAAGATTTGTTTATGTGAATACTAAAGAGAAGATTGTAGATATCTTTACTAATCCTTTTCCTAAGGAAACCTTTGAATATCTCGAAGAGCAGCTTGGGGTAATACCCTCATCGATAGAGACTTAGATGATTGGAGATTGGCATCAAACCGACAGAAACTAATAGAGAAATATTTTTCCGAATTTGATGGAGGAGAGCTACTTCTCAGGGGGAGTAGTTGGTTGTATGTTTTGGTATTTTTTTTCTTAACTGCTTTGGCATTTGATGTCAAAGGGGGAGAGAGATCTATGAAAAAACATTCTATGGAAATACATTCTTTGGAGAGATATTATTCATTGGGGGAGAGATATACACTCTTTGTATTTTGGTTTTGATTTCTGGTATTGATCTATTCTAGAAATTGTTGGTTTTTGGTTTTTGGCATTCTGTTTTGGCACTTAGATGGTTTCCATCTAGTGTTTCCATCAATGCCAAAGGGGGAGATTGTTGGTATTATGGATGTGTTGCATTAGTTTTGTCATTGATGTCAACACTTATCATTTTGGAGATCTATATTTTTAATTTGGCACTATGGTTATATTGGTTTACTGTTGAACCGACACATTGTGTTCATCGACAAGGTCAGTAACTTATGCACAATCACTGGTATATGCTCACTGACAGGTTATATGGTTCACCAGAACTGATGATGACTTGTTATCATCTGGAGATCACTTGATTATGTCGAAGACATGGTTTGGATACTTGGTTTTGGTGTTTTTGTTATTGGTCTAATCGGGTTGACATATTTGCTATTACTGACAGATTGGTCTAGGTTATGGACTAGTATGCATTATCTATTCCACATCAACACGACATGTTATGGAGATGATTTATTGATTGGATGTTGTTGTAAATGTATTGAGATGACATGATGCATCACATCTAGAATTATTTGTAATTGATTTAATTATAATATTCTTAGTAAGCCGACCTACACATTTGGTCTTAGGTTTTGTATATATGTAAGATCTCATTTGTGAGATGATAGATATGATATGGTTATGGTATGATATTGTAACATGGTATGTGCAAATATTAAAGATCATATGAGAAGATCATAGAGAAGGTTCAAGGAATGTTTGAAGGTGTTTATAAGAGCTTAACTGGTACTGAATCCAGCATTGGAGATACTATTTTGAGCAGTATATTATTCTAGGATTTAACCATCCTATTGTAGTCATTGCGACTCCCATTTGAGTAGTGTGCTCTAGGCGGTTGGCCTTTTTGCATGTACAGACCCCATTTGTATACACATACTATTTGTAGTAGTATCATCTAATTGTGGGTAAGGTTTCCCACCGTGGTTTTTCCCCTTACAGGGTTTCCACGTCAAAATATCTATGTTATGTGTTGTGGATGTTGTTTCTCTATCTGTTTCATGCATTAAGTTTCACTGGTATTGATATTAACTACTAATTTGTTAACCAACATTAAGTTTGGTTTACCGGTATTAAGTATTGAGTTTGATTAAATTATAATTGGGTTGAAATTCATTGACAACTGATTCACCCCCCCCCTCTTAGTTGTGTTTCCGGTTCCTAACATTTGCTTCCATTAAGCGTAGCATAGTTTCTATTTGCATATTTCCAAGTTTCCAATTTACCAAGTTTCCAATTTATCTTTCCAATCTATCTATCTGGTTGTCCGTGGTGGTGGAAGCACATAAGTGGGGGTTTGATTGAGGCATGCTCCTATACAACCCCAACAATTTCCCCTATCTCAGTGTGTGCAGGTGACTGATAGGTTCTGTGTGCAGGCAATCACTTACAAACTTCTTTTTGGACTTTTACTTTTTCGGAGGTCGTATGGACTACAATGCGCTGCGCTGGTGTCCACGCCCTGTGCTAGTGTCCTAAACCCGAGAGCTCCCTGGTTGGAAGGTATACACTGCTTTTAGTATTGCATCATTCTTTAAATTCAGTTTCTATGTATTTATTGCTTCTGCATCATAATCATGTTATTTATATTTAATAGCATAGTTAGTGTAGTTATTTTCTATTCCTTGGCTCATCTTAGCACCTATTTGAAGAGGTAGAAGTAGACTAATTTGCCTTCTAAGATTTATCATCTTGGAGGGTGGAAAATTTCCTCCCCTACAAATATGAACCTTTGTGAAACAATGAGCCGTGGCTACTTGACTTGATTTGGAAAAGATACCTCCATGCAATTACTGCAAGACCAATCTTCAAACTAATGAGACAAGAGGAAAATTCAAGGAGATTTCCATGTTTGAACAACCATTGTTCATTGTAAACCTCTTGGGGAAACAATTATGTATCCTTATTGCATTCCATAGGTCGACCTGGAATTCCGTCAGAGGTACTTTTTAATTTCTCATCTAGAGAGGGCTTATCATAAGGCCGAGTCAAATACCGGGCGGGACACCATATGCAAAGATTGAGATGATGAACGGTATCAAATACACTCTTTGATTCATTGAGCATCTCAACATTTCCTACAACTCCATGCTCAGTATTATTAAAATATTCAGACTCATGCACAATCCTATCATCGAAGAAGATTGCAGAGCTAAAATATTACTTCTACATATTATTAGCCACTCCAGACCTATAGATATTGCATTGTTTGAGCATGGGATCAGATATTATGGGGGTGACCTCTTCTCCTCTAATACCAAGATAATAATCATAGCTAGAAGCAAAATAAACCAACTCATTGATATTTTTTACCTTCTTAGTTTCAATTCCACTTACATGCACCAATTTCTTCATTCTTTTGATCGATTTCTTCTCGTCTTGAACATATATCAAATCAAGAACTTCCACAGTCAAAGTGAAACTTAAGGATATTTCCCCAACTTCTCCAATGATATTAGAATCATTTGGGTCCATGTTGACTTCAGTGATATGACCATCTTTACCCACAACACAACATCAAAAGTTGTCATCAGGTTTATGTAGATGCCAGCTTGGAATAAAAATATCCTTGAGATTTGAAGATTCTTTTTCTTCAAAAAGGAAGTACGACTGCTTGATGCCATCGTTATGTGTATGTATTGATAGAGGTTTTGATTTATTTTCCATTGTATGTACTGCAACATCTTGTACTTTTTGAGAGAAAAAAGTATCCTTCTTATATCGTTCTCTAGATAAATCAATAACTTTGACTGTTACTTGTAACTGTTGAATCTCATACTTAAGGTGTTTATCTAGGTAAAATCTATCTATCAAAACCCTTAACAAGGACATAATTCTATGATCTTTATAATGGGCAACTTCTTCTTTTTAGCTCTACAAATACTTTCTCTATAGTCATCCCATAAGGTATACAAAATTTCATGAATTGTTGGTGGGCCATCTTTTGGGATGACTTCTTTGGTTCATCTCGTACGACATCATTTTCTGATGTCTTCAAAATAGAGTCGCTAGCCTCCTTGAAAAAGGGAGACAATATCAGAGGTTTAAAGGGAAAGCACCATTTTCCTCGTTGTTCGACCTTCCCTAACAAAGTCACCAAAAATCTATTTGTGTACAAATTTGTCCCTTTTTTGAATGATAAAATGAAACCCTCTATGCCCCATTGATAGAGATAAATATGCAACAACCAGTTGAAGAAATTGCTAATTAAATTAGGAACATTCCTCTGAATTTTATAAGTACAACTCCCTCTTATGATATATTTGGGGTTTTTATGGGGTATGCCTTTAACCAGAAAGTAGAAAAGGCAAACATGAAAGCAAAAAAAAGGAAAGTATAGGGCTGATAATAAAATAAACAGGTGACTAAAAGTCCTCCCACTCATTATACATGATAAATAGCCACATAAAAATGACAGATGTCCTTCCCAGATGATGTAGATGAATCAACACTCAAAGTTTTGTAAATACATACATCCATAATATAATAGGTAGATGGATTCAAAGACTTGATTTGTAAATCTCAAATTAAATACTAATCAAAAGGACATGCATGAATACAAAGCCTCAAACAGTTCCCCATTCTTACAATCACATTCAAAAGCACAAAGTCTTCATTTTCCATATACAAAATTATGCTTCTAGAAAGAAAACATACTATCAATTTCCATAACTTAAATTAAAAACACATCGAAATGATAACTGATTGATTCTCACATATGCATCAAAGTTTAAGGGGGATCAGTCTTTTAACTTTATTCCTCTATCTATAACTATATATAAAAGGAAATAGATTCCTAAAGATAATGGTTTCTTGGATAGAACCGTTTTTACTAAAGAAAAACTGAAAGCTACCTTAAAGCACACATGACATTAAAAGAGTTCACAATTCAAAGCCAAAACTGGAAATCTATCCTGACTATTCTAATAGATACTCAAATGATGGGTGGAGTAGGATTCATTCACATGTCAAGTTCCCTCTCATGTCTTTTGACTTTCTACTCTTCCTCTTGAAACACAAAAATCACTCACATGTATTCAGCATAGCTGCTCTTGAATTGCCAAGCCAAGTTTGTTAGCCCAATAAGTATGTCTTCCCGTGGATTTTAGGTGAATTCTATATCTGGCTATATTATTGGTGTGGGAATGTCTCCTTGAAGTACCATTTTTAGCACTTGATTGTTGGACCAATTTCCTGGATTTCTGGCTGTAGTAATTTCCTCTTGTAATTGGTGATTGTGATTATCAACTTGCCTTTTTATCTTTCCTAGCAACATCACTGTCTCTTTATACCTTGCAAAACAAGTTTGTTGTTTCCATGCAAGAGCATATAATCTGAGGATAATATATTCTTATTCTTTTTTGGGCCAATTCAAATTAGGGTTAACTATAGTAATCCTCGAGTTATCTTTTGATTTATGCATGGATAGACTTATCTGGACTCTTATATGATGTTTTGACTTATGATTATGACTCTATCTATATTTCAGATGTTTATGATGATGCTAAACACTTCACATGGACATATGATATATGATGGCTTATATAGATGATGATATCTATCATTGATTATTATTATGATGATGGATTCATATTTGATGATCTCTATATGCACTTGTTATCTAGAGGGATTATATTGCTCATGAGATTTTGATGATGTTGTGGTTAAGCTAACCCTATTTTATGATCATGATGTTTGAACTGATGCTAAGTGATTATAATTGTTTTCTAGTGTCTTTGCGATAGGGATGATGTCATATCACTCATTGCAAGTAGGATATGGTGTTGTGATTCTCTTTCACTTGCTTGCGTATTTATGATATATTATTATACATGTTGTATCATGGATTGGTGTTTGCAAGATTGTAGGTACTAGACATCGACTCCACCTAGTTTCACAGGTCTGAGCGTGTCTTAATCCCAATGACAAGTTGATGGAGATGGCATGAGTTCCCTCTATACACTCTAGGCTTAAGTTGTCATTCCTTGTCAGTCAGTTGTCTTGCCGTGCTAGCATGTTGTGTTGTGGTCTTTTTGTGGAATTGTGAGTATTTAGTTATTTATTTAATTTATATTTGATTAATATAGTTTATTAATGCTAATTTAATTTATTATTAAGTTCGGTTAATTAAATATTATTGGGTGATTTATTATTATTTGATTTATGCCTTGTGGATTTAATAGTTTGTATTTATTTATTTATATATTTGGTTTATTGATTTATTGTTTAATTAATTAATTATTTGATTGATTATTTGTTATTTATAGTTTATATTTAATTGTCTTTATATTTATTTAAGGCTTTTATTTTATTATGGTTTTATCTATACTTATGGCTTTATATTATATTAGTGGCTTTTTATTTATTAATTGCCCTTGGTTTATTTATTGGTGGGCTCTAGTTTATTTATTCTTTTGATTTTATATTATTAAATAATATCTCTTGTTACTGCATGTGGGTAAAATAAATATATTATATAACTTACCTACCCATTACGATTATTGGCTAAAAAGCCTTGGAAAAATAAAATGTCATATTTGGGGAGGGTAGGTAGATTATATTGTATTTTAGAATATTTTGATTGGCAAACTATTGGCTATAGTTTTTGAATGAATTCTTATTTATTCAGTCATCTGTGCATTTTGTTGGGTTAGCATTTCTGGACTTTCTTCTGCGTTTTGATTTCTTGACTAGAGATTTTGGTTTCTTAGCTTGTTTGGATTTGGATTGTGGATTGCGCTTCATCAGCTTCATTTGCCATTACTTCTGATTTCCAGGTTGGTTGATCTTTTCCTCTGTTGTTTTATCTTCTAGAAAAGACTGTTTACACCGTGTGTTTTTGAAAGATTGCATTCAGGAGATTGGGATAGAACTATTGAAACAAATCAATTTAATATTATATTGTATAGTTTTGGGGAAATTATTTATCCAGATTTGAGTTTTTCCATGTGTGATTCCGGATCTGCTTCTATATGTTTGAGCATTTCCTTTGGTTTCTAGATTGCTTTGTTGTGAGGGTGAAGCTTGCATTTTATTGCCTTGATTTAGAACCACATTTGTCATTCAGAGGATTCATATTACTCTCTATGAGCTATTTATTTTCTTGTCATTGCTGAAAAATCTATTATGAGAACTTTGTTTTATTCCATATGTTGATCTCTTCTTGAGTTTAGACTATTCTCATGGTTCTTAACTGTCGCATATAGAAAATGCGCTATTATTTAATGTATGCGCTAAAACTTTGAGTAAAGGAGCTATTTCATGTTATGAATGTGCTATACTATTATGTGTATGCACTATTCTATTGAGGAAAAGTGCTGCACTAATGGGTGTATGCGCTAATTTGCCCTGTAATCGGGTTTTTGACAGTTTTGCTCTCTTGGGTTGATTTTCTCAGTTCTGTTTTTTGTACTAGAGGCTTATGATGATGTTTTCTGAGATTTTACAAAACTGTCTATGATCAGAATTGTTTATTCTATTGTATTATGGATCCAACAAGTTGATCTAGCCTTGTCGTAGAGGATGTTATGATACTCCAGCGAGTTGAGATGCTTTGCTATTGAGGATTATGTACATGATTTGTTCCAGCGAGTTGACGAGCCTCGTTGTTGAGGGTTTATTTTTATATGTTGTTGATTTGGATGGTTTTATGCACTACTTAATGTGTGAGATCTTATTGAGGCTCTTGTTTATTTATAATGGCATTGTTGGCATCTTGGCTATTGGATTGCATTGTTGATTAGTCTTATCATATGGATTCTTTATTGATGTTGCATTTGAGCCTCCTTGTTATTGCTATTATATTTTCCTTGAGATATTGGAACATGATTAGGGGGAGTGGGATTTCATGTGATGATCGAGGTAATGAGAGATAGACTATTAGGAGGTTAATATTAAGGATGCTTAGAGTCTAGACCACCAGGGCACATTGAAAGTTTTCCTTGATTTAAATAAGTGATAACATTAATAATTAATTAGATGGGTTCGGTAATTAGGATTCATCTAAACTATATAATAATGGATTCGTGCTCAAAGACTTAGTCCTAGGGAGGATGTTTTAGGATAAGCTTGGGAAGGCTATTGTGATGGAAAGTCAATCTCCCTTGTTTTCTCAAAGGTTGAGATGGCTCCACATGTTGGTGTAGGAGCACCTAGTGAAGCTCATGAAACACTTCATCAAATTTCGGTTAGAAATGGCCTATGTTGGTCTCAATTGAATAATGAACCTTTTTTATGTCCAAAAGGTGTGTTTTGTGTGTTTAAGTGTCCTTTGTGTATTAGTTTTGTTGTTTTTTGAGTTTTTGGTCAATTTTTGACCTCATATGCTTTGTAAGCCTATAATGGTTAAAATGTGGAAATATGGTCAAAAATCATTATAACCGAAATGGCCTATGTTGATCTCAATTGAATAATGAACCTTTTTTATGTCCAAAAGGTGTGTTTTGTGTGTTTAAGTGTCCTTTGTGTCTTAGTTTTGTTGTTTTTTGAGTTTTTGGTCAATTTTTGACCTCATATGCTTTGTAACCCTATAATGGGCAAAATGTGGAAATATGGTCAAAAATCATTATAAAGCCTTGATAGGAATTGAAACATGTTTTTATGGTCCTAGAAAACCATTTCACATGGTAGAGTTGAGTCTATTTGGCTCACAAGTAAAAAATGCTCATTATACCAAAAATTGTCAAAGTTGTCAAGCAACATTTTGACAATTTTTGGAAAATATGTAAAAATAAGGCAAAAGGTGGTTATTGGTCTGTACCTGGGAATGATTTGTGTGGTGAGTTTATATTTAAAGCCTCACACAACTTTTTATCAGGTTGGCATTCGAAAACAAGAAGAATTAAATACAAAAACTAAGAATTTTGTCACTTTTCTTGCATTTTTGCTCCATATGCTATAGCAGTCCGTACTTCCTAAGAATTTGGCTATACTGTTTTCATTTGGGTAGTTGTGCCATGTTGTGTTAAGTATTTATCACCTTGGTTTGTGTGCTGGTTTGAATTTTTAACATTGTATCAAAATTATTTTGTTTTAGCCCTGTTCTCGGTTGAGTAAGGGTTTGGCTTCAACAATGGAAACAACTTGATTTTCTTTGGCTCTTTCTCCATGGCCTCTGAGAGTAAAGTTTATGTACATAGGCTTCTTGTATATACATGTTTTTTTTTATGACAATGACAAAGAAAATGTTTTTTGTTGCTTACTAGGCAAGCTCCTATAGCCTGACTAGTGAATTTTCATGGTGTAAAACAAAGCTTCTTTGCAAACCCCCACCAAGTGGACCTCATTTTCAGTTTCCTAAGGTGGAATGAAGTTTGGACAGAGATTTTAGACCAATTGGGAGGATTTTTAAGTGAATAGTTTGTTGGAAATGCATTTTAAGTAGCCAAAGTATTGAATATAGTAGTTTTTGAGCACTTTTCCTCTTGAAACTTGGTTGCGCATCAAGTGTTTGTCTTTATGCTTGCAGGAAAGGAAGTTGTAAGGATTCATAATGATAGTAAAGACATTATCAAAATATTTTATGGTCTGAAGAAGAGTTTGGAATGGTGATAAGGTGTTTGAAGACTCAAAACCCTTGAAAACCCTTGTTTTTAGGCACATTTATAGGACAACAGTTGTACAGTCTTGTCAGACCTCCTCATAGCATAAAATTGAAAGATATACATAAAGGATATCCAGATATGCAATGGTTTTATGAAGTGTTTTGGTAGTTTGTGGAGTTATAAGCGTTTTAGCAGTTTTGGAGGGCTAATTGGGGCTCTTTCCTTGTAGCCCTGTTTTGAGTTTTTCTTTAAATCGTGTAAGAAAACAATTGAATAGATCACCAAACCAAGTTGAAATAAGCCTAATAGGATGTTATAAAATTTACTAGACCTCCTACAACTCTTGGTGAGAGATTTTGGTGTTTGGAGCTAAGAAGCAAAGTTGCACTTTTGTGAGTCTTGAGAGCAAGTATGAATGAAGATAAGAACTAACATGGTAGGAAGATCTCAGGGTTGGTATGAAGCATAGAGAAGGAAAGACATCAAAGAATAAGTACCTAAACAAGTGGAAAAACCTTCAACAATTACCTTTGAGGGAACTTTCAAACCAAATTGATTACAAACACACAACTTGAGCCAATTTTTGAGTATCTCCCTATCATAGTGGTATCAGAGCAAGAAGTAAGTCTTGGGTAGAAGTGAGTAGTTTCAAGATGAAAACCAATGCTGAGTTAGCCAGGAAGGTAGAATACCAAGAAGAGGAAAATAGAGCACTAAGGGAGAGATTGGAGCGGATAGAGATAAAACTAGTTTCAGTAGAGGTCAGGACTGAAGAAGTGAGTGATAAGGTAGGAGATAAGGGCAATTTGGTAAGAATAGAAGATGAGATCCCTATACCTGACCCTCTTCTTGAACAAGAACCTTTCTTGAATTCTTTGAAATCATTGAGTGGCAAAACCTTAGAAGGTTTATCCCTTTTTAGTGGCAAGATGGATCTTGATTTAGTCATGGAGTGGATTGAAGGCCTGGAGAATCACTTTGAATGTGATGGGGTGACATAGGCCCAGAAGGTGAAGGTATCTAAGTGTAGGTTAAGAGGGGCTGCCTTAACATGGTGGAAGTTCATTCAAACTAAGAGAGAAGAAGAGGGGAAACAACCTATAGCAACCTGGAAAGGAATGGTATCTAAGGTCAAGGAAACCTACATAGCAAATGATTATGAAATCCAACTACATAAGAAGAGGCAAAATTTGAGGCAAAAGGAGTTAGATGTGAACAACTATACAAAGGAGTTTCAAAGACTATGTTTGAGGTCAAAGGTTGTGGAAGATGAGAACATAAAAGTTGTAAGATATCTCAATGGCTTGAGATGGAATATACAAGAAGAGTTGAGTTTTTTGTGTCCCAATACAGTGCATAAGTGCTACCAACTAGCACTCAAAGTGGAAGAGAAAAGTGGGAATAATCAAGAACAAAGAAACAAAGGCAGAGGTAGGGGAAGAGATGGTAGATGCCATAGAGGCAATTTTTGGTGGAAGAGGAGCTGATCAAAGGTCCCAAGGAGAGTCCAAAATTATAGAGCAAAGTGGGGATTCTTATAGCAAGAGTAGCTATAGAGGAAGGGGATCTATCAACCCAAGAAGAGGTAGATCTAGTGGACCAGGAAGAGGGTCCTACTTCTCCACCATGAAGTGTTACAATTGCCAAAAGTTGGGTCATCCCACCTATAGATGCCCTGAGAAATATTATTCATCTCAAGGAGGTGAAAGAAGAGTGACATATGTGCAAGAAGATGTAGCAAGCGATAAGACACAAGAAGTGAGTTTAGCTTCAGAAGATGGGGAAAGTTTAATGATGAGAAGAGTCTTGATTAAGGAGCCAAACAAAGAGGAACCAACTCAAAGAAGCTCTTTATTTAGAATCAAGTGCAATATCATGGGTAAGGTTAATAGAGTGGTGATAGATTTAGGGTCTACAAACAATATTGTGTTAGAGGAAGCAACAAATAAATTTAAATTGGAGAGAGTTCCACATAGTAGTCCGTATAAGGTCACTTGTCTCAACAAGGAAAAGCATGTGGTGGTGAATGAACAAGCTTGAGTTGAAATCACAATAGGTAGTTATAAGGATAAAATCCTATGTGATATACTCCCAATGGATGCTTGCCACCTACTTCTGGGTAGGCCATGGCAATTTGATAGAAAAGCCATTCATAATGGTGAGAAGAACTCTTATTCCTTTCAAAAAGATGGAGTCACATATAAAATCCAGTCCTTAAATGATGAAGGAGAGGGCAGCAAGTCCAAAAACCCAAATGCCTTATTTGTGAGTGAAAAAGAGTTCATAAACACTCTTGAAGAGGGTGAAGGAGTGGGATTCACTCTCATAGTGAAACCAAAGGAAGAAAAGAAAGAAAAGAAGGATCAAATACCTCATGAAGTGCAGCAAATACTAGACAACTTTAAAGAAATCATAAGTGATGGAGCACCAACAACCCTACCACCTACTAGAGCCATAAGCCATCAAATTGACTTCATTCTAGGAGTCTCATTACCCAACAAAACAACCTATAAGATGACTCCATAACAAAATAAAGAAGTGTCTAGACAAATACAAGAGTTGTTAGATCAAGGTTTGATAAGGAAGATCATAAGTCCTTGTGCCGTACCTACAGTGTTAGCACCAAAGAAAGGAGGAACATGGAGGCTATGCACAGATTCAAGAGCCATTAACAGAATCACTATCAGATATAGATTCCCTATCCTAAGGATTGAAGATTTGATGGATTGCTTGGGAGGTGCAAAAATTTTCACAAAGATTGATCGCAAGAGTGGTTACCACTAGATTAGGATGAAGGAAGGTGATGAGTGGAAAACAAGCTTCAAAACTAATGAAAAACTTTATGAGTGGCTTGTTATGCCATTTGGTCTCACTAATGCTCCTAGTACATTCATGAGACTCATGAATGAAGTGCTTAAAGATTTTATTGGTAAATTTTTTGTTGTATACTTAGATGATATCTTGATTTTCAGTAGAATGAAAGATGAACATCTAAAACATCTTAAATTTGTATTGCAACAATTGTATGATGAGCAACTAACAATAAACTTGGAGAAGTGTGAATTTATGAAGCAGGAACTAGTGTATCTTGGTTTTGTAGTTTCAGGTGGAGACTTGAAAATGGACACATCAAAGGTGGAAGCCATCACCAATTGGCCAACACCAAAAACAATAAGTGGAGTGTGAAGCTTTCATGGTTTGGCACAGTTCTACAAGAATTTTATAAGGGGATTCAGTGAGATTTGTGCACCTACGCTAGATACTATTAAAGGTGGAGTCAAGACAAAGTTTCAGTGGACCAAAGAGGCTAATAAGGGGTTTTAACTCTTGAAACAAAAGGTAGCTACACAACCAGTACTCATTCTTCCTAGTTTTGATAAGTTGTTCACTATTAAATGTGATGCAAGTAACATAGTAGTTGGTGCTATTTGAGTCAAGATAATAGACCAATAGCTTTCTTTAGTGAAAATCTCAATGATGCAAAAAAGAAGTATTCATTCTATGATCTTGAATTGTATGCTCTTGTCCAAGATCTTCAAAAATGGAGGCACTATTTGCTGCCCAAAGAGTTTGTTGTTTACACAGATAATCAAGCTCTTAGTTTTTTGAATTCACAAGATAAGTTGAGTCATAGACATGTTAAATGGGTTGAGTACTTGCAATCATATATATTTTCCATTAATCATAAGAAGGGACAATGTAATAAAGTAGTAGATGCTTTGAGTAGAAGGCTACTAACAATGCAAGAAGTGCAGATTCAGAGTATTGGAGTTGATTGCTTCAAGGATTTGTATCCAAATGATGAAGATTTTGCAGCCATTTACAAGGTTTGTCAAGAATTTCAAAACCATTTTCATAGTGAATATGTTGACTTTACCTTGCAAAATGGTTTGTTGTTTAGAGGTGGATAGTTGTGTGTTCTCAAACGCTAAAAGAGGGAAAATATGATCCAAGAGAAGCACAATGGGTGTTTGAGTGGTCATTTTGGTCTAAACAAGACATTGGAACTTGTGCAACATTTCTACTATTGGCCAAGAATGCAAAGGGATATCAGGAGGTATGTTGAGCAGTGTATGGTTTGCCAAAAGGAAAAAGACACATTTACCAATGCTAGTCTTTATCAACCATTACCCATTCCTACAAGGCCATGGGAATGTGTGAGTATGGATTTTGTGGTTGGTTTACCAAAAACAAAGCTTGGTTTTGATAGCATTTTTTGTTGTTGTTGATAGATTTAGAATGACACATTTTGTTCCTTGCAAAACTACTCATGATACTAGTCACATTGCACATTTGTTTTTTAAAGAGGTTTTTTGAATCCATGGTTTGCCTATTAGTATTATTTCAGATAGAGATGTCAAATTCCTTGGACATTTTTGGAAAACTCTTTGGAAAAGATTGGGTACTAACTTGTCTTTTGGTTCAACCTATCATCCCCAAACTGATGGCCAAACAGAGTTGGTCAATAGGACACTTGGTAACCTCTTAAGGTGTTTGACAAAAGAGTATGGACAGAGTTGGGATTAGATTCTTCAGCAAGTAGAGTTTGCCTACAATGACAATGTCAACAGGTCTACTGGTAAGAGTCCTTTTGAGATAGTGTATGGTATGCACCCAAGGGGTGTTATGGAGTTGAGAAACCTTGGTAATGTGCAACAAAGAAGTGGTCAAGCTGATGATATTTCTCAGTCTATGAAGGAGGGTCATGATCAAGTAAAGCAAGCTCTCCAAGATGCCTCACAGAAGGTCAAAGCTAGAGTTGATGCAACAAGGAAAGATGTACAATTTTCAGTTGGTGACTTTGTGATGGTGCACTTGAATAAGTCCAAACTTCAAAAAAGAATTCCCAACAAACTCCAAATGAGGAGGATAGGTCCTTGTAAAGTTTTGGCTAAGTATGGCTCTAATGCTTATAACATTGATTTGCCTAATGATGTTGCATTGTCTCCTATCTTCAATATTGCAGATTTGGTTGCATACAAAGGGCAGTTTCTGAAAAAGGATGAGAGAGTTTCAGATGTTCACAAATCACTTTCAGACCCACCTCTTCCTTCTACACCCATGCTTCAAGCTGAAAAGGTTTTGGATTCTAGGATTCTCAAAAAGACTCGGCATCAAGTCTATATGGAGCATTTGATCAAGTGGAGGAACAAACTAGATTCCAAGGCTACTTGGGTACCTGAATCAGACTTTCTTTAGTCTGGAATTGATCCCTCATTGGTTCCAAACTGAGTCACTTGACTTCTTTGTCTTTGGGGGAGTATGGTGCAGGAGCACCTAGTGAAGCTCATGGAGTACTTCATCAAATTTTGGTTTGAAATGGCCTATGTTGGTCTCAATTGAATAATGGACTTTTCGTATGTCCAAAGGGTGTGTTTTGTGTGTTTAAGTGTCCTTTGTGTCTTAGTTTTGTTATTTTTTGTGTTTTTGGTCAATTTTTGACCTTTTATTCTTTGTAAGCCTAGAATGGGCAAAATGTGGAAATATGGTCCAAACTCTTTATAAAGCCTCGATAGACATTGAAACATGTTTTTAGGGTCCTAGAAAGCCATTTCACATGGTAGAGTTAAGTCTATTTGGCTCACAAGTAAAAACTGCTCATTATACCAAAAAATGTCAAAGTTGTCAAGCAACATTTTGACAATTTTTGGAAAATTTGTAAAAAATAAGGCAAAAGGTGGTTATTGGTCCATACCTGGGCATGATTTGGGTGATGAGTTTCTATTTAAAGCCTCACACAACTTTGTATTAGGTTGGCATTTGAAAACAAGAAGAATTAAATACAAAAACTAAGAATTTTGTCACTTTTCTTGCATTTTTGCTCCATATGTTATAGCAGTCTGTACTTCCTAAGCATTTGGCTGTACTATTTTCATTTGGGAAGTTGTGCCATGTTGTGTTAAATATTTCTCACCTGGGTTTGTCTACTGGTGTGAATTTTTAACATTGTATCAAAATTATTTTGTTTTAGCCCTGTTCTCTGTTGAGTAAGGGTTTGGCTTCAACAATGGAAGCAACTTGATTTTCTTTGGCTCTTTCTCCATGGCCTCTGAGAGTCAAGTTTCTGTACATAGCCTTCTTGTATATACAAGTTTTTTTTTGATGGAAATGACAAAGAAAATGGTTTTTGTTGCTTACTAGGCGAGCTCCTATAGCCCGGCTAGTGAATTTTCATGGTGTAAAACAAAGCTTCTTTGCAAACCCCCACCAAGTGGACCTCATTTTTGGTTTCCTAAAGTGGAATGAAGTTTGGATAGAGATTTTAGACTAGATGGAAGGATGTTTCAATAAATATTTTGTTGGAAATGCATTTTGAGTAGCCAAAGTGTTGAATACAATGGTTTTTGAGCACTTTTCCTCTTGAAACTTGGTTGCACATCAAGTGTTTGTCTTTATGCTTGTAGGGAAGGAATTTGGAAGGATTAATAATGATGGTATAGACCTTATCAAAATATTTGGTGGTCTGAAGAAGAGTTTGGAATGGTGATAAGGTGTTTGAAGACTCAAAACCCTTGAAAGCCCTTATTTTTAGGCACATTTATAGGACAACAGTTGTACAGTCTTGTCTGACCTACTCATAGCATAAAATTGAAATATCTCCATAAAGGGTATCAAGATATTTAAGGGTTTCATGAAGTGTTTTGGCAGTTTGTGGAGTTATAAGCGTTTTAGCAGTTTTGGAGGGCTAATTGGGGCTCTTTCCTTGTAGCCCTGTTTTGAGCTTTTCTTCAAATCGGGTAAGAAGACAATTGAATAGATCATCAAACCAAGTTGAAATAAGCCTAATAGGATGTTAGAAAATTTCCTAGACCTCCTACAACTCTTGGTGAGAGATTTTGGTGTTTGAAGCTATGAAGCAAAGTTGCACTTTTATGAGTCTTGAGAGTAAGTATGAATGAAGATAAGAAATAACATGGTAGGAAGAGGCCAAGGTTGGTATGAAGCATAGAGAAGGAAAGACATAAAAGAATCAGTACCGAAACAAATGGCAAAACCTTCAACAATTACCTTTGAGGGAACTTGCAAACCAAATTGATTACAAACACACAACTTGAGCCAATTTTTGAGTATCTCCCTATCACATGTCTATCAAGATGATGCCCTTCTTTGTGAGAATAGCATGCAAAGACATGTCTACCAGGGTGGGCTCCTTCTTTGTGAGGATATCATGTGACATGGCACTCCACTCCTACATGTGTCCTTGATCCTTGGCTTTTGAACTTGCCTTGATTATTGGTACACCTTTGGGAGTTTCTATCTTTTATGATTAGCCATGTGTTGTGTTGGCTTATGCTTGAGTTGTATCTTGTTGTGGCATTGGTATTGTTGAGTCTCTTTGGTTGCTAGGTGTTAGCCTAGGTCTAGAGTGTGTGTGGGACCTTGTGCCATTTCCTAGCATGGGGGGTGGTTCCTTTGGTTCCTCATGGTCAAGTGGTTTGATGCCTTTATCCATTGGGATGTTCTTTATTGGATGCTTCATGCATGGATGTGGATTCATGTATCTTCATCTTATGGATGGATATTGTAGCGGATGAA
This sequence comes from Cryptomeria japonica, assembly GCF_030272615.1. NCBI lineage: Eukaryota > Viridiplantae > Streptophyta > Pinopsida > Cupressales > Cupressaceae > Cryptomeria > Cryptomeria japonica. Next base: position 342,077,160 of record NC_081410.1, read on the forward strand.
TGTATTTATTCATACAATATATATTATTATGGATATCATGGGGTTAGTGTAATTTTAATATGTTCTTGAGAGATATGCTCCTTGATGGAATAGGATAATGGATATTTATTGTAGATGATGCTTTAGGATATGGTTTATGATATTTGTAAGAGATGATATGATGTATCATAACATATCTTGAGTTTGTTTCATCAATGGAAATAATATTATTGGAATAATTGTGGTGTACACAACATTATGTGCATGTAAGATAATAAAGAAAGGATTAGTAAAGTGATTAGTATAATTTGAAATGGATTAATGGTGTTAGAGGGAATGAATAAATGGAAATTAGGAACATTTGGATTTGGTGTTCTTAAAATTAATCTAATGGGAAATTGATTAGAGCTGCATTATTGATGTATGCATTCATGATAGAAGGTTTAGAAGTAACTTTACATATGTTTCATGGAAAGAACAAATGATAATGGTTTGAATGCATTGAATTGTGATAGTGATTACAATGTTAATGTTTATGTTAGTAGTGTAAGTAATGACGTTGAGATACCTTAGGGAAGATCAATGTGATATTGTGTTTATTTCTGCTTGCATTGATAAGTCATGTGAACATGCTTAATGTTCATGTAGATGTGTGCATATTGTGTTAATGAATGATTAATGCATATGAGTAGATGGTAATATGTGTAGCTTTAGATTATGTTTAATTTTTGTTTTATCTCTATTAGTATGCTAATTTTCTTCATTTCTCTAGGGTATTTTGGTGGGCATTATAGACCAACTTCGAAGATCATAATGAGTAAGTGGAAATATATTAAATACCTACTACAAGAAAAGACCTCAATAAATGCTATAACTCGTGCCACCACCTTTGCATGTCTTTCACCCTTTAATTAGCCATTACAAAGATGTACATGCAAATCTTCATAGGATTAGGTCTTGGAAAGAGTGTAATGCACAATGATCGACAAGTTAAAGATTTCAAAGCATGATTGCATAAGTTCTTGAATCCTCTGATATACCAATGCCATTATGACTCCTCATTACTTAGTATGACGCATTTATTTCAGAGGAGTATTGACCACTTGGAAAGTTTGGGCACTTGATTGTCAGTGGAAGTGATGTCAAAATTCATGATTTGACTGATCAATCGATAGGTGTCGGTAATTACTACAAGGTCGGGTATTTAAAGAACCTAATAACTTTAGAGACTGTTCTGAATTACTAAGTTTCACCGACCATCACTTGAGTTGGCACAAAGACAAAAGGAATTGAGGAATCAACCTTCTAAGGAATTTTTGAAGTAATAAAGCTTGGTTTCAAGGTGGGGGGTTAAGGGCCAATAGTGCAACATATGATGCCTATGAGATAAGTTTCAAGGTTGGAGGTGGAGGATGAAAAATTGGCATGGGGGAAGGGGAAACAGATATATACATTTATCTTTCTCACAAAGTTATTATTGCTTGATCAGATAAATCATTCTTCTTTTAAGTTGATTTACTTTTCTTGTTGAACACATCATAGGACTGAGAGTGGGGGGTGAATCAAGTTGTACCTTAAACAACATAATTATAATCCTTTAAATTTCAAACTACAATTATCTTATCTTTGTAAATATGAAACATGAAAGCACAAAGAACAACATACACAAGAACACCAAATTTATGTGGAAAACCCAAGAAAGAAAAAACCATGATGAGAATCACATTCACAATATGAATAATTGATTACAATGTTTTATACTCAAGACCAAGGAGCTCACTACACTTGATTGGACTTGAAAATTAAGGTGCACAACCTTGGGGTAGGATACAAAGAACTTGCAATATTGAGATGCACAATCTCAAGACAAGATACAAAGAGCTGCATAGGCTGCCAAATGACCAACCATCTTTAAGTAGGTACAAGGAATAATTAATTGTAATGAACAAGATCTCTTGATCATGAAACTATCCTTGAACCACTATGTCAAGTGAACAATATCATGACAAATGTCTTTAACTTCATTCACTATCTTAACACATTGTCACACTGAAGATATGACCATTAAAACTCATCACAAATTGAAGTTCACACTTTTGCTACTTAACTATCATTCACATTTAATTCACAACAATCCTTACACAAAATCACACAGCCAAACTCCCATTTATATAAGATTATATATTGAAACCCTCAATTGGGTTGGCCACAGACAAAGTATACATGAATTAAAAAAAGTCGGCCACCATGACCAAAAATACACAATGCAGTCCACTCTAGGAGATAAAGAGGACACAAAAACATCACAACACATCTTCCAAATTTTATTCCAATGAGCCACACATGTTAGAACATCCATCGAAGTCGACATCAACTGTAACATGTAGAACATTAATAAAACATGTTAATGAGTCATCCCAAATGCATCATCCAATGCAAAATACACAATGTGGATATATACATGCCACCGTGAAACCCATATCAACATTAAAGATCATCCTCCAATGCATATCTAGACCATAAGAACATGATCCAAATAAGATATCTCACATAAGTCAACTAAAGAGTAGCACAGTTGACAGCACAAACCAACACCAAAAAACTAAATTGGAACAGTACACATACCATATGAACACATTCTCTAAGCCTTAACACTTGAATCACCATAGTGGAGAAATGCAGAGAATTCTCTGGATTGGTTTTGATAGACAACCCCACTGTTAACAAAATGCCACAACCAACAACATCATATAAGCAATTGAGAACCTAAAATCATGAAAGTTAAACATCTACATAACATGGACATTATATCTAGAGCCACTAGCCATAAACATCAACAAATGGAGGAATGCAAATCATTCTTCCATAAAGACATTTAAATACTATTTCCTGCATATTGAAACTTCCACTGCACTAGCTTTCTAGAAACACCTTATACTTACTCAATGCCACCTTTAAATAACATAGTAACATCTAAACGCCCATTTCTAGACCATCTAGATCATCTACATAATTGAACAACAACAATGACAACACTAGTTAGGTTGACATTAATGAAAATGAGTTTGACATCAATGAGAAAACAATACAAGTTTCTAACAATCTCCCCCTTTGTCATTGATGGAAAAACTTGTACCACCAATCAAAAATAGACTCATTCAAATTGCATCTCTCTCCCACACTTGTTGTATCACTCTCCCCCACTTTGACATAAAGGACAAAGGGTGCAATACTATAAACAAAAACTTTATCCTTAACTGTAAAACTCTTTCCCCTTTTTAACTAAAACTCTGGTAACTACAATAGTCCCTTTGACGGGGATAACCACAACCTCCTCTACTCCCCCCAAGAGTAGCCACCACATGAATATAGGAGACAAAAAGGTAATCTATAATTATCCCCTTAGAAAGATGCACCATTTCTATGAATCTAGTTTGAAGGATGGGCAATGAACCATAACTTGTGTTGGAGATACTCAAAGGTATCCTTCACCAGTGGCTTGGTAAAGATGTTTGCAATATGATCCTTTGGAGGCACATACTCTAATCTGAATTCCTTTTCTGCAACCTTATCTCTTAAGAAATTATATTAGATAGAAATGTGTTGTCCTTGAATGTATTACCAGATTCCTTGAAATGTTAATTGCACTTGTATTGTCACACATAATAAGAAATTTCTCATCAACTTCACCTTGATATCTTTGAGAGTTTGCTTCATCCATATGACCTAAGTGCTACAAGATGTTATTGTAATATATTCTACCTCTATAGTAGATAATGATACCGAATCCTACTTTTTGTTCAACCATGAGACCAATCTGTCTCCCAAGAAAAATACATCACGACTTGTACTTCTTTTTTCATCTACACATCTGGCCAAACACCTACGCAAACCTTCAAAGTAAAATAATCATTTATCTTGTACTAAAAACAAAAATTTGGAGTCCCTTTCAAATGTCTAAATACCCTTTTCACTGCTTAAACATGTGATTGCTTTATATTAGTCTGATATATAGTAACTGTTGCATTTTGCTAAGATCAAGAGGTCAATGAAATGTACAAGATAGAGACATAATATGGGACAAGAATAAACTGTATTCTCATCAATAGAAAATGATCAATAATTGTTGTTACATACAATGTAGATGAGCCTGCTTATATAGGCAAGGCTAGGGATATGTATGAGCACACAAATATGACATGTGGCTCAATAAGAAACAAGGGTAGGTAGGAAATATGTGTGGGTAGGTAGGAGAAATAATATAATATTCCACATGAGGTGGATCACCCACCGAAGGTGGAATTATCACTCCACAATAAGTGGATATGATAGTGTAATAACAAGATCAACACCATAAGAGGTGGAATTTCTCCTACACACACTATCCCAATGTGACACAAACACCCAAGTGTCTCATATCCAAACTACTATGAAATGCATTATCCTAAGTAAACTTAAGTAAGTGTAATAATATCCATGATGAATAATTATTTACACCAACAGTAACCAAGCAAACAAAATGCATAATATCTGGCCTTGAAGTAGTCAAATACAATAACCCTCAAATCATAGATCTACATTGTTTCTGATCAACTTCTTAAGATCCATCAACCTTACTCAACATACAACTGGTATTCATAGGAGTTCCAATAGGTTTACAATCCTCCATACCAAACTTCTTCAACATCTCCTTAATATACTTGGTCCAAAAAATGAAAATACCTTCTTTGGATCGTGTCACTTGAAGACCAAGGAAAAATGATAACTCACCAACCATTGACATCTCAAATTACTTCTAAAATTCTTCAAAAAATATCTTACAAACACTATTGTCTCCTCCAAAAATGATATTATCCACATACACACCAATTATTAATAGTTAAGCACCTTCAATTTTTAAATAAAGATTACTATCTGTTGTAGCTTTCTTGAAGTTTTGCTACAATAAATATTTGTCCAACCTTGCATACCAAGCTTTGGGGGCTTGCTTGAGTCCATAGAGTGTCTTCTTGAGTCTGTAGACCATATTTGGATCTTTTGAGAATTTAAACCCATCTAGTTGTTCAATATACACCTCATCTTCAAGTTCTCCGTTCAATAATATTGACTTGAAATCCATCTGATACACCACAAATTCCTTATATGTAGCAAATGCAATAAACATCCTAATAGCTTCAATTCTAGATACTAGAGAAAAAGTCTCTTCAAAGTCTATACCTTCAATTTGTAAATAACATTTATAAACCATTCTTGCCTTGTTCCTTGTGACCTTTGCATCTTCATTCAACTTACTCTGGAATGCCCACTTTGTTTCTAACACATTCCTATCCACCGGTCTAGGTACCAATTTTGATGTTTGATTCTTTTCAATTTGATTCAACACCTTTTCCATAGCTTTCATCCAACCTTCATCCTTGCTAGGTTCTAAAAATGTTTTTGGCTCCATTTGAGACAATAAAATGTAATTTTTCTTGTTCACTAGTCTCACCAAGTCTTCTTCTTGTTTGAACTTGTTTGAACTTGTTTGTCATTGTCTTCAATGATCTAATTTTTGAATTGTTCATAATTTGTAGGTGTCTTAGATGCATGTTCAAGTTCCTTCTCTTATGCATTTATCTCTTAATTATCTTTTGGAACTTCATTCTCTTTTGCAACAATAGGATTATCTTCTATCTCAATCTCAGTTTTAGGTGCAACATGATTATATTTTTCACTCACTTTGACATTCATACTTTTTGTGATGAGGAAATTTAACTAACTATAATATTACTAATTAAGCTACCACAAACTCTAATATCCTACAATATTAACCAAAATCACCAATGAAACTAAATAACTGAGTAAACTACAATGCAAAACTCCCTACAAGTTACATTGTGTTCTATCAACTTCTAATCTTGTTATGATGTTTTCTCTTGGATTGCATTGCTTGTTTGCTACTCCAAGATGACAAAAGATGAATGAACTTTGTGGTATGCAATATGCAAAGATATGCGATATAACTAGATGAGAATGGTAAACAAATCTGCGGTGGATGAATGATATTTTCTGCTACAATGATACTAATGCTAAGCCAAAGGCACAGTTTTGATTGCTTAATTTCTCTATAATGCTCTATAATGCTTGATTGCTTGATTTCTTGAAAGTAACTAGTTTGTAATGTAGGAAAATGGATTCCTTATATAGATTTTTCAAGAGCAAATTCCTATGTGGAAAAGATAAATGGTTGAGAGCGAATCTTGATAAAATGAATGGCTGTGAAGAATTGGTTGGAATGTGAGAGAGAAAGGAGGAAGACGTTCCTCCTACATTGACATGATGGAGAACATAGTGGAAGGAGAATCCACATGGCAGGATGCTCACCTTGACCAAGGATGAAGAAGCCTAGAGATCTAGATAAATAAAATTTGGCATTAGGGGCCAAATTAGTATGGAAGTTATATAAAGAACCATCCTCCAAATAGGCCTCTATTTTGTTTGCTAAATACTTAGGTAATAGGCCTAGGGAGGTTCCTTTCATGGCTTCTTCACTTCCCAATGGGTCTGCAATTTGGAATTTCATGGTCAACTGTAGGTTTGTTATTCTTCTAGGCTTATCTTGGCTGGTGCATAATGGTAAAAAAACTAAGTTCTAGGAGGAAGTGTGGAATGGCTAATCTGCCTTGACTAGCATTAGGGACTAGTTGCCTCTTATGTCTTAGTTGCAGTCTTCTTGGGGAATTTATATGGTAGATTACTTTTATTCGAATTTGTCTGGGCCTTTGCCAATTGCAAGATGGAAATCTGTTGAATCCTTTCCTGTGGGGAAAGATATTAAGTCAACATATATTGAGGAATTGAACAAGTATCAGATTTTTTTCTCAGAAAAGGAGGATGAGCTACTCTGGATTCACTCTAAGTTAGGAGGGTATTTAGTTAAAGATGGTTATAGGTTTTTATCTTCTAGTAGTATGGGGTAATCCTAGCCCCTTAGGATTTTTTGGCATGTAGCCTGTCTTCCAAAAGGAGGTGCTTTTGCCTGGTTGGTTGTCCAGGATAGAGTTCTCACTAGTATGAGATTAGATAGACTAGGGATTATTGTTATCTTCCCTTGTGTGTTATGTGGGTATTTTTTGAAATCAGTTGATCACCTTTTTGTCTGCTGTCCTTTTGCTTTGGATTGTTGGTACTGGCTTTTTGGGAAGTTAAATTGGTATGCGACCTTATGTGGGGATATCCTGTCCTAGTTTAGGAGTTGTCCTTCTTTGTTTACATCCTCTTTTATGCTTTCTTATGGGACTTTGCCCCTTCTATCCTAATTTAGAATGTTTGGCTAGAGAGGAATAATAGAATTTTTAGAAAAAAATCTTCCTCTTTGGATGATGTTCTTTTTTTTATATAGAAAAATCCATCTCAGAAACTACATTGTCATATATTTATAAAGGATTGGATTCTCGTTGCTCTTTTTCCTCTTGGGATAGTTGGATTATGAGGCATTGGCAGATCTTGCAATTACTCCCCTCTCAGGGTGCCATTTCTAGGAGCGTGGTTTCTAAAAATAAAAGAAAGGAGGCTAAATGGTTGCCACCCCCTAGATCTATGTACAAGTTGAATTTTGATGGTACCTCGAGAGGCAAATCAGGTAACTATGGCATTGGTGTGGTTGTTACTGATGATGGTCTCAAAATTGTCAAGGCTAGGTGCAAATGTATTCCAGATGGGACAAATAATATGGCAAATTTTCATCCACTTTCTTTTGGTCTAGATTTGTTGATTTCCTTGAATATTAGAGATGTTGTGATTGAAGGAGATTCGATGGTGGTTTTTTATGTTGTGGTAATAGAACTTGGGATTCTTGGCATCTACAATATTGGTTAGATAGAATTTTGTCGCAGCTTCAAATTTTTAACTCAAACTCTATTTCTCATTTCTACAAAGAAGCTAATTATATTGTAGATTTTATGGCTAATAAGGCCATAGATGAGAATATACAATCATTGGATGATGTAGTTGTATGTGATCCGCCTCCATTACTCGAATAATCTTAGTGCTTAGTTGAGGTGCATTTTTAGGTAACTTTAGGTCTAATTATGGGTTTTGTTTTGGTATTGTGGATTCTCATCCTTGCAAGATTTGATGCGACCTTGCACTTTATTTGAGATCATTAATATGTATGTGCATTTAGTGACTTTGAGTACAGAGCTTGTTCTATTTGTTTATTTTATGCCATTAGAGTTAAATTCTTATTGGTGATTTAAAGGAGGGTGTTGGCCAGACTATAGTCTGCGAAGTGATGTGGTGTTGGTGTATGTGTAATGATTATGTGCATTTAGTGTTCTTGAGTACGAAGCATGCTCTAGTTGTTTACTTGATGCCATTAGAGTTACATTCTTATTGATGTTTTAAAGGTGGATGTCTGCTAGACTATTATTTGCAGAGTGATATGATGTAGGTGACGTCTCATATCCAAATTGGGTATGTGTAATGATTATCCCTTGTCAAGGTGCTATGTGATATTCCTTGTACGAATCACTGCTTGGGATGGGCTTTCCTTGATTGGTTTTTAGGTAGTTTACTTTCATGATTACTTTTACTTGGATTCGGGTGGTGTGTATGCTTAAGGTAAGTTGTTGGTATGGGTCATGTGTTAAGGTTCATGTGTCTTTACTAGTTTTTTGGTACTTGGATTTCAATGTGATGGCAAGCTCATGTGGTTTATTGATTTATGGTGGTAAGAAGTTTGTAAATTATGATATGTCATTTCAAATTCTCTTTCATGTGCTTCTTGGCTCTATATATTATGATTTTTGTTCATTTTTGTTTTGGTCCTTTATGTTTTTGATGTCTTCTTATAGTGCAAGTTATAGAATTGTCCTGCCCTCTAAACTCTGTGATTTTTAGGATAGTCATGCCTTCGATGATGAAAAGCTTGGTAGGTTGTTTAATTTACGTCCTCTAGATGTTTCTCTTGCTATTCACAAGGTGGGGGCAGGCAGTGATTGGTGGAAAATAGTAATTGTTTTCTTGTTGAAGTGGCTTCTCAGTTTGTTACTAGTTGTATGGATTTGCTTATGGATGCTGCTTTGGTTCGGGCATTATCAAACACATTCCCGTACTCCTCTTTCTATTTTTCTCCTGATTTGGATAGTGCTTTGTCTTCTTATCATTTTAACTTTGGTGACTTTCCTTATGCTATTTTTTTATCTCTTCATCAACTTCTATCTAATGGTTGGCATGGTGAATTACTTTCTGTAATTAGAGGAGGGTTGATTTCTGATAACTATGATGATATTGTGTTTACTTTTGAATTTTTCTTAGATCATGTGTCATCAGTTACTTTGTCTATTGCTTTGAATGTTTTTATAGGATTGTACTATCTTCTTGAGTTTATGGCTGCAGTTATGTCCCTCCCAAGTATGGTGGTGCCTTTGTAGGCGATTGCTACTCACGATCAAGATGCAAATAATAATGTGGTCTCATCTCTTCCAGATGAGGGACCCAGTGACTGGTTTCTTCGTCCTTGAAGGTTTTCTTGCTCGGATCTTTTAATTCCATCTACAAAGACTTTTTGTATTTGGCCTCAGATCATTTTTTGTATGGGTTGGGATTTGTATATTGTATTCGGGCTTGGGATTGGGTGAATTTTTGTCTAGTTGAAGGGGTTTGGGGTTGAATCACATACTCTCCTTGTACTATCATGCTAATGTCTCTGGAGTCATAATAGTTTTTTAGGATTTTATGAGCAAGACCAGAGGTTTTCTTTGCCTGGTTCTTTCCTACTAGTGCTCTTTGAACTAGGACTGTAAAATTTTGTTATATAATTAATTAAATTTAGTGGTTTCTACCACTTTTATCAAAAAAAAAATCCTATTTCTAATGACTAAATAATTTCATTTAAATTATTTAATTAATTCATTTATTCCTCCAATTCCCCAAATTCAAATTTCAACTAATTTCATCTAATTCCAATTTCCCAAATTTGAATTTAACCAAATTTGAATGTAATCCCATTTCAAAAATTTTATGTGCATTTCATCATTCAAAAATTCAAATTCAAATATAAATAAAGATGAAATTGAATTTCAATTCAAAATCCTATAGCACATGTTGAAAAACTTGACTAATTGATCAAATCAGTTAACTCTCCAATCTCCCCTTTTCACTCCCAATCACTTTTTCTGACTAATCCATCAATTGAGTCTTCTAATCAATCAAATCAGTCATCTCCCTAATCAATTTAGTCATCAAATCAATCAATTGAGTCAAGTATCCAATCAATCTTATTAACAGATCAATCAAATAAGTTAACAGATCAACCAATCCACTTAAATGTTCAATCAAATCAGTGATCTATCAATCAACACTTCAGTTCCAAATCTCACCCAATCTCACCTAAAAATCTATAAATTCAACCTCATTTCACATGAATTTTCCTAGAATCACAGAACCACTATCTTCATAATTATTGTGTCTAACTCATATAGGTATTCTAGTGTAATATTGAGAGCCACACCAACACGATGATGAAGAAGAGAAATGGAAACCTATCAAATTGATGAAAGGGAGTGTCAATGCTTCAATCTATTATTTTTTTGATTTGATTAAATTCCATTGTGCATAAGGATTTAGTTAGTTAAATTCCAGTTTTGGTGGTTAACTTGGAAAATTCTAGCTTATTTATGACTAAATTTTCCCTTAAAATAGGATGTAGAACTCAAATCAGCATCATACCCTGAGGCTTCATACAAAACTAATGTTACAGTAGTTGATACTCCTCCATAATTTGTTATGCTCCTATCTAGACAATGGACAACTACAGTAGGAGAAAATGTCCAATTGGACCTATCATATGCAACAATACCAGTAAATGGAAAGGATGTTAAGTTATACAAGGAGCCTAGAGTTGGACATGTAATTGAACATGTCAACCCTAATCAGATGAATTGTTTTGTGATGCTGATTTAGGAAGTTTCGAGATTGAGCCTTTGCAATCAAAACTAGAAAAAACTCATCCGATTGATAGAGAATTATAATTGGATAAAGAAGATGTGTTGCGGATGTACTTTGATGGAGCTTGTAGCAAGGAGGGAAATGGAGCAGTTGTGGTTTTCATTGCTCCATGTGGTAAAACATTCAAGTACTCCTTTTTGTTATCATGTGAATGCACAAAAAATGTAGTCGAATATGAAGCACTAATGTTGGGATTGAATTTAGCTATTAAACATGGCATAAAATTGCTAAGTATTTTTGGAGATTCAAAATTAATAGTATCACAAATCAGATCTAAATAATCTTCAAAAAATAAGAGGTTGAAGAAGTATAAGCATGCAGTATGGGATTCAGTAAAAATATAAGATGCTTTCTCAATTGATTGGGTTGACAGGTCAAAAAACATAATGACAGATTTCCTAGCAAGTATTGCTCTAAGGCAAAATGATTTGACTGTCACTCGTGTAATGCCCACACATGAGAAAACTCTTATTCCATTTTGATAGACTCAATTAGACATTCATTTTGTGTGATGGATATGATGGACTTTCTTGGATTCACATGATGCATAGATGTATTTTGGCTTTTATATGTTCTTCAATAATGATCATTCATTGATATTGTATGCTTCGTGACTTTGGATAATATTGATTATTCTCATGCTTAGTTGCGACCTTATGTTATTTATATGTTATGATGATGTTTATTGCTATGTGTATTATGTCATGACTGATGCATAGATGGATAGATTTCATTGACTTTTGCTCTATTATGTTGCAATTGTGTTGTCATTGATGTCAACCGATATAGGATGGCAACTAGTATGGGAGATTGATGATTTGCATTTTCATTGATGAATACCGAAAATGGTGTCATTGATGTCTTTTAGTATAGCAGGTCATCAGTAAGGGAGAGAAGGTCAGCTAGCATATTGGCCATTGGTGTCACCACTACACAAGTTAGTGTTGACTTGTGTTAAAGACATGAGGACAGTAGACTGGTAAGTGACATGTTAGTAATGCATAATTGTCACCAACAAGAGAGAAAGATGCTGGGCAATTGATTTTGATGAAGAGGGGGAATGTTACCTAAATCACATCAACATGAGAGGTGAAGTATGTACATGCCACCAGTATGCTATGTGGAAGGGAAACTATAGGGCTCCCACCGGATAAAGATGTAGTTACCATTTGAAGAGATGATTGACAATGAATGTGCCCAACCGGTTCAAATGTGCATGTTTGAAGATATCTTGCTCAAATAGGGAAGGCACAATAGTGCATTGTAGGATGCAAATGATAAGGATCCACTCCCACAGGTAAGTGGAGCTTATCTCCTATTATGCATGTAATGCATCATTGTTCTTGGAGATAAGATTAAAGAGCTAAAGGCAAGTGTTTGAAGGCTCACACTAGATCAATTGGTGGAAAACTAAGTTTCCTTAGGTGCATGAGATCAGAGATATGCATCGGCGGATCAGCCAGGTAGACATGTTGAGTTGTTGGTATAGAGATTGAAGGATATGTTTGTCACTTTGACAAACCAATTGATAGGAGAACCGGTCTATTGAATCAAGAAGGCAAGGTTGAGCAATTACAGATAGATGGCACGATGTCATCAAGGTGTTTCTCGGTAAGTATGTCCATCAGTAATGCTAACAAAGTGCAGATGTAGAAGGCTCCCATTTTATGAATATGTGCATGAGGTAGGTTGGCATGTGTGTTGACCGGTTTAGGTGCTCTACTAGAAGAGAAGCAGAGTGCAAGGTTGAAGGTAGACCGATTAGGGTATAACTGATAGGGTCTGTGAACCGATAGATGAACTTGACTAAGTGGTTGGTCAGTGATCTTTTCTGGACTGACATAGAAGACTTAGAAAAGGTGGATGCTGACAAAGGGGCCATGTGGAGGTGAAGTGGAATGCATTCATATGTCGGTGTGATGTGTCAATGAGGTCATTGGTGACTGGTCCAATATTTATGGTGACTGTGAAGCTCAAGGAAGCATGACAGAGGATTGTGGCTCAAGATCAAGGAAACAACAAAGATCTAGAAAAGACTGATCTTGCAGATCGAAGAGGATGAAGGTAACCACATCACACATGTGATTGATCAGACAAAAGGCCAAAAATCATGTTATAGATGGCAAAAGACAGAAGATGTGATTCACAAGGTAAATAGATGGGCGATGCTCATTGATTGAGTGTTGAACATTGATCAAGGACATGATATTGGATTGGATATGATATGTCATGATGATTAGAGGTCAGATCCGATGCAAATTCAATGCATGGTAGAAACCCTAGAGTGCCAATGTTCAAACTCACGTTTAGGTAGGAAAATCTGCCTATAAGAGTGTGAGCCAAAGATATGTTTGTGCTGCTGCATGAGAAAGGAAATCAGTCTAGTGCTCAAAGAAAATTAATGAATAGACTGAGTGTGAGAGAGAATCAAGTTGAAGAGTTCACCTGACAAGAGTGAGGCAACCGGTAGTCTACAAATGAGTCTGAGAGAGGAGTACACCTGTGGTGACTGAACTGATACATAAGAGTTATAGAAGATTGCAGAGAAGGCAAGCTAAGAATTGACAGGAATTAGATGGTAGACATTTGACTAAGTTATCAAGACTGGTGGTGAATAGCAGCAGTGTGATAGAGAGGTTGGAGAACTGAAAGAGAGCAGAACCGGAAGAGAAGAAGAAGAGGTTGAATCGGAAAGGGTGCAACAGAGAGTGGGTTGTAGTAGACAAAAGGTGAATAGAGAGCTGCTAGAGATATTTAGAGAGGAGAATTGGTGGAGAGAGATACATGAGAGATACAAATTTCTCTTGTAACAAGAAGATAACTTTTTTATTCAAAATATGATTTTGTAATCACTAAGTTGGAGCTCGGTGCAGGGGTTGGTGCACTAAAATCAGGGGTGCTCCTTGGGTTGGTGCCGTAAACTAGGAGTGGTACTCATTGGGTTGGTGCCCTAAATGTTATAACCAAATGTTTCATTGTGAGGCTGGATTGGAGCAGTAGTCTCCAGTAGAATTTCTCACTGAGGTTTTTCCCATCTTGGGTTTTCCTTGTACATCTAGTTTTACGTGATGTCCCTTTTATGTGTGGTTGCATTTGTGTTAGTCTCCCATCTAACTGGTATGTCTACTTTATGTTAGATTTGTTAATTGGTTTACACACATAGCTTAGAAAAGGGTTTAGTTTGGAAATCACTGATTCACCCCCCCCCCCCCACTCAATGACATCTTGTGTTCAACAATTAGTATTAGAGCCTAGGTTCCCGGTTGATAAGCTTTCTCTAGCTTGGGTAGATTCTGGTGTTTCAACACAATGGTTTGTTTTGTGTTAATCCCTACTCCTATATTTGATGGTTCAAATTTTCCTATTTTGAGTTGTAGGATGGAAGTCTACCTATCCTCTTTAGGGTTTGATGTGTGAATGTCAGTTGTAAATGGCTGCCCTAGTAAAGTTAGTCCTCCCACCAATTCAAAAGCAGAAAGAAGAATCCAGTGTAATGATATAGAAATGAAGGCTATACACTATGGGTTATCAGATGATGTTTCCTCACATGTGGATAGATGTAGATCAACAAAAAGCTTATGGGATAGATTGAAGAATCTCTATGGAAATGAGCCTACTATTGCAGAACTAGTTTGTGAAGATAGGATGAGAAATGCAACTTGTGCATCTGCAGATGATGAAGGTAGATCTATTAGCAACTACAACAATGATAAATAAGGAACCCACCTCTTCATGGCTCAAGAATCAGAAGATGACAGGCACACATCTGAGAATGATCATGCAGATCACCCCTACCGGTGAGATGTGTTTGGCAGTGATAGTGAAGGTGAAGAAGTTGATCTTGAAGGGGAACTTATAAGTGCACTCAAAGAACTTAGTAGAGAGAGGAATGAATACAATTTATTCAAGAATGTTGTAGTTGTGGAGCAGAATCAGTTGATTAGATGCCTTGAATAATCTGAGAAATGTATCTCAGAGTTAAAGACTCAACAAGAAGACACCAAGGAGTGTTGGTGTAATGATCTAACATCTGAGCTAGAGGCCAAGGATACAGAATATCAGCAGCTAGTAGGAGATATGGAGAGTCTCCAAAAAGACCTTGAGAAGTGTCAGGTTGAGCTCAAGGTGATAATCTGGTTTGATGGTAGTAGTGATGCCTTGGACAAGATGTTGAAAAAGAAAAAGCATGCCAAGGATACTGAAGGATTAGGAAGTGGTGTTGGTGAATGCTCCACCAGCAAGAATGTCCCCCACAATGACATTCTATTTGTCTCCTCAAATGGAGATAACAAGGGAAAAACCTTCATAGTTAGAGATGCTCCCTTGAAGAAGGTTGATCTAACCACAACTGGTGAAGACATGAAGTTAAGGATGAAGACTAGTGTTGCAAGATAGAGCAACAATTTAGATCCCAAAGCAACACAGAAGATGGGAGAAGGTAGCTTCATCGGAAGCAAGAATAATAGAATTCAACATAGAAGACCCCCTACCAGTAGAAGACAAGGAAATGCTACCACCCATAAGACAAAGCAAGTGTGGGAAAAGAAGAGATCGGATGGAAGAGCTGTAGAGCATGGACAATCCAAGATCCATCCCCGGAGAAGAAAAAATGGAAATACAAAATTGGTAAGATCTCCTCATGCATGGCAAAATAAATTTGTAAGTCATATGCCATCATTTATTGGTTATTGCTTCTCTTGCATCGATTATGGTCATAGGGCAGATGAAAGCATAAAGAGGTCTAGAAATAAGAATGTTGTCTATTCAAGATGTAATACTTATGGCCATAGCATGTCAAGTTGTAGAAATAGGCATAGATCTTCTCCTATGCATAATAAGGAGAGTCCATTTGCTACCTCAAGAAATGCAAATTATGCATGTTATAATTATAATGGATTTGGGTATTGAAGTCTTGAATGTAAGAACAGGAAAGTTCAATCACACAAAAGCTGGTATAACAACTATGCTCAACATAGAAATGGATACAGAGCATTTGAAATTTAAAGACCTGCATGGAACCAAAGGAGAAATTTCCTTGCAAGATCAATAGGTCCATCGGTTCTGGTAGCCAGTTACAATGACATGACCATAAGAAGATGGTCTAATCAGTTTGACAGAAGGTCCTCCAATCATGCATTTGGCATGAAAATTGTTTGGTTCTATAGAAAAGCTTCAGGTCATGATGTTGAATCTGGTAAAGCAAGGAAAAATCGATAGAAGAAAGTAAGACTTGCTCCCATGTCTGAAAATGGGAAGAAAAGTGAAGTCATGCAGGTATGGAGGAAGAAGAAAGAAGATGCAACTATGGACCGACACTTTGCATTCATTATACAAATGATATCTCCTAAAGCTGAAAGGAGATGCAGGACATTAGGGGGAGTAGGACATTGACCTGATCATTCACCCCCTTAGTTGAAGAGGACACATTGAAGAGCACGTTGTTGCTGGTTTGAAGGAAAAAAATGAAAAGATAAGTTTGTGTAGTGGCTTCCTTGGCTACACTTTTATAGATGAGAGATGGATTACCTCTACATGTGTCAATGGACAATAAATTTGCAATTGGGATCAGATACAAATTGACACAAGAAGACATGAGTTAGGGGAAGGTGCTTCGGTAGAAATGATCGACCGGTGCAGGAAACCAGTATGTATACTAACTGGTAGTGTAAGTTATGTAATATAATGAGGTCCAGGATAATTGCATTAACTTCAGTAGTATGGATCAAGGAGTTTATGTCTCAGGTGGTACTGAAGAAGACCTGAATGGCATATGTTGGCCCGATTGTTGATTATGTATGCATGCATCCTTTATGGGCTACCTCGTTTGATTTATGACATGATGGTGATATTGTATGGAATTGTGTACATCTAGAATCATGTCATATGTTGTGATTGTTATAATGGAGTTGAAAGATCAACAGTTGATCACATATGCATAGCTCAACCGGTATATGGTGCAAGTTGGAACTTTGATTTTGAACCTGACAGGCAATGGGAACCTGAGATGTATGACTCAGGGGGAGTTGACAACCATGATTTATGACTTGTACCATACTTGCTAAACATAGAGGGTGTGCAAGTGTCTTTGGCTATACTGGTATGATTGTATTTTTAGAAGTGTTTGGGGTTGTGAGATATTTCAATGTCTATCAAATTAAAATCACAACTGGACCACCGTGAGTGTTCCCTTAAAAGAAGGAGAGTTACCTACACAAGAGAACATGAATTTAGTATTGGAGAAGATACAATTAGTATTAGTGTCAACTTCAATACTTGATATCAGCAAATTTAGGTCAGAATAACAAGGGGAGATGATGCAATCTGACCGGCAAGTATGTTGTATTCACTGAAAGATGTGCCTTCAATTGGTTTCAGACTTGTGTATGCATGTATTTCCAGTTTGCATATACATTTGGTTGCTGAGAAAATTGGTGTCAATTGATGGTTGAGCCCTCCATCTCAAGTGTTGTGAATTGACAGGATGAAACATATGATGGTTGAAGGAGGAGAAGCATCCTTTAGAGAAAAAGGGGAGAGAAAACTCCGCCTATGCCCGACAGGCACATGGAGGATAGAAACCCTGACAACACCCTTTGCCATTGTTGTCAAAGGGGGAGAGATATTATGTAGAATGCCGCATACTCGATGTGTGAGAATCCATGGATCACACAAAGGGGGAGAAAGAGAATCTATAGTATGCCAGATACTACATGTGTTGACATCAATGCCAAAGGGGGAGATTGTTGGCATTGTGTTATCATTGATGTCAACTGGTATAGGATGGCAACCAGTATGAGAGATTGATGAGCTATGATGTCATTGATGTCCTCTAGCATAGCAAGTCACCGGTAAGGGAGAGAAGGTCAGCTAGCATATTGGCCATTGGTGTCACTGGTACACAAGTTAGTGTTGACTTGTGTTGAAGACATAATGACTACAGATTGGTAAGTGACATGTTGGCAATGCATAGTTGTCACCAACAAGAGAGAAAGATGTTGGGTGGTTGATTGTGATGAAGAGGGGAAATGTTACCTAAATCACATCAACACTGAAGGTGAAGTATGTACAGGCCATCGATATGCTGTGTGGATGTGAAACTATAGGACTCCCACCGGATAAAAATGCAATCACCATTTGAAGAGATGACTGATAGTGAATGTGCCCAACCAGTTCACATGTGCCTATTTTAAGATATGCTGCTCAAATAGGGAAGCCACATTGGTGCATTCCAGGATGCAGATGACAAGGATCCACTCCCACTGGTAGGTGGAGATTATCTCCTATTCTACATGGAATGCATCATAGTTCTTGGAGATAAGATAAAAGAGTTAAAGGCAAGTGTTTGAAGGCTCACACAAGATCAATTGGTGAAACACTAAGTTTCCTTGGGTGCATGAGATCATAGATATGCACCGGATCATCTAGGTAGACATGTTGAGTTGTTGGTACAAAGATTGAAGGTATGTTTGTCACTTTGACAAACCAATTGATAGGAGAACAAGTCTATTGAATGAAGAAGGCAAGGGTGAGAAGTTGCAAATAGATGGAGTATGTTGAAGATTGATGACATGATGTCATCAAGGTGTTTACCAATAAGTATGTCCACCGATAATGTTGACAAAGTGCAGATAGAGAAGGCTTCCATCTGATGAAGATGTGCATGAGGTAGGTTGGCATGTGTGCTGACTGGTTTAGGTGCTCCACAGGAAGAGAAGCAGACTGCAAGGTTGAAGGCAGATTGGTTAGGGTATAAGCGACAGGGTCTGTGAACTAGTTGATGAACCCAGTTGAGTGGTTGGTCAGTGATCTTTTCTGGATTGACATGGAAGACTTAGCAAAGGTGGATGCCAACAAAGGGGCCACATGGAGGTGACATGGAATGAATGCATAGGTCAGTGTGATGTGTCGGTGAGGTCGTTGGTGACTGGTCCAATATTTATGGTGATTACAAAGCTCGAGGAAGCATGACAGAGAATTGCGGCTCGAGATCAAAGAAAAACTAGAGATCCAGAAAAGACTGATCATGCATATTAAAGAGGATGAAGGAAACTGCATCACACATATGATCGATTAGACAAAAGGCCAAAAATCATGCTACAAATGGCAAAAGAGAGAAGACGTGGTTCACAAGGTAAACAGATGGGTGATGCTCATTGATTGAGTGTTGAACATCGATCAAGGACATGATATTAGATTGGATATGATATGTCATGATGATCAAAGATCAGATCAGGTGCAGATTCAGTGTATGGTGGAAACCCTAGCATGTCAAAGTTCAAACTCACGTTTAGGCCAAAAAATTTGGCTATAAGAGTGCGAGGTAAATATATTGTTCATGTTGCTACATGGGGAAGGAAATTAGTCAAGTGCTCAAAGACAATCAATGAAGAGACTAAGTGTGAGAGAGAATCGAGTTGAAGAGTTCACCCAACAAGAGTGAGGCAACTGGTAGTCTGCAAATGAGTTTGAGAGAGGAGTACATCGGTGGTGACTGAATTGATAGAGAAGAGTTATAGAAGATTACAGAGATGGCTAGATGAGAACCAGAAGGAATCAGAGGTTAGAAATTTGACTAAGTTATCAAGATCAGTGGTGGATAGCAGTAGTGTGATAGAGAGGTTGGAGAACCGAAAGAGAGAAAAACCAAAAGAGAAGAAGAAGAGGTTGAACCGGAAAGGGTGCAATAGAGAGTAAGGTGCAGTAGAGAGTGGGTTGCAGATGTACATAAGGTGACATCTTGTGTTCAACAATTGGTATCAGAGCCTAGGTTCCCAGTTGATAAGCTTTCTCTAGCTTGGGTAGATTATGGTATTTCAACATAATGGTTTTTTTTGTGTCAATCCCTCCTCCTATATATTATGGTTCAAATTTTCCTGTTTGGAGTTTAGGATGGATGTCTACCTATCATCTTTAGGGTTTGATGTGTTGATGTCGGTTGTAAATGGCTGTCCTAGTAAAGTCAGTCCTCCCACTAATTCAAAAGTAGAAAGAAGAATATGGTTTAATGATATAGCAATGAAGGCTATACTCTATGGGTTATTAGATGGTGTTTCCTCATAGGTGGACATATGCAAATCGAGAAAAATATTATGGGATGAATTGAAGAAGCTCTATGCAAATGAGCCTACTACTGTAGAACTGGTTTGTGAAGATAGGATGAGAAATGCAACTCATGTATCTGCAGATGATAAAGGTAGATCTATTAGAAGCTATAGTAATGTTGAAGAAGGAACCCACCTCTTCATGGCTCAAGAATTAGAAGATGAGAGGCACACATCTAAGAATGATCAAGCAGATCACTCCTACCGATGAGATGTGTTTGGCAGTGATAGTGAAGGTGAAGAAGAAGAAGAAGAAGAAGAAGAAGAAGAAGAAGAAGAAGAAGAAGAAGAAGAAGAATTTGATCTTAAAGGGGAACTTGTAAGTGCACTTGAAGAACTTAGTAGAGTGAGGAATGAATACAAGTTATTCAAGAATGTTGCAGTTGTGGAGCAAAACCGATTGATTAGATGCCTTGAAGAATCTGAGAAATGTATCTTTGAGTCAAAGACTCAACAAGAAGACACCAAGGAGTGTCTGTGTAATGATCTAACATCTGAGCTAGAGGCCAAGGATAAAGAATATCAACATCTAGTAGGAGATATGGAGAGTCTCCAAAAATACCTTGAGAAGTGTCAGGATGAGCTCAAGCTGAGAATCCAATTTGATGGCAGCAGTGATGCCTTGGACAAGATGTTGAAAAAGAAAAAGCATGCCAAGGATCCCAAAGGATTAGGAAGTGGTGTCGGTGAATGCTCCACCAGCAAGAATGTCCCCCACAATGACATTTTATTTGTCTCCTGAAATGGAGATAACAAGGGACAGGTCTTCATAGTTAGAGATACTCCCCAAAAGACGTTTTATCTAACCACAACCGGTGAAGAAATGAAGCTAAGGATGAAGACCGATGTTGCAAGAAAGAGAAACAATAAAGGGAAGATGGGAGAAGGTATCTTCATAAAAAAAAATAGTAGAAGTTAGCATTAATAGACTTATAAATCACTGAGAGGGGGGGTGAATCAGTGACACCAAAAACAATACTCCTTTAAACACTGATCATTAGATATACTTAACAAGTTTGTTAAACACTATGCATGTAATCCAAAATAATATTAATGCATCCAAAATAAGTAAAACAACCACCATAACACAAGTGTTTATACATAGAAAGCCCAAATGGGAAAAAGAACGGTGAGATGGGACTCACAAGCTAACTATCTGCAGTAATAGGTAACTGACTGGTTAAGGTCTACAAACATGCTCTGCTAGGAGCGAATCCTGTTAAACATCCCAAAGCTTTGTTAGGAGCTATACCCTATTAAAGTTAGTACCCTGTTAGGAGTAACCTCGGCAGAGGATTTCTGAATCCAAACTAATGGATCACCTTGTAAAGGATTTGTACAATGAAGCTTGTTAGAGCTTACCCGGTTAGGGGTTTTTAGTGTTGTAGTGATTAGAAAACAACAGGTGGTGTGATCTAGAAGTAGCACAACTTGCTTGAATAGATCCTCTTCTGCACACTCATAACTGCATTACCAACATATTCTGCATCTTAACACTTCTATCTTCACATCAAATCTTCTCATAACATATCTCCTTTTCTCATATGGAAAGTTTCATCATAATGTCATTATATAGACATTTAGATTTCATGTTGACATTAGGAATTATATCACAATTTCCTAGGTGCAGTGTATCTAGACAATCAAACATAACTCATCATAAAATACCACCAAAATTTGTCGGTTAGGATAACTCATCATGACCGGTGATAACTCATCATACAATCAATGAATACGGGTTGGAACATTGATACCGGTTGGAGTTAACCTCTGTCAACATATAAACTGATTATCCTCCATTTCTTCTTTGATAATTTCCACTGGATCTTCAAGTTGGTGTCGGGACATTCCTGTATATATCAGTTGACAACATGTACCAGTTTGACACCATCATAAGAAAAACTTCTAATATCGGTAGCAATATAAAACAAAGAACTTTGAAGTAACATTGGTAGAAAAACATATGTGTGTGTTCATTTTCCATTAGTGACAACATATGAAGTCATTCATTACAATCATCATCAAGCCAACAATCTCCCCCTTTGGCATTGATGGCAACACTTAAAAAAATTTCAAACTATACAACTAAGAGTGCTTACAAAAATTGTACACATGTATTTTCCTACTCCCCCTTAACAATACATAAAATTTTCACAACACATAAATATTTCTACTCCCCCTTTGACCAAAATGCCAAATTGAAAAAGTAAAATATATACATATAGAAAAAATTTGCAGCAAAAGTTTACATATACAAAACTTGAAAGTCTGAATCAAGGATTGTTCATTGAAATTCTCAGAAAAATGTCACTAAAAGTACGCTTCAATTGAGAAAAATCATTTTCCAATGTCTCCAACAAGGTTTCAGTGAGCTCGATTATGGTCATGACCTGTGTACAAAATTCTTCCATTGAATCAAGTGTACACGTCTCTGGAGTAGCCATAATTGCTTCTGCATTCTTGTATGCTCTTTGTAAC
Organism: Cryptomeria japonica; assembly: GCF_030272615.1. Taxonomy (NCBI): domain Eukaryota; kingdom Viridiplantae; phylum Streptophyta; class Pinopsida; order Cupressales; family Cupressaceae; genus Cryptomeria; species Cryptomeria japonica. The sequence goes on from NC_081410.1 coordinate 342,099,707, forward strand.
ATGTCCACTTCTAGTCTGAGTACATTCTTCAACTCCTTCATAGATCAAAGTCTTTTTGCCTTTTTACAATCGTAGACATCTAACTTGTTTTGCAAACTATCCATAGATTTGCTAAAAGCTAAAATTGAATCTTGTAAAGGTATGTAAGCAAGACATATCCTTTCCAGTTCTTGCTTGGTTTTTGTTTGCCTTTGATTGATATCAGTATAAAAGAATGAAACATTAGATGTAAATGCAAGAATTTTCCCTCTTGTTTCAATATCTTTTCTTAATAGGTCTTTATTTAGTGATAGGGCAATTCTCCCTGTATCAATATCCTTCATGATCTATTCTCCTCACTTCTTCCTGTAGCTCTTCTCTACATAGGTTTGTGTTGCTTCCTCAAGGGACTTAAGTTGGTAAGAGGCATCAACACCAACTGGCCAAGCTTTCCAATGGGAGTTGACAAGTTCCCTGTTCCAGTTTCTAGTAGAAGGCTTGACAGAATATCTACAAAATTTTGAATGGTTTTGGCTTCCATTCTCTGTTCTTTAAGCCTCTTTGTCTGAGCTATGGATTGCATCACATTTAAAAATTCCAGCAATTCTGATTCACTCATGTTATCAACATTTATTGGCCCTTTGATGTTAAATGAGTCATTATCATCATCATTATGTTGTTTGATCAATGCCTTCTCCGGTTTAGCAGATGTCTCCTTATTAGTCTTCTTCTCCTCTTGTCCTTTCGCCTTCTCCTATTCAGTGGTCTGTTTAGAAACTTTTTCAGCAGGTTCCTCCTGGGTAGCCTATGAAACTTGTGGGAGTTGGGGTTTCACTTGCTGGTCATTTATCGGTGGGGGTGGAATATCCACACTTGGTTGAGTTGTTGGTATCTTTACTATATTAACCCGTGAATCAGTAATTTCATGTGGCTGCATATCTGGTGTAATGATGTTTCTCGATAGATCTATTGTATCTTGAATATCATCGACAAATATTACCATTTGGGAAGTAGTGTCATCCTTCTTCTTGATAGGATAGACAATATCAGCTTGCACTATTTCTTCCTCATCCATTTCTGGTAAGTCCACAGTATCTTTCTCATTATCATGTTGGGCCTCTATCAGTTTACGCATATTCTAAATTTCCTTCGCTATCTATTGAGTATCAATTTCAGCAGGTTGCACCTTCCCAATAAGTGGTTTCAATCTCCTTGACTTAAAGGAAATAGAGCTTTGTGTTTTTCAAGCAATGCAATCAACTCATCTTTTGACAAATCAGAAAAATATTGCAAAACACATTATCAATAATTTCTTTTTCTTTTTCCATAGCTTTGTCCCATTTATTCAAAAGAATAGTATATAAAGAATCATAAATATCTTTCTCAAGATCATGAGGTAATCGATTGCAATGACACAAATAACTGATTACATGTTGAACAATTTGTTCCTTCTGATCTTCATCAAATGAATCAAAATATTCTTTGACATTATCAAATCCGTTCCTTCCCAATGTCTTTACCGTTCTCTCAAAATTAGGCATAGGCTTGTAAGACAAAGCATTAATGGGAATAGTTTCAACTAGTTTGGACTACTTGCCAGTTGCCTTTACCTTCTTTGGTTCTTCCTTAGTATCAATTTCATCATATTTTGCTTGAAGAATCAGTTGTCGACCTCTTTTCTTTGTTGCAGTCTGCTTCTTTATGTATACCTTAGCTGTCAGCTCCTTTTTAGTTTGGATACTTCATGTCACTCTAGTACTTTTTGTCACCGGAGGCGCTTGCTCAGTCTTCTTCTTCTTTCCTTAACCATTACTAGTTGGAGCACTACTAGTTTCGGCTTTTGCAGTTTTCTCTTCAGTAGTATCCAGTCTTTTCTTCTTTTTGTCCACTGGAGATGCCAACAAGTTATTGGCATAACCAATTAATAAGTCATAATTGACTTCATAGCTCATGTCTTCCATTTCATCTTCTCTCGGTTCAATAGCTTCCATCAGATAGAAATCAGTGGCGACTATAAAAATGATGTCCTTAGTAAAGTTTTTCACCACATCCTTAGGTAGCCTTACCCTCATACTCATTTTCTTCTGAAATTCATTGAAATATTTGTTCATTGCGGTCGAGAAGGTGTTCTTGACAGCCTTAATGATGTTCTTAATTTGAGCAGTTACCGATAGGTCTTTAGACAATTCTAAATCACCAATTCCCGATAGGAAATTCTGAAAGTAAAAGAATAGACCAATTAGTAACTGACCAAACTTGAACTTCTGACTGCTTTCCTTCTTGATTGACTATAGATTCAACATCAATTGACTTCTTATGGCCTCGCAAAGGTCATAATTTGCATTCTCAATAATCATTTTTTAGGCAGTATGCACTGCTACAGATGGTACAATGTTCATTCTACTGGAATAGAATATCTGGTAGCCTATAACCATAGTAGCTAATTTAATCACTGGGTCCTTAATGTTATTGACATAAAAAACATGCCCATCAGAGGTTTATGAGGTTAAAGTGGTTATTGTCTCCTTAGAAATTCGCCTCAGCTTAGGCACTTTACCGGTTGACCAAAAACCAGTCATAGCTTGAATAGTCTCCTTGGTTATAGTGTGTGTTCTTTCCAAATACATATTCTCACCATGAACATGACTCAACATGATTCGGATATGTTCCTCTTCAAAATCCTCAAGAAAATAAGTTGCATTATGAAAACCTTTCTCATAAACCCTAATATACTTGGGTTGAATCTTTCTGCTCTTATCGCAAAGGGTTTTCACCTGAGAATAAATTGACAATGATCCTAAATCTTCAATTTTACAATCAATGTAGTTAGACAAATCTCTTTTTATAATGACTCCATCAGGAACTTGAGATAAAGAATTATAAGACACAATTCATTCCGATTCTACAACCTCCATAGATTCTGATGTGATCATTAACCTCTCTACTTTCTTAGATGATGAAGCCATTTCAGATAAACTATATTTGAAGTGGGATTCACAAAGAAATACCTCAATTCACACACACTGCCTTAGTTACCAGTTGTTTTATCCAATGCACACTAGTTCAACCTTCACTAACCTTTGAATCAACTTCAATCATGCAAATCACAACATGAATTCAACTAAAACCAGCTAGCAATTCTCTCTACGCTCTGCAAGTGCTCAAGAATTCTCTCTCGAATGCATTTAGGGTAAAAATAACAAAGTAAAACTTGCTTTTATCCTTTTTACCTATTGCATTATTTACTCGACCACTAGGGTTACAAACCCTAACACACTGCTTAACGATGCATACAAAATTAACAGGTGTAAAAATGGTTGATGAACTTTTGAAAAATCGATTGACAAAAGATATCAAGATTTCAAACATAACAACTCAAAATTAAAAATCTCTTGCCACTCTTCTTTCAAGGGATCCAGAAGTAGATTTACCGCTATGCTCCCCTTAGCCCTATTGATAGGCTCAGTTCACCAGTGCAGGATTCTCCACACTGGGTGAAGTATTAGATTCTTCTGCAGGTATATCACTGCTCTTCTTTTTCTAGTTTCGGTTCATCTCTTCTTAGGTTTCCTCAATATTTACCTTTTGCTTTTCTTTTTGATCATTAGAATGATTAACTGGTTTGTTATTTATGGATCTACAGATCTTTTCCATGTGCCCTAGTTTGTGAAAATGATACCAGGCCATTTCAGATGATCTCTAAGGTCCTACATTGCCTCTTCCAGTTCTCCTTCTGTAATTCATAGCCACATGACCATAATTGTTACAAATGATGCAAATGACATTAGTTACCTTTCCATCTCAAATGGACTAGACCGTTTGACATAGGGTCTCTGCCAATTCATGTTACCTCGATTATCATAGGTTCTCATCCAATTGCCATTAGGTCTTGTATTCATGTGAGGTACTATATTATTTGCTCCATATCTGCATTCAATTGATCTATGTCCATACTTTTTGCATGTGAAACAACAACCTTCAAATCTCTTAGATACATACCTAGTATTTTCATTGTAACTTGTATTTCCATTGGGTTTGCTTCTACACACATTTGTAGTATGTCCAAGCTTATGATAGACAAAGAAAACAGGTTTAAAAACTTTCTTACCGGTAGGCTTCTTAGCCTTAGAAGCAATTTTATCCTTGCGAATGTTGATCTTTGTACAAAAAGGCTCTCCTTTCTCAGATGTGTTAAAACCTAGTCCAAAGTATCACCTTTCATCCTTTTTGATTGGATCTGCTCATCCAACATGGTAGAACTTTTGTTGAACTTTTCTAGCTTTCCATTGGCTTCAGTGAGTTCTCTGGTAAGATCTTCATTGTGTTTTGAAAGAGTCTCTTTCAAAGATGATGCCATTTCAAGATCTAGCCGCAAGGCCTCTTTTTCTTCTTTCTATGCATGCCAATGCTCATGCAAAGTAGCATTCTCTCATTTGATCTTTGCAATCTCATGATCTCTTTCTTTGACAAGATATTAAGCTTCCCTCCTAGCTTCCAGCTCTTGACTCATGCAGATAGTTAGGGATTCTAACTCTCTTCTTAGATTTACCTTCTTACCATTCAATTTTTCAACTTCTTCGGCTAATGCATCAATTTTAGCTTCATATGAAGAACTATTATTAGATATTTCCAATAGTTGTTCAGTTAGCTCTCTCCTTTTGACTTGTGATGCTTTGAATTTGACCCTTAGGGTTTCAAGCTCATCCTTGGTAGCTTCAAGCACTCTAGCCATTTCAAAATATCTCATATACCCCATGATGGATTTAGGGTTTCCTTCCAAGTGATTAAGCCTTAAATAAGTTAGGCTCTGATACCAATCAATAGACTTATAAAGCACTGATAGGGGGGGTGAATCAGTAAAACCAAAAACAATACTACTTTAAACATTGACAGATAGATATACTTAACAAGTTTGTTAAAAACTATGCATGTAATCCAAAATGATATTAATGCCTCCACAATAGGTTAAACATCCACCATAACACGTGTTTATATGTGGAAAACCCAAATGGGAAAAACCACGGTGAGATGGGACTCACAAGTTAGCTATCTGTGTTGGCATATGCACACTCCAATGAGACATTGTAGGTGATTGAAGGTTTTGTCATTGATGGCAACCTTACAATCGTATGGCACTGGCAAGGCATTACACCGGCAAGGCGTTACACCAACAAGATAGTTCACCGGTATCAACAGATCACACTCTACATCGACACTCAGACCACCGACACCGACACAAAGGCCGACATGATTTTTGTTATATTATATTTTATTTATTATTGTAAAAACTTTGTAAGCCGACTTGGCAAGTTGTAAGATTACTCTTATATATAAGAGAGATCATTATAGACATTTTGTAAGTGATGGAAGTGAAGAAAAAGAAGATATTAGGCAGACCTATTATGTGAAATATAGGTTAAAGGTTTTATGTAAAGAACATTGCAGAAACCGGTACTGGATCAGGCATTATAGATGCTATTGTAAAGCAGTACAAGATATTGGATTTGTATAATCCACATTGTAAGTTAGTGAGACTTCCCATTGAGCAGTGAGCTCTAGGCAATTGGCCTTCCTGCATGTGTAGGACCCTCTTGTAAGTAATATTCTCTTATTGGCTAGTAAGTGGATATTGTGGGTCATAAATCCCACTGAGGTTTTTCCCACACCGGGTTTCCCAATTAAAACCTTGTGTCATGGTGTGATTTTCATGTGGATGCTTTTAATTCTGTTTATTGCATTATTTCTTGCATACCGGTACACTGTTATAATATGTTCTATATGTTTTAAGTTGAGAAATTCTAATTACCGGTTAGATACTGATTCACCTCCCCTCTTAGTATTTGTGGGATTCCTAACAATTGGTATTAGAGCTTGGACCTCTATTTTCAGAAGCCTAACAGCTTGAGGAAGATCTTGACATCGGTAAAGATGGAAAAATTGATGAAGCAACTTGAAGCAGCTCTCTCAGACTATGATACAAAAAAATTGGAAAATATCAAACTAGAAGATGATCTAAAAGCAGCTCAGGATATCATTCAAGCACTTCAAGAGAATCTTACTATTGCAAGAAACAAGATAAGGGAACTTTGTGAAAAGATGCAAAATGAGAATGATGAAAAGGAATCACTTAATGATATGTTAATTAAGCTGAAACTGGAGAACATAACTACAAAGAATGAGATGCAGGATATGACTATGAGATTTTGTAAAGAGATTGAAGATAGGAAGAAGAATGAAGAATAATTGACTAGAAGACTAAGCGATGCAACAAATGAGAACACAAGACTTAGCTATGAAAATGATTTATTAAAGATAGATCTGATGCACACTCAGAATGACTCCAATGAACTGATGAGACATAAAGAAGTCCTAGAAAGAGAACTAGAAACTGCAAATCAACATAAAGAAAAATTCAAGAAAAGCTCAGAGGAACTTGGTAACTTGCTGAAGAATCAAAAACCTAAAGGTGACACTTTTGCAATTGGCTTTGAAGTTGGTGAAAGCTTCGGTACTGCAAACACACAGGATCGCAGCAAACCGGTAAGGCAATCTAATGCTTATAAATTCAATGGAAAATGCTTTAACTGTAATAAGTATGGTCATAGAGCAAATGAATGTAGATCTAGAAATTATCAGAATATCAACACACCCACCGGTCAATGTTCAAAATGCAACAAAGTTGGTCACAACTCTGAAAATTGTAGAATGAATGTGAGATGTTATGTTTGTGGAAGATTTGGACATTTATCTAATCAATGCAGAACATAAACTGGCATAGGTTATGGGAAAACTATTCAGAAGAATAATGTGACTTGTTATGCATGTAAAAAGATTGGGCATATTGCAAAATTCTATAGAAGTAAAGGATCACCGACAGACAACAAAAGTTCTAGCTTGAAAGGTAAAGAAAAAGTTGAAGAGGTTAAGCAAGAATTCTCAAAACAATGGATTAGAAAAGCTGATCTAAATGTTGGGAATACTCCTCCACCGGTAGAACCAATCAATGCTTCACTAATAGGACAATGTGATGCTTCAGCGACAGGACAAAGTGATGCTCCACCGGCAGGAAGTTCTTCATCAAATTGAAGAAAGTTTCCTTGAGGGTTTGGCAATCTAATGACACATGTGCTATTATTCCCTCAGTTAGAGATGAGAAGTTGGAAATTACTTCATTACCGACAAACAATGTTAAGTGAATACTTAACCGACATGCATTAAATGTGGTAGATGACAAATACACACTATAAATTTATGGTTTTGGCTCCATTTCATTTCACTGTAAGTTCAAACATTTGTAGAGTGCGAAATTTGCAGAGATAAGGAATTTCAAGCAAAGAGGTGAAGAACTTCAAGCAATCAATCCATCTAAGACAGAAAATGGTATTTATCATCATGGCATCCACCTCTGCACTTGAATATATAGAAAACCCTACTATAGTTGAGGTCATAAAACTCCCTAGGCCCGTATTTCAACTAGTTCCCAAAGTAGCAAAGAAAGATGAAAATATAGGTTCTTTCTCATAAATACCAAAAGGAGTTGTTTATGCTGAAGACCCCATAATTTACATTCACTGCAACATAGAGGAATTGGGAGATGAAGAGATCAAAACTATGTATAAATCTGTCATATGTGATAATTCTGGAAATGTGAAACCAGAACATAAAATCATTGAAACCCTAGGATTTACTGAAATCCTCTGCATTCCTGAATTTCCCAAGGATGTGATTAGGATAGTCTTAAGCAGGGTACATGGTGAATTTTTCTAGTTAGATGCAATTCACAAAATCACCAAGGAAGCTGTGAAAGCTATCACAGGGTTACCATCCACTGGTAAAACGCTAGACAAAACCAAGAAGGTCTCAAATGACCTAGTTACTAAGCTAACTGGTGCTACATATGATAAAAGGTCCTTAAGAGTCAATGATGTAACCGACACCAATGTAAGGTTTATCAGCATGATATTAGGGTATAAGGCAACTCATGCAAATAGACTCAATTCAGTTTCAAGTTTATGCATTAAGAGTGCTTATGACATGATCACAGATAATGTAAATATTGATATATGTGAGTGGTTGAAGGATGAGTTAATTGACAACCTAGGCAAGATTAAGAAGGATAAGAAAGGAACTTTTAGGTTTGGAAATCTGCTAGTATGTTTGATGCTACATATAACCAAAGAAGTTCCCGGTATAGGCTAAAAAGAACTTGGATTTGATATACCGGTAGGTAAACAACTAACAAAAATATTCAACAATATGGGAGAAGATAAGGAAAAAAATATCCATGATTACTTTCAAGCACTTAAGACCAAAATGAAGAAGAGAATCAGATTATCACAAAAGATTGTTGACAAATATAAGGATGAAATATGTTTTGTGATAAAACAGGATGAAATCTGGATGGAAGCAGTCATCCCAAGAATAATCTGGGTAACAGAGATGGGCTATGAGACAGATGATCATATAATTAAGACTTATGCTAAAGCACTTCTGGAAGCACCAAACAAACCAAAGGAAGAAGTATTTGGTAGTGCTAAGACTATAGAAAAACAAATACAATCTAAGAAGAGAGCGAAAAAGGTTGAGGTAGTTGTGAGAAGAGGCTCTAGATAGGCAAAGGCTATTAAAGAAGATGTGTTAAAGCAAACTGGTATCACTAAGGATGAGCTAGGAACTCTACAGCCTGAGACTCATCTATCACCGGTAGGCACTTCTTCGGAGAGTGACATGCTTGCAGCTTTCAAAAGAGTTGTAAGGAAAAGAGATCCCTCACCAGCAACCACACCCTCACCTAGGAGGACAAGACAAAAACAACAAGCAGTGAGATCTCCGGTTAAGAAGACTACACCAAAGAAGAAACTGACACCAAAGAAGAAGAAGAGAACAAAACAAAACTTGGCTCCTCTTGACATACTATTGAATGAAATTACAGAGGAAGGGAAACTGAAGAATTTAGAGAAATTGTATGACACTCTAACTGTAGATGAAAAAGAACAAGTAGAAAATAGTGTTATATTGCATATGGACATGTATAAGAAATTTTTGATGGAAGTTGTAGATGAAGTACCAGATGAACTGTTCAAAAGACTGGAAGCAAGGAGATGAGCAGTAATAGAACTTGACAAGAAAATCAAGATAGAAAAGCTACTTGCTGTGTACCCAGTGAAATCACCTAAAGAAATTGATGATTTAATTGCTGAAGCCAACCTACTGCACACCGACACATTGCATTAATGGTTGGAAGAGTCAATGAGGTGACTGAAGAAACAGAAAATGGATGGGATATATTCCTAGTTGAAAAAGAAAAATAGGAAGAATACAGGAACCCCAAACCAATAAAGGTATATCCGAAAGAAAGATACAAAGGAAAAGGAAAGGTTGGTGGACCTCTGAGTATCAAAGTAAAAGACAACTTACCCCCACCTCTTTTTACATCACCGGTAACAACAACTATAGAAGATCAACTGGCAGTTGAAAGTATGGATGTAGAGGATATCAATCCTAATCTTGAAGTCTTATACACAGTAGATGTTGATACACAAAAGATCAACATTGTGGTAGACAAAGATACAACTGGTAAGACTAAAATGGTTAGTGAGCCACCGGTAGCTAAGAAAACTAATAAAACACAAAGGAAACCGACAGATGACAAAGAACAACAGGCAGAAACTTAGACTAAGATAGTGCAACAAGAAGAGAAACAACAACAGGAATAGGCTCTGAAATAGGTACAGGAATATGTTCATGAGGAAATAGTGCATTCAGCAACTGGAGAAATACACAAACCATTGCTTAAAGAAATGAAAACATAAACAGACCTACCAGAAGTCACAACAAGCTTGGTTACTTCCTCCATCGACAGAATTCAGAATGTTGGTTCCTCCTCAGTAGGCCACAAATAAACAAATGTAACTGAAGTACTTTTGGATTCAATCAAAAGGATAACAGATTGTAGTTCACAGGCTTATAAAGCTATAGATGACACAATCCCAATTTTGAAGGTAATTGCTCCTAACTATAATATAGACAATAAAGATTCTTTAGGACAACTTGATACTTTGTGTAAATACATCACTGAGAACATTGAGAAAATAAAGGAAGAGACATTGAAGGACAAGGTAGAAATTGAAAAGAAAAAATTCTTTGAAGATCAGATAAAGAAGTGTACTAGGGAATTTGACACACTTCTACTGAAACTGTGCAACTTATTAAAGGAATACAAAACTCTGTACAAAGACACCTACAAGACAAACTTTTTGACAGTAGACATAGATAAGAAAATAAGCAAGGTACACGATGAAATCAATAAACTTGCTGATAATTTTGTTAACTCACCTGATACATTATCAGTTTTTGAGCAAAGGATAACAAATTTTGAGGAAGAGTTACTTAAATTAGAAAGAGAAAAGGAGAGAATTGTGAATAAGGCAAAGCATTTGAGATTAAAACTAAGTCCAAGATTGGACTATCTAGCATCATTGCAGAAGGAAATATCTGAGGCACTCATATAGGGACAAAAAACACCAACAGAGCATATGCAGCACCTCACCAGTATAGTTAAAAGAACAGAGATAGCAATAAGAGATAGTAAAAAGTTTATGGAGAGTATAAACTTGATTTTGGCGGATCTATTTCAAATTGTAATTACCCAGTTACAAGGTTGAAACTACAAACTCTACTAACATCTTGACAACCTTTGTCATTGATGCCAAAGGGGGAGTAGTGGTATGAGAAAATTCTATATCACAGGAATCATATGCTCAGGGGGAGCACACATTTTTGGTAACATTTTTGACTTCACATTTTTGGATACACTTTTGAAATTTCTCATGAGTGTTGCCATCAATGCCAAAGGGGGAGATTGTTGGCATATGCACACTCCAATGAGACATTGTAGGTGATTGAAGGTTTTGTCATTGATGGAAACCTTACAATCCATTGGCACCAACAAGGCATTACACCGGCAAGGTATTACACTGATAAGATAGTTCACCAGCATCAACAAATCACACTCTACACCGGCCCTCAAACCACCGACACTGGCACAGAGAAAGGAAGCATACCAGCACAGAGGCCGACATTCTTTTTGTTATATTATATTTTGTTTATTATTGTAAAAACTTTGTAAGCCGACTTGGAAAGTTGTAAGATGACTCTTATATATAAGAGAGATCATTATAGACATTTTGTAAGTGATGGAAGCGAAGAAAAAGAAGATATTAGGCAGACCTATTATGCGAAATATAGGTTAAAGGTTTTATGTAAAGAATAGAGCATAAATCAGTACTGGATCAGGCATTATAAATGCTATTGTAAAGAAGTACAAGATATTGGATTTGTATAATCCACAGTGTAAGTCAGCGAGACTTCCCATTGAGCAGTGAGCTCTAGGCAATTGGCCTTCCTGCATGTGTAGGCCCCTCTTGTAAGTAATATTCTCTTATTGGCCAATAAGTGGATATTGTGGGTCACAAATCCCACCGAGGTTTTTCCCACACCGGGTTTCCTCGTTAAAACCTTGTGTCATGGTGTGCTTTTCATGTGGATGCTTTTAATTCTGTTTATTGCATTATTTCTTACATACTGGTACACTGTTATAATATGTTTTGCATGTTTTAAGTTGAGAAATTCTAATTATCGGTGAGATACTGATTCACCCCCCTTCTCAGTATCTGTGGGATTCCTAACAATCTGCAATAATAGGTAACTGACCGGTTAAGGTCTACAAACATGCTTTGCAAGGAGAGAATCCTGTTAAAGATCCCAAAGCTCTGTTAGGAGCTATACCCTGTTAAAGGTAGTACCCTGTTAGGAGTAACCTCGGTAGAGGATTTTTGAATCCAAACTAATGGATCACCTTGTTAAAGGATTTTTACAATGAAGCTTGTTAGAGCTTACCCAGTTAGGGGATTTTACTGTTTTAGTGATTAGAAAACAACAGGTGGTGTGATTTAGAAATAGCACAACTTGCTTGAATAGATCCTCTTTTGCACACTCAAAACTGCATTACCAACATATTCTGCATCTTAACTTTTCTATCTTCATATCAAATCTTCTCATAACATATCTCCTTTTCTCATACATAAAAGTTCATCATAATGTCATTATATAGACATTTAGATTTCATGTTGGCCTTAGGAATTGTATCATAATTTCCTAGGTACAGTGTATCTGGACAATCAAACATAACTCATCACAAAATACCACCAAAATTTATCGGTTAGGATAACTCATCATGACCGGTGATAACTCATCACACAATCAACAAATACCGGTTGGAGTTAACCTCTGTCAACATATAAACCGATTGTCCTCCATTGCTTCTTTGATAATCTCCATTGGATTGTCAAGTTGGTGTCGGGATATTCCTGTATATACCGGTTGATGACATGTACCGGTTTGGCACCATCATAAGAAAAACTTCTAATACCGGTAGCAATATAATACAATTAACTTTGAAGTAACACTGATAGACAAACATATATATTTTTGCTCATGTTCCATCAATGACAACATATGAAGTCATTCATTACAATCATCATCAAGCCAACAAGTATAGAAGACCCCCTACTAGTAGAAGACAAGGAAATTATACCACCCACAAGACAAAGCAAGTGTGTGAAAATAAGAGATTAGATGGAAGAGCTGCAAAGCGTGGACAATCCCAAATCCATCCCCAGAGAAGCAGAAATGGAAATACTAAACCGATAAGATCTCCTCATGCATGGAAGAATAATTTTATAATTCATATGCCATTCATTTACTAGGTACTGCTTCTCTTGCAAAGACTATGGTCATAGGGCAGATGAAAGCATAAATAGGTCTAGAAATAAGAATGTTTTTTGTCCAAGATGTAATGGTTATGGCCATAGTATGTCAAGTTGTGAAAACAAGCATAGATCTTCTCCTATGAATAATAAGAAGAGTCCATTTGCTACCTCAAGAAATGCAAATTATGTATGTTATAATTGCAATGGATTTGAGCATAGAAGTCATGAATGTAGTAATAGGAAAGTTCAGTCACATGACAACTAGTATAGTAGCTATGCTCAACAAAGAAATGGATATAGAGCATTTGGAAGTCAAAGACCTGCATGGAACCAAAGGAGAAATGTCCCTGCAAGATCAAAAGGTCCACCGGTTCTAGTAGCCAGTTACAATGGCATGACCAGAAGAAGATGGTCTAAGCGGTTTGACAGAAGGTCCTCCAATCATGCATTTGGCATGAACACTGTTTGGTTCTACAACAACACTTTAGGTCATGATGTTGAATTTGGTATAGCAAGGAAAGATCGACAGAAGAAAGTAAGACCTGCTCCCAATTCTGAAAATGGGAAGAAAAGTGAAGTCATGTAAGTATGGAGGAAGAAGCAAGATGTAACCATTGACACTGATTTTGAATTATTTAATTGCAATTATTTGAATTATATAGTGATTTTGGATTGGAGGCTCTTAATAAGTATTAAATTATTTCGCCATAGTGATTTATTTAATTATTGACGATTTGATTCATTTTGAATAGTAATAACAAGGGTAAATATTTAATAGTCTCCCTATATTTATTTTTATAATATTATTTTAATACCGATTCCTTGATTTTATTTTCAATTAGAAATAATAAAGGTAATAATAGTATAAATATTTTTAGCATGATTTTTGAATCCCATGAAATGAAATGGGGAAATAAACTTAATATTATGAGCTTGGGAAAGCATCTTTTATGAAAATATTTTATTATACCCAAGTAGGGTTTTGATGGAATTTGGGGATTTTGGATTTATTGGTTTTTGGTGAATGCATTCCTCTCTCTTCTTTTGCATTCTCAAGTTCTCTCTCTCTGCATCATGCTTTCCTTTGCAATTTGAGGTTTTGGAGATTTTAGTTTGGTGGAATATTAAATTGGGAGTTGGAAGTTTGCATTGAAGAGTGTTGCAGCTGTGCTGGAGAGAAATTTGCGTCAAATTTTTCCTCCATCACTCAAGACAGAGGTAGGGTTTCTTTGTTTATTCTTTCTTCCAAGTTTTTCAAACCCAAATTCAAAGAGTTTCTTGTTTAAATTCCCTTCTCTTATTTAAATTTTCAAAATTTGAGAGTGTTTATGGGGATTTTGGGTTGCAAAATAGTGTGATGTTATTTTGTGAATAGCTGGGTAAAGGGATATGGTTCCAAATTTGAATTTGTTTGTGGTCTCTTACTATCCGAATTTGAATGGAAGAAATAGATAAAAAGGGTGTTTCTTTTACCCTGTTGTTGCATTTTGGTTTGGGTTTGGGGGTGAATTAAGTTGTTCATATTTTTTGTTTATTTCCCCCCCTGTAAATTTTATTTTGGGCTGCAAGGGATATGTTGCCGCCCTCATCATTTTTTTCTGTTAATCAAATTGTACAAGCTACAAATCTATCCCTGTTTTGGCCACCCATATCTATTCTTCCCCGTCGTTTTATGTTTTGAGGGGGGTGACATATATGTAGACCCCATATCATGGGGTTTGGTGTTGCAAGCACCCCATGATATGGGGGGTGCCATGATACCCCTCCATATTTTGGAGGTGCCTACAGGAACCACCCATGATATGGGTGGGTGCAGCAACACCACCACATCCCACGATGTGGGGGAGTGGTGAGGCAACAACCACATTTGTGGTGTGGTGCTTCCCAACACAAAATCAATTTCAGTCTATAATTTTTTTAATGTGTTTATTTTTTTTTAAAAGAAACAAAAATACCCCTCCCCTGCCGAATTATATATTCAGCCTGCAACATATTAGGGTAAAATTGATTTGGCTCCAGTTAGCTACAAAACTACAATTATCTTCAGATTGATATAGATAATAAGAAGCGAGTAAAATTTTATACAGATGAAATGATTATTTAAAAATAATGTAATTGTTGTCCCTTTGATTTGATTGAGTACATTATGTTTCAATATACGTATATATGTGTAATCAACATTATCATTTTGATTGTTTAAAACTAAATCATTTTCATTTGGGAGTATATATATATGTTAATTTTGGTTGAGTCGAGTAACGTTAGCCCATGAGTGATAGCATGGGTTAAGTGCAATGAGAGTGTTTCCTCATCTTGTCTCATATTGTTAAATGAGCGTCATTATAGTACTTTGTGTCATATTGTGATTTTGCATACTAGAGGTCATTTTGGTTGTGATACATATTCTTTTTACTATGTTCTATTTTAATGCTTTGCCTTTGAGATGTAGTATTACAATTGATTGAATTGGATTGCTCATGATGTTTTTGCCATGAAACAGTTCTTGTATTGTGTTGCTGATTTTGGGGATAGGAAGAGTGAATACCTTGTTGAGTTTATGTATTTAGTTGCAGAAGTTTTGAGTTTTTGTTTATGCATTTTTTTGGTCAAGAGGCTCACTTCTTGGTTTATGTTGACATTTAACCTCTATGATCACATGTTTGTGCTTGGTCTAGATTGTGTGAAGATGCATTTTAGATAATTTGTAATTGTTTCCTGAGCCTCTTGCATTGCTTGGTTACAGGTCCATGTACGGGAGTGGGATCCTTTACAACACTTAGGGTTCATGAGAGATGGACTTTCACGAGGTTCCTTGTAAGGATGTGTGAAGTATAGACCTTTTGGGTGGAAGAGAGTTTACCATATTTTAATCAAGTGATAAATAATTTAATGAATGGGTATGGATAGTTAGATAATTAAAAAGATAATAACTTATTAGTGTCTCATGACTCAATCTTGGGGAGGATGTTTTAGGCTGAGCATGAGAAGACCATGAAGATGGTAAGATAATCTCCCTTGGTCTCTCTCTCAAGATCGAGATGGCTCCGTATTCCCATAGGCTAGTGCCTTGTTCTTGGTTTGGCATCTGATGACACTCCCTTGTACATGTGAGTCCTTTGCTTACTTTTGTATTCATGTTATGATGTTTATTGGCCTCTAGAATCTCTTGTTCCTTTCTTGTTTGATTGATGTATGGTTGTGTGTATGGAAGTTTTTTGGTATTAGTCCCTTTGGTAGAAGTGTCAACCTAGGTTTAGTGTGCGAGTTGGGACCTAGCGACATCTCCTATCTCGAGGGTGGTTTCTTGCATAAGGTTCAACATTGGTCAGCTGGTTGGAGCTTTTTGCCATTGGGTTTTTTCCCTCTTCTTTGGTGTTTTCTTCACACATGGACTTGGTTCTCCTATACTGATTTCGGTTCCTTGGAGAAGATTTTTGTATTAGATCACTTCATGATTTGAGATGCTATCATTATGTAATAGATTAGGAATATTGATTGAGTCAGTTAAACTCATTATTATACCTTTATGTAATAGCAATATTTATTGTATCCATACTTATTCTTTGGAATTAGACTTCCCATTGAAGCATTGTGAATTACCTTTATGAAAAAGGGAGAAGTAAATTGTAAACTCTTGAAAGTAATGTATTAATATAGTAGGCAATGTAATCCCTTGACTTGATACATTGAACCTTGATGGATTTTCCATGCATGATATGTGAAGTAGATTAGTTAATTGTAATTACAATGTTCTTATAGACAATTACTTAAATCAGAAATTCAATAATTTGTGTGGTATTAGTATGATGGATAGTATTTGCGTAGATGTGGTTTCAATGCAATAGAATATGGATGTTTATTACTTTCTTCATGTTATATCTTTGACAATGAAAATGAACTAATGCTTGAACACTCAATATCTTTATGTGAATATAGATGTAACTAAGTATGTGTTAGTATCTTGTTGTGAGATTAAATGGTTTGAACAATGGCATTAAACAAAAGCTCTCTTAGACTATCAATGTTAAAGCATGGAAACACAATATTTATGGATGACAAAGTTAGAATCTTGGAACCTAGAATAATACCAAGGCTCAAAGATATATTGAAACTCAGTAAATAGATATCATTAAGAACCAAATGGAAATACATATGATTGTGCAAGGGCTCCAATAAAACTATTATTTCATAAATAGTATCAATGAACTTGTAGTTGCATAGGTAGGCTAATGTGCATGCTTTTGGTGATAGGGTGAGATAAGTTAGTGGATGTGTGATGCATTAAGTGGATAGCTTTATAGAAGTAATCTTATAGCCATGGTAGCTCATATTTTTCATGTTAAGATATGAGTATAAAGGATCAAAGTGTATGCATAGAGATAAGTTCAAGGTTGGTCATTATGATGTCTTGTTATTATGTTTAAGCTAAGGATAAGGATATGTATTTATAGGTACCATGCATTAGCAAGGTTTTAGCACGTAGGTTGTGGCATTCATATGGTCATGTAAGTTTGTAGTAATGTTTGCATTGGGTTCCCAAGTGGAGCTAGTGGCTATAAGGAAGTATTTTGTACCTAGTTAGTGGTAATCAGGTAATGTTGATGTCAACATGCATTAAGATTATTTGAGGACAGCAATAGTAGCATATCATGTGAAGTGTACGATATAGGTTAGTATGCATACATGCACTTGTAGTTGTGTTCCTTGATAAAGTTAGAACATTAGGATCATAAAAGTGAATTATTACAATAATGGAAAATTAAATGTATTGATCATAAATCATAAATGATATAGGTCTACTAGTGATGTCAATGCCCTAGGGAAACAATGAGACCATGTAAACAATTAAATCTTATAAGTACGACTTCACTTGTGTTAGTAATGTAATGTATGAAACAACGGTTAAGCACTTAATGTTAAAGTAAAACTATAGAACCAAATCTTAAACATAATATCTATTTTGAGTTAAATGTAAACCTTATTAGTAAACAAAAAAAATTATCCCACTATTTTGGTCTAGTTGTAGTAAGTTTCCCTAGGGTTTGTTGGTGGGTGCTACAGCTGGTATAACTTAAGTAGAACTTAAGGAAAGGTTTTCAGTACCGGATAATGTATATCATTGTTAGGTTTTTGATGACGATGATGAATTGCTAAAATTATTACAATGCATGGACCAATATGAATCCCAAGAAATTTATTGTAATGCTCTAGTCCAAGTAGTGGATGGCAAGGAAACAATTTTTGGGAATGGAATAGTGCAGTTGAAGACAAACAAAATACCCAAAGGGTTGGTAGCTCTAGACAGGGTGTTTGATGGTACTGATAGGTTGAGTACCAAGGTCACCCCTGCTAACAATAATGATTTGGAAGAAGTAAATCAAGGAATAGATAATGCTCCAAAGAAGGTGTACATTGGGAAAAAAATCAACCCAAAGGTCAGACAAATGATTATAGATCTATTAAGAAAATATAAAAATGTGTTTTCCAAGTCATATGATGATGTGAAATCTTATAGAGAAGACCTTTTTTAGCATGAAATACCACTAAAACATGATGCCAAGCCATTTAGACAAAAGCAGAGACCAATTAACCCTACATTGGCCACTAAGATGAAAGAAGAGCTACAAAAGCTCAGAGATAGTGGCATAATAAAACCAATAGACATTCATCTTGGGTATCAAATTTGGTTCTTGTAAGAAAAAAGAGTAGAGATATAAGGCTATGTGTAGGTTTCAATAATTTGAACATATCATCTTTAAAAGACAATTACCCTTTACCAAACATGGAGGCCTTGTTGCAAAAGGCGACTAGGTGTGAATTGTTATCTATGATGGATAGTTTTTTAGGCTACAATCAAGTTAAGTTTAAAGAATCTGAGCAATATAAAACAATGTTCACTACTCCATGAGGAACTTATGTTTATGTTAGAATGCCCTTTGGTCTTACTAACACTGGTGCAACATTTCAAAGGGTGATGGATGTGGCTTTTGCTGACTTAATAAATATCATCATGGTAGTGTATCAGGATGACTTAACTACATATTCAAAGAAGGCTGAAGATCACTGTACGCATTTGGAGAAAATATTTATGAAGGCATTAGAATATGGAATTTCAACGAACCCTAAGAAATGACACTTTGTAGTTACTGAGGGTAAATTTCTTGGGCATATAGTGTTTAAAGAAGGAGTCAGGATTGATCTTGAAAGAGTTGATGCTATAGACAAGATTCCCATCCCCAAAATAGTAAAGGCTATTCAATCTTTCTTTGGTCAAATAAATTTTGTTAGAAGATTTATTTAAAATTTTGCAGAGAATGTCAAGCCAATATCAAAGATGCTGAAGAAAGGAGAAAAGCTTGAATGGACATCTGAATCCATAAATGCTTTGGCATCTATTTAAAGGGCTATTAAAGAGGCCCCTAGTTAAAGTCACTAGAATTTGGAAAACCTTTTCATTTTTTTCATTTGCATATTTTCATACTATTGTTGTTGTCATGTTGCAGAAAAATGATGTACATGAACAACCAATTTCATTCTTAGTAAGTTATTGTAGGCAGCTGAGTTGAAATATGATATCACTAAGAAACAAGCCTATACTTTGGTAAAGGCGGTAAATAATTTTAGGTCATATTTGGTGGGAGCACAAGTAGTTGCTTATGTACCAAATGCAATAGTCAAGGATATATTTTCTAGAACAAAAGTCATAGGAAGAAGGTGTAGATGGATAAATAGAATCCAAGAGTTCAATATTGACATCCAAATCACTAAATTGGTAAGGGGGCAAGGTTTGTAAAAACTAATGGCAGAGCCCAATTTTGAAGCAGCATAGGTGAATAACATAGATGCTTGGGATGGTGTCATCTGCAACACAAAACACAATCCATGTTATACTAATATACTTCTTTAGAATATAAAAATTTCTAGATACTATGAATGAAAATAAAAAAAGAACCTTGAAGCTCCAAGCCTCTAAGTATGTCCTTGTGAAAGGAGACTTGTTTTGGAAGGATAAGGATGGGGTCTTGTTACTTTGCTTGGATGAGGGATGGGATGGTGTCATTTTAAGATAATTGCATGAAGGATTATGTGGAGGACACTTGTCAGCCAAAACTACAACCCACAAGATATTGAGGGTTGGCTATTATTGGCCATCAATGTCCAAAGATTGTTACCAATATATAAGTGTGAATCTTGCCAAAAAATTTATGGTAAGCTAAAATACCAAGGAGCATTGCCTTTGAGAGCTATGCAAGTGGAAGCACCATTTCATCAATGGGGGATTGATTTCATAAGAGAGATATATGATAAATCCAGTGGAGGGCATAAATAGATTCTAGTGGCTACTAATTACTTCACTAAGTTGGTGGAAGCAATTCCCACAAAGTAGGATACACACATTTTGGAGTTCCTATGAAGCTTGTCATGGACAATGGGATGTGTTTTAAGTTAAAAGAATTGAGGGAGTTTTGTTAATCGTATGACATAGCAATTTCATACTCTTCACCTTATCACCCTCAAGGTAATGAACATGTTGAATCAAGAAATAAAAGTATATTGAAAATAATCGGGATAATGCTTAAAAATAATAAGGCTTGGGATTTAAGACTGTTTATTTGGGTAGATAGAATAATAGTGAAGAAGGCAATTGGTAAATCTCATTTTGAATTAGTATATGGAGCATAGGAAAGAATGCCTATACATAACATATTGTTAGTTTGCAAATTCATTTTGCAGGAGGATATAGATGTACCTAAGCCTATGGAGGAAAGGATGGAACAACTAGGAGAGTTGAATAAAATCAAAACAGAGCCTCAAAAGAAAATATCAAAATACAACAACAGGCAAAGTATTTGCATGATAAGAGGGCTAAGGAGAGAAAGTTTAAAGTTGATGACATGGTTCTTATGTGGAATGTTAGGAGTCAGGATAAAGGTAAGCATGGATTTTAAGCTTTGTGTATAGGAACATTTATCATCATGGATAGATGTGGAGAAGACTCTTATTACTTACAGAATATGGCTGGTGAAAATCAAGAATTTTCAGTGCATGGACAATTCTTGAAACACTTCTTTTACTAGAAAAAAAGATTTATTCCATGCACAATAGTTTAGGTTTCCCTTTTCCTTTTCCTTTTTGTTTGCACCCTAGAGATTTTTTGGATTCTTGCAATGATTGTGACAGTCATTCATCCCCAACTAGAGCCACTATTGGAACCTACAAAAATGGTGAGTTTTTCACATAATCATGGTATCCCAAAATTATTTTCCCACTACTATCCATACAACTAAATCAAATAAACTATAGTTATGTGTGTACACAATTAGAGTCTTCTATTTGTCAATAATTCAATGTGCTTTCTAGCATAAAATCCTAAAACACAACACAAAATCCCTTGAAAATAAACCAAATATTGAGTCATAAATAGACCCTATAAAAGAATCATACTCTTGTTGAAAAACCCTATTTGTCATCTATTAAATTCATATCTTGCACTATTTCCCTAAAATACCTTTATACCACATTTATCATCTTATGTGGACCATCATAAAGCAATAACATTGAGTATCACTATTTCATAGGGTTGTTATTATTTTATATTAAGTAGCTTGTGAAGTAGAGACAAAGAAAATTAAGACTAAAACGTTATCGCTATTTTAGAAAACATATATTTCACTATATTCAGTGGCTAGTGAAACATCAATGAAGGAGACATAGCTTATCAAAGATATTGCCACTTTCCTACACCCATATTCTATTATATTGGGCATCCCGCAAAATGATGACAACAGGAATAAAGTTCACAAGGGTATTGTTATTTCATGAGACCCATGTTCCATCACATTAAGCAGTCTACAAAATAATGATAAATGGAGCCAAAATAGTAAAGTATCACCATGTTGCAAGAAGGGACTAATGCTATGTTGGTGAGAAATTATGCAGTCATGTTTTTGGATCTCTCAACCCAACTGATGGAGAAAGCATCAAACATCTCAATAGAATCCCAAACTACATTCTTATATTGCTTGAGCCTTTTATTTTTCAATAGATACTTAGAGCTTACTTGTGAAATAACTAACTCTGAATCCCCAAAGACACGAAGAAGCTTGATTCCATGTTTGATGGCTAGGTTTAAACCAATAAGAAGGGCCTCATATTCAGTGATATTATTAGTGCACTCAAAAGATAACAAAAATGAATATCTAAAGGTCTTTCCTTCAGCAGATATAAGTATTACTCTTGCCTCATTTCCTTCCTTACTGCATGCTCTATCAAAATACATCTGCCAAATACTTTCCTGATATTTCTGGGCATGAGCTATGATTGGATCATTATTTTGTAACTCTGGTTGTGCAAGTTCACTTCTGTGTCACAAAAATTTACCAGTGAATCTATATTGGCATTCTCAATGATGTGAAGAGACCTATGTTCCCTCTCAATTCTTACTTTCCTTCCATTCACTAGTACCATAGTATATGATAGGTCTAACCAAATACTTCCTGCTACCAATCATGTCCATTGTCTTGAGAGTAGTATTCTATAGTTTGGGGGTACGTCTATGATAGTGACATATATTTAATAAACAACTTTTGGGCATGGTGCTATTTTTACTTCCATGTCTTTCATAACCCCTACAATAGGGATGGACCTATTATCCATAGCATAACACTTACCATAGTGAACATCAACCTCTAGCCCAATCTCTTTCATAACTCCTAAATGCATCAAATTAAAGGCTGCTACAAAATCAATCATACATTTTTTTTATCAATTTGTTGTTTATCAACAGTGTCAAGTAAAATGGATCAGCTTGAGATGGGTCATTAGGTATGGTAGTTCCTAGATATATTTCAGGAGCATTCTTACTCTTTTCTTATGGGTCCATTACTTTTTTCCCTTTCTCTTGGTTAGATCTGTTCAAACTACAAAGAAATTTTGAAATTAGTGTCATGGTGTTGTTTTTGTACTCAGGGATTCTCATCATTTCAAGTAATGGAACTGACACTTTCATTTGGGATAAAGCATTTCTAATATCAAATAAATTTGTTGGTAGTGCTAATATTTTGGGACCTTCTATCTGTGAGGCATCTCTCTTTTGAGACTCTGGTTATTATTTAGTTTTTTTCCCGGTGTCCTTTGTGGTTCTTTATTTTTTACTTATTTCTTATCAAGTTTTATTGGATCATTTTCCTTTATGAATACACTAGTTGCCTTGCCTTGGTCTTGATTTACCATTCCATTTCTTAGATTATAATTGTTTTTGGCTTGTTCCATGGAAGCAATAGTTAGGGCCTTAATTTCTTGGCCTATTTTGTTCATAGTAAGTAACATTATTCTCATACCCACCATCGTTAGAGGATTCATTTTCCTTCATAACAGACAACATATTAACTATTTGGCTATCATCATACTCCTCTTGTTCATCATACCCTGTCTCATCATCTTGCAGGTTTTGTGCCACAACACACTGCAATGGGGAATGTGGTAAATTATAGGCAACACACCAAGGGAAACCTTCCACCAAATGATTATTTTG
Source organism: Cryptomeria japonica (assembly GCF_030272615.1). Classification (NCBI taxonomy): domain Eukaryota; kingdom Viridiplantae; phylum Streptophyta; class Pinopsida; order Cupressales; family Cupressaceae; genus Cryptomeria; species Cryptomeria japonica. The sequence goes on from NC_081410.1 coordinate 342,122,990, forward strand.
TTTCTTCAAAGGATCAGGGGTCTCCTTATTGTTATTTTTTTCATCAATAGGCTTTCCATCTTTCCAATTAGTTTTGTATGGCATGTCATTTAATCTTGGTTTGTCACTTTTGTATAACTGAGGTCTATCATTTTTTGTTAGTTTATGTCTGAGGTCTTTCAAAGCATTTATGACTTTGTCCATTTTGTCTTCCTCATTAGGCTGTCTATTTGTGCTTTGGGGTTGTAGAGTCTTGCATCATCTCTCCTGATTGTTTTGTCAGAGGCTTTTCCGTTTCTTTCAATAATAATTGCAACTTTGTAGGCCTCTCTTAGAGTAGGGGGATTCCTTGTTCTCAACTCATATGTTGTTTTGGGATCAAACACATTAATATAAAATATCATACTCACTGATTCATTAGGCTTCACATTAGGGGGTAACCTATTGAGTAACTTTGTAATCTCCATGTTAAAACTAGATACCATTTCATTGTACCCTTTTTGGATATTTGCAATTTCATATAGGGAAAAATTTGGATCTGTATGCCCTCCATATTGTTCAATAAAAATTCTTTTGAACTCCTCCCAGCTGTGAACTGATGAGTTTGGTAAACACTTATACCAATCTCTAGCATCCTCAATGAGAGTTTGCATGAATAACTTCAAAAAGACGTCTTCTTCTTGCACATCGAAATCATCCAAAGTATTTTTAAAGCCTCTTATGTGATCTTCCCCTGATACTGCTCCATTTCCTAAAAAATAGGTATTGCCTTTCCCGACTCATCACTAATAGGATTCGAGTATCCAAAAATTCATGTGAAGTCCATCTACCTATATTTGTCCACATTGATAGGACCTCTTGTGAACATGTTTTGTTGATGTTGGTATTAGTTCCCATTTTGATACTAGTATAGTGATTAGCTAGGTAATTTTGATATTGGTTTGTATTATATTAATAGTTTTGGTGATTCCCCACATAGCTAAACTGGGGTATGTAGTGTTCGGTCCCAAAAGTGTTATACCCATTTTTGTGGTAACAAGTTCCTCCTGAACTCATGTCTATACTAGTCCTAAAGGGTATGAAAGTTACAGATGAATGGATAGGATTACTAATAGGATCAAATGTCATTGACATAGTTTATTGAGTGTGTTGTGAGGTATTTCTAGTTGAAGTGGTCATTAAGTAATATGATTGATTATTAGTCATAGGAATTATTTGTTGTAATTGGGTGGACACATGGGGAGAATTTTGTGTAAATTGTGTAGCCAGGATAGCTACATCATGGGCTATCACATGTCTCTTTTGTATTAACATCAATATTCTTTTTTCTTTCTCAAGCATAAGAATTTCAGCTTCCATATCTTTCTCCAAATATCCTTGTGTTTGGCTGCTTGATGATGATGATCTATTACTAGTACTTCTAGGTGATGATAATCTTGGGGGAGCATTAAAAAACCTTTGTATATCATTATCACCCCCTCAACATTGGCGTGCTAAAGCTCCCTATGCATGATTTAGCATTATTTCATCATATTGATCTTGAATGTTTCTTTCAGCTTCCGTATGGAAGTTTTCTTGATTTGCAAGTGGATTTATATATCGACTGTAATAATACACATTCTTATCTTTTTGGGGTTCCATTTTAGATTGACCTATTTCCTTTTGATTTTGGTCTTTTCTTCTGTTATTTTTTCTTGTTCCCAACTCCACATGATCAACTAGATCGTTTTTAAGCAATGATCTTCTACAAAATATATAAGGCTTAATTAGATCCCCAAAGCTTGATTTTCTTTTGGTGTGTATCAGTCTAAGTTTGTAATAAACAAAATCAAAATTTCCACCCTTTTAGGGAATTAGTTTAGGGAATAATGATATTCTTCCCAGCAGAGTTGCCAATTTGTTGGAGCTCAAAACTGCAAGTTTTGTTAAACTCTCAGAATAGGCCAAATTCTATGATCAAGTTCAACAATCAATATTGGAAAACTAATGGATTGAACCTAGTATGGTTATTAACCCCTACACTTCATGCTCCTCTAATACCTAGGTAGGTTTACCTTAAATGAATTATAGCAGACTTATCAATTTAAACTATGTACAATTTTGGCCTCTAATATATACTAAATACTATTATACAAAAAAGAAATATTGAAAAAGATTAGTGCCTTATTAATATTGGGTACAAACTCAAATTGGTTCCTTATGGTATTCCTTATGTTTTCTGATTAGACAATTTTTAACCTCACACCTAATATGAATCTGTCAACTGCTCGATTTATTATGCCCAATGATTTATTTGTATTACAATAACTATTCTACATGTATTTAATCTTCCTTGAAAGAGCCAAACAAAACAATCATCTAAAGATTAATAATTCTTTGATCAATCCAAAACATCCTTGATATACTAGACTGAAGTAATGAGACAATCACAATGCATAGAAATATCCGAGCAATCTTCGATTGGTACAACCAAAATATTAAGAAAAATTGAATATCAAAGGAACTTAATAATATTTTCTTGCACAATATGAAAGGAAGATAAGATTTTTTATGGAATGCTTTGTATTCAAAAGTTTTCTCTCATAATTCCCATTTTAAAAACAAACAATCTTCCCTTTATAAGGAATGGCCACTTAGTCTGAAACAACACGTCTTTAAGATGAAACAACATGTCTTAATTACAAGGCTTTGTTAAGAAATAACATTGTTTTTATCCCTCTAATAAGAAAAGATTAACAACTTCTAGATGCTCAACATAACCCTGCTCTTTGTAAGTTTCAATATTGGTAATAAAATGTCTCATGACATATTCCTTTGTATACCACCCATCCATGATGGTCTTCATGTTGTCCGTCATATACACTTCATTGATCTTCTCCAAATCTTGAGGCATCTCTTTTGCCTGTATATTTCTACACTAGTCCAATGGAATTAGTGAACCATCATCACCATGGAAAATGGTCGGGAGGATCTCTATGTCTTCTTTATCCATGTGTTTCATATCCTCAACATGCTCCTCATTAAATTCTTGGTGCTTTGCAAATAGCCTTTTGATCCTTTTAGATTTATCTAAAGAGGTTGTATCTTCTAGTTTCCATTCTCCCATTTTCTCTTTCATTCTGTCACTAAGCCTATCATGTTCCTTAAGAGATTTAAAGGTGTCTGCATATGTATTCCAATAATTATTAGATTAGAGCATCATCTCATTGATTCGATGAGTAACAAGCTTAGACATCATATCATAAACAACTTTATTTGCTTGTTTCCCTTTTTCCTTCATCGTCTTCTCAATATTTTGTGCTCTTAATCTCTAGTAGGTTGTATCTTGTAATGTAAAAATAACTCATCGATCACTATCAAATGAGGGCTCTCATTCCTCAGTGATTGACTTCAACCTACCTTCTAGTTGAAACCTTTCATCTTCTGACTTCTCATATTTATATTTATAAGTATCTCTTTCCTTGATCAGCTGCTCTATTTGTGCTTTATTGAACTTTGCAACATTTATGTTCAGGTCTACAGTGACTATGGGATCAATTTCTCCAACTCTTTGTACCATGATATCATCGAAGACTTTATATATGTCTATAAGAGTAGATATTTTATTCTTTGGGTATAATTCCCACTATAATAAGGCCTTCTTGTATGGATCAAAACTAGAGCTAGAATATATCTTCAGGTAAAATCTTCCTTTTTGTGTCTAGATCCCTTAAAAAGTTGTCAAATAAAATGACATAACTCATGTCCCATCCAAGTATGATAATAACACCAGAATCCTGTAAGAGTTGTCTTCCTTTAGTGGGGGTCATTGTATTCATCTCCCTATCTATATCCTCCTGGAGCTTTTCTAATAGATCATCTTGAATTTTGGAAGTAATTTCATTAGCCTCTTGCCTTAGTAACTTTCCTCTAGGCAACCTTCCTCTATATTTTTATAGAAATGACCTAAACTCTAGAGTACGAATGAACTCATCATCTGAAATAAATTCCCTACAAGTCAGTTGCCTAATATCATCCTTCTCATTAATTGGGGGAGGCTCTATCACAATCATTCTATCTTGATCTAGATTAGCTTCTAGAATGTAGCCCAAGCCCTGTTTAGATGTTTTTTTTACCTATTTTTGTCCTCTAGGTCAAAAATAGCCTCCATGGTACTATAAGTCATTATTTTTTTTTAAGGGCTTTTAAATCCAAAAGGGTAAATTTATATCAAAAGTCTTGGATTACATTTGTCAAAATAATTAAGGAAAAAAATGTCCTTATTAAATTCTTAAACAGGGATTCATAGGCATGTACCTCATATAATTTAGATCCAGCATGTAAATGCATGTCATAGGGATTTTTTATTTAAGGTAAAAGGAGTTTTTTCGAAGTAGCCAAAGTAAAAAAAGTTCATGTCTTACATTTAGAGAGAACTAATAGTTTAGAGATTGTCTCTAAATCCTAAGAAAGTTTTTCTTTCTGATTCTCTACGTGAAATAAGGAGTTATTTTGCATATTAGAAGGAAATAAATAATCTTCACTTATCACAGAGCTTTTTTAGGTTTTCTATGAGCTTTGCATGGAACCATTTTTACTTTCACCATGGATATGAAGATATGAATGAAAAAGATTCCATGCAGAGGTTTTCACGGCTCGTTGTGTCACAATATTTCAAGGAAACAGTCATCTGGAGCATGCAAGGGCTTGTGCACTGAAAAATAAGCGAGGTTCTCAAATATTACTGAAGAATTATAAAAAATATTCACTTCAACGGTGGGATCCACGTTGGATGGTTTCTCTTTCAACATAAAGAACACATTTTGTGTTTTTTCTAGAAGAGTTTATGACTAGAAAAGGAAAATGATAGAATGCAAAAACAACAAGTTTTGAGATAAATTTAGAACAGTGAATCATAAACTCTTGTAACCAGCTATCAAATAACAAAGGATTTGCTACAAATTGTGTATGGCTCTTATGAAGATTTTAATTACAAATCTAAAAGTATGAGTCAAGATGGCTATGCTTTTAAGACCTCAAAGAGAATAGTACTGTCAAAAGACAATCAACAATAGTTGCAACATAAAAAGAAAAGGTAGAGATCTCAAGAAGAAGTATCACAATACAACACAAAGGGTAGATAAGAAGACCAAAAGGCACTAATGAAACGTTGGCAGAGAATAAATCTTCACAATCATCAGGCATCTAGCTTCACATGGTAGGGAAACAAAGTAAGAGCTTTACAAAGATAAAAGAATATGATACAAGGAGCAGTAGCCAAAGAACTAATTCCAATTAGAAGCTAAAAGAACAGTTATCATGCCTGAATAGCCTCAAAATCAGTTAAGGAGCAGCTACTAGTATTATATTTCAGCATGTAGAGGTTGTTAAAGAACTTGAAAAACTTGGTTTAAATCTCAACTGGATTGCATTTGAACTCTCCAAGGATCAGTTTGGTGAGACTTTGGTATGGTTTGGATGATATCGGATAGAGAATGTTAGATACTTTATTAGTCCCAAAGAAACTAAGAGGGGGGGGGGGGGGTGAATTAGTGTCTAACCGATATATAAAATATTTAAACTTGTTTGCAACTTTACAACCCAAATTAATGTGTCGGTAAACAAGCAATAAAGCAATAAAGAGAAATAAGAGAGACAAAATCAATGCACACCATAACACAAGATATTTTGGTGAGGAAACCTGGTAGGGGAAAAACCTCGGTGAGATTTGTGACCCACAATATTTACTCACTGGCCAATATGAATAAATATTACTGATACAATAGGGGCCTACACATGGAGGAAGGCCAATAGCCTAGAGCTCATTGCTCAATCACAAAAAGGAGTCACACTGACTACAAAATTGGATGATTAAATCCAATGATAATGTACTGCTCAAAATAGCATCTACAATGCTTGATTCAGTATCGGTTTAAGATCTATCAAATACCTCTACCATAAACCTTTCTTTGCTCTGCTATGCTCTTATTCACTAATTAAAATTATTACATCAATATATATATATATATATATATATATATATATATATATATATATATATATATATATATATATATATATATATATATATATATATATATATATATATATATATATATATATATATATATATATATATATATATATATATATATATATATATATATATATATATATATATATAGTTTCTCTCATAGTCCACTTGCATTAATTACCTATACATAATTCGCATACCTATCACTTACAAAATGAACTATAAGGTCTTATACATATATGAGTCTTTACAATACATCATGTCGGCTATACAATATGCTTACAATACAAAACAATATAATCTCTATGTCGGTTGGGGTGTCGGTAAGATCTTCTGTTGGTATAGACTGGGTGTTGGTGAGAATAATCTTGTTGTGCCTGTCGGGGCTGGTAGATGATGTTTGTTGATGGTGTAAGTTGTGAACCATATTACCAGTTTGGTTGTTGTCAATAACAACATCAACTATTCTCATATGAGTGTAGAATGCCAACAATATCCCCCTTTGGCATTGATGGCAATACTCATGAGAAAAATCCAAAAACTGATATCCGAAAATGAAGTCCAAAACTGATCCAAAAATAGGAGCACTCCCCCTGAGCAAATGATCTCATTTGTACATTTTTCTCCATGCTACTACTCCCCCTTTGACATTAATGAAAAAGGATGTAAAAAAGAATCAAAGAATTCAAAATTCCACCTCATAGCCTGTATCTGGTTGTGTACAATTTGAAATATATAAAATCAGATTAAGAATCTTCATGAATTTGGTGTTGTCAGAGATAATGGTTTCAGTTTGCTGGATCATACCGTTCAGATGATGTATTTGTTGCTCTGGTGATCTTTATCCTTGAATTTTTGCTTTAGACATCTCAATCCACTGAGTTATAAGGTTGTCCAATCTAGGACCAAGTCTTTTTTCAGCTCACATGCCTTCATTCTTATCCTTGCTTTTTCTTTTTCTAGTTTCTCAATCTTTTCCTCAAAAACTGTCATTTCTTGATTAAAAGTTGAGGTAAGTTCCAAAGAACCTATCATATTGTTTGCTATATCATCAATCTCTTTTTGTGTTTTCTTTATCTCTTCCTCAATGTCTTTTGTCAGGTTGTGAGGCTTGCATGCTTCCTTATACAATTCTTTATATTCCAAAATAGTGGAATCAAGTACCGGTAATAAGGAATCAATGTGCTCAGTACAATCCTTGATAATCTTATCAAAGAATTCACTTTTCTCCTTATTCACCCTTTCCTTAACAGTCTCCTCATTAATCTTATTCACAGTTAGCATATTTGAAGTAATGAATTTGGACATTGTGTCCAATTTACCTAAAGATCCATCAATATGATCTATCTTACAAGTCGGTGCAATCATCTTCAATATAGGTAATGTATCATCAACGGCCTTGAATGATAAGGTGTTGCAATCTATGATCCTCTTTATTGAATTCAAAAGTACATCAATCACATTTGTAGGCCTATAATTCATGGTGGAAGTGCCAGGCTCAACAATAACTTTCTTTTCTTCAAATACTTGTCCAATTTCCTTAACCACTTCTTCCTTGTTTCCATCATTGACCTCTTCTTTATTCATTGTTTCTTCTTTTTTCTCACTCTATGTTTCAATTTTGTTTTCATTCTTATTGTCATCCTTACTCTATGTCTTGTTGACTATCAGTTTAGCTATACTCTGTTCAGGTTCTTTCTTTGTCGGTTTCTCTACCTTCTGCTGATTGTCAACATTTGTAGGTTCAATTTGTGCTTTTACCTCTGCTTTTGCTTGTTCTTCTATCAGTTTCTCAGATTTAGGCTGAGTAGCATCAGGGATGGTATCAGGTTTCTCAACTTGTGCTGGTATCTTAATATTCTGAGAGTCAACAGTGTTGACCGATAACTCAAATATTTCAGTATTTGTAGCATCAGTTTGTTTAACCTCTACAGTCTCTTTGTCCATGACAATGTTGAAGTCTTGTGTGTCCACATTTATTGTAAAAAGAACTTCAGATTCCAGATTAGTGTCATCTCTTGTTATTTCTTTTGTCATCTCTTCTGATTGACTGTTAGTTTGTATCAGTGCCTCTGCAATTATTGGTGGGGTGTCCTGTGCTGATGGAGGAAGGTTATCCTTGACCGTTATATTAGGTACACTACCAATTTTACCTTTACCTTTATCCTGTTGATATACCTTTGCAAAAGACATCCATTTTTTGTCTATCCTTTTCTTCTTTCTTCTCTCTTTCCACAAAGAATATGTCCCATTTGTTTGTTGTTTCATCTGCAATTTCCTTTACTCGACCTGCCATAAGGCTAACTTATCGGTGTCCACTTACAAAAACTGACCGATTGGCTTCTGCAATCAATTCATCAATCTCTTGTTGAGAATTGACAGGGTGAACCACCAACAATGCTTCAACTTTTAATTTCTTATCCAATCCCATAATTGATATTCTTTTAGCTTCTAACCTCAAATACAAATCATTGGGTAGATCATCTACAACCTCAATGAGAACTTTCTTGTCGATATCTAGGTGTAATATAATGCTTTCCTCTATAGTGTTTTTATCCGCATCCTTGAAAGAATGATAAAGTTTATTTATATGCTAAGGTTACCTTCTTGTGTGATTTCATTTATCAACTCTTCTGGTGTAAGAGTGTCTGGTGCCTTAGGTTCTGATTTCTTCTTAGGAGTTACCTTCTTCTAGGGAACACTAGGCTCTCTTACAACATGTTGCTTCTTTATTTGTGTCCTTGACTTCTTTGGAGATGGGGTAGGTGCCGGTGAAGGTTTTATTTTCTTTTTTTCAACTCTTTTAAATTCAGCTGCTTTATCACTTTCTATCTCAGAAGAAGTAACAATTGGGGAAACATGAGCTACCAGTGTCTGCTTTGATTGACTTCCTTTTATACTAGCAGTAATACCGTCAAGACTCATTAACCCTTCTGTAACTTTATTTACCATTTTAGAAGCATCTTTCATGAATTTGTCTCTTTTATTTCTCTCCTTCATCATGGCTACATCAATTTCAATTGTTTTAGCACTACCAAATATTTTCTCTGATGGTTCTGGTGGTGCATCTAGGAGTATATTTCCATATAATTCTGATGTGAGAGTCCACTTCATATCCCATTTCAGTAATCCATACTGTTCTGGGTCTAACTACTTCCATCCAGATTTTATCTCTCTTTACTAGAAAGCATATTTATTTATCATATTTGTCTACGATGGTTTGGGAAATCCTTTCTCTTTGTTTCATTCTGGTTTGGAAATTCTTGAAGAATCTTTAACCAACTCATCACTATTAGCTCCCATACCGATGATTGCCTCCTTTATCTGTTTTCCAAAAGAAATTTCATAGGAAAAATCCTTATGACCTATACTAGGGATCTCCTTTGAAAAGTAAAGCATTAGACATACTAAAAGATTTCCAAATTTTAATGTTCCTTTCTTGTCACCTTTTATCTTATCCAAATTTTCTAGCAATCATCCTTCAACCATTCACAAATATCAATCTTTGTATTGTTTACAATCTTCTCATGTGCATTGTGAATGCATGAACTAGATACAAAATTCAACCTATTTGTGTGACCAACTTTATATCCAATTATCATGTTAGCAAATTTAACATTTTTATCATTTATGTCATTAACCCTAAGTGACTGGTTGTCATATGTAGCGTCGATTAAGCTCATAAATTCCTTGTTAGGGATTTTATTCTTCTTGTCAGGTCTAGAACTGGTGGAGGCTAAACCAGTAACAACTTTGATAGCTTCCTTGGTAATCTTCAATACCGAGTCCAACCACATAAATTCTTTGTGAACCCTACTAAGGACATAGCGGATAACTTCATCTAAGAATTCTGGCATATGGAGGTTGTCTATGAAACCTAAATCCTCAACTACCTTATGTTTTGGTTTCACTATCCAATCCTTGTCAGTAATTACATTCATGTACATGTTCATCAAATCTTTAGATCCTAAACTTTCTATGTTGCAATGTATGTATGCCCTAGGGTCTTTAGTGAATGCGACTCCCTTCGAGATTTTAGAAAATGCACCAATAGAATCATCATGTTTTGGTATCTTGGGAATGATCTTAAAAACAGGTCTAGGTCGCTTAATGTTTTCCACAATGGTAGGGTTTGCTACGAATTTAGGAACAGAAGATGAAGATGCCATTGCGAAAGATAAATACCTCTTAATTGTGAAATCCTTGAATTCCCTGAAAAGACCTTTGTTGCTTCACCTTTAGAATGCCTTTGCTCAATTTCTCTCTCTTCAAATGCTTGGTGAATTGAAATGTGAGGTTACAATGCCTTTATAACTAAATTTTGACTTAAAATCGCAATAAATGCTCGCCGATTAAGTGAAAAAATCCACATAGTTGCCGGTAAAGAAGAAATATAACCTCTTACCATCAACCGAGGGTAAATGCATGGTTTTCAATTTGTTGCCTTACCCCTAAGGATTATTCCTTAGTTGGATGAAGAATCTCCTGCAGTGCAAGATTACCCTGTTCTGCCGGTGCAGTGACAGATTCATCACCTTTCTGATCTCTCTTCCTAATCCATTGTTTTGAAAATTCTTTCTTGATTTCAGTCACCTTCTCTTTGCCTTTGTTAGTAGATCCTTTATTGTTCACCGATATAGTCTTGCTTCTACAAAATTTTGCAATATGTCCAATCTTGTTGCATGCATAACAAGTTACATTGTTTCTCCGAATAGCCTTTCCATAACCTTGACTGGTTTGAGTTTTGCGTTGATTAGATAAATGTCCAAATCTACCACAAACATAGCATTTCACATTCATTCTGCAATTATCTAAGTTATGGCAATTTTTATTACATTTGGAACATTGACCAGTGGGTAAGTTTGTATTTTGATTATTCCTAAGTCTACACTAATTTTCTCTATGACCAAATTTGTTGCAATTAAAAGATTTCCCATTAAATTTATAAGCATTAGCTTGCCTTACTGGTTTGTTGTGATCATGATTGTTTGCAGTCCCGAAACTTTCTCCATGTTCAAATCCAAGTCCAACTATTTCTCCATCAGGTTTCTAACTTTTCAGCATATCATCAAGATTATCTGAACTCTTCTTGAATTTGTCTTTGTATTCATTTGGAGTGACCAACTCACTTTCCAAAGTACTAACTTGTCTCAAAAGTTCCTCTTTGTCATGTTGCATGTGAATCAAATCAGTTTTGAGCATATCATTTTCATAACTAAGCCTTTGAGATTCATCTGATCTTTCATTTAATCTTTTGGCCAAATCTTCCTCATTCCTCTTTCTATCTTCAATATCCTTGTATAGTCTTATGGTTAAATATTGCATCTCATTCTTCATGTTACTGTTCTCTTGTCTCAATTTATCTGCAATATCTCTAAGAGTTTATTTTTCTTCATCATCTTGATTTTGCAATTGCACATGTAATTATTTTCTCTTATTCTTTGCTATAACCAGGTTATCTTGAAGTTCTTTGATAAATTCCCAAGCAGTTTTGAGTTCATCTTCCAGTTTGATATTCTTCAATTTTTCTACATCAAAATCTTCAAGATCTCCTTCCAACTGTTGTCTCAAGCTTTCCATTGATACTGGTTTCAGAATCTTCCTCAAGTTGTTAGGCTTCTGCAAATAGAGGACTAGGCTTTGATACCAATTGTTAGATACTTGATCAGTCCCAAAGACACTGAGAGGGGGGGTGAATTAGTGTCTAACCGGTATACGAAATATTTAAACTTGTTTGCAACTTTACAACCCAAATTAATGTGCCAGTAAACAAGCAATAAATCAATAAAGAGAAATAAGAGAGACAACATCAATGCACACCATAACACAAGATATTTTAGTGAGGAAATCCGGTAGGGGAAAAACCTCGATGGGATTTGTGACCCACAATATTTACTCACTGGCCAATATGAATAAATATTACTGATACAGTAGGTGCCTACACATGTAGGAAGGCCAATAGCCTAGAGCTCATTGCTCAATCACAAAAAAGAGTCACACTGACTACAAAATTGGATGATTAAATCCAATGACAATGTACTGCTCAAAATAGCATCTACAATGCTTGATTCAATACTGGTTTAAGATCTGTCAAATACCTCTACCATAAAACTTTCTTCACTTTGTTCTACTTGTATTCACTCATCAAAATTATTATATCAAAATGCATATACAGATATTCGCTCATATTCTACTTGCATTAATTACCTATACATAATTCACATACCTATCACTTACAAATTGACCTATAAGATCTCATACATATATGAGTCTTTACAATACATCATGTTGGCTATACAATATAATTACAATACAAAATAATATAATTTCCATGTTGGCTGGGGTGCCGGTAAGATCTTATGTTGGTGTAGACTGGGTGCTAGTGAGAATAATCTTGTTGTGCCTACCGGTGCCAGTAGATGATGTTTGTTGCCGGTGTAAGTTGTGAACCATATTACCAGTTGGTTGCCATCAATAAAAACATCAACTATTCTCATCTGAGTGTAGAATGCCAACAGAGAAGTTCTCTTGGCAAGTCACATTTCTATCTCACTGAACTCGCATGTCATAGTGATAAAACTTTGATTTCAGTGAGACCTCGCAGTGGTCTTGGCAATAAGAAGAAATTTTGATGTGACATCAAAGTTCACTGAGACTTTTCAAGTCGGTAACCAAGGTGCAATTCCATAGCGATAAAGCTTTAGATTTAGTGAGACCTCATAGTGGTCTTAGTGACAGGAAGAAATTTTGATGTGACATCAGAGTTTGTTGAGAATTTTCAAGATAGTAGCTGAGGTGCAGTGTCATGGCAATTAGCTAGATTTTGGTGAGATACTGCAGTGGTCTTGGTTAAAGGAACCTTTTCAATGTGACGATGGGTGTGTATTGCCAATAGAAGTCCCATGTTGCTATAACTTTTGATTTTAGTGAGACAAATTAAAGAGATGGTTGAAGTCTTAAGTCTTGCCAATGAAGATCATGTCGCTAAGACTTTTGTGTGGTTCTAGCAAAAACTAAGATTTCTATGAGACTTTGCAGTTCTGCAAGGCAAATTAAAGAGATGGTCTAAGTCTTAACTCTTGTTGATGAAGACCATGAGATGAAGGGGTGGGGACCACATTTGATCCACATTGTTGATCAAATTGGAGCTTCATTGCGAAATTCCCTTAAGCCAATTTTTAGGTGCGTACAAAGATTATCAAAGATCAAAGTTGAGATCTTGTTGCGGCATTAATACAAGCAACAAGATCAATGAAAAATGCCATATCAAGAAATCACAGAGGCTGTAGGCCATATTAATCAGGGAATAATCACCATGTAAGACACAACCCTAAAGACCATTCATAGTCATATGAAAGAAAAATAATAAAGTAAAGAAGCCCTCAAAGAAAAGAATAGTCACCTTTGAACAATCTCAAAGGGTAAATAAAAAAACAATTCAGTCAATCACATAGAGCAAAGACTAAGTTTCATGGAGGCTTCATCTTAGGCTCAAAAATCTAATAAAAGGGGACTAAGAAGGTACGACTTGTCAAGGATATAGTCATCTCATGAGACACAAGATCAATAATAAAAAAATAGTGAAAGGTTGTTAGAGATCATAGTCCTAGACAGTAATGAGAAGACAATCAAATTAGATCAAAACTAAAATTAGTACAAGTTATAGAGAGTCGAAAGGTCTTAGCTCTATAAAAGTACATTCATATGCTCATAATAATCATGGTAAGCATGAGGTATTCATAGTTAAGGTATAACCATAAATCCATCAAAAGCTTAGTCACAAGAAAGTAGAAATGGTTTGTCTCAATCATAACAGAGAAATAGAAGATTTGCATGGAGTAAATACGAGCTTCAACACAGAGGGCATTCTTATGTTAATATAGATACTCAAGAACTCCAAGATAGCAGCAAATATAGTAATAGATAAATGCACAATGGCTAGTAAAGGAATGAAGGGTGGAGTTTAGCTCATGCATCAACCTATTCCCAAAAAGGAGGAGTTTTAAGACCAAAATAGCAGTTTAAGTGCAGCTAGAGGGCTTACATGGGTATAGTATCACTTGGAGCCACTTTTGCAATAGTCAACTATCAGTTTCAAACACTTCCACCTCCTTCTATGCACGGTTCTTTATAAATTTTGACCAAAGAAATTAAATCCATGCAATAATCAGTTGGGACCTTAAAAATTGGAGCTTTTGAAATGCAAGCAGCAGTTCAAAGGTGATTAAAGAATTACATGCATGCACCATGAATCGGGGAGAAGCTTGGGCCCACCTAATCTTAATATAAGGAAGTTTTGCATGATTTTACATAGTCTTTTTGAGTAAATTCAACCTCAAAGCATCTTCACATGTAGATTTTTGGAGATTAAGACCAAATAAATAATAACAAAAGGGGCTCACTTCTAGTTCTCCAAAGAAAAAATAGTTATTTTCTTATTTTCTTCAAGACTTCTCCTATAACTGTATCTTTTCTTTCTTTTTCTAAGTCAGTTCTTTCTTTTATGCTTACCCATACAACATAAAATAATTGTAGCTAATATTTAATTCAATTCTGAATCATTGTAATAGCATTTTATTTTCAATATTCAATAAGAAATAAAAGTTTCCTCTTCAATAATTTCTTGTGTTCTTTTTGTCATATGAGTGATTTGATTCAAACACTATGATTTACATTAAATCCTGCTTTCTAGAACAAGAAAATTTCATGTTAAAGTTTAGGTTGCATGTTATGTTTAATAGAGTTTTCAGTCATTTATTTTTGTGAAAACCTATTTTTCCTCCAGCAAACATTGAAACTTCAAACCTACATGTGAAATATTTATGAACTTAGTGATCTAAATTGATTTGTGAAGAAAAATCCAAGTCTTTTGTAGTTGATTAAAGGTTGGACAAAGAATAGAATTACATAACTTTGGTGCAATCACCTCCTATAGCTTTAGGATTTCAAGTCAAGTTATCTTCCTAACTCTTTTCTAGACAAATTATTTAGTTTTAGGAGTTTTTCATCAGGGAACCAACCCTCTCAAGGGATTTATACTCTAGATTAGGCAACCCATAGGCCCGAGGATCATTCCATGTTTCACAGGATTGTTGAGTTTTAAACTTAACATCAAGGTGCAATCCTCCATGACAACAATTTCATCAATATCACTCTACATCATAGGAGTAAGATATGGTGACAAATGCATGAGAGAGATCAAAACTCAAATGCTTCTTCCCATTGGTCATCTAGACTCTCTTTTTAAAACATATGATGGGACTCCCTCAATGATTTCATCTATATGGGAAATCTTCTCATTCATTCTTGCAATAGGGTCTTCAATATTTGAAAAAACATCAGAGCTTTCCAGGTTATGATTCTTCTTCCATTCTTTAGCCTTGGTGACCTTGTCACAATATTCTAATTTTTCCATGTCCTTCTCTTCATCCAAATTTCTAATAATGTCATCCTGCTCAAGAGACACATTCTCATATGCACGTAATCTATGGGACCTGTTTTCCTGACTGATAAAACCCTTCTGGACCAAAATTATTTCTAGGTTCACCATGTCACAAGCCATAATATGTTAACTTGGACTCAATAAGGTCATATTCCTTGGTAGTGGCTATTGAAAAATTCTCCAAAACACAATGCCCATGGCATGAGAGTCTGTTCTCCATGTGAACCGAGGTGCATAGAACTAGAAGCAGCCAATTGCCTCATAATTTTTAAGTAAGCAAGTCTATTGGGAAATGTTATTGGCAATAGGAAAGGGGAACCTTCAAATTCATAGACCCTTATTTTTGTGTAATATTTAAAGGTTTACCAGTCATCCCAATTATGATCCACTATCTACCTCTGAACATAATCTTTCAGCCTAAAGAACTTTTGAATTTTTGGGGTAAGTGGGCAGTGACATGGGTTGCCTAAGAGATAATATAATGGTTTGACAAAGTGCTCTTCAAAGTATAGATATTGAGACCACGGATATCTGTTGTTCCATATAGGATTCCAAATTTGTATGATTTTTCTGAATTCATGTCTATCATACTCCATCACTCTTAAATAAATTGTCCATAATCTCATCATCTTGTCAACATACAGTAACATATGCAAAAACAAATAATAATTCTTGAAGTAAATATCATTTGGATTATTCTTTATAACCTCAAAACTATGTTTAATTTTGTCTACTACATATGAGACATAATCGAAAGGATGAGAATCCTATGTGAGTACCATAGGTGCAATACTCATAAGTGGGTTAGCTTCCACACCTAAGACCTGGTGAATTGAATAATAAGTAAATTTGAAATACTCCTAAAAAAATTCTACATCAAACGGTGGCTTCTCATTTGTATCAAATATCCTAAGTTTTTAATCATCCTTGGGTCTATGAGTCGGTAGCCTCCATCTCTTATATACCTCCTCTAGTCTATCGTAATCATTGACAAGAATGGTTAGATCAATTGGCCTATCATAGGTAAGATCTAGGTCAAACATCCTAGAGATGTAATCTCTGGTTATAGGCAATAAAGGTTCCCTAGCAACATTATAGATTGTTCTTGTCTGCGGTCTATAATTCTTGGATATCATCACTATTAGATCCACATTCATGATAATATTTGAGATTACTAATTTTCCCACATTATAGACCAATGGGTTACATATTGAGTCCTCTTGGTTTCTCCTCTAGTAATGATATAGGAACAAAGCATACCATCTCTGAAGAGTCCACACATCCCCTAGGTTTTCAAATTTATCTCCTAATCTCTCTATATTGGGCTTTAATTGGATTGCCCTTTTGAATCAAGGACTAGATTTTGGGAATTGATCCTTTAAATCTTGGTTTAGATGCCTCCCCTCTCTCTTATGTCTCTTGGCTTTTATTTCTTCTTGGGTCTCTTCCTCTATTATTTTTTCCTTTTCCTTCCTAGTCCTAGGTTTCTTCGACGACTCCTCCATTGTTTTCAAAAGAAGGAAAAAAACCAAGTATACACAATGCTTTAGCAATTTAGATACTTACTTGGACTTATGCTAGCAGTTCTGAATTTTCTAATGGTGTGCAACCTCAAATTGTCTTTTCCTTTGTCTTTGTAGCTTTTTAATTCATTTATAGTCATGAATTATACATAGAGTTAACCTGCTAGTCCAAATTGGGAAGTTTGTGCCATTTTAAAATCATCTCAAAATGGTCATTAATTATTCTAATTTAAAAACTCATGCAGACATAAAATCTACTTGGTGTGACATTAGTTATCCTGTGTTGGGGAGACTAGGAAACTTTTCCCATCGATGTTCAAAATCATCAATATTTTTTATGTGAGATATCCTTTCGATGAGGTCGCTTTCTCGTTTGTTTGGTACTCACTATCACATGGAATCCCAATATTTTAGTGAGACCTCAACATATCTCATTGAATTTGATTTTTTCAATGTGACATAGCTCTTCGGTGAGATATTTGTTGTCACTAGTGGACCTTCGGTGTCACACTGATATTCATCTTTCGATGAGACATAGGATGTGTCTCCCCAATAGGTTTTTTTTATGTGACCTTGCCTTTCAGTAAGACTTGTTTTAGTCTTAATAGATCCTCAGTGTCACACCAATGCTTATATTTCGATGAGATACAAGACATATCTCTTCGATAAATTATTTTTTTGGTGTAACCTTTATTTTTAATGAATCACAATTTGCATCTTTTTGTCCTTGGGTGCTATCTCGACATGTTTTTCTTTTCCATTGTAACATATAAGGAGTCTTGGCGAAATACCGCTAGGATCCTTAATAACATAGGGATTTTATTTTATGGAAGCATAATAGTTAAAACATGATTGAATAAAAAAATTTCCCTCCATATTTTATCTTGTGATACTCAAGGGTTTTTTTTGGCTTTTATCTACTTGATTCTTAGGATGAGGATTATGATGTAAATGGCTAGTAGTTGGAAAATAATTTTGACAATAGTGAGAAAATAATATGATATTTTTTCTAGATAGTAATGGGAAAATAATGAAGCCTTTGAGGATCAATGCAAAAATTTATCTCATTTTGTGAGGTGCTAATAGTGGCTTTGTCTGGGGATGTATGCCTCCTGCAAGTATAGCAAGAATCCAATTCTCTCTAGGGTGCAGATCAAAAGTTTAAAAAAATGGGAATGGTATAGTACATGGGGGTGAAACCTAAACTACTACACATGGAAAATGATCAAGAGAATAATCTCTTCATGAATTGTCCATGTGTTTGAAATTTCAGGTTTTCTCCATCCATATTTTGTTAAAAATATGAATCTGCTCCATTCTTTCTTGTGATAACAAAAGGACCAATCCACAGAGACTTAAATTTTCCATTCTTCCCTTTGTCCTGAGCTCTAACATTCCATATCAGAACTAACTCACCTTTCTGAAACTTCCTATCCTTGGTTCTTTTATCATAAAGATATTTTGTCTTCTATTGCATCTTGATATTATGTTTTTGTGCTTCATTCCTTATCTTATCTAGCTCAACAAGTTGCTCTAATCTTGCTTCCATTAGTTCAAGGATGTCAAGACCTTCTTCAATTATAAACATGTGCATAGGCAAAAGGTTATTTATGGGCATCTTAGCTTGGGTGCCATAAACTAAATCAAATGGGGATTTGTCAGTAGCTTTCTTAATTGTAATCCTATCCACCCAAAGTGAAAGTCTCAATTTTGAATCTCATGCTTTTTTGTTTTGAACCAGCATCTTCTTTATTATCTTCAAAATATTTTTATTATTGGATTTTGTATTCCCATTTCCTTGAGCATGATAAGGTAATGCATACAAAACTTCTATACCATAATTGTTATAAAATGAAGTGAATTCATTAGAATGAAAACACATCCCATTATCAATGATAATCTTGGTAGGTACTCCAAACCTTGTTATGATGTGATCCTCGATAAAATTTATTACTACTTTGCTAGTGGCCTACTTGGTAAGGATTTCTTCAACCCATTTGGTAAATTAATCTGTGGCAACAAGGATCCATCTATGTCCACCGCTTGAGTTTTCTAAAATTTCCCCTATGAAGTCTATACCCCATTGATTGAATGGTGCTTCTGTTTGTTAGGATAACCAGTGAACAACTATGAGGGGGGGTGAATCAATTTTTAATAGATTAATCAATTAATCCATTTAATAACCTTTAACCAGATTAAGTACCGATAAAACAGAAACAAATCTCTTACAAAGTTGTCAAATACAATGGTAGAACTCATCTCCCATCTAGGTATGATAATAACACTGGAATCCTGTAAAATTTATCTTTATTTAGCAAGGGTCATGGTATTCATCTCGTTGTCTACATCCTCTTGGAACTTTTCTAACATATCATCTTCATTTTTGGAAGTGATTTCATTAAACTCTTGCCTTAGTAACTTTCCTCTATATTTGTATAGAAATGAGCTTAACTCTAGAGTACGAATAAAATCATCATCTAAAATAAATTCCCTACAAGCCAGTTACCTAATATCATCCTTCTCATCAATTGGGGGAGGATCTAAATTACAATCATTCTATCTTGATCTAAACTGGCTTCTGGAATGTAGCCCTGGCCCTGTTCAAATGTTTCATCAGTATCACTTTGCATCATGGAAGTAATTTGTGGTGACAAATACATGAGAGGGTTAAAAACTTGAATGCTTCTTCCCATTAGTTGTCTAGACTCTTTTCAAAACATATGATGGGACTCCCTCAATGATTAAATCCATATGGGAAATCTTCTCATTCATTCTTGCAATAGGGTCTTCAATATTTTAAAAAACATCAGAGCCTGCCAGGTTATGGTTCTTCTTCCATTCTTCAGCCCTGCTAACCTTGTCATAGGCTTCTAATTTTTCCATGGCCTTCTTTTCATCTAATTTTTTGATAATGTCATCCTGTTCAAGTGGAACATGCAAATATGTATGTAATCTCTAAGACCTCTAGGCCTAACTGATAAACCCTTCTAGATCAAAATTCTTTCTAGGTTCACCAGGTGACAGGCCATAATAGGTTTACTTAGACTCAATAAGGTCATATCCCTTGGTAATGGCTACTAAAAATTATCCAAAACACAATATCATTGGCATGATGGTCTATTTTCCATTTGAACCGAGGTGCACAGAACTAGAATTAGCCAATCACTTCATAATTTCTAAGTAAGCAAGTCTATTGGGAATTGTTCTTGGCAATAGGAAAGGGGAACCTTGAAATCCATAGACCCTTATTTTTTTGTAATATTTAAATGCATACTAGTCCCCCCAATTGTGATTCACTATCTTCCTCTCATCATAATCTTTTGGCCTAAGGAACTTTTGAATTTCTAGGGTAAGTGCACTGACATGGGTGGCCTAAGAGTTGATATAATGGTTTGACAAAGTTCTCTTCAAAGTATAGCTATTGAGACCATGAATATTTGTTGTTCCATATAGGAGTCCACATTGGTATAGGTTTTCTAAAACCATGTCTATCATACTCCATCACTCTTAAATAATTTGTCCATAAGCTTGTCATCTGACTAACATACAGTAGCATATGCAAAAGTGAAGAATAATGCTTGAAGTAAATCTCATTTTGGTCGTTCTTTATAACCTCCAAACTTTGATTAATTTTTTCTACTACATACAACACATAATCGAAAGGACGATCCTATGTTTGAATGTTTGCAGTGCGTACAATAGGTGCAATACGCATAAGTGGATTAGCTTCCATACCTAAGACCTAGGAAATTGAATAATAAGTAAATTTGAAATACTCCTCAAACAATTCTACATCAAATGGTGGCTTCTCATTTGTATCAAAGATCTTGTTTTTCACCATCCTTGGGTCTATTATTTGGTAGCCTCCATCTCTTATATACCTCCTCTAGTTTTTTGTATTTATTGGATAGAATAGTTGGATCAATTGACCTATCATAGGTAAGATCTAGGTCAAACACCCTAGAGATGTAATCTCTGGTTATAAGCAACAATGGTTCCCTAGTGGCATCATAGAGAGTTCTTGTTTACGGTCTATAATTCTTGGCTATCATCACTATCAGATCCACATTCACGAAAATGTTTGGGACTACCATTTTTCCAACATTATAGACCCATGGGTTACATATTAGATCCACTCTATTTCTCCTCGTATAATGATACAGGAATAACTCGTACCCTCTCTAAGGAGTCCACACAACCCCTAGGTTTTCAAATTTATCACCTAATCTCTCCATATTGAGCTTTAATTTGATTGTCCTTTTGGATTTAGGATCAGATTCTGGGAATTACTTCATTAAATCCTATTTTAGATGTCTCCCCTCTCTCTTATGTCTTTTGGCTTTTATTTCTTCTTGGGTCTCTTCCTGTGTTATTTTAGCAAATAACACAAGTAATAGATAAATGCAAGGGTTACTAAAGGAATGAAGGGTGGACTTTAGCTCATGCATCAACGTATGCCCAAAAAGGAGGAAGTTTAAGAGAAAAATAGTAGTTTAAGTGAAATTAGAGGGCTTACATGGGTATAGTATAGCTTGGAGCCACTTTTGCAATAGTCAACTATCAGTTTTAAACACTTCCACCTCCTTCTATGCATGGTTCATTATCAATTTTGACTAAAGGAATTAAATCCATGCAATAATCAGTTGTGACCTAAAAATGGGAGCTTTTGAAATGCAAGTAGCAATTCAAAGGTGATTAAAGACTTTACATGCATGCACCATGAATCAGGGAGAAGATTGGGCCCACCTACTCTTAATATAAGGAAGTTTTGCATGCTTTTACATAGGCTTTTTGAGTAAATTCAACCTCAAAGCATCTTCACATGCAGATTTTTGGATATTAAGACCAAATAAAGAATAAAGAAAGGGGCTCGCTTCTAGTTCTCCAAAGGCACAACAATTATTTTCTTATTTTCCTCAATATTACTCCTATAAGTGTATATTTTCTTTCTTTTTCTAAGTCAGCTCTTTCTTTTTTGCTTACACATACAACATAAAATCATTGTAGGTCATATTTTATTTAGTTTTGAAGCATTGTAATAGCATTTTATTTTTTAGTATTCAGTAAGAAATAGGAGTTTACTCTTCAATACTTTCTTGTGTTCTTTTTGTCATATGAATGATTTGATTGAAACACTGTGATTTACATTAAATCCTTTGTTTTGTCTCATTAATGCTTTTCGGAACAAGAAAATTTCATGTTAAAGTTTAGGTTGCATGTTGTGTTTAATAAAGTTTTCAGTCATTTGTTTTTGTTAAAATCTATTTTTCCTCCAACAAACATTGAAACATCAAACCTACATGTGAAATATTTATGAACTTAGTGATATAAATTGATTTGTGAAGCAAAATATAAGTCTTTTGCAGTTGATTATAGGTTTAGGACAAAGAATAGAATTACATAACTTTCATGCAATCACCTTCTATATCTTTAAGATTTCAATTCAAGTTATCTTCCTAACTCTTTTCCAGACAAGCTATTTAGTTTTAGGAGGTTTTCATCAGGGAACCGACCCTCTCTAGAGATTGATACTCAAGATTAGGCAACCCACAAGCTTGAGGATCATTCCATGTTTCACATGATTGTTGAGTTTTACACTTAACATCAAGGTGCAATCCTCCACAAAAATAGTTTCATCAGTATCACTCTGCATCATAGGAGTAAGCTATGGTGACGAATGCATCAAAGAGATCAAAAATTGAATGCTTCTTTCCATTGGTCATCTAGACTCTCTTTTCAAAACGTATGATGGGAGTCCCTCAATGATTTCATTTGTATGGGCAATCTTCTTATTTATTCTTGCAATAGGGTCTTTAATATTTGAAAAAAAAAAAGAGCCTACTAGGTTATGGTTCTTCTTCCATTATTCAGCCCTAGTGACCTTATCACTGGCTTCTAATTTTTCCATGGCCTTCTCTTCATCCAAATTTCTAATAATGTCATCATGCTCAAGTGACACATACTCATATGCATGTAATCTATGCGACCTCTTTGCTTGACTGATAAACCCTTCTAGATCAAAAATCTTTCTAGGTTCACCATGTGACAAGCCATAATATGTTAACTTAGACTCAATAAGGTCATATCCCTTGGTAGTGGCTACTGAAAAATTCTCCAAAACACAATGCCTCTGGTATGATAGTTTTTTCTCCATGTGAACCAAGGTCCATAGAACTAGAAGTAGCCAGTTGCCTCATAATTTCTAAGTAAGAAAGTCTATTGAGAACTGTTCTTGGCAATAGGAAAGGGGCACCTTCAAATCCATACTCTTATATTTATTTAATCTTTAAAGGTTTATCAATCACCGCAATTATGATTCATTGTCTACCTCTCATCATAATCTTTCAGCCTAAGGAACTTTTGAATTTTTGGGGTAAGTGTGTAGTGACATGGGTGGCCTAAGAGCTGATATAATGGTTTGACAAGGTGCTCTTCAAAGTATAGATATTGAGACCACGGATATCTTTTTCTCCATATAGGATTCCACATTTGTACAAGTTTTCTAAAACCATGTTTGTCATACTCCATCACTCTTAAATCATTTGTCCATAAGCTCATAATCTTATCAACATATAGTAGCATATGCAAAAGCAGATAATAATGCTTGAAGTAATTATCATTTGGATTGTTCTTTATAACCTCCAAAATATGATTTTTTTCCTACTACATATGAGACATAATCAAAAGGATGAGCATCCTATGTTTACATGTTTGATGTGAGTACCATAGGTGCAATACTCATACGTGGATTATCTTCCACACCTAAGACCTGGCGAATTGAATAATAAGTAAATTTGAAATACTCCTCAAAAATTATACATCAAATGATGGCTTCTCATTTGTATCAAATATCCTAAGTTTTTCATCATCTTTGGGTCTATGAGCTATTAGTCTCCATCTCTTATATACCTCCTCTAGTCTTTCGTATCCATTGGCAAGAATAGTTAGATCAATTGGTTTATCATAGGTAAGATCTAGGTCAAACACCCTAGAGATGTAATCTCTAGTTATAGGCAACAATGGTTCCCTAGAGGTATCATAGACTATTCTTGTCTGCGGTCTATAATTCTTGGATATCATCACTATCACATCCACATTCATGAAATTTTTTGGGATTATCAATTTTCCCACATTATAAACCCATGGGTTACATATGGGGTCCTCTTGGTTTCTCCTCTTGCAATGATACAGGAACAACTCATACCATCTCTGAAGAGTCCACTCATCCCCTAGGTTTTCAAATTTATCTTCTAATCTCTCCATATCAGGCTTTAATTGGATTGCCCTTTTAAATTGAGAACCAGATTCTAGGAATTGATCCATTAAATCCTGGTTTAGATGCCTCCCATCTCTCTAATGTCTCTTGGCTTTTATTTCTTCTTAAGTCTCTTCCTATGTTATTTTTTCCTTTTGATTCCTAGCCCTAGGTTTCTTCAATGACTCCTCCATTGTTTTCAAAAGAAGGAAAACAACCAAGTATGCACAATACTTCACCAATTTAGATACTTACTTGGACTTATGTGATAATTTCTGAATGTTTTGATGGTGTCTAATCTCAAATTGTCATCGCCTTTCTCTCAGTAGCTTTTCAATTAATTTAAAGGTGTCAATTAAACACAAAGTTAATCTTTGAGTCCTAATTGGGAAGTTTGTGCCATTTTAAAATTATCTCAAAATGGTCATTAATTATTTTGATTTAAAAACTCGTGCGGACATAATATCTACTTGGCATGACATTAGTTATTCTATGCGACATAGGATGTATCTCCTCAGTGGGTTTTTTTGATGTGACCTCGCCTTTCGGTAGAACCTATTTCAGTCTTAATAGATCCTCACTATCACATCAATACTTATATTTTGATGAGATATGAGACATGTCGCTGATAAATTCTTTTTTGGTGTAACCTTGCTTTATGATGAAGCACAATTTGCATCTTGTTGGTCTTTTTTTCTATAGCAACATGTTTTTCTTTTTCTCTATAACATATAAGGAGTCTTGGTGAAATACCACTAAGATCCTTAATAACATGGGGCATTTATTTTATGGAAGCATAATAGTTCAAACATGATTTTAATAACATTTTTTCCCTTTTATCTTGTGATACTCAAGGGTTTTTTGTGGCTTTTATCTGTTTGATTCTTAGGATGAGGATTATGATGTAAATGGATAGTAGTGGGAAAATAATTTGGATAGTAGTGGGAAACTAATATGATATTTTTATAGACAACAGTGGGAAAATTAGATAGTAGTGGGAAAATAATGAAGCCTTTGAGCATCAATACAAAAATTTATCTCATTTTGTGAGGTGCTAAGAGGATGCCAGATGGGAAAGCAAAGAAAGAATAGATTTAAAAATGGGGAATATTCTACTACAAGGCCCTTGGACTTGATTCATGCAAACCTATATAGACATACAAAGACAAGAGGACTGAATGGTAAAAGGTATTTTATATTTCCTATTGATGATTATTCTAGGATGCAATGGGTTACTATGTTAAGGGAGATGTTTGGGGCATTTGATAAATTTAAGATATTTAAATCTATAGTTGAGAATCAAGTAGATGCTAAAATCAAGTGTTTAAGGTCTAATAGATGAAGATAATTTACATAAAATAAATTTGATAAATGTTGTGAAGAACGTGGTATTAGAAGACGGTTATCCACCTAGAACTCCTCAATAAAATGGAGTTGTTGAGAGGAAGAATAGGATTGTTGTTGAGATGTTTAAAACTATATTGAAAGATGCTAACTTGACTAATTTGTATTGGAAATAAATTGTGCATATTGTTGTGTCTATTCTTAATAGAGTACAAGTAAAATTAAATCATACAAAGACACCCTATAAGCTATGGAATGGAAGATGACCTACTATCAATTATTTCAAAATATTTGGAAGCAAGTGCTACATAAGAATAGATGAAGAAGACTTACAAAATTTTGATGAAAGATTATATAAAGGATAATTCTTGGGATACTCTACAAAAAGAAAGGCTTATCGATGTTACAACAAGAGGTTGAAGAAGATTGAGGAAAGTGTATACACCCAAAAATGGCTACACATAGTTAAATAAATAATAATTATTTATTTAATATCTTTATTCATCTATTAATAAATAAATTGAATAATTTATTTATTTAACTCACGTGTCATATTCCTCTTTGTCAATTTTCTTAATTAAATATTTATTATTTAATTAAATTTCATCATTTCTTCTAAACTTCATCAAGATAAATAATTCTAAATTATTTAATTACTTATACAACATGAGTCTTCAATCTAAATTTTACATCATAATCCAAGTCATCATGCCATCTCAACAACCATGTGACTAAGTAAATAAATCTTTAATTATCCTCAACATCCATTCCTAGTCAAAAGGAGGATGAAATTTAGGTGTCCTCCTACTTCCTATATTCTCTCCATCAACCCTACATCTTAGGTGGAGGTTTTGTCCACATCAACGTGGTCAAGTTCCACTTGTCCTATAATTCCTAAATCTTCACTAACATCCTATATTGGTGATTAAACTTGTTTTGGAAAGCCTAGATTATCTCCAACCATCCTATATCCTAGGATTCTTCATCCTTGGTCAAGGTGAGCATCCTGCCATGTGAATTCTCCTTCCACCTTGTTCTACATCCTATCAATGTAGGAGGAACATCTTCCTCCTTTCTCTCTCACATTCCAACCAATTCTTCACAACCATTCATTTTTATCAAGATTCACTCTCAACCATTGATATTTACCACATAGAAATTTGTTCTTGCAAAATCTATATAAGGAAGTCATTTTCCTGCATTTCAAACTAGTTACTTTCAAGAAATCAAGAATTCTAGAGCATTATAGAGAATTAAGAAATCAAAAGTGTGCCTTTAGCTTAAGCATTAGTATCATTGTAGAAACAAATATCATTCATCTGTTGGCAAATGCACACTCCAATGAGAAATTGTAGGTGATTGAAGGTATTGTCATTGATGGCAACCTTACAATCATGTGATACCGATAGGCCGACACAGGCACTAGCACCGATAGACTCTACACCAGCATATAGATCACCGACACCAAAAAGGAAGATTAGAGACATCTTGGCACAACAATTTTGTATAAATGTATTTTGTAGTTAATTGTAAAATATTTTGTAAGCTGACATGGTGGATTGTAATATGACTCATATATATATGAGACCATTGTAGATCATTTATGAAGCAATGGATGTAAGGAATATAGCAGACCTAATGTGCAAATTATTAGGTTAAGGGTTTATGTATATTGTAGAGCTTAAAACGGTACTGAATCTAGCATAGCAGATGCTAATCTAAAGAAGTACAAGACATTGGATTAGTATAATCCATTTTTGTAAGTTAGTGTGACTTCTTTTGTAATTGAGCAGTGAGCTCTAGGCACTTGGCCTTCTTGCATGTGCAGGCCCCTATTGTAAGTAGTAATATTCTCTTATTGGCCAGTAAGTGAATATTGTGGGTCACAAATCCCACCAAGGTTTTTCTCACACTAAGTTTCCTCGTTAAAATATTGTGTTATGGTGTTCTTTTCATGTCGTGGTTGTTATTCTTATTTGCTGCATTATTTCTGGTTTATCGGTACATAGTTTTAATATGCTTTTCATGTTATAAATCGAGAAAATTCTTAACTGGTAAGATATTGATTCACCCCCCCTCTTAGTATCTTTGGGAATCCTAACAATTGGTATCAGAGCCTAGTCCTCTATTTTCAAAATCCTAACAGCTTGAGGAAGATCTTGACACTGATAGAGATGGAAAATTTGAGAAAGCAATTGGAAACAACTCTTTCAGACTATGATGCAGAAAAAGTAAAGAATATCAAACTTGAGGATGATCTGAAGGCTGCTCAGGATATTATTCAAGGACTTCAAGAAAATTTCACTATAGCAAGGAATAAAAGAAGAGAACTTTGTGAGAAGATGCAGAATGAGGAAGATGAAAAGGAAACTCTTAATGATCTGGTGAACCAACTGAGACAAGATAACTGTACAATGAAGAATGAGATGCAAGATATGACTATGAGATTTTGTAAAGAAATTGAAGATAGAGAGAAGAATGAAGATGACTTGGCTAGAAGACTAAATGATGTTGGAAATGAAAACACAAGACTTAGTCATGAAAATGATATGTTGAAAATAGATTTGATGCACACACAAAATGACAAAACTGAACTCATAAGACAGAAAGGAATCTTGGAGAATGAACTGACTGCTGCAAATCAACACAAGGAGAAATTCAAGAAAAGTTCAGAAGAACTTATTGACATGCTGAAGAATCAGAAACCTAATGGTGATACAAATGGCCTTGGCTTTGAAACTGGTGAAAGCTCCAGTACTACAAACAATCATGATCATAGAAAACTGGTAAGACAACCTAATGCTTAAAAATTAAATGGGAAATGCTTTAACTATAACAAGTATGGTCATAGAGAAAATCTGTGTAGATCTAGAAATTATCAGAACACTAATACACCCACCAGTCAATGTTCTAAATGCAACAAAGTTGGTCATATTTCAGAAAATTGGAGAATGAATGTAAGATATTATGCTTGTGGAAGATTTGAACACCTATCTAATCAATGCAGAACACATACTGGCATAGGATATGGGAAAGCTATTCAGAAAAACAATGTGACTTGTTATGCTTGTAACAAAATTGGACATATTGCAAAATTTTGTAGAAGCAAGTCTCCACCAGCAAATAACAAAGGTTTGAGTTTGAAGGGTAAAGAAAAGGTTGAAGAGGTAAAGCAAGAATTCTCAAAACAATGGATCAAAAAGTCAGATCAGAATGTTGATGGGAATACTCCTCCACTGATAGAACATAGTATCACTCCACCGATAGGAGACTCTTCATCTAACTGAAGGAAAATCCTTTGGGGGTTTAGCACCAAACTGAAAAAATATGCTATTATACCCTTGCTTGATGGTGAGAACTTGAATTACTTCTTTACTAGCAAGCATTAAATGTGATAGTTGGAGAAAAGAACATTATAAAGAAAGTGTTTTGGCTCTTTTTCATTCACCAAGCATTCAAATCTTCGAGAGTGCAGAAATTCCCAAGTGAAGGCATTCTTAGAGAAGAAGAGAAGCAGTTCATCCAAGCAATCATCCCTAAGGCAGATTGAGGTATTTATAAACATGGAATCCTCCTCTATTCTTGAATTTATAGAAAACCCAACTGTAATTGAGTTTATCAAGAAACCTAGACCCATTTTCAAGCTTGTTCCCGAAATAGCTAAGAAAGATGATAACATAGGTGCATTCTCTCAAATACCTAAAGGAGTAGTATATGCTGAAGATCCTAGAATATACATACATTGTCATATAGAGGAATTAGGAGATGATAAAATCAAGAAAATGTATAGTACTGTGATTTGTGATGAAAATGACAATGTCAAGCTGGAACACAAGGTAGTAGAAACCCTAGGTTTTCTGGATATTCTTAGCATTCCTGATTTTCCTGAAGATGTGATAAGAATAGTCCTAAGTAGATTCCATGGTGAATTCTTCTGGTTAGATTCAATTCATAAAATCACAAAAGAAGTTGTTAAAGTAGTAACAGGGTTACCTTCCACTGGTAGCTGACCTGACAGAACTAAAAGGCTCTCAAATGACACAGTGATAGATCTAACCGGTGCAACATCCGACAAAAGGTTTCTAAGGGTAAATGATGTAAAGGACATCAATGTCAGATTTATTAGTATGATCTTAGGCTATAAAGCTACACATGCAAATAGGTTGAACTCAGTATCTAGCCTATGTATTAAAAGTGTATATGACATGGTAAATGATAATGTTAGAATAGATGTGTGTGAATGGCTCAAAGATGAATTGATAGACAATCTAAAGAAGATTAAAGGAGATAAGAAAGGAAGCTTTAGATTTGGAAATTTGCTTGTTTGTTTAATGTTGTATATTACTAAACAAGTACCCGGTATTGGTAGAAGAGATTTTGGCTTTGATATACCGATAGGAAAGCAACTATTGGACCTATTAAACAACATGGGAGAAAACAGAGAGAAAAACATAAACAAACATTTTCAAGCATTAAAGGCCCGAATGAAAACAAGAATAAGACTGTCACAGGAAATTGTGGATAAATATCAGAAGGAAATATGTTTTGTAATCAAGAAGGATGAAATCTGGACAGAGGCAGTTGTCCTTAGAACTATCTGGGTAACTGAAATGGGCTATGAAACAGATGATAATATCATAGAAACTTATGCAAAATCCCTCCTTGAAGCACCAAAGGAACCCATTGAGAAAGTCTTTGGAAATGCAGAAACAATTGAAAGTGGAATTCAGTCAAGAAAAAGGGTTAAGAAGGTTGAAGAAATAGTAAGGAAAGGAACCTGACATGCAAAGGCAATTAAGGAAGATGTTTTGAAACAAACTGGTATAAAAGAAAGTGAGTTGGAAGGACTTCAACCGGAAGCTCATCTTTCACTGGTTGCAACTTCCTCTGAGAGTGATATGCCAACCGTATTCAAAAGGGTAGAAAGGAAAAGAAAACCCTCACCGGTACCCTCACCCACTCCTAGAAAAACAAGACAAAAGCAATAGGCAGTAAGGACTCTAGTAAAGAAGTTAACTACTAAGAAGAAGAAGAAGAAGGTAAAACAAGATATTGCTCCACTGGATAAACTCTTAAGTGAAATAACTGAAGATGGAAAGTTGAAAAACATTAGCAAACTGTACAACACACTATCTGTTGATGACAAAGGAAGCATAGAGAACAATGTAATTTTACACTTGGACATCTACAAGAAATTCTTGATGGAAATTGTTGATGAAATACCAAATGATTTGTATAGAAGATTAAAAGCCAGAAGGGTAGCCATTGTTGAGCTGGATAAGAAAATAAAAAATTCAAAAATTACTTGTAGTGCATCTAGTTAACTCACCTGATGAAATAGACAAATTAATCAACGAAGCTAACCAGACAGTATTTTCAACTGCTCACTGGCATGTAGCACTGATGGCAGGTAGAGTAAATGAAGTCTTTGAGGAAACAACAGATGCATGGGACATATTCTTTGTAGAAAAAGAGAAACAAGAAGAATTACTAAGACCCAAGACTATCAAAGTATACCAAAAGGATAGGGATAAAGGAAAAGGTATGGTAG
The DNA here is from genome assembly GCF_030272615.1 of Cryptomeria japonica. Lineage (NCBI taxonomy): Eukaryota > Viridiplantae > Streptophyta > Pinopsida > Cupressales > Cupressaceae > Cryptomeria > Cryptomeria japonica. The sequence goes on from NC_081410.1 coordinate 342,154,097, forward strand.
GTGGACCTCCAAGCCTTAAAATAACTAATAATGTTCTCCCACCTCTTACTGATACTCCACCAGCACATACTAGAGACAGTCAACCGACCACTGAGAGTATGGAGACTTCTCTAGAGGATACTAATCTTGAGTCCGAAACTTTGTACACCGTAAATATAGACACACGGGAAGTAAATATTGTGGTTGACAGAGAAACCATTGAGGATAAGAAGGAAGAAGTGACTACTGAGTCACCGACTATAGATGTTGAGGTTGAGGTTAATAACACTGTAAACATAAGCTCAAAAAAATCTACTCTAACAGAGCAACCGACATAGGACACCACTAGTAAAACATTAGAAGAATAGGATAAAACTGAAAAACAATCAGGAGACCAGAAATGGACAGTGCAGAGGTACAAACTAAGAAACCGAAAGTGCATACTGAGACACAGATGGAGAAACTAGAACAGAAACAGGTTGAGACACAAGTTCAGACAAAGACAGTGCCATCGGCTAAAAGTGAAAGGCCTAAACCTTTGCTAGTAGAAATGCAAACACAGACTGACCTACTAGAGGTCGAATCAAGCAAGGTAATTACTACAACCAACAACATGGATATTGTGAAAATAGTTGGACAAACATCTGGTACTTCAATAGCAGAATTCCAACCTACAAATGTAACAGAGGTCTTATTGGATTCAATAAATAAGATCATAGAGTGCAATGCACAAGCCTATAAGGCTATAGATGATACAATCCCTATTATTAAATTGATAGCACCTAAATGCATTGTGGATAATAAGGATTCTTTAGGTCAATTAGACACATTGTCTAAGTTCATCACCGGAAACATTTTGACAGTTGATCAAATAAATGAGGATACATTTAAGGAGAAAATGATTAAAGAAAAAGAGATATTCTTTGAGGAAATTGTGAAGAAGAACAAGGAGAAAATGGACACCCTATTACCAGATCTAGAAAAAACAATTTTGGATTTTAAGAAACTGTATAGAGATACTTGTAAAATAAATATTCTTACAGATGACCTAGACAAGGAAATTAGCAAAGCACAAGATGAAATCAACAATATTGCTGATAATCCGATAGGTACATTCGATTCATTTTTGGAGATAGAAAAGAAAATTGCAGATCTAGAAGAGAAAATTGAGAAGTTAGAGAAGGACAAAGAGAAAGTTAAGGATAAGGCAAAGAGCTTAAAATGTAAACCTGGTCCAAAACTAGACTACCTCACTTCTTTGAGAAAAGAAATTTTGGAGGCTCTGGTTCCTAGACTTAAGACACCAGAAGAGAAAATGCACATACTCACCAGTACAGTTCAGAGAACACAAGAGGCATTACAAGAAAGAAAAAGATTCAGCGGTAGTTTAAATATGGTTTTTGCAGATATATTCCATATTGTAACCCACCAGTTACAAAATTCTAGGCAGGAACCACACTCCACTGACAGCGAATGACAACCTTTGTCATTGATGTCAAAGGGGGAGTAGTGTGATGAGAAAAAGGATCAGAATAGGACATCATCAGCTCAGGGGGGGCATACATTTTTTTTGGGCACACAGTTTTGGTAAGACAATTTTGGCAAACCATTGTTGGATATATACTTTTTGGATTTTTCTCATGAGTGTTGCCGTCAATGCCAAAGGGGGAGATTGTTGGCAAATGCACACTCCAATGAGAAATTGTAGGTGATTGAAGGTATTGTCATTGATGACAACCTTAAAATCACATGATACTGATAGGAAGACATAGGCACTGGCATCGACAGACTCTACACCGACATACAGATCACCGACACCGAAAAGGAAGATTACCGGAATCTTGGCCGACAACAATTTTGTATAAATGTATTTTGTAATTAATTGTAAAATATTTTGTAAGACGACATGGATGATTGCAATATGACTTATATATGTATGAGATCATTGTAGATCATTTATGAAGTGATAGATGTAAGGAATATAGTAGACCTAATGTGCGAATTATTAGGTTAAGTGTTTATGTATATTGCAGAGCTTAAACCGGTACTGAATCTGGCATAGCAGATGCTAATCTAAAGCAGTACAAGACATTGGACTAGTATAATCCATTTTTGTAAGTCAATGTGACTTATTTTGTAATTGAGCAGTGAGCTCTAGGCACTTGGCCTTCCTGCATGTGCAGGCCCCTATTGTAAGCAGTAATATTCTCTTATTGGCTAGTAAGTGAATATTGTGGGTCACAAATCCCACCGAGGTTTTTCCTGTTATCACTGTTTAAAAAATGGATATTCTTGTTCCATAATTGGCTAAAAGTCTGCAAAAAATTGAGTCTGGTATGGCCTTGTTACCTCTATTTGTCTCAGGTCAGAAGAGGGTTTAAGGTTTGAGTTCTAAGCCTTTCAGTTTTTGAGAAAAACCCTTATGTTCTAATTTCGTATTACTTTTATCACTTAAAGGAGGGTCGGTCTATCATGAGAAGTGTCCCTCCATTAGTTATTTGCCTAGGCGGTCCCTTAAATTTTAAAATTTATGCACCTTTACTTTACCTTGTTCTAATGTTTTTCGGGCCCCATAAGTATTGTGCAACTCTTTGTTAATCCTACGGTTGTCGTTGTTTTGTTAAGCAGACATGCCGACAAGTTAAGTTTCGCGAAGTAGCGAAAAGCCTTGGTGGGCCCGACCAGATGGATTGACCATCGGATAAAAGAATTGTATATTGATTATGATCCAATGGCTCGTGTTGATTCGCTAGCCCGAGATGCACATGGTATAAGTTCTGTGAAAAAGAGAAAACACATGGCGGGTCCCGGAGATGAGAGACTTTCCTTGGTTAAAGGGTGATTGGGTTGGAAAAGAATCAATGACTCGTGTTGATTCGCAGCTAGAAGATGCACATGTTATACCTATCGCGAAGTAGCAAAAAGGTGGTGGGCCCAGGCGAGGTGGTCATAGAAAGGATAAACAATAGGCAAGTTCCTAAGATCTAACAGCCCGCGTGGATTCACGAAGACAAGATGATCGTAAGTTAGTCATTGCGAAATGGTGAAAGACAAGTGGCAATCACATGAAGGCATGACATGGCAGGACAGATGGTGTGTTTCATAGAGTGTAATAGTGACATGCCCAATACACATGGCTCTAAAGGGTAGTTGAGGGCATGCCTTGATTTCAATCGATAGTTATGTGGAAAATAGTGTAGTAAAGCACGTGGCGGTTTCAAAATGGAACTCGATGGAACTTCTTGGGAAAATGGCTAACTACCATGTGGCATTCGTTAACCAGTGATGAGGTGATGCAAGTGATCTCCGAGAATAAAGGGCCCACTTGAGAGGTTTGAAGCCTGTTAAAAGATATTCATCTCGTGGTCGACCCAATGGTCATTATTGTTTCGTGGCCTGAAGATGCCTGCAACTTAGTCTCTGCTAAATGGGAAAAACTGTTAGCCCTCAAGGTGACGCACAGTTAGTTAGTGAAATTGATGGTCGTTGTTGGAGTTAAAGACTGGGCAGTTAGAGCTTGATCTAATGGCTAGTGTGGCTTCATGAAGGAAAAGTGCACGAGTGTTAAAGCCCACGAAATAGTGAAAAGAAGGTGGGGCCCGACACTAACACAGAGAGATCAGACACAGATAAAGTAGTGTAAGTTCTCATGATCCAATGGCTAGAAGTTGCTTTGTGAAAGAAAAGTGCAAAGGTTTTATGTTCTGCGAAATAGCGAAAGAGCGAAATAGAGAAAAATACTCAAAGAAGTTATGACCCGTTGGAGCCTGTTTTTGAATTCGGTTTGTGAATTCAATTTTGACGTGATGGCCGAAGCATGCGGGGTTAATTCCTAAAATTCAATGCCAACTTGTCATATTAGAAGTCCCCATCAACTCGAATGTTAATATCATTTCATCAAAGTCCATTGCAGAGTAATTGGAGCGAAGCGTTTTTCTTCAGGTGAATAACAGTTGTAGGACCCAGCACAATGGAACCATTCTCCCTCAATTTTTTTACTCTAAGAGCTAAGGATATGTATTGGGCACCATGTCAAATCTTCGGAGAAGATGCTAAGAGAAACATGCCAACCTATTACATGCTAATGATTGCACAAATTCTGAACCCCTCTCTGGTGATAACATTTGATTATGCGCCATACCTAACTAATGATTGCAGGGCTAGTAGGGATAAAAAATGGTAAGGTGGATAGGCTGTTTGGATGGTACTCCCTGTTAATGCACATGTTTTTGTTCAAAGGTGCTTACTATTTTACAAAGGAGATGGACTTGGTCAAGGTAAAGGATAAGGAAGAGATGCATGTCCAACTTTGGAGCATCGTTTTATCCTAGGGTAGAGAAGATTCTAGTTTCCTGAAGTTTGATAGATGCTTTGCATCTAAGATTAGAATTCTTTTATGCACAAAAAACCCTAAGATTCCTAAGGCTCTCTTGGAATTCCTCAGACTTGAAGAGCTTGCAGAGGGTATTAAGATTGTTCACAATTGGGGAGACATGTATTTGTACCTTGTTTCTACTATTTTTCAGAGTGTATGGTTTTAGAGGTACTCCCTATTTACTGCCCTATCAGGTCCCATTGAAGATAGGAATTGGAGAAGTATTGAGACAAATTGGAGGAGTACAAGAGGTGATGCTAACCAATAGGGGTAAAGATACCATTTTACCAACTATCACCATGGACCACCATTTTGTAATCACTAAAGGTGGCTAGAAATATTTTGAAGAATTCTTTAAGTCATATAGGTTGTCAACTGCAGTTTCAAGATGTGCAGACCCTAAGGACTTTTTCAATGGCATGTTCAAGAAGAGGGAAGTATGTAAAGGTAGGTCTCACCAATTTTAGTTCCCTGAAGATTTAATTAGGAATGAATTTATCTTAGATGAGCAAGAACTGAGGAAGGAGAAGTGGGTTGCATATAAAAGGGCACTTGATTTTATTCATCAATTTGATAGTAGCTATGACCCTCTTTCTAGCTTTAACCCTTTTGAGGAGAAAGTCAAATTCTTGATTCTCTATTTTGAAGAGCTCATGCAGACCCTAAAAGAAAAAAGAGAGGCTATAATGCAAAATGATCTTGACAGTGTTAAATTGGTCCTAGCTAAGCCTGCCTTTGCTAAGGCTATCCCACCTGGTGACTATGTAATGCATAAGAAACCAAAGTACACTGTGATGATGCTAGTGATAGGTGAGGCTTCCATTGAAAGAGGCAAAAGGGCAATTGAAGATGTCATTGACATCCAAGATTCCCCTAAAAGGCAAAGAGTGGGAAAGGAAGTTGAAACTAATGAACCTCAGTATTCTCCATCTCAGTCCCCTATCCACATAGGAGATGAGCAAGTGGTGGCTGAACAATTGTTATAGTTAGGGAGTCTTGGTGAGATTGCCTATACCTATGAGGAGACCCAAGAGGGGATGCCAGAAGAGCCAACTAGTGCTGAAATGAACTTGACTGATGGTAAGCTAAATGGCAAAGAATTAGACCTTACTGTTAAGCAAGCCAGTGAGGAATTCCTGGTTGATAGTAATTTTGTTATAGTAGGGGCTTTCATGCAATTTGTGTGGAAGAAAAACATGGAACAATTCAAGGTCAGATGTGAGCAGAGGAAGAGTGAATAGCCTCTCAGAGATGCAACTCAGGTGGAAGAAGAAATAAAGAAAGAAATGATGGAAGAGTTTAAAAATATCACCCCTAGGAAAGGAAGAGAGATGGTGTCTAAAGCTGGTGTGTTAATCCTCCCTGAATGGGATATAGCTGATGCTCTAGTTCTTGAAGCAGTGAGGAAGGAAACAAAGCCAATGGAAGGAGTGACCTTCAGTAAGGATAATGCTGCTCTAGTCATGTGGTCACTGAAGAAGCATGAGAACAAAAGGAGGAAAATTGCATCAGATTCTAGTCTCTTAGGAGGCATGATTGTTAAGAGAGTCCAAGATATAGGGGTAGTGGGAGTTGCAAGCACAGTTTTAGAAACTGCAAAGTTCAGTGTGGCAGTAGCTGAGAAAGAGGCAAAAGAGATAGCTAATCTCCAATTGAAATTGGAGACCATCTTAAAGGCTTACAATGAGGCCAAAGAGGGAATAGCCAATAGGGACAACATTATCAGTAGACTTCAGAGTCAGTTGGCAGGTCAGCACTATCTAGGTGAATCCTACTCATGATAGCTTCCTCTCCAGCAAGACCTCCACCTACTAGCCCCATTATAGAATATCCCCCTTCTCCTATGCCTTTTGGTTTCCAGTCAGCTGAAACTATCCAACATGAGTTGGAAAAGCTGAAACAAGCTCAAGCCTTGTTTGCAAACAAGTATGAAGAAAAGGTGAAAGCCACAATCTTGAATTTTGCTGATTCAGTCAAGGTTTCCATAATATACATTAATATGAAGAGGATTTTGGATGTTTTGATCAAATTCAGAGAGGATGAAGCCACTTTGGAATCAATCCTTAATAAGTGGATGCCTAGAGGTAAGGAGTTAGAGCTCATGTGTTCATCCCATGCAGATGCAGAGGAGAATGACAATCTAAGGTCCACCAGTGAGTTCATAAAAGAGATGAATATACTCTCAGAGGAAAGGGCAAGTGTAAAAAGAAAAGTCCAATTATATAGAAAAGAATATTCAAATCACAAATTTGAATTGTTTCCAAGGGGATTTGTTGGTCCAATTTAGTTGAAAGAGGAGACCATGTGGCTAGAAGAGCTGGACCACAAATTGTCCTTAAAGGTTAATTAAATTATTAACACTGATAACACATCCCTATTTGTCCAAACAGTTGAAGAAATTGAAAAAGTGAAATCACACTATGGTTTCATAGAAACAAAAATTGGGTAGTTAAGGGTCACTTGGAAGAGGCTAGAAGTAATAAAATAGAATATATAATTTTGCTTGGCCAGTGATGACGTGTTCCAGGAGTGGAAGGGCAAATATGTTGGACAAAAGGAAGATGCTCCAGAGCAAGTAGAAGAGGTTACAATAGAACAACAAAAAGAAGAGGTCCTTGATATTGAGAAGGACTTGTAACTGTTTATTGGAGAGTATCGCGGTTTGTAACAACTTTTCTTAGGAATGTCTGAAGCTTGTAAGCATCCATAATATTATAAATGGATACCAGGACTAGTGTAAAAAGGGATCACAAGAATTTTGTAAAGAAACTCTACAGAAATATATCTGGGTTTTTCTAGTTATTACAGAGAATACTTTGAGTTATGTAAGATTTTTTCAAAATGAATATCAAAATACAAATCAAAAACTTTTGAGCCTAAAACTGTGTTGTCTTCTGGTGTGATTTCAGTAATTTACTTGTTTCATTTGAGTAATCTAGGGTTATTCAACTGAAAATGGATTGTAATACAATCTCTATGGATATGTTTCTTAGCTTTTCTTTTCAGGAGAGGAATTAAATACGCATGAAATGTCTCTATCAATAGTTTACTTTGTTTGAAGTTTTGAATCTGATAAACATTGTTTAGTTTAACAAGAAAGAACTCTTATATATGTCAGGCATGTATGGGGTTAATAGAAGCTGCAGTGATGAGATGTATGGGGATGTTTAATTGTGAAATCCTTGCTTAATTTAGATTACTCTATAGCCTGGATAAGGCACTGGTATTAGTTGTAGTTTTCTTTCTACATCTCTTGAGGATCAATACTAAAAATGAGCATAAGTTTTCCTTTATTATTTCAGTTTATGTTGAGGTGATAAAATCTACTGGTTTTTGGACACTGGTTTACTATGGATCTTGTTTAAAAGTGTGAAATCATTCACAAAAGGTATACCTGCCTAAACTTTGGATAAGTTCAAAGTGTAGAAGGTTCTCGAAACCTTGTCATATGTTACTCTAAGATTCTTTTTCCTTGATCTTTTCATTTGCAGATAGAGTTGTTCATTTTCTTACAGGGGATAAGAGGGAATCAAAATTTGTGACTAACAAAAGTGGCGACTCTGCTGGGGAGATTCATAGTGTGTATCCATGTTGCAGATTGACATTTGAATTGGTTCAGAATGTTGTTCGGATATTTGTGTTGAGAAAATTTTGCATGATCTTTGATTTGTGTTGTCTCTCTCTTCTTCTGAAAAATCTTCATGATTTTTGTTTAAAAAAATCAGCAAGTATCCTGTGTAAAGCTTGTTTTCTTATTTCCCACAGTCTTTGTGGGTGGCAACTCTGACAATCATAACCAGTCCTTTTAAATAAGTGAAATTATTTTTAGAAAACAAGCATAATGCAGAGAGGAAGGAACACCATGTCTTTCATGAAGAAGCATCCTCATGAGACATTGCAAGAGGGACTACCTGAATAGTCCCGGAGAGGTCATAAAAGATCAGTTGTACACGAGCCATCTAATGTTGCTTGGGTACAAAAAATCATCAATACAGGTAAGTCATTTGAGAGACCAGTTTATGCAAATTCTAATTCTTCTTCCCACGAATCTGAACATGATATTTTAGGTTTCCATTCTGGTTTATTTGGTAATATAGAAGATGTCTAGGTTTCAAATCAGGGGATATCCATGCTAGTTTTTTATGGCAAGGATAGAAGTAGTTCAAACATTAAGAGAGATTTTGTACCTAGGACAATTGATGGAAACATCAATTTAATTGATATTGACCAAGTCAATATGTCAGACTCTGAAGAAATCTTCCCCAAGGATGATAAGGTATCCCAAGAAATTGAAGTCCTGAACAGAAGAGTCCATCATTTAATTTCCTTAAGAGCACAAAAGGAAGTAGATAAAGAGAGAGAAGTAAAGGCAAAATTGATGGAGAGAGACAGGCTTCTAAGACAAATTGCCGACCTTGAGAAACTTGCCCAAGAAAAGGCCATGAGTGAGGATGAAGGTGCAGTGATTAGGGAAATTTTAGTTCCCAAGACCAAACCTGCATACAAGTTAGTAGTGCAACCAAGTAGGGAAGTTCTTAGTGACCCACAACATGTTAGAAATGATGTTGACAAAGGAAAGCAAAAATGCATGGAAGGTGGGTCTGGATCTAAGTCTACAACTGAGATCTCTCACATGTTATCTACACATGAAAGAGAGATGGAAAGGATGAGGAAAGAGAAAGAAGATTTGCAAATGGAATTAGACAAAGCTGAATTAGAAGCAACTAATCAAGAAGTTAAGAGAAAGATTAGTTATTTGAAGGCTTCTCTTATCATGTTTCCTTCAGTAGATCTAAATAAACCTGCTCCTCAGCAAGCTTCACTCCCTCCTATTAAAATTCAGCTAACTCTGCCTATTAGCACTACCACAACCAATCAAGCCCCTGCTACTAACCAAAGTAATCAGATCTCTATAAATCAAAGCCCCAATGTAAGAATGAACATGGGAAATAACCATGCTGCCAACCAATTCCAAAGAAGACCTATTAACCTAGAACTTTATAGGCAACTCTTTTTTGATGCAATCCCAAGCTACCCCAACCATGTTCCTATTGAATTGAGAGATAGACTTCACAAATTTGCTGGGAATAATGCAATCAGTGCATAAGAGCACTTAAAATATTTTGGTGACTTGATAAATGATTATGAAATTGTGGATGAAGATGTCATCATGAAATTATTTGTACAGTCTTTGGTAGATGATGCAAGAGACTGGTATAGGGGTCTTCCTATGAATAGCATTGGGTCTTGGGAAGATTTTAAAAATTTCTTTCAGGAACAATATGGTGACAAGACTAATGTGAGCTTCATGCTCAATGAGTTCAACAATATCAGAAAGTCTAACAATGAAATTGTCACATATTTTAATGCTAGATTTCAGAAAGCAATGCATAGGCTATATCAGGTAATGAGGTTAGATGACAATATGTGTCTGAATACTTATTACAATGCCTTTGATTTTAAAATGGCCTATATTATGAGGGATAACAACCCGCATAGCCTGAGAGATGCATTTAGAATTGACATCAATGTAGAGAGTAATAGAAAAGCATCTAGGAAACTAAGAAGAAGAATTGATGCTAGGCTGTGGCAAGAATCAAAACAACAACCTAATAAAGCTGCTAAAGAAGAAGACATAATAGAGAAATTAGTGACTACTATGAAAGATCTTACTGCCAAGGTAAGTAAAAATGATAAGCCTCATTATAATTGGCAAGACAAACCTCCTAGGTTGCATGACATGCCTTACAACACTACTTGGAAGGATGGTAAGCCTCAAAATGAGAAACCAAAGAATACTCAGAACCAGGATACCCCAGATCCTTTAAAATGAGGAAATGTTCATAACATGGAAAATACTCCTTGGTACATGGCTTTTGATGGACCACATTCTCCTGATCAGTGTGTTGTAGCTCAAGCCCTTGAAGAATCCATGAGACAAGAGGTTGAGCCTGACATAAATATGTTTGAAACTATTGTAGAAAGTGATGATGAGTCATTACAAAGTGAACTTAGTGAATGTGATGTGCTGAATAGTAAAAGGTCTTACCAAGGACAGTTGTCACTTGATTGGAATCCCACTTTGAATGTGGTAACAATTGAAGATGAAGAAGTTCATCTTAGAAGGCCTAGTGATGAAGAGGGGAAAAATCTCACTAAAGCTGCCATAGCCAAAGCCAAGCACAATTATAATTTGAGAAGTACTAAGAAGGATGGGGACCAAGGTGAACCTGGCTCAATGTTTATAAAAGAGATATCTTAGAAGAAAGCAGCAAGTAAAGATACCTTTCCCTAAGATAGTCAAAAGGGCAATGACAAATTAAAGGATACAACTAAAACTATGGATGATAAGGCTACTGGTGATATACAAGGAATTGCTACAATAAAGAAGGCAAGTCAGCCTAAAATAGAGAAAGCTAAAGCTACTACTGAGTTGATTAATAATTCCACATTTGATATGACTCAGGCTCTCACCCAGATGAAGGTTACTATCCCATTGATAGAATTATTGAAAATAAAGGAGCATAGAGAAGCTGCTCTATCTTTGTTTTCTAAGATACCTGATAGTAACACATCTTCACTTTCTGGTTCAACTAAGGATGAAAAGGATCAGGAGCTGCAAACCCCAAAGGTATATGTTGGGACAACTATTACACAAGAAACCTCACAGGTAGATCCTTTCTATGTTACTTTATTAGTAAATAATCGGTTAATTAAAAACTGCATGATAGACTCTGGCATAGCTGCAAATGTAAATGCCCTATGGTGTCATGAAAGAATTAGGATTGTCAATGAGTACAGTGTAAGGGAAATGTTATGGTATGGATAACAAAGAAGTGCCAGTGATAGGTACAATGAAAGATGTTGAAGTAAAAATAGCAGCCTTCCCTGAAGCAACATACAAGATGGATGTCATTGTAATTGACACTAAACGTCACTATAGCATGTTGTTGTCTAGGCAGTGGGCTGCAGCAATGGGTGGAAATGTTCAGTTAGATCTGTCATACGCTACTATCCTTATTAATGGAAGCCATGTTAAATTGTATAGAGAACCACGTGCCCCTAGGGTGATTGAGAAAGTAGACACTAGTATGTTGAATTGTATGATTGATGTGGATCTAAATAATTTTAGAATACAACCAATCTTGCCTCAATTGAAGAATATTGATTCTATTGTGCCTGAATTGGAATCCCAACAACATGATTTGTTTCACATGTATTTTGATGGTGCTTGTTCAAAAGAAGGATCTGGAGCAGGAGTTCTCTTTGTATCCCCATCAGGTATAACTTTCAAGTATTCCTTCTTGTTAGCCTTTCAATGGCCAAATAATACTGCTGAATATAAAGCCTTGCTATTGGGGCTTGAAGTTGCAAAAGGGCATGGGATTCAATTGTTAAAAGTGTTAGGAGACTCAGAATTGGTTGTTTCTCAAGTTAGGGCTAAGTATGCATCTAAGAATGATAGATTGAAAAGATACAAGCATGCAGTATGGGATGTCATTGAGCATTTTAGTGCATTCTCTATAAATTAGATAGAAAGATCTAAAAATATCATGATAGATTTCTTAGCAAATGTTGCATTAAAGAATGATGATGCAACACTAACCGGTATATCCACAGTTGAGGTAAAAGCTAGGCCTGCCATTCCTGACAATGTATATAATTGGCAAGTGTTTGCTGATGATGAAGATATTCTCAGGTTTATACAATGCATTGATGACTATGATGGGCAAAAAATTGATTGTAATGCCTTGGTGGAAGTGGTTGAAAACAGAGAAACTGTGTTTGGAAATGACTTAGTTCAGTTAGAAACTAATGAAATACCTAAAGGGTTGGTAGAACTGGAAGGTATGTTTAGTTACATTGACAGTCATCTGCCCCAGCAATCAACCACTAAGTTAGAAGAACTAGAGGAAGTAAACTTAGGGACATAATCATCCCCTAAGTTGGTATATATTGGAAAGAATTTGCCTCCTCATGTCAGAATAAATCTTATTAATTTATTAAAGAAATATAAGCATGTCTTTTCTTGGTCTTATGAGGATCTAAAGGCGTATAGACAAGATCTTTTTTAGCATGAAGTCCCTCTACTTCCAGATGCTAATCCTTTTAGATAGAAACAAAGACCTATCAACCCCCTATTAGAATATAAAATGCAGCAGGAACTGACCAAGATAAGGGAAGGGGGAATTATTAAGCCTATAAGACATTCATCATGGGTCTCAAATTTGGTCCTGGTCAGAAAGAAGAATGGGGACATTAGACTCTGTGTGGACTTTAGGAACCTAAATGTTGCCTCCTTGAAAGATAATTACTCTTCTCCTAATATGGAGGCGATGTTGCAAAGAGTAACTGGTTGTGACTTATTGTCTATGATGGATGGGTTCTCAGGGTATAACCAGGTGTTAGTAAGGGAATTTGAACAATTCAAAACTACTTTCACCACCCCTTGGGGAACGTACATGTATGTCAGAATGCCTTTTGGTTTGAAGAATGTTGGAGCTACATTTCAGAGGGCAATGGATGTAGCTTTCAAGGAATTCATCAATATTATCATGGTAGTATATCAAGATGATTTGACATGCTTCTCCAAAAGGACGGATGACCACTGTTGACACTTAGAGTAGGTTTTCAATAAAACTCTGGAATTTGGAGTATCCTTAAATCCTAAAAAGTGTCATTTTGTTGTTACTAAAGGGAAGCTGCTAGGGCATATTGTCTCCAAAGAAGGGGTAAGAATAGACCCTGAAAGAATTGAGGCTATAAACAATGTTCCTGAACCAAAGAATGTTAAAGGTATCCAATATTTTTTGGGCAAAGTAAATTTTGTTAGAAGATTTATTGCAAATTTTGCAGAGATAGTCAAGCCCATTGTTAAGCTGCTTAAAAAGGATACAAAGTTCTACTAGGATCAAGAACCTTCAAAGGATTTTGATGAAATCAAAAGGGCTATTCAAGAGGCACCAGTGTTGAAGTCCCCTGACTATAGTAAGCCTTTCTCTTTGTTTTCTTTTGCTTCATATCACATAGTGGCTGCAGTTCTTTTACAAAAGGATAATGAAGGATATGGACATCCTATAACTTTTTACAACAATCTTTACAAGCTGTAGAGTTAAAGTATGAAATTATGGAAAAGAAAGCATATGCTTTGGTCAAGGTTGTTAAAGCTTTTAGGCCATATCTTGTATATGCATGAGTAATTTCTTATGTCCCACATGTGGCTGTCAAAGATATTCTATCCCAGTCTGAGGTCACAGGTAAAAGAGGCAAATGGATAACTAGAATCCAGGTGTTTGATTTAGAAATTAAGATCACTAAATTGGTAAGAGGTTTAGGCCTTGCAAAGCTTATGGCTGAATCAAACCTTCTTGATGTTGAAGTGAGTAATGTTGAAGTTGAGAATATCTTGGTCACCAGTATTGAGACACAGCCCTGGTACTCAAAAGTAGTACATTTTTTAAGAGATACAACATTTTCAGAAGGAATGACCCCTAACCAGAGAAGAACTTGAAGTTGAAGTCACAAAAATATGTCCTCATTCAGGGTGACCTGTTTTGGCAAAATAGAGATGGGGCATTGCTAATGTGTTTGGATAAATCCCAAGCTAAGAGAGTGTTAACTGAAATGCATGATGGAGTGTGTGGAGGTCATTATTCTGCCAAGACAACTACTTGTAAGATAGTTCGGGTTGGGTATTATTGGCCTACTCTATTTAAAGATGCTCATGAGCATGTCCAGAGATGTGACCCATGCCAGAATTTCTCATCAAAATTGAAGTATGAGGGAGCTTTACCCCTCAACCCAGTGACAATGGAAGCACCTTTTGTCCAATGGGGCATTGATTTTATTGGAGAAATTGTTGAGAAATTAGGAAGAGGCCATAGGTGGATTATAGTAGCTACTGATTATTTTATGAAATGGATTGAAGCTATTCCCACTAGGAGAGCCACAAGTAAGGTTGTTATTGACTTCCGGTTGTTATTGACTTCCTGATGGATAATGTCATAACTAGATTTGAAGTCCCTGTAAAACTAGTGATGGATAATGCCATGAGCTTTAGGTCAGAAGAGTTTGTTGAATTTTGCACCAGTCATGGAATAGTTATGTCCTACTCTTCACCTTACCATCCTCAGGGTAATGGGCAAGCTGAATCAAGTAATAAAAGCCTCTTGAACATTATTAAGAAAATCTTGGAGGAAAATAAACGGTCTTGGGACCAGAAGTTAAAATTAGCTTTATGGGCTGACAGGGTTACTGTTAAGAGAGCAATTGGTTTCTCACCTTTTGAGTTGGTCTATGGTATGCAATCTAGGGTGTCAGTGAATAATCTTCTTCCACTGTATAAGTTCTTGCAAGCTGAAGACATGGAGTTATATGAACCTATGGAAGACCGGATGATTCAGATGGTGGAGATAGAAGAAATTAGAACTTTGGCTCACAAGAGGAATTTGAAGATTCAATTGCAGTCAAAATATCTATTTGACAAAAGGACCTCATTGAGAAAATTTCAAATTGGTGATATGGTTCTTTAGTGGAATGCGAAAGGACAAGATAAGGGAAAACACAAAAAATTTGAGTCACTATGGATAGGCCCCTCTGTGGTTTGTGATCTACATGGAAAGGATTCATATTTTTTGCAGAATATGAATGATAAAGTATAGGAATTTCCAATGCATGGACAATTCCTGAAACATTACTTCTCTTAATGTCCATGCATAGTAGGTCCTTGTCTGTACATATTTAGGTTTTCTTTTGTTGTTGTTTTTTGGGCTTGTGTTTGGTCTGTTTCTTCAGAGAGTTTCTGAATTCTTGTGTTGATCTTGCGATCAACTATCCCTAGTCAGAGCTACTGTTATCACTGTTTAAAAAATGGATATTCTTGTTCCATAATTGGCTAAAAGTTTGCAAAAAATTGAGTCTGGTATGGCCTTGTTGCCTCTATTTGTCTCAGGTCAGAAGAGGGTTTAAGGTTTGAGTTCTAACCCTTTCAGTTTTTGAGAAAAACCCTTATGTTCTAATTCCGCGTTACTTTTATCACCTAAAGAAGGGTCGATCTATCATGAGAAGTGTCCCCCCATTAGTTATTTCCCTAGGCGCTCCCTTAAATTTTAAAATTTATGCGCCTTTACTTTACCTTGTTCTAATGTTTGTCGGGCCTCGTAAGTATTGTGCAACTCTTTATTAATCCTACGGTTGTCATTGTTTCGTTAAGAAGAGATGCTGGCAAGTTAAGTTTCGCGAAGTAGCGAAAAGCCTTGATGGGCCTGACTAGATGGATTGACCGTCGAATAAAAGAACTACATCTTGATTATGATCCAACATCTCACGTTGATTTGCTAGCCCGAGATGCACATGGTATAAGTTCTACAAAACAATGAAAACATGTGGCGGGTCTTGGAGACGAGCAACTTTTCTTGGTTAAAGGGTGATCAGGTTGGAAAAGGATCAACAGCTCACATTGATTCGCAACTAGAAGATGCATGTGTTCTACCTATCACAAAGTAGCGAAAAGGTGGTGGCCTCAGGAGAGGTGGTCATAGAAAGGATAAACAACAGGCAAGTTCCTGAGATCTAATGGCCTGCGTGGATTCGTGAAGACAAGATGATCACAAGTTAGTCATTGCAAAATGGTGAAAGACAGGTGGAAATTGCACGAAGGCATGACATAGCATGATAGATGGTGTGTTTCGTAGAGTGTAATAGTGACATGTCTTGTACACGTGTCTCTGAAGGGTAGTTGAGGGCCTGCCTTGATTTCAATTGACAGTTATGTGGAAAATAGTGCAGTAAAGCACGTGGCGGTTTCAGAATGGAACCTGATGGAACTTCTTGGGAAAATGGCCAACTACCACATGGTGTTTGTTAACTAGTGACGAGGTGATGCAAATGATCTCCAAGAATAAAGGGCCCACTTGAGAGGTTTGAAGCCTGTTAAAGATATTCATCTCATGGTCGATCCAATGATCATCGTTGTTTTGTGGCTCGAAGATGCCTGCAGCTTAGTCTCTGTGAAATGGTGAAAACCATTAGCCATCAAGGTGAGGCACGGTTAATTAGTGAAATTGACATTCATTGTTGGAGTTAAAGATCAGGAAGTTAGAGCTTGATCTAATGGCTGGTGTGGCTTCATGAAGGAAAAGTGCACGAGTGTTAAAGCCTGCGAAATAGTGAAAAAAAGGTGGGGCCTAGTACAAACACAAAGAGATCATATGGAGATAAAGGCAGTGTAAGTTCTTGTGATCCAATGGCCAGCATTGCTTTGTGAAAGAAAAGTGCAAAGGTTTTATGTTCTGTGAAATAGCGAAAGAGCAAAACAGAGAAAAATACTCAGAGAAGTTATGACCCATTGGAGCCTGTTTTTGAATTTGGTTTGTGAATTCGATTTTGAGGTGATGGCCAAAGCATGCGGGGTTAATTCCTGAAATTCAATGCCAACTTGTCATATTAGAAGTCCCCATCAACTTGAATGTTAATATCATTTCATCAAAGTTTGTTGTAGAGCAATTGGAGCAGAGCATTTTTCTTCACATGAATAACAGGTTTTTGTGCCATTTCTTGATAATTCTGGTCTGATTTCACTTCTTGCTGTGTGAATTGTTTTATTAGAGGTCTATGCTAGTTTCAATTGGTATAGTTGCATTTTCAAGATGGCACCAAGAAGGGAGTTGACAGGAAAAGTGAATTACCAGGACATGAACATTTGTGATGATTTTTTAGAACAGTTAACCATGTCTACCAATGTCAGGGCTAAGGCCAAAGAATTAGTACCAAAGAACCCTCGTCTGAGAATTGGGGATGGCCTGTATGATAAAGGTAATTGGTTAAGGGATCTAGAAATAGGGATATTAGGTTTAGGACTATTCAAAGTAGGTTTTGGTCAAAGACATTCCCTAGCCCCTTTGAATAGCATATGGGAACTGGATGTAGGGAAGCTTGTGGTCCCTGGCGTATTCATGGATGGATATTTGTTAACCCTGATTGCATAGAATTATGACCCTATAGCAAGATGTATCAGGAGTGTGAAGGGATCAACCTTGATTGAAATAAAAGATGATGAATTCAGAAACGTGTTTAAACTTAGTGAGGCTTCCAATTTGTTAGAACCTATTGACATTGAGTCATTAGCCCAGATCTATAATGCACAGAGGGATCATCTTAAGAGTGGCCCATTGAAAGAGTTTTTTGTTAAGAAGGGGGGTTAATAGTTGTAGGACCCAGCACAATGGAACCACTCTCCCTTAATTTGTTTACTTTAAGAGCTAAGGGTATGTATTGGGCTATATGTCAGATCTTTGGAGAACATGCTGAGAGAAACATACAAACCCATTACATGCTAATGATTGCACAAATTATGAACCCCTCTCTAGCGATAACATTTGATTATGCACCATACCTTACTAATGTAATTCATATAGGGCTAGTAGGGATAAAAAATGGTAAGGTGGATAGGCCGTTTGGATGGTACTCCCTGTTAATGCACATGTTTTTGTTCAAAGGTGTTGACTATTTTGCAAAGGAGATGGACTTGGTCAAGGTAAAGGATAAGGAAGAGATGCATGTCCAACTTTGGAGCACTGTTTTATCCTGGGATAGAGAAGATGCTAGTTTCCTAAAGTTTGATAGATGCTTTGCATCTAAGATTAGAATTCTTTTATGCACAGAAAACCCTAGGATTCCTAAGGCTCTCTTGGAATTCCTCAGACCTAAAGAGTTTGTAGAGGGTATTAAGATTGTTCACAATTGGGGAGACATGTATTTGTACCCTGATTCTACTATTTTCAGAGTGTACGGTTTTAGAGATACTCCCTATTTACTACCCTATCAGGTCCCATTGAAGATAGGAATTGCAGAAGTATTGAGACAAATTGGAGGAGTGCAAGAGGCAAAGTTGGCCAATAGGGGTAAAGAGACCATTTTCCCAACTATCACCATGGCCCACCATTTTGTAATCACTAAAGGTGCTGGAAATATTTTGAAGAATTCTTTAAGCCATATAGGCTGTCAACTGTAGTTACAAGATGTGCAGAACCTAAGGAATTTTTCAATGGCATGTTTAGGAAGAGGGTAGTATGTAAAGGTAGGTCTCCCCAATTTCAATTCCCTGAAGATTTAATTAGTAACGAATTCAGCTTAGATGAGCAGGAACTAAGGAAGGAGAAGTGGGTTGCATATAAAAGGGCACTTGATTTTTTTCATCAATGTGATAGTAGCTATGACCATCTTTCTAGCTTTAACCCTTTTGAGGAGAAAGTCAAATTCTTGATTCTCTATTTTGAAGACCTCATGCAGACCTTAAAAGAAAAAAGAGAGGCTATAATGCAAAATGATCCTAACAGGGTTAAATTGGTCCTAGCTAAGCTTGCCTTTGCTAAGGCTGTCCCACCTAGTGACTATGTAATGCATAAGAAATCAAAGTACACTGTGATGATGCCAGTGATAGGTGAGCCTTCCACTTCAAGAGGGAAAAGGGAAATTGAAGATGTCATTGACATCCAAGATTCCCCTAAAAGGCAAAGAGTGGGAAAGGAAGTTGAAACTAATGAACCTCAGTATTCTCCATCTCATTCCCCTAACCACATAGGAGATGAGCAAGCAGTGGCTAAACAATTGTTATAGTTAGGGAGTCTCGGTGAGATTGCCTATACCTATGATTAGACCCAAGAGGGGATGCAAGAAGAGCCACCTAGTACTGAAATGAAGTTGACTGATGGTGAGCTAAATGGCAAAGAATTAGACCTTACTATTAAACAAGCCAGTGAGGAATTCCTGGCTGATAGTAATTTTATTACAATAGGAGCTTTCATGCAATTTGTGTGGAAGCAAAACATGGAACAATTCAATGTTAGATGTGAGCTGAGGAAGTGTGAACAACCTCTCAGAGATGCAAGTCAGGTGGAAGAAGAAATAAAGCAAGAAATGATGGAAGAGTTTAAGACTATCACCCCTGAGAAAGGAAGAGAGATGGTGTCTAAAGCTGGTGTGTTAATCCTCCCTGAATGGGATATAGCTGATGCTCTAGTTCTTGAAGTAGTGAGGAAGGAAACAAAGCCAATGGAAGGAGTGACTTTCAGCAATGATAAAGCTGCTCTAGTCATGTAGTCACTGAAGAAGGATGAGAACAAAAGGAGGAAAAGTGCATCAGATTCTAGTCTCTTAGGAGGCATGATTGTTAAGAGAGTCCAAGATACAGGGGTAGTGGAAGCTGCAAGCATAGTTTTGGAAATTGCAAAGTTCAGTGTGGCAGTAGCAGAGAAAGAGGCAAAAGAAAGAGCTAATCTCCAATTGAAATTGGAGACCATCTTAAAGGCTTATAATGAGGCCAAAGAGGGAATAGCCAATAGGGACAACATTATCAGTAGACTTCAGAGTCAGTTGGTAGGTCAACACTATCCAGGTGAATCCTCTACAATCATGATAGCTTCCTCTCTAGCAAGACCTCCACCTACTAGCCCCATTATAAAATATCCCCCTTCTCCTATGCCTTCTTGTTTCCAGTCAGCTGAAACTGTCCAACATGAGTTGGAAAAGATAAAACAAGCTCAAGCCTTGTTTGCAAACAAGTATGTGGAAAAGGTGAAAGCCACAATCTTGAAGTTTGCTGATTCAGTCAAGGCTTCCATTGTATACATTAATATGAAGAGGATTCTAGATGTTTTGATCAAATTCAGAGAGGATGAAGCCACTTTGGAACCAATCCTTAATAAGTGGATGCCTAGAGGTAAGGAGTTAGAGCTCATGTGTTCATCCCATGCAGATGCAGAGGAGAATGACAATCTAAGGTCCACCAATGAGTTCATAAAAGAGATGAATATACTCTCAGAGGAAAGGGTAGGTGTAAAAAGGAAAGGCCAATTATATAGAAAAGAATATTCAGATCACAAATTTGAATTGTTTCCAGGGGGATTTGTTGTCCAATTCAGTTGAAAGAGGAGAATTCCTGGCTAGAAGAACTGGACCAAAAATTTTCCTTAAGGGTTAATGAAATTATTAACACTGATGACACATCCCTATTTGTCCAAACAGTTGAAGAATTTGAAAAAGTGAAATCACACTATGGTTTCATATAAACAAAAATTGGGTAGTTAAGGGTCACTTGGAAGAGGCTAGAAGGAATAAAATAGAAGATAGTTAATTTTGCTTGGCTAAGTGATGATGTGTTCCAGGAGTAGAAGGGCAACTATGTCGGACAAAAGGAAGATGCTCCAGAGAAAGCAGAAGAGGTTGCAATAGAACAACAAATAGAAGAGGTCCTTGATATTGAGAAGGACTTGTAACTGTTTATTGGAGAGTATTGCGGTTTGTAAAAACTTTTCTTAGGAATTTCCGAAGCTTGTAAGCATCCATAATATTATAAATGGATACCAGGACTAGTGTAAAAAGGGATCACAAGAATTTTGTAAAGAACTCTGCAAAAATATATCTGGGTTTTTCTAGTTATTACAGAGAATACTTTGAGTTATGTAAGATTTTTTCAAAATGAATATCAATATACAAATCAAAAACTTTCGAGCCTAAAACTGTGTTGTCTTCTGGTGTGATTTCAGTAATTTACTGGTTCCATTTGAGTAATCTAGGGTTATTCAACTGAAAATGGATTGTAATGCAATCTCTATGGATATTTTTCTTAGCTTTTCTCTTCAAGAGAGGAATTAAATATGCATGAAATGTCTCTATCAGTAGTTTACTTTGTTTGAAGCTTTGAATCTAATAAACACTGTTTAGTTTAACAAGAAAGAACTCTTATATATGTCAGGCATGTATGGGGTTAATAGAAGTTGTAGTGATGAGATGTATGAGGATGTTTAATTGTGAAATCCTTGATTAATTTAGATGACTCTGTAGCTTGGATAAGGCATTGGTATCAGTTGTAGCTTTCTTTCTACATCTCTTGAGGATCAATACTGAAAATGAGCATAAGTTTTCCTTTATTATTTCAGTTTATGTTGAGGCGATAAAATCTACTGGTTTTTGGACACTGGTTTACTGTGGATCTTGTTTAAAAGTGTGAAATCATTCACAAAAGGTATACCCACCTAAACTTTGGATAAGTTCAAAGTGTAGAAGGTTCTCAAAACCTTGTCATATGTTAGTCTAAGATTCTTTTTCCTTGATCTCTTCATTTGCAGACATAGTTGTTCATTTTCTTATAGGGGATAAGAGGGAATTAGAATTTGAGACTAACATTTCCCACACCAGGTTTCCTCGTTAAAATATTGTGTTATGGTGTGCTTTTCATGTTGTGGTTGTTATTCTTATTTGCTGCATTATTTTTGGTTTGCTGGTATAGAGTATTAATAGGCTTTTCATGTTATAAATCAAGAAAATTCTTAACTGGTAAGATACCGATTCACCCCCCTCCCTCTCAGCATCTTTGGGAATCCTAACATCATCCACCATAGATTTGCATACCATTCTCATCTGGTTATATCGCAGCTCATTTCATATCTCATTCCACAAAGTTCATTCATATTTTGTCATATTGGAGTAGCAAACAAGCAATGCAATCTAAGAGCAAACATCAACACAAGATCAAGTTGAGAGAACACAATGGAACTTTTAGGGAGTTTTGCTTTGTATTTTACTCAGCTATTTAGTTTCATTGGTGATTTGGTCAATATTGTAGGATCTTAGATTTTGCGGTAGCTTAATCAGTAATCTTACAGTAAGTTAAATTTCCTCATCACATTTTGGTACCCATTGTGGGGCTCTTGCCTCATTTTTTATCATTTTTCAATGTGTGCAGGTATTTATTACCCATTTCAGCATATCTGTCACACTGTTTAGTGCATTTGTTAGATCGTCCATTGCATTTGTTAATCAGTTCAATGCATTTTCTAACCAATTTAGTGCATTTATCATCTAGTTTAGCACATTTGACATATAGTTCAGTGCATTTATCATATAGTTTAGCACATTTGACAATTAATTTAGTTCATGCATTAATTTTAGTAGTGCATTTAAGGATTAAAATAGCAGATTTGCATCATAGTATAGCGCATACGCTGCATAGTTTATCGCTTATTTCATTTTTATAGCACATTAAATCACTTTTTTAGCGCACATATTTCCAGGTACTTTCGTATGTCGAATACTAGAGATTGAAAACTACTAACTATGGTTTTGTAGGGTATTTAGTTGCATTTAGGTATCTAGTTTAATTAAGGTTCTATAATTTAATCATTTTTGTCTCATATAGTTTAATTAGACAGTTAATTAACAACATGCGAATTTGCATTTTGTCTTCTTAAAATAGTTGCACATAACTTAATCTAGGTGGTTAACAAACAAGTTTTTACTGTGACTGTAAAAAGGTGATAGGTATTATTCTCTCCCCTTAACTGGGTGATCAAAAAGCCAAAATGACTTTCATGTTTATTAGATTTGTTATTACCTAATTACTGGGCCTGCCTCCCAAGTAGCCCATAAGGCCAAGTGAGAGGGAATGACCCAAATGACAATGAGATGAAGGAAAAGCCCTTCCAAACCACTATAAATAAATGTGCTTGTGAGGAAACTCATAAGTGACGGGTGTTGATGTGTCATATCGATGTTTGTATCCTCAAGTACCCATAGTGGTGTGTGAAACCCGTAAGGGCTGGGAGGCCTCTTTTATAAGAGGAAAACATTGCATGTATGTCCACCCGAACGGATGCACTTACTAAAATACCTTGTTATAAGAAACCTACCTTTTCTAGTTGTTGACTCAGTTTTTGTGATACATGCATGTCGAAGATACCTCTCATGTACTCCTTAATTTGAGATAGAAAATATAAGGAAATCTTAGGATTTTTTGAAACTTGAAGATTGGTATGCCCAAGAAGTGTGTGTCATGGAGTGGATTCAATGCTACCAAAACTTTTATCTATCTTGTTAAGTGAAGTATTTTATTCTTGCAGAGGATTTGACAAGTATAGTCCTGACCACACCATTTGTTTAGATTGTACATGCTTTTTAAAAAAAAAATTCAAACAAAAATTGTGTCTATTGTGTCTTTGTTATCTTATCAAAATAGAGAAAATCATCCTTGATACAAATAGAAACATTTGGAAAACTATTACACAAAACAAATCTTAGGAAGATAACATAGTTTAGCGGATTTGAAACATAGAGTAGAGCATTTACAACTTATGATAGCGCATTTGAAACATAGAGTAGTGCATTTACAACTTCGGATAGCACATTTGACATACATTTTAGCACATTTCAACACATATTAGCGCTTTTCAGATTTTATTTAGCACATTTAATCACTAGAGTAGCGCTTTTGCTCACCAGTGTAGCGCTTTTGAAATATTCTCTAGTGCATTTAACATAAACGGTAGTGCTTTTGTCAACCAAAGTTGCACATTTGAGAAGAATAGTAGTACATTTAATATAAACATTAGCACATTTGAACATTATTTTAGCGCATACATTGACTATTCTAGTGTTTTTACTTTAGTGCATCTGTGATAGAGGGCACTTCCACACATATACTGAAAAAACAAAAACTAGATTTGGATACCCTTTTTCATAATGATCACATTTCAAAAAACACAAATTCAGTCCATTGTCAAAATCATATAAATTTGTCAACATTCCATAATTTTCATACATATTCCATACATATAAGATTAACTTTAGGAAAACAATTGGGATTCCCTAGTGCTTTTAAGTTCATCATTTCAACTTGGTTAGTTCCCTTATCAAGATTTTTATCATCCTTCAACTTTGGAGCTAAACTAGTATCAAATCTTGGCAAGGTTAATCACCATCATAGAGATCTATCATCTCCAATTTGGTTACCCTTGTATCACTATTTCTCCATAGTCCAAGATTTAATCTTTCAAACAATAGATCAAAATTGTACTTTAGATACCTTGGTTAAATCAAAACATCAAGCATTCATCCAACTTATATGCAAGTATTCATTCAACACACATACAAATTTCATACTTTATACTCACCTCATTAGCATTGCAAGAATCTCATATGCTTGAAATAAGAAGAAAAACAAAAAATATAGAAAATATGCCTTTCTATACTCAAGGGAAAGGAAAAGGTCATAAGTTTGATTCAACATATTTCCTTGGCAAGAGTTCAAATCCATTATATGACAATGATAGTGATGATGAAACCTATAGTGACATAGATGAGGCGCATGTTCTTGAGACATCACAAGATCCTAAATTTAATAAACTTATGGAGAAGGTCATGGAAAAGAATCGGGAAAAATATTTTTTTCAACTTGCACATCAAGGTGTAAAAATCCCATCTAATTTTGACCTTTCAAAATTGAAAGCGACTAGTGGAATCAATAATAATATCGATAACAATGACAATAACAATACCGATACGTATTTTAATACCAATGATAATACTAATGAAAATACCAGTGATAATACAAATTATGGTACAACCCAAGATAATTCAAATACAAGAACTAAGAACAAAAAGGAGAAGAATCCTTTGGTAAATCCTTTGAATGTACTTGTGCAACAAATTCAAGATTTACAAACACAACTTACCAAGTTACAATCAGGATCTTCACAAAAACAATACTCACTTGAGGATGTATCTCCTTACAAATTCCACAAAAGCTTGGTGATGTTACCCTTTCCTCCTCATTTTGAAGTTCCAAAATTTGACAAAATACAAGAGGAAAGGTGATCCATGTGATCATATTAGATATTTTTGTTCCATATCCATTGGAATCGCACATAATGAGACATACCTAATGTGACTTTTTCCTAAAAGTTTGGGTGGCCAAGATATAAAGTGGTTCTATCATTTACCACTAGGAATTAAATCATTTGATGAACTAGTTGATAAATTTATCACTCATTTCTCCTATAATATTGAGCATTAGGTCTCGATGTTAGACCTTTGCAATAGAAAACATTGAAATAGAGAATCTTTTACTAGTTTGTTATAAAGGTGGAGACAATTCATCAGCAAGTGTCCATATGACATACTAGAGCAACAAAAGATTAAAATATTATCCATAACTTAAACATTGAATTAAGTTACTGATTGTAACTCCAATGTCCACCAACCTTTGCAAAGGTCATTGACAAGATACTTATCATAGAGAAAGCATTGATAGAAAAAGGATTAATCAAAATTTACAAGGATAATGTTGGTCCAAACAAAAACAATGATAAATCTAGATTTTAGACCAAGAACAAAAATATTGTGAATGGCATGGGGTTGTTGATGCACAAAATATTTTAAAAAAAAACTCATCTTTAACTTTTGAGAACCACAAAACAACAACAATAATGCAGCTAAATATATAACTCCCTATCCTTGGTGAAAGTTTACATCATTGGGTGAACCACTCAAAACTGATTTGAGGAAGCTCATTTTAAATAACCTTATAACATTACCTGAAGTGAGAGATTATGAACCATAGGTTAAACTTGCATGCTGGAATGATCAAGATTATTCTGAGTTTCATAGGAACAAAGGGCATAAAACCAATGATTATCAAAGGTTAAAGAATACCATTCAAGATTTAATTGATAAAGGTGATCTATCAATTGATGGAAATAAATCCAATGAAGAACATGTTTCATTCAAGGATCCCCTTCCTAACTATGAAAAGGGAAATCCTCGAAAGTAAGGTAAAAACAATGTCAATTAAACAAATGCAACTTATGACTATGTTATCAATCACATATTTGAAAGTGATTCATATGAAAATGTGATTACCATTAACAACAAACTTAATTATAATGTGACTACGCGTCGAGGTAAAGTCACCCTTAAAGGACCACCACCAAAGCCATCTTTCGTGAATAATCAATACAATGTCCTAGATCAACTTAAAAAGACATCAGTACATATATCAATCGTAGAGCTTCTACATTTACCATCAGCCCATAAAGAAATTTTGGAGAAGGTTGTACAAGAAACCAATGTATCCCTAGACCTTGATACCACACAATTCCAAGCCATGGTGGGACACCTTGCCACTCCTCATTTCTTGCCTTTTATCAAACATGATGATCTTACCATAAATCAACCTCATAATGCACCCCTTCATATAGACGTACTTGTACATAAACATAGAATCAAATGTGTCCTAATAGATGGAGGAGTTGGCTTAAATATATGCTCTTTTAAATTAGTCCTTGCACTGGGGTTTTCTGCAAATGTCATGGATGCAAAGAAAAAATATTTTAAAGCTTATGATGAAGAAGAGAGACCATCCAAGGGACCGGTTGTTTTGCCCATCAGAGTGAGACTGTCTACTCCAACTATAATAATAATAACTCTAATTGAAATCTCAATCTAAAGTTTGGACATTCATCTAGTAAAGTTACTATTTTCATGGCTAGTGTTCATTTAGTTATCAACCCAAGGACATAAAACTTGAAATGGGTCTGCACTATATATGCACTAAGCTCCTTCAATGGCTATTTTGCATTGCTGCAGTAACTAACATTATGCAGAAAGGAAAGACAAGAATGGAAATCATAGAAGGCTACATGAAAACTTATAAAAACAATGCTGGAATGATCTAATGTAAATAACATAAATCACTTTGTTCTGGTTTGGCTGCAGGAACAGTCAGCGGATCTATTTCCAGTGGCTGTAGGAATAGGCAAGGCACAAACTTCTAATGTAACTAAAGAAGAACTAATTTCGATGAACATAAACACAAGATCACTCACCAAGTGGGCCCCCTTGGATGAGTGATATCAAGCTTCCAGAAAAATACTTTTAACATATCAGAACAACATATCTTTCATTAATTGCTTCCTGGAAATGATTACATGTTCTAAAAGAAAAACTCCAGAATGCTTGTCAAAATTCTCTGCTCTATTCCTTTCTATTCTATCTAACCTCTAAGAAAAAGGAAGAGCTTATTATAAAACAAAGTTCAACTACAATGGACAACTCAAATCACGCCTAGAAGAAGAGGCAGATGATTGATAGATGAAGAAGATAACTAGAGCTTGGCTACAGGAAACATGGATCTAAACCGAACCACAGTCTTTGCACGCCATAGCAATATTTTGTGAATTCAATGCCCACTAGAGTTAAACTCTCATATTGATATATGGATGCTCCGGTTATGCCATACCTTGCACTCACTCGGCTCCTCTTCAGTTTGATCTCCAGTTATTTCATACGTGATTCTTCCTTCTTCAGGCGTGAAAGGAGAATATCCACTGTGACATCATTTATTATCTGCACTAAAACAAAAACAACATACAAGGACATGCATATGTATTTTACTTAATTAATACATTCATTAATTCACATATGACACTATCCCAAATAATCTGCATAGCAATAGGAACAAATCACTTGGCTGTAGGAATAAATTGGCATGGCTACAAGAATAGAACGACAAAGTTCAAACATGATTTCATAAGTTCAGGTTTAACACATGGAATACATATAGTCAATTCACAATACTTCACTACCACAATGCAACCCAAAAGATGTCAAAAAACCTAAGAGTTTTGATGATAAAAACATGACAAAGTATCAACTTATCATGACCCGAAACTTTAAGAGTTTGCTGATCCTGTAGCAAAAGGAAAATTTCTGATTCTCGCTGTTACTCTTAAATCACCAACGATGCCTTGACCTGTCCCCCCTGAAGCCAAGTTCTAATAAAATCCTTTCATTTTTTCCAGCCTGGACCATCTAGCTATTTCTTTTGTGACTGCATCATAGTTCTGCTCTGTTGGCTAACATGCCAAAAGTAGCCACATAAGGATTGGAGGTTGAAAGATCAATGGTAGCCAGTTGTTGGCTTTCTCCCTACCTAATTGTATGTATCTGGGGGCTCTTTGCATGGTTGCATGAAAATTTTGTAGTGAGTAAGGCTCTCCCTATTTTAACTATTCTGGTAGATTATTCCAGCCCTGAGTTAACCCTTCTATTGTAGTTGTACTATCAGTCTGAACCAAATGCTCATATGCTTGATAGACTTCCTCTCTCATTGGAAGCACTAATTTACTAACATCATCTCTTATCAGTAACTTCTGCCAATCATAATAAAGAGACCTTGGTGCTTGTGATTCCCTTCTTAATGGTAATGGATAGTCAAGCTCTAATTTTTCATACTCCCTGGCTTATGGCCCTATGATAATCTCATTTTGGATCCATGGCATTAAAGCTTTGATATGGATATCCCCAATATACAATAAAGGGTTCCACTCCCTGTCTGAGGGTACAACATAGTTATGTAAGTATAATTCATATAGCAAATTCTTCATAGTAGGTGGAGAGGTTTGGTAAGCATAAAATAATTCTTCAGCTATTTCTAAAGAGGGATTAAGGTCCCTAACAATGCGGTTTAGTTTGAAGTTCAGATACCGCTCTTTCAAATGTACTGCATAAACTCTAGGAGGTGCCCTACACTTCATCAACTTAGGAACCATACCATAAATTATTTCTACCTTAGCTTCTAATTCCTCAATTTTGCTATCTCTCTTTTCAATCTCTTTTTGTTGTTTACCAATAATCCCCTGGAACCTATCCTTCTCTATTTCCCATTGTCTATAAAATGTTAAAGCAATAGATAAACTACTTAGGGATGAAGGAGGTCTAATAGGTACTACCTTAGATCATGGGATTTCTTCAATAAACTCCTCAATCTGAGCTGGCATATCTCTAATATTTTCCTCAGGCTGCTGTAGAATATCTTCAACAGTTTCTTCAAATTGCAGTGCCACAGAAGCAAGATTTGCTAGTTTATCCTCAGCAACATTTTCTTGAATTTGATCCTCCGTAGGGATTCCTTCTTCCAAATTTTCTATTGCAATAACCTCTACTGGATTACCCACAGGATGAGTCTTATGTGTCCTCCTACGTGTTCTTCTTACATAAACTTTTGGAATGGTTGCAGAATTTTTTTATTTTTGTCCTATGCCTCTTAGTTGCAGGAGGAATTTGAGTTACCTGTGGCTGGTTAATAAGTTCTTCATCTGCTTCACCCTTTTCTAACTCTTTTCTGTTCCTTCACAAAACTAGCGAATCTCTTTGAAGAGAAGTAGAGGGTTGTTCTTCAATTGATTCTGATTCAATATTTTCTTCCATAATAACTGTGGCTCCTTCAGCAACAAGAAAATCCTCATCTTCAACTGGTGGGTTATCTGCAACATTCTCTTCTTCAATTGGCGGGTTATCTGCAACATTCTCTTCTTCAACTGGCGGGTTATCTGCAATAGGGGCATCATCAACCCTAAATTGTTGTATATCCTCAAATACACCCCATTCCATTTGTGAAACATCTCTCAGGGACCATTGTACAAGTAGCTTAACCAATCCATGATGGCTAACGGAGCGATTTCCATTTTTTTCGCATCTCCTTAGCACTTGTAGAAATGAGATGGTATAAGAAATTAGGAACATTAACTCACCAACCATGCTGTAGATGACTAAGTAACTTAAAATGAGGTGAATACAGAATTGAATATCGCCCTTCACATGTAATGTATTTCATAACATACAAAGCTACTTGAGGCCAATGTGCTAGTAGAGAAACCCTTCTAGTTCCTTGTCTATCCACCATTAAGGGTTCATCAGTTGGAATTGTGAACTCTGCCCTGGCACTCCTTGCATCTTTTGATTCTGAAAAGAGTTCTCCTTCTTGCAGCAACCCTGTTACTTCTGCTATTCACTGCTCTGTAGAAATAACCCTCAAACCTTTAACTGTAGCTTCTCCTTCATTAAAGGAATGCATAATTTTTGTAGCAATTTCTTCGTTGTAATCCCTGATTTTCAAGAAGTAATCCAACCAATCGTGGTTTCTAAAATAATGCTCACAAAGACCATCTTGTAGCAACCCTTCATGAACCATTGGCTCATGGCGAATTAGATCACCGCCCATCTTTTACTCTGATAGTAATCCCTGATTTTCAAGAAGTAATCCAACCAATCGTGGTTTCTAAAATAATGCTCACAAAGACCATCTTGTAGCAACCCTTCATGAACCATTGGCTCATGGCGAATTAGATCACCGCCCATCTTTTACTCTGATATTTTTCTCTCTGCAGCTGAACCAAAATATTTGACAGTCTTGCTAAAATTGAAATTTCCTTACATATCTTCATTCTAGCGGCAGAATTTATTATTTACTACATGAAGTAATAGAATATTAAGTAATGAGGAAAAAATCAATTCGGAGTACCAAAAAGGACTGATAATTAATCATGTTGGAAAACGAACCATAAAGTACCCCCCCAACTTAACCTAGCATGTGTCCACACAAGCTGACAAGATTTTGGGTTATGGAGTGGATTTAAATAGGATATAATCATAATGAACTAATAAATGCATAATTAAAATAAAATACAATATACACGTACTTGCAATTGCACGACAATGAAGGCGAAATGAAATGAAATGACGAGTAAGAATGTGGGATGGAATGTCATGGATGAGATTTTATGTACGGAGAAGAATATTCCCATTTAAAATGGAAATATTTTATTATGAAATGACAATTATGTTCACTGCAGAGGCTGTAGGAACATTACCTTTATTACCTTGCTCAATTGCAACAAGAAGCTCATGAGTTGTTGCTGAGTCATTGTCAGTTGTTGCAGGAACCTTGTTAGTTGCTGCAGCAACCTCTATGTCATTTTGTGGAGCAAACTAATGTAGGATCTCTTCTCTAGTAGCTAGCTTATGATATAGATGTAGTCGGTGTCCATTTACCAAGAGTTTAAATCGAGCAGGATCAATTGTGGATAAATGGACTGCTCCATTCTGGAAAACTTCTTCTATCTCATAAGGACCTAACCACTTGGTTTGAAGCTTACCTATAGTATATTTATATCTGGAATCATATAGCAGTTCCCAATCACCAACTTTGAATTTCTTTTCCTTGATATATTTATCATGCCATTTTGCTCTTTGATTTTGAATCAATTATGTCTGTTGAACAACTATCTTTCTCCATTCATCTAGAGCATTTAATTGTTGAATGCGGTCTTTCTGTGCTTCAGACAATGTCATATTTAATTGCAAAGCTGTCCTCAAAGTTTTATGCTCAAATTCAATAGGCATCATTGTTGTTTTGCCATAAACCATCTCAAAAGGTGTGAAACCAATTGGTGTTTTCCAAGTTTTTCTATATGCCCAAATTGCTTCTGAAAGCCGGTGAGACCAATCTTTCCTGTGAATAGACACTGTTTTTGTAAGAATAGCCTCAAGCTCTCTATTTGTAACTTCTACATGTCCATTAGACTATGGATGATATGGAGTATATTTCCTGTGCCTTATATTGTATTCATTGACCAAAGCCTTTATCAATATTGAAGTAAATTGAGGTCCCTGATCTAAGACAATTTCCCTTTGTACTCCATATCTTGTAAATATCTCTTCATAAAGAAACTCAGCCACCTTATTATCTCTTGCATGTGTCATGGCTTGAGCTTCTACCCATTTTATTACATAGTCTATACATACCAAGATATAATATTTTCCATTAGAAGGTGGATCAATTGGTCCAACAAAATCTAATCCCCACTTGTCAAATGGTGCAACTGATATTTGAGGATATAGTGGCATCTCATCATATTTTGTAGGTTTTCCCATTTGTTGATATCTGTCATATTTCCATGTGTATTGAGCTGCATCCTTGTGTAATATGGGCCAATAGTATCCTGTATTGAGTATTTTTAGTGCTGTTCTTTTGGCAACAAAATGACCTCCACATGGCTCATCATGACACGTATGCAGGATGTCATATGTTTCATCTTCTCTGACACATCTTTGCATGACTTGGTTAGGTCCAGTATAAAATTGAAAATTAGCAATCCATGAAAAGTTAAATTTTTTTCAACTAGCAACCTTCTTTCCTTAGGAGAGAAATAAATTGGCATCTTAGCTGCAGCTAAATAGTTGGCAATATCAGCATACCAAGGAGTGTGAGCTTGAATGAGAAACAAATGTTCATCTGGAAAAGTGTCATCTATTATTGTGGAATCTTCTTGCAATTGAAGACGTGAAAGATAATCTGCAACCACATTAGACTTCCCTAGTTTATCAACAACTGTGATATCAAATTCCTGCATCAAATATAACCAGTGAGCTAATCTACCAGTGATTGATGGCTTATTCATGAGATATCTAATTGTAGTACGATCTGTATGCACAAATATGGGATACCCTGTGATATAGTGTCTAAATTTGTTAAGTGCATATATGACAGCTAGCATTTCCTTTTCAGTAACTGTGTAATTCAATTCAGGTCCCTACAAATTCTTGCTAATAAAATACATTGCATTTTCCAATTTGTCAATTCTTTGTCCTAGCACCGCTCCTATTGCATAATCAGATGCATCTATATGGATTTGGAATGGTAGAGACCAATTTGGCCCTTTAAGAACTGGTGCTTGAGTCAAAGCATGCTTAAGCTTAAGAAAGCTTCATTGCATGATGGGGTCCATTTAAATTCTACATCTTTAGTAAGCAATGAATATAAGGGACTTGTAATTTTACTAAAATCTTTGATAAACCTTCTGTAGTATCCAGCATGACCAAGAAAACTTCTCACATCTTTTTGCTTCATAGGGTCATTAATATGTTGGATGACCTTAATCTTTGCTGGATCCACCTAAATGCCTTGTATAGATATATGATGACCAAGGACTATTCCTTCTTCCATCATGATGAAACACTTCTCACTGTTTAAAGACAAATTGTAGTCTTCACATCGCTGCAAAACTTTCTTCAGATTACCTAATGCTTGATCAAATTTAGAACCATAAGTTGTAAAGTCATCCATGTAAATTTCCATAATATCTTGAGAAATATCAGAAAAAATACTGATCACTGCTCTTTGAAAAGTGGCTGGAGCATTACACAACCCAAAATGAAGAAAAAAATAAGCATACATGCCCCATGGGCAAGTAAATGTTGTCTTCTCTTGATCCTCGGGGGCTATTTGTATATGATTATAGCCACTAAATCCATCAAGGAATGAAAAATATCTCTTACCAGCTAGAGAATCCAATACCTGATCCACAAATGGTAATGGAAAATGATCTTTTCTTGTTGCTAAGTTCAAAGCTCTATAATCAACACATATCCTCCATTTGCCTCCTTTTTTAAGGTACTATCACCAGAGGTGATACCCATTGACTGTCAGAGATAGGATAGATAAACCCAGCTTTCAACAATTTATAGCAACTCTTCTTTAACTATCTCCTTCAAGGGAGGATTGACTCTTTTTTGAAGTTGTCTGAGTGGGCAACACTCATCCTTTATATAAATACGGTGAGTACAAATTGTTGGATCAATCCCATTCATATCCTTGTAATCCCATGCAAAAGCATTTTTATGAAATTTCAGCAAGTCCACAAGGCCCTCTTTCTGAGTATCTGATAGATATCTATTGATATTCAAGTATTTATTCAATTCCACATCTATCTTAATAGTAAGATCAATCTGGTTTATATCAGAAAAATGAGAAAAAGATAATTCCTGCGGCAACAAAGTATGCAAGATATCAGTGGCTGCAGGAAGGTCCAAACCTGCAATATTCAAAACCAATTCCTGCAATTTTTGCTCTTCTATAAATTCATTTATCAGTATTTTATAAAGAATTGATTCCTCATCATATAACTACATGAGTGGTCCTTGATTAATCATCATAAGGTGATTAATAGAGTCAATTTCTTTAGATTCTTCTCTCAAGTTAGGCCAAACGGCTTGTTGATGTTCAAGCTGGGGTTGTCCTGGAGAATACAAGGCTAATGTTTTTGTAGAACTCCCATCTGAAATAGTCATATCCCCTGATCTACACCCAATATATGCATCAGCTGTTGCAAGCCAAGGTCTACCCAAAGTGACCGGATATCCTCCCAATGTTGGTTTTGAAGGTAAAATCATAAAGTCTGCAGGATATTCCCAGGAATCTAGAATAACTACTACATCCTCTATGATACCGTCAGGTCTCATTGTAGAGCCATCAACAAGTTGTAGAACTATGGGTGTAGCCCTTAAACTATTGATCTCCAAATGTTTCATTACTTCCCTTGTCATGACATTAATGGCTGCCCTTAGATCAATCAAAACATTTTTTATTTGACTGCCATTAATGACTATACTCACAACAAGACTACCTGGATCAAAATACTTTGGAATGGCAATTTTACCCAGCATAATATCAACCAATTAACCCATAGCATGCACTATTTGTGGATCCTTTTTCTTCCTACTAGGTTTCTTTAGACATGCTTCTCTCAATGCCTTACCATATATGGGAACATCCTTTATTTCTTGCAACAATGAAATTTTAACACAAATATGCTTTAGTTGATCAATAATATCAAAGCTTTGTTGTTGTTAAGTGGGAACTTCTTTTTCTTGCAATATATGGGGAAATGGTGGCAATATTTGATTTTGGGGTATTGTATCTATTGGATTAGAGATTTCTTGCTCCTCCTATACCTCAGTGATAACTGGATGAGAGGGATTAAGAAAAGTTGTTACAGATCGGAGGTGGATGCCATCTAGTGATAAAGAATAGGCTGGGTACTGAATAACATTAGCTGAATAAGCTTGTTGTTGTTACTGAGATTTGATATTTGGATTTGGTAATGGTTGAGTAGGAAATTGTGTTGGCTTAGGTGGTGCAGTCGTAGTTGCAGGAGGAGGCATTAAAGTAGGAGGTTGTGGCTGCTGAATATGCAGCTAATAACCAGAAGATTGGGCTGGCCATGATTGGTTTCCCCTCCATTGAGAAGTAGGTTGCTGATTCCCTTGAAACTAGTTTCCTTGACCCTGATATAGATACCAGTTCCCCTGTGGCTGTTGCCACTGTGGTATTTGATTAGAAAATTACTGCCCTTGGCCTTGTGAATCATACCAATGTGGATAGTTACCAAAATTTTGAGAATACTGTGGTTGCCATTTGTTATTTGGTGCATAAGGATAACCACTATAACCAGAAAAAGAAAGTGGATCGGGTGGCATACCCTGTCTTTGAAAATTTGGTCTTCTTTGAGCAACATAGAAGACTTGCTTGTCCTCACCT
This sequence comes from Cryptomeria japonica, assembly GCF_030272615.1. NCBI lineage: Eukaryota > Viridiplantae > Streptophyta > Pinopsida > Cupressales > Cupressaceae > Cryptomeria > Cryptomeria japonica. The sequence continues at coordinate 342,189,442 of NC_081410.1, forward strand.
TGAATTGGTTTGAAGTCAGGAACCTCCACGTTTGCAACCATATGAAATCTTTCTTCCGATGTTTACAATGAGGACAAAATTCTGCAAGGAATGCATCAACTTCCTCATGCTTCTTCTTAGCTACCAGTGTATCCAATTGGGTAGCCATATTGTTTATAATGTCCTCCTTGAAGTCCTTTAATAGATGACTACGTTCCAATCTAGAAACTCCAGTTCCAGATGCTGATAATGGTGCCCCTGGCTTAAATCTCCTATTCTTCTTAGAAGTAGATCTGGAATACTTCTTGCAAATTTGTCCTATTTCAGCCCAAGTGGATTGTGTAATGTCACCTCCTCCCATAAGATCTAAGGAATCAGTTCATTCAACACTGATACCCCTTAAAAATATCAATTTGAGGGAATCTTCATTGAGAGTGCTATGATTGGACTTTTTGACACTAAACAAAAACCTTTCCAAATAATCTTCAAGACTCTCATCTTCAGTTTGTTTCATTCTAAAGATATCATCCCCATGACGATTAGTACCTCTACAATAATCTTTGTATTTTGCAAGAAACAACTATTTCATCTCATCCCATGTGTTGATTGTGCTACTACCCAAGCTCATAAACCATCTTAAGGATGACTCCTTCAAAGTGGTAAGAAAATTTTTGAGTCTATGGGCATCTGTAGTATAGTCAAAACTCCTATAGAGAACATCAAACTCAAACATAAATGTATTCGGATCCTCTGTCACCAATCCATAAAATTTAGGGAGTGAAGATGCTGGAATGTTCTTGAGGTTAGCATTATCATGCTGATCAGAGATGGGAAACTCAAACGTTGGACCTGGTGGTGGTGGTGGATTATTACCACCAGGAGGAGGGATCCCTTGCATTGGACTTGTGGGGGTTGTTACTATAGGAAATTATTCTTCTTGAGGACCAAAAAGGAACTGAAAACTACCTTCCAGAAATTCAGATTCAGGGTGATTCAAATTTTGTGGGGCTTGGTAAAGTTTAGCAAAAGGATTTATATCTGGGAAATTATCTTCTGCATTATTAGGATGAGTGGGCAGAAATCTACCTCTGGGGTCTCTTCTTCTGCTATGCATGCAGATTCATGAAATTTTCAAACAATTAAGAATCTCAAAAACAATTAACTAGAAACTATAATAACCATGAAAGGTTCTTAGTTTGACACCATCCCCAGCAAAAGCGCCAAAAATTTCTACTCCAACTATAATAATAATAACTCTAATTGAAATCTCAATCTGAAGTTTGGACATTCATCTGGTAAAGTTACTATTTTCATGGCTAGTGTTCATTTAGTTATCAACCCAAGGATGTAAAACTTGAAATGGGTCTGCACTATATATGCACTAAGCTCCTTCAATGGCTATTTTGCATTGCTGCAGTAACTAACATTATGTAGAAAGGAAAGGAAAGAATGGAAATCATAGAAGGCTACTTGAAAACTTATAAAAACAATGTTGGAATGATCTAATGTAAATAACAGAAATCACTTTGTTCTAGCTTGGCTACAGGAATAGTCAGCAGATCTATTTCTAGTGGCTGCATGAACAGGCAAGGCACAAACTTCTAATGTAACTAAAGAAGAACTAATTTCAATGAACATAAACACAGGATCACTCACCAATTGGGCCCTCTTGGATGAGTGATATCAACCTTCCAGAAAAATACTTTTAACAGATCAAAACAACACATCTTTCATTAATTGCTTCCTAAAAATGATTACATGTTCTAAAAGAAAAACTCCAGAATGCTTGTCAAAATTCTCTGCTCTATTCTTTTCTATTCTGTCTAACCTCTAAGAAAAAGGAATAGCTTATTATAAAGAAAAGATCAACTACAATGGACAACTCAAATCATTCCTAGAAGAAGAGGCGGATGATTGACAAATGAAGAAGATAACTAGAGCTTGGCTGCAGGAAAGGATCTAAACCAAACCACAGTCTTTGCACGTCGTAGTGATATTTTGCAAATTCAATGCCCACTAGAGTTAAACTCCCATAGTGATGTATGGCTGCTCCGGTTATGCCATACCTTGCACTCGCTTGGCTCCTCTTCAGTTTGATCTCCAGTTATTTCATACGTGATTCTTCTTTCTTCAGGCGTGAAAGGAGAATATCCACCGTGACATCATTTATTATCTGCACTAAAACAAAAACAACATACAAGGACATGCATACGTATTTTACTTAATGAATACATTCATTAATTCACATATGACACTATCCCAAATAATCTACATAGCAATAGGAACAAATCACTTGGCTGCAGGAATAGACCGACAAAGATCAAACATGATTTCATAAGTTCAGGTTTAACACATGGAATACGTATAGTCAATTTACAATACTTCACTACCACAATGCAACCCAAAAGATGTCAAAAAACGTAAGAGTTTTGATGATAAAAACATGACAAAGTATCAACTTATCAGGGACCACTAGAAAAAGATGTAGTTTACGAGGTGCTTGACCTAGCCCTAGCTTATAACATACTCCTTGGGTGACCTTGGATAGATGCCATGCAAGCGGTCCCGTCTACGTATCATCGATGTATGAAGTTTCCACATAATGGCCAAGAGATAACTATCCAAGGAGACCCTAATCCTTTTTAGTATTGCAATACCATTAAACCAAAATCTAAAGACATTGTCCCAAATAACCTTGCAACTTCACCTCCTACTTCACAAATTGACCCAACTTCAGTACCATCAACATCAAAAGTAGGTGAACCAAAGCTTGATCTCAAAGACCAAGGTATGGGAGAATATTCTATTGAGAAATTTTTTTGTATTTGCAAATTACCTCCATCCCCTAAGTCTTATAGAAAACCATCTTTGGGCAAACAACAATCTATGATTTCTAAGAAGCAGCCTAGAGATACTTTTATCAAATGGGGTACTCTATCAGATTAAATTGATGAAAAAGATATCAAAGAGTGGTTATATAAAGAAGAAGAGGTTAAATCAAACCCATCAAATTCAGAAATATAATTACCTCTTCAACAATATGGTAAAGGATTATCCATAATGCAAAAGATGGGATATGATAGTTACAATCACATAGGATTAAGAAAGGAAGGAATCCTTGAACCCATACAACCTTCTTTTGTATCCCCAAAAGACACAAAATTATTAGGATACAAAAGAGATGTTGAAGCTACAAACAATTTATACAAGAAAATTCAACAATTTCAAGAGGTTAGTGAGATTGATTCTCATGAATGGGAAGGACTTTTTGAGGTGTTATCTAAAGACAAGAAGATTGATGTGATTCATTCATATCATTCTACTTAAAGTTAAAATTAGGAAAAAAGTCCAGGTTCTCGACCATTAAATAAGGGTCCACAAAATACAAAAAGTGACTCTTATGAGAAGGATCGGATATTAGACGTGACAGATAATATTGAGGTGATTATTGATCTTGAATTTATGATATTATCATCAACCTTGAGAACCTCTATGTCCTAACCATTGTATCTTTTGATACCAACCAAATAGATGATCCACTTCCTCTTGTACATCCTGAGCTCATAGATTAGAGGCAATAAACCTTGCCTAAACTGAAAACCTTTTACAATGGTAGTGCCATAGTTGACTACCTAAATCCAAAAGATTCTTCATTTGTAGGAGGTTATGGTACAAGATTTACTTATGAACTAAATAATGTGACTTCTTCTAGCAAAAATGTCAAGTTTTCCAGTTGCAAAATTATGAAATTAAAAGAACGATCTAATGGTGAAAACTGTGATGCGGCTGTATTAGGTCTAGAAAAAGTAAAAATAAAGGATGCAACTGATGGTGAAAACCTCTTTGAGGTGCTAAAGGATGGAGGACTTGACATTATTCCCCAACCAACACATCAAGAGAGATCATCAGTTATCATTGAACCTACATTTCCTGTCAACATTGGAACATCGGAAAATCCTAGGATCATTCATCTAGCAGCTTCTTTATCAGCACAAGAAAGAGAAAATTTTATCAAGTTCTTCAAAGAGAAACAAATAAATTTTTCCTAGTCATGTGGATATGTCATGCTTAGATCCAGATCTCATAATGCATCATTTATCAATAGCTCCTAGGGTTAAGCCCGTAAAATAGAAATTAAAAAAAGATGCATCTGCATATTTCTCTTTTGGTTGAAATGGAATTGAATAAGTTGTTAGATGTGGGATTTATTAGGTCAATTGACTATGTCGAGTCGATATCAAATATTAAACCTATCTCAAAACCAAATAAAAGCATCAGAGTATGTATAGACTTTAGAGATTTAAATAAAGCATGCCCAGAGGATGATTTTCCTTTGCCTAACATTGACATCATTATAGATTTGAATGCGGAACATGTCATGCTATCATGAATGGATGGATTCTCTAGCTATAATCAAATAAGAATAACACCTGAAGATCAAGACAAAACAACTTTCACCTATCCATGGGGTATATACTGTTGGAATGTCATGCCATTTAGTTTAAAGAATGCAGGAGCCACATATCAAAGAGCAATGACTACTATCTTCCACAATATGATGCATACATTTATGAAAGATTATGTAGATGATATCTTAGGAAAGTCATTTACCAGAGAAGGGAATTTGAACATATTAGATAAGATCTTTCAATGCATGGAGAAGTTCAATGTTCGCTTAAATCCCAAGAAGTGTGTGTTTAGAGTCACCTCTGACAAACTTATAGGATATATAGTTTTTATAGACAGAATAGTAGTAGACCCAGAGAAAGTTAAAGAGATCATGGAAATGCCACAACCTAATAATATTAGTCAGTTAAGATCACTCTAAGGTAAGTTGCAATCTATTCACAAGTTCATCTCCCAGCTGGCAGACATATGTCATCATTCTGTGCATCTATTGCATAAAAATTTACCTTTCAAGTGGAATGACAAGTGTGAAGAATCATTTCAGATTTTAAAATAATATCTAATGAATCCACCAATTTTGATGTAGCCTACTGAGAAAAAAACCTATTTTCTCTACATATCAGCTATAGAAGTATCTCTTGGTGCTCTCCTAGCCCGGGAAGACTTTGAAGGAAAACAAAGAGCAATATATTATATTAGTAGGACTTTAGTTGGATATGAACTAAATTATACACCAGTTAAGCGAGCATGTTCGACTGTAGTTTTTGCATCACAAAATTACATCATTATATGTTAACTCATCCAATCAAACTTGTAGCCAAGATAGATCCATTGAAGTACTTTCTCAGAAAAGCAGATCTCAGGGGAAGACTAGCAAAGTGGGTTTTAATTCTCAATGAATTTGATATAGAATATGTTGATCGAAAGGCTATCAAAGGGCAAGTGATTATTGATCATTTGGTAGAGTTGACTCAAATGAAAAAAGTGCCACAAAAACCAATGCGGGAGTTTGTGGCTAAATTTAAAAAGTTGTCTAACAAAATGGTGGCTCAACCCACTATTGAAAAATTTAAAGTGCTTCTTCATCAACGCTCAATTACTTGAGGTGAGTTTCTTGTTGAGAAGGGAAAATTTGAGAGACCTTGCAGTTGCACAAACCTTAGCGATTTATATTGAAGATGATCTTATCCTTGCGGGTAAGATAAAGATAGAGCCAAATGGGTCCAAAGAAAACTCTTCTATAGAATCATCATCTACTAGGAGAATAGATCCCATGGTGCAAAGGTTGACTAATGAAGTGTTAACCCTTAAAAATAAATTATCACAAGGTTCTTCTTTTATCTCTTACTGTAGTGCCCCTCCTGGACTTGCATTTTGATTTACGCATTGATAGACTTATTTAGACATATGGTTGATGCTTAGATGGTTACTCACGACTCTATAGTCATGTTAGATGGTACTAATGATGCTAGTTACTCTATGTGGCCTTATGTTATTTGTTATGACTCATGATTTTGGGTGATTTATATGATTTTTGGATTCTTATGTGTTCGTTACTATATGTGGAATATATGATTTATGATGTTACGATGGTAGCAACCCTATTTATGATTATGGTTTATGCGATGATTTGATGTTATATTGTGTGACTGTCTTCGTCAAAAAGTTGATGCCTTATCACTCATTGTGAGCATGATATGTTATTGTGATTCTCTTTTTGCTTGCCTATTTATTATGATGATTATATGTCGTATATGTATCATTTCGCGATTGCAGGATTGCAGGTACCAGACATCGACTCCACCTGGCTTCACATGTCTGAGCGTGTTCTATCCCAATGGAAATTTGTTGGAGATGGCATGGGTTTCTTTCACTCACTCTAGGCTTAGTTGTTCACCTTGTTAGTTTGCACCACGACACAAGTCAATGGTAGAGTCTTGCGTTGGTGTTTCCCTTTGTTGAGTTGCCGAGTATGCGAGTGTATTATTTCTATTTAATTTAAATTATGGATAATGTAATTTATTAAGGTTGAATTAATCTACCATATAGTATGAGTATTGGTTATTTATTTGATTTTTATTTATTTACGATTATTTATTGTGAGAATTGCATTTAATCAATTGAGATTAATTTAATTGATTGAATTATTATTTATTCATGATTTATTGATTATCTATTTATTTATTGTTTTGATTTATTTGATTATTTAATTAATTATTATTGAGATTGATTTATTTTGATATATTGTATAATGATTTAGTTATTTTTATATATTATTGATTGATTTATTTGTTAATTATTTATGATCTTTCATTATTTATATGATTTATTTACTATTCATTTATTGATGCTTTGATTTATTTAATCGTTAATTTATTGTTGAGATGATTTATTGATTTTGTTTAGTTGTATTATTTATTTATTTATTGTTTTTATTGAATTAATTTTATATTTTGAGAATTCCTATTTATATGGCTTTATCCATTTAATTCACTTATTTGATTTTGTATCGGATGATGGTTTATTATTTAATGTGTTTATACAACTATTTTTTTATTGGTAACTGAATATATTATAAAGTTTACCTACCCTTGCGTGTGATTGATTGATTTTAAATTGGTAGGTAAATAGTATATTTCTTGAAACTATGTACAAGATAGGTTAAATATATTGTTCTTTGGAATTTTCTGATTGGTCAGTTTTGCACTATACTTTTGAGTTTAATTTTTATTTAAATTACATTCTAGGATTGTCGTCGGGTTAATAATCTGATAGATTTTGTAATTGGTTTGAAGATTTGGTTGCTTGTGGATTCCTCTTCCTTATATTTCAACCTTTGTTTGGATTGTGCTTGCAAGTCGGTTCTATTTCTCCTTTGAAATTTTAATTTCCGGTAAAGCATGTCTTCTTTGTGACTGTGCAAAATGTGTTTGCTAGATGTTGTTTGAAATTGATTTGGGAAAATTGGATTGTATCTAGAAGATTTTATTTGTATTGAAAAGGAATTTGGGAAAAGGAGAGTGTTATTCTATTAATTTCGAGTTTGAGTAATTTCCTGCTGGAAGTGTCTTTCTCTGTTATTTCTCTGTGAATATTATGTTTCCTTTTTATTTTTTATTTAGTTTAGCATTGGATCTTGATTTGGAATTGTCTATATTCTTATATTGCATTCCTTGAGTCTCCCTTGTTTTAGTTTGTTATTGTATGTTTTCAGGCTTCATGTCGCTTGATAGAAGGCTCTTTATGTCACTGTGATTGTATATTGTGAGGGATGGACCATTTGAATGGGTCTGATAATTTTTTTGAGCCTTGTGTAGCTTTGAGATTGTCCCTTTGAGGAGTTTGTAGAGTTATTATGTCTCCCTTTTATGCTATGTGTTGTAGGAGTCATTCTGAGCACTGTGGGAGAAGGATTTTCATGTTGTTTTCAATTTTTGAGTGTGCAACTTTATATTTTTGAGTTCCTCCTTGATTTTTGCATCTTCCAGACCTATTGGGTGGATTTCATGAGCTGTTTTTGACCCCTTTGCTGATCTGGGCAAGTGCCCTAGCAATATGAGTGGATTTTGCTTGATTTTTGGCTTTCTAACAAAAAACGCTATAGAAATTACCCAAAATGCTATCTTATGGACCAAAAATGCCACCATACATACTAAAAAGTCCATTCAACATCCCAAGGGTGCCATTATACATACCAGGGGCACTGATCAACATTCTGGGAGAGCTAAACTACTCCGAAGGTGCAATGAAGCTCAATTTGGGCAATGTGAATGTTTTGTTGGGATTTTTGCATTCTCCAGAGGCACGTGTCAGTTGTGATGACCTTCTCAAAGTTTTCTTTGATGTATTTTGATCATTATTGATGTTTCTTGTGCTCCGGTAAGAGGATGCATTCCTTACCGTTGAGGTGTTTCATATGCGATGTGTTGCTCCGACGAGAGGGAGAATTCCTCGTTGTTGAGGGATTGATTGCATGACTCTAGTGGGATGTGCTATGCCTTACTGTAGAGGATTTGATATGGATTTGGTTTCATTTTTTGATTTTATTCATGATTGGCTCTTCTTTAGTATTGATTCAATGAAGGCTCTCTTTGTTGTGTATGGCTTTATGTGCTCTATTATGGTCAAATTGTACTCAACATGTTATGATTGTCTCTATATCATTTGTAAGCCTTCATTATATTGTATTATGTTCTTGGATGTATTATTTATGCTATGGTTATGGTCCATGGCTGGGAGAGTGGGCTCTTGCATGTGTTGGACCTAGGTTATGAGCAATAGATCTCTAGGAAGGGGGTCTAGACCTATGGAACCACATGAAGAGTTAATGTTGTAATTTCAAGTGATAATACTAATAATAATTGATTAGTGCGTCTGAGTATCTAGTAATTCACATAAACAAGATAATGAATTTGAGTTGTGTACCCCAATGGTGGGTCCTAGGGAGATGATTTTGGGACAATCCCAGGGAGATGATTTTAGGATGATAGATTTCAGGGAGATGGTTTTGGAATCTATTATTAGGAAGACCATTGGTATGATAGAATGACCTCCCTTATTTGGCTCCAAGGTTGAGGTGGTTTCCACATGAGGCTAGCATGTGATGACACTCTTCCCTACATGGGTCCATTATCCATATGCCATGTTTTGTTGATTTTGTCACTAGAGGGTTTATTGTTGATTAGCCATGTTATGTGATTGATCTTAGGTTTCTGATGTTGTCATATGGATGTCATGTTGTATCCCTTGATTGTTAGGTGTTAGTCTAGGTCTTGTGTGTGAGTTGGAACCCTATGTCATCCCCTAGCACGGGGGGTGGTTCTTATTTAGTTCAACATGGTCGGATCGTTTGATGCCTTCTTCCATTGGGATGTTCTTCTTAGATGAAAGTGTGCATGTATTGGATTATTGGATGCTTCTTTATGTGGATGTTGTTTGGATCTGATTTATATGTACTTGGAATAGAAAACATTGTATCATGATTATTGTATATGTAAAAGAGATTATGTACCCTTATGTCATGTACCTTCATGTATTTCTAAGTGAAATTGAAATGAGATATGATGTAGTGTCTTAGGAGAAGTGTTCATTGATCATTCCTTGATGTATTGGATAATATTTATGTAATAATAATTTATAAGTTCTATGTGGGTAAGAAGGATCTAGCATTTATGTATTTGTATTGCATATGAATTCGTGAGATGGAATTGTGATATGCAATCTTATGGGCTGAATATTGGAGAGAATAGTAATTGTTGTTATTGATATTATTAAGGTAATTAGGAGTTATCTAAATTAAATATTTGAATGTTGTATTATGATGACTAATAAATGAGGAGTAGGAATATGTACTTACATAACTTGTATTATTAAGTAATTGGATGTGATGTAGCAAAAGAGACTATGTGCTCGTTCCATGTACTCTTGTGTATTAGGTCTTGATGATGTAGAAACTATGCTCTTGTAATTAAATGATGTATTACTTTATGGTTCATGTTGTATAAATGTTCATTATGTTGGGAATAAGACCCTATGTTGAATTAGGGGATTGAAATGTTACATTATGTTTATTCTTGTAGTATCATTTGACTCTTCAATTGTTTAGTATCACGATATCCTATTTGGAAGTAGATAAGTGCTTTCTATAATCTTGCATATGATTATGGATAGTATTCTTGATGAATTATGTAATGGTTGTTCTTAAGGAAATAATAGTTACATATGTAGAAGAAGGATAAATGCATTTAGATTCATGATGTGTTAAGTGATTAATTAATCTAGATGGGTATTAGGAATATTTGGTTGGTGTTTTAAAATGAACCTAAGAAAATGTAATGTGAAAGAGTTATAAATAAGTGCTAGTGTTTATCCTAGTTGTATGGAAAGTAAATGGTTAGTTGGATAATATAATATAATGTTCTAGATGGATATGTGATGTGTTAGAAGTATGTCAAGTAGTGACATTGAGATAACCTAGGGAATGGTTATATTTGTAAGAGTTTAATTGGTGTTATGTTAATGTTTAAATGAATTATTTTGCTTTGGTAATATGGTACTATGGTTATGTCCATGTTGGTTTGAGTGATCTTGTAAATAGTTAATGCGTACTTAATGTATGTTAGTGGTAACATAGAGCCATTGGACGATTTTTAAAATTTTTTTATCTCCATTTGTTAGTAGATTATGGATTATTTCCCTAGGGTATTTTGGTGGGCATTACACTTATAGAGATATCACAAGGAGTTATCCAAATAATGCTTCCAATTATGTTGCAACAAGTCAGAACAAGCTTCCTTTACCACCAGAAAAGCTTTCACATGAGGCACTACCAATAAATACAGTGGTGGGGAACTCTGAACCTAAACAAAGTTATCTTGCTAATCTCTTCTAAGAGAAGGAAGCAGACATAGTTCGCAACTCTCATATTTGGTCAGTGCATTATCAAGGAATTGTTGAGCAAGATACCATGGGGAATAAATCCCTGAGTGATGAAAGTCACTTTGCCAAGGTTTTGGTAAAAGAGGACAATCATGTCATGAGATTTGAAAAGATAGATATATGTGAAGGTACCATTCAAGTTGAACAAAATGAGAAAAATGCATCTATGTTTTAAGGTCATAAACTTGAGCACATTATGCATGAAAGGACTACTAGGGAACTTGATGAAGACATTTTCACAAGAAAAGTAGAGTATTTTTGCTCAAGTCTTGATGAATATTCTCTTAAATCTAAAGTTTGTGAAAAATGTGATGAAGCAAGATAGGCAGCCATGTTTTCACCTAACTCACATGAGGAAACTCATTCCACTCAACATAAGGTTGTGGTTGAGGAATCAGTTGATAAAGGTACAATAGTTGAGAAGAGGTCAGAGTTTGTCATATCAAGGGGATGCCCTATAAGACATCTATATTGGTTGGAAGTCAACAAGACATCGAAGGCTGCACTTGTTCTTAAACATGAAGATACAGTTGAGACTGAGACCAACTATGCATTGGTAGTTTATCAAGAGCGGTCTTGATTTATTGTATCAGTTTGGAGCAACAATACATATAACTCATTTGAGGTGGCAAGTGCACTTTTTCATTTCTTCCAAGGAATGGTACATCAAATTATAGTACAATTATTCATGCTTCATCTTCATGTGGCTTCTTATGGTCATGTAACACCTTCTATCTTATTGAAGAAGGACAACTACTTTTGAGTACTAGTTAATGGTTTCATTTGATGAAGTTTCCATTGTTGGTTAATCTAGGTTAGGTTAGTTTCCCTTTCCAATAAGTGTAATTGCACATAGTTGAGTCATTTTTTGTTTTAGTCAGTTATGTCATCCTTTTTGTTTTTAGTATCTTTTGTTGCTTGACTATGTATCCTAATGGATGATAAAGACACTTAGAGTTCTAAATTCTACCTCCAATATTTTCAACAATCGAAGGAAGTTCCCTAGTCAGAGCCAGTGTTATTCTCAATTTTGGCTTGGTCAAATTTGTGGGATAAGCCCTAGGAAATTTGTTTGTTTTATAGCCCACACCCTCTAAGCATGCATGTCGAGGTGCTTGTCAAACCCCTTCTTGTGTAGTCAGACTCTCAAGAAATCATTTTAATTTGAGTCTTAATTTGTTAATCTAAAAGATTGATAAATTGTCTTTTTAGGAGTTAGTTTTTATTTTTTTGTGCAAATCGAGTTTATAACCAAAATGCACCAAAGTCACCCTTTTTGGTGCTAATCGGGTTTATAAAACCAAAATGAGCCAAAGTCACCTTTTTTGGTTCAAATCAGGTTTATATACCCAAAATGCACCAAAGTCACCTTTTTTGGTGCAAATCAGGTTTATAAACCTGAAATGCACCAAAATCACCCTTTTGGTTCAAATCGGGTTTATAAACCCGAAATGCACCAACTCAACTTTTTTGGTGCAAATCAGGTTTATAAACCTGAAATGCACCAAAGTCGCCCTTTTTGGTGCAAATCGGGTTTATAAACCTAGATTGCACCAAAGCCACCCTTTTTGGTGCAAATCGAGTTTATAAACCCGAAATGCACCAAAGTCACCTTTTTTAGTGCAAATTGGGTTTATAAACCTGAAATGCACCAAAGTCACCTTTTTTGGTGCAAATCAGGTTTATAAACCCGAATTGCACCAAAGGAACCCTTGCATTTTTTTGGTCTTTTTTGTCCAACTCTAGGAATTCTTCAAATCCATACTACACTCCACTCCATATGCCAGATTCAGCACACTGCGACCAATTTACTTTGAAATACAAGCAACCTTACAACAATATGAAAATTTCCTAAAGAAAAATGGAGATCTAGACAATTAGTCATTTTTATGCATTTCTAGTTTAGTGTCCTTTTGTAATTCCAATTAACACTTCGAGTGTCATTTTGTATATACAGTTTTGCATGTAGGATTCCACAAGTCCTAAGTCAAATCGAACTCTACTTTTGACTTACTCATATTTAGTTGAGTTTTTCCTAATTTTTCTCATAGCACCTCTCCTATATATATGAGGGTGCTCATTGTAATTTGAATATTTAATTTTATGCAACAAAACTCAATCGAAGTGAAGAGAAAATTGAAACTTTGAGTTCATATTGTTATTTTGCAAACTTGATCAAATAAAGAGACATCTTTGGCATTCAGACTTTTTGTTGGATTCATTATGGTTTATGGTGAGAGTTTTATTGTATTATTCTTATTAAATCTTATTTCGATTAAGCAAAAGCATTGTGGAAAAGCATTATTAAAGAGTAGGACAAGTTTTGGTTTGCAAACTTTTTGTTACATTTCAACACTTATTAAATAGAATTAGTAATTAGTACATGAGGTAGTGAATTGAAGACTTTGAGCTTCATTTTGTTATTTTGAGAAAAGATTATCAAAATTGTAATTAGATATCAAGACAAAGACTTTATGCTTTGCTTTGTTATCTTGGTAAAATATTGTGGGTTATAGAAGTTATTTGTAAAAGGTTGATAGGATCATAGTGGTTGTAAGAATTTGTGCTTGAACATTGTTTTCCTGTCCAAGAGAAGCAAAAGAGGACTTTGTGCCTTCATAGAAAATTTCCTTCTTTTTATTTGTATTTTTCACTCACATGCTCTAATTTATTTCATAGGAACTTTGAAGTTGTATTAATCAGTACTGCTCTAATTGTAAGTTCTTTTCTAAAAAAAGACAAAAGAATAACATCTATTCTAAAGAGAGAATAGGGTGATGTAACATCCAAGTATAGATTAGTGTCATGCCCAAACTTTTGGGCAAAAATGGAACAACAATTTTAAAAAAAAAAACACATAAATACATTAAATAATCTACATTTAAAATGGAATAAACAAGTTTTGTCTTAACTAAGGGTTAACTCTGGGTTAAATAGAATGGTTTACTAAGTTGATTTAATTCAACTCTGTCATTATAGCGTAATCTTTAGAAGAGACTAATTATTCCCTAAAAAGGGTTGTCACAACTTAATTAATTAATTTCCCCTAATTAAAATTCTCCAACAAGAATCGAGAGATATTAATTATCTCAATAGTATTTAAAATACTCAAGACTAAATAAAAATAATGTTAACTCATATTAAAAATAATTAATTGAACACACGCGATTACGCTTTTAAATTAAAACAAATAGAGTTAGCTAATTCAAATATAATATTAGACTAATAAATTCATTTTATATAAAGTCAAATTTTAAATCTCCATAGATATTTCAATTTCAACTATTAAATATCTAGCCAACATTGACCTCCTAGGTTAAAAGTTTACATTATACATTTAATAAAATATTCAAAAGAATTTTAACCCCAAACAACCCTATTTATTTAAAGATGTAATCTAGCCTGTGTGTGTGTGTGTGTGTGTGTGTGTATTCTCCTAAATAAAGTCTAAATTAAGAACTAACTTTCCTCTAGTCAAATATTAGAAGTTATGTATTTCTACATATTGACTATAGACAAATGGGGGTAATTTCTTTTCAAATTTCAAAAGGAATTTCCCCCTCATTTCATTTATATTAATACTTTAATCCGAACCCTAACTAGGGTTGATTTATTCTTTTATACTAACTCTATTCTCTCTTTTTATCTTTTACTCTTATCAAGTTAACCTTGACCCGAAATTGGGTTAGGGCTGCCTGTTCTCCATTCTTTTTTTTTGTGTGTGTGTGTGTGCAGGTGAAAGAGGGAGAACCAAGCCAAAGAGACCAAAGAAGATGGGCCGCGGGGGTTTGAAGGAGGGAGGGGCACCCAGGCACCACTGCGGTTACCCACAGTGGCGGCCGTGAGCCGCTCACTGTGGATACCCATAGTGGCAGACCCGTGCCATCCATTGTGGTTACCCATAGTGGTGGCTGTGAGCCGCTCACTGTGGATACCCACAGTGGTGGCCCCATGCCATCCACTATGGTTACCCACAGTGGCAGCCCCGTGCCACCCATTGTGGTACCCCACAGTGGCTGGCAAGGTCACTATATTTTTATTTTATTTTTTTCATGCTTTATTTTTTAACATTAATATATATATATACAATATATACATCCCTGGTTTTAACAACAAGCATTATAATCTAAATTTTTGGGTACATACATGTACATGGGTATATATTTATTTGCAAACTGTTTTACTTAAAATAGCAAACATTGAAATGTTTTAAAATATATATATATATATATATATATATGTGTGTGTGTGTGTGTGTGTGTGTGTGTGTGTGTGTGTGTGTGTGTGTGAATACCTTATTATCTGTGAGGGCAAAACATAACTTTGGTAAGAACTAGAAATCTAAATAAAATGACAGTATTTCATTTCCAGAATATAATGTATATGGGATCTCTTTATTTTTTTGAATTAGATGCAACACATGTTCTATATAATATTTCTTACAACAACATAATAGACTGAAGCAAAACAGTAGATTTTTTTTTTTTTTTTGAATATTTAACCTACATATATATATATATATATATATATATATATATATATATATATATATATATATATATATGGATGACAAAAGAATAGCTTTTTTCCTATTTATTTTTAAATGCATTTCCAACACTTATATTTGCAGAATAATAAAAGAAAATAGAATGGAACAACTTAGATATACAACTTATTCATTTCCTTTCCATTTCCAAGATGCATACACTTTATTAACAATAAAAAAATAGACAAAATTTGGATTTCTTTTTTTTTTTGCAATGAATAATTACAAAGAAATATATCAAATATCTATAGGGAAATAACTCAAATTTTATTCTTTCTTTGCAAGATCAAAATCTAATAAAAAGAATACATCTTGTTTCTTGATAAAACTTAGTCAAATAAATACATTTAATACTTCATGGAATTTCTTTTACAAATAGGTAGATACAAAACCTAGCCTCTCATTTCTACTAAAAGAGGGCTTCCCAATACATTTATTTTCTTATTACAAATAAAAATAGTATCAACTTCAAGCTTTTTCTTCCAATCCTTCCCAAACAAACCTGCAATAAAATCTTTCAGGGTTGTGACCATGGAGGCTCACCTCCCAACCTAGGCTTACAAGAAGCCACCCTTGAGCTAAGAGAACCAAGACTAGATGGGAAACACACATTCAAAACATATACAAGCAGAAAACTCATAAAATCATTAACACTCCCATCCCAAGGATAAACAATGTCACTTGTGTGACTTTTCAAGTGGGGTGAAGGTGGACCATATACCTAGAGGAGAATTCTGCAAGTAGAGAACATAATGTCATAGCAAGGCTACAAATAAACACATCCACAAGTTCCAAACTTATACCTATAATCCCTTATGTCCCCCAAGGCATACAAGCCAACAAACTCTCCTTATGACTCTCATTTCATAAACAAAATATCATGAAGAAAGGGTCCCATAACCCCTTGTAAATCACTCTCTTCCAAAGAGAGCCTCTACACTCATAGGTTGTCAAACAACCCTTCACCCCAAGGCCACTCTTCCCTCCCAAGGGTGAGTTTGGCCTTGAAAACTCCCAAAATAAAACTAAAAAAAAACCACAATAACAAAAGAAAAGAACACATAGGGAAGAAATCAACATCTTCCCAACACACTAAGATATCAATAATGAAAATAAACTATAACAAGCAATCTTTTCAACAATACAACAACATACATGAGCTAGAAAACAACCAACCTTAAATCTGCCAAAAGGGATGATGAATCTTGTAGAAGAGCTGCCCAAATCCACTATCTTTTTCCCCTCAAGACTTAGCCAAAATCTTCCAAAAAAAATTACAAAAATTACTCAAAAATCTAAGTCTCCAAAATGGAGAGTGGGTGATCAAACTTCTCCCTCCCAAACTATTCCCTAAGAAGACACTCCTCACTCTTTCCAACCCACTTGGGAAGGGTGAAGGATGTTCATTGGTTGGTCTTCCCAACGCCTTCCAAACTCTCTAGCCAAGGCACCTCAAAAAGGGTAAAAGGAATGGGGAAGAGAAATGCCACTCATGAGGAGGGTTGTCTAACCTAGGAAGGCTCCTCTAAGGTTTAAATTAGGCCAACTTGGAAAACTCAATTTTTGGGGAGGCTAAACAGGCCCTAGGGAGTGGACACATGGATAAATTTGGCCTTCATCCATAGGTACATCATATGGCCCACTAAAAATGCCCCTAACTTGACCCTAGGAGTTAGTTTAACCCCCTAGAAACCCACCCAAAGTTTACCTACAGGTCAACCCTGAGTTGACCTTTCTAATGACTCCCTATCCAAGACTTTCTTGGGACCATACTAGGATAATTGAAAAAATATGCATTGGTAAGACAAATTTCCTCCAAAGAGACATGTCATTGCCAACTCATCCTACACACGTGTCAAGTGACACTACAAAAAGAATTACACATCACTAAAATACACATGGCAAATGTCCCTTTTTTAGAATTTATAAATTAAACAATTTCCAAATTAAACACACATCCAAGCATAACATTTACAAATTAAAACACATTTACAAACAAGGTGTTGTCTCTCCAAATAGATAGCCCTTGGCTTCACAAATGCACATAGGCCTAGGCTTGATTTTCTGAATAATTTCCATGGTCACATGGAATAATTTTCTTGCACATCTCACTTGCACATTAGAAATTCCAAAAATCACATATAATATTATCATATACAAAGGATGCAATTCAGACATCACATACAATTTTATTTATAATAATAAAGTTTCCCATTATCTAATCACATCCACATAAAATAATCTACATAAAATAATCTACTAAATGGAATCATCATAATCATCATGGAATTAAATTGTTTATAGAGCATGCATCCATAATTTTCTAGCATCAAAATAAAATACTGCAAATCAAAGTAAATGAAATAATCATATTAGTGTTATCCAAACACTGGATCATATAAAATCTATGTCCATAATGCATCAAAATATAGTATCAATAATAGGTCCAACATGAAAATAACTGAAATGCTATGATGGCTCAGGGTAGGGCCTCACAACTAGGAATCATAGTTTGTATTTTTATAAAAAGAGTAGTAAACAAAAGGGGGAGCCTTCCCTTATAATTAGGAGATATTCAATATTGCATACTATGGCTAAAACCACAATTTTGTGAACTTCCCTAGTTTACAAAATTTTCACCCAACAATACCATAATTGTTGAAACCTTATATCAATGAGGTCTTTATGGTACTCTCCTAAAATGTCTAGAATGTGATAAATATCAAACCACCTTGATAGAAGTTCGCGAAGGTATTTGTAGGAATTACTCTAGTGGTCCTACCTTGGCTGAGAAACTCATTCATACATGATACTATTGGCTAAGTATGGAAACGAACTCATAACACTTTGTCAGGAAATGCAAAAAGTGTCAGATTTACGGTAATCTCATCATGCACCAACACAAGAATTACAACCTTTAGTAACTCTATGGCCCTTTTTTCAATGGGTACTTGACCTCATGGGTAACATCCATCCACCATATTCCAATGGCCACAAATTCATTATAACTTCCACTGAGTACTTTACAAAGTGGATTGAAGTCATTCCTCTCACTGCTATCATAGGAAAACAATGTTTCTCATTTATCCTGAATTACATAATTTGTTGCTACGGAATCCCTCTATCCATTATCATTGATAATGGGAGACCTTTTAAGAACCAGGATGTAAAGGAACTTTGTGACAAATTTCATATCCATCATTGTTTCTCCACACCTTACTACCCACAAGGTAACAACCAAGTTAAGGCTTCTAACAAAATAATCCTCAAAGTATTAAAGAAAACAGTCAATGAAGTTGGTTGTGATTGGCATGTCAAGTTAAACCCTGATTTATGGGCCTATCAAACAAGTATCAGAACACCCACTGGTGCAACCCCATAGTTCTTGTCTATGGATCCAAAGCCATCTTACCCATAGAGGTCAAGTTACCATCTCTCCAAGTTTCATTGAAAGCTTTGAAACCAGATGAGGATTGTTGTATTTCAAGATTGTAGGAACTTAAGTTGTTGGATGAGCAACATCCAAAGGCTTTCAATCATCTTGAGGCTTATCAACAACGGATGTCTAGAAGATATAATCACAAAGTAAAACCCCATGTCTTTTAGGTTGGTGATCTCGTGTTCAAGGAGAACCCCCGAAAATCAACAAGATTAAGAAAAGAAGGGGAAGTTTGAGCCCAATTGGCTAGGTCCCTATATTATTGTGGTTTTTTATAGATTAGGGGCTTAATAACTATCTACACTCAAAGGTAATTTGTTGGATGATTCAATCAACGGTATGCATCTTCGTAAGTTTTATACATAATCTCTTCGAAAACTCTAATGCAAGGGGCAAAATAAATAAATAAATAATAAAAATAAAGTGCAATAAAAACTGTTGAGGCTAAAGTTGAACTCCAAAGAAGTATCCTAAAACTTATTAGTCCATCATAAAATATAAATGAAAGCTACAGAAAACTTAGCTTCAACCAATGAAGTAACATGGAATAAACAAAATAAATAAGATTATACCTTCCATGATTTACACCTCATTGTGTCCTAACTCCACTGTTCTTGGTTGCAGATGATTTTGCTCTCAAACAAGAACCGGTAGCTTCCAAGATGGCATATGAAGAATGAACTGATAGTAAATGGATACTATGATATGCAAATGATATTAAGCTAACATGCTATGAAAATGATTTATACTCAAAACTCTAAAAATGTTATTTGCTTCAAACTAAAACTCACAAATGCAAGATAAAGACTCCTAGAATGACTGTAAGATTAGCTAATTAGACTATTAGACTATTAGAAAAAAAATGGCTTAAGAGACCTCTATTTATAGACTTTTTAGTGTAAAGCTTAGGTGGCAGAGATCAATGGTCATGATCAAATCTTACAATTTTGGATGGCTATGAGCAAGAGGTTGGGATGTGAGAGAGAAAGGTGGAAGATGTTCCTCCTACTCCTACATGATGGAGGAAAAGGTGGAAAGGGAAGGCAAGTGTCAATCATATCACCTTGACTAAGGATGAAGATTGAGAGAATATAGGATAGTTGGAGAAGATTTAGGGATAAGAGGACAAGTGGACTCAACTTCCTCCAAATATGTAGGAAGGTTGGAGAGAATATAGGGAGGTTGAGGAATGTGTGTACATACACATTATTTGGAGAATGAAATGAATGTTGAAGGCAATGATATATTAATATCATAAATACTAATATCTTTAGCCACATGATGGATGAGTTGGCAAAGAAGAAGTGATGTGGAGATGAGGGGAGATTTAAATAATTAAGAGATTATTTAATTAAGAAGACTATAGGATAGTGGATAGAAGAATAATTAAATATTAGATATTTAATTGATTACAAGAAAGGCTAAATGAATTAATTAATAAAATGTTTTAATCAATTAATAGAAGAATGAATTAAATAAATTAATCTTTTCAAATAAACTATTTAATAGAAGAATAATTATTAAATAAATATAAATATTTTTTTAATTGCTCAAAGCCAATTTTATGTGTATACATTTTTCCCCTCTTTAAAATAATGTTGAGACAACATTGTTTGAAAGATCAAATCAATTCTTGATAATGCGCTTGACAAAGATAAAAATCCTGATTGTGTGCCCCCTCGGGAGATTGATGGTGAAATTGTTGAAAAATTTGGATTTAATGATTGATCTCACAATAATTGATTGAAAAGAATTAAAAATAGGCCTTAATTAAATTCATTTTTGAAAAACAAATAAAATTGCCCCACTTGAAACATTAATTACCCCTTCAAAATAAAAAAGGGTATTAATAAAATTAACCTAAGTTAATTTTATCCTCATTTGCATTCCTGTCAGCTTTTGGGAGAGAAAAGAAATTGATGTTGAGTTGGCAAAATGGTGATCCCATTCAAGATCCATCGATTGGAGCGTGTGCGACATTACCAGAGACCTACTGAGTAAGGCCCACCGATGAGTGGTCTACCCTGATCTTGTTTGTAGTTTTCCATACAAATTTTCATGTTTTCCACACATGTTAAGGCTAGTTTTTAAAATTTTCCAATTTTTCTGTTTAGATTTAGCACATATGCATCGTAGTTTAGCACAATTGTTAATTTGGTCAGTGCTTATGTTTGTTTAGCACTTTTGTGCATTTTGATTGCGCTTTTTCTTTGAATGTTAGCGCTTTCATAGTGTCAACGCTTATCTTTTTAATGTTATCTCTTATGACAAATAGATTAGCACATATGAATTGTTTCACACTTTTGAGATTTTTGGTAGCACAAATGAGAAATTGGTTAACGCATATGTTTGGTTTAGCACCTGTGCTCAATTGTGTAGCACTTTTGCATGGTTGGATAGCGCATTTGGTTAAAAATTTGAATCTATTTGATTTTGTCAATGTTTAAAATTTGATTTGATGAAATTTGAGTACATGATTGATGTCTGATAGAGGATGTGATAAATTTGATCGACGAGATAGATGAATGATTGATTTGATTGATTTGATTGATAAAATAGCTGATTGATTTAAAACCATAATTGATGGTTTGATTTGATTTGATAACTCTGAGAGGCCAATTCAATCTCTGATGAAGAGCATGATAGATTTGATTGAACACATTGATTGATTGTGTGATTGATCATTTGATTGATAGCCTGATTTGCTTGGTAGAAAAGATTTAATTGATTGTCAATGTGATTGATCTTATTGAGATGTTTATTTGATAGATTAGTGATATGTTAGATTTGATAAATAGATGATTGATAGAGGATAAAATCTCTTGTTTAAACAGGAGAAACTTGATGTTCTCTAGTGTCGGGAGAAATTCCCAGCCATGCACCATTTAGTTCCAGAGTTAACACAGGAGGAGGTGAGACATATTGATGCATGTGGATTGTGTCACCTCTTGTATATGCTTGACATTACACATAATAGGGGGTTATTGATTGCATTATTTGAGAGATGGCATAGCGAGAATAACACATTTCACATACCCAATGGTGAGAATAGTGTGACGCTCGAGGATGTCTATCGGATCTTACACATCCTCGTGACTATTGAGTTAGTCTAGTATGATTACTAGGATCTTGGAGGGATAGAGGCTTGCATAGACATGTTTCCAGATGACAACATCGATGGAGGAGAGATTAGATGGGAGGACATGATTATGCAGTATGAGACTCTCCCAGTGATTCTTGTAGGCTTGATTGGCAGATTCATTTATCTTGATAGGAGATCTCAAGGTTTTCTTGTTGGTTGGGGTGGGATCTTGCTAAGAATGATGCAGCATCGGACTCATTATGCATGGGGTGTGTGTATGCTTGCACACTTATATCATGATCTACATCAAGTTGTTTGTGATGGTGGGGCTAGTTTGTCGACTGGATGTACACTACTATAGGTCTGGTGGTGGGAGAACATTACTGTTACCCAGGAATATTCATGATATACTTTGCGGTGAGGGCCATCTATATATATATTTGTACAGAGGTATCATTACTCAGCCAAAGCTGGGTAAGCTTGAGTATTGGCGATGGGTTTTAGACTCCATGGATACTGTGATTTGGATATCATATATTGATTGTGAGCCTTGGATGGAGGATGCTCGGACTTTGCCATTGATTTTGCAAAATAGGTATTTTATTGGTCGTAATCCATATATTATTGAGTGACAGTTGTTTGGTCACATTTTGAGACAGTTCAGGATTATTCGGCACGTGCCTTCTAGTGTCGCCATGTATGCACGATGATTTAAGGATAGGCGAGATTGTGGCCCTTCTTTGTCTTTTTATATAGCACATGCAGAGTTTTTGGTTGTTCTGATTGTAGCTTATTATTTGAGATTATACATTTTAGATGTCGAGATTATAGCAGATTATGCTTAGTATATGCTTGCTCACCCTTTTCCATGCATTACTGATCCAGCAGACCCTCCTTCCAGCTCAGGAGATGAGGAGGATGACTTATATGATCCTATTGTTCAATGATGGAGACACAAATGAGAACTAAGTGTTGCATGAGAGGTTAGGGGAGATGGGGGAGATGAGGGTGGAGATGGGAGAGGAGGGAGGTGAGGAAGGAGGGGAGGCTGAGTGAGAGTCTGAGGAGGACCTTTTGCATAGGTTGGTAGAGTTGGGAGACCACTTCCCATGGTAGGCAGGGTTGGGAGGGTAGGGGGAGTACTTCCTCTAGCAGGCAAAGATGCAGGGCAGATTGGTCAGGATACAGGCAAAGGAGAGCTTAGAGTAGCGAGAGGATTACCCTCTCTAGTACTAGGTAGAGGTGGAGGATTAGATAGGGGTCAAGGGACAGGTATTGATTTTGGTTAGATTCATCCAGAACCAGGAGTTATTGAAGCTCAATGTCATTGGGATGAGGAGGATTCAGAGGATCATGTGCCTCTCATTCAGCAATGTATCATGAGAGCTACTCAGGTGGAGACTCCAGTAGGTGGGATTAGGGCATGCAGGATGTACCCCAACAGGATGTGCCATAGCAAGAGACCATAGATGACTTCAGAGCATAGATAGAGTAGCTCAGGGCATAGGTACATGAACTAACTGTTGAGAGAGATAGAGTTGTGAGGAGACAATAGGATACGCAGGCTTTCCTTGATCATATTCAGTAGGTTGGATCTGGCATTCTCTTAGATGATACTGTTAGAACACTGTATCAAGTTGGGAAGGAGATAGTATACTAGCATCAATGATATGAGGATCTAGTCTCAGAGAGTCAGAGAGTCAGGAGCTATGCGACTACTCCTCTATCCGGTAGGATGGATACCAGCAGTGGTGGGGTTATGGGGCCTCTTCAGAGGAGTAGAGATCGAGGAGCAGGGCCATCTAGAGGATCATCTCATCCATAGCCATAGAGATGGATAGAGTCAGGCGGGAGTGGTACAGATAGTCTTGATTTGATCTTGATCTTGTATTTGTATTATTGAGACATTTGTACTTTATTGATTATGGTGATATCATTGTATACTTGGATTTTTTATTGTTTTATGATGATTCATGATTTATTATGCATGCTACTTTGATCACGATGATGACTTATATGCATTGACTACATGGATGATGTTATGATGATCTTTCCTTTCCATTATATTTCATGATGTTCTATATGATATGGTGATGAAGAAATGATCTATATGATGTTGATGATCTATATAATGATGATGTTTACATGATCTATATGATGATGTTATGCAGATGGATGTTTATTTATATTCCTTTATGTATATGCATGTGATGATTAAATGATGCAAAGATTTATATGAAATGCATCTGATTTTGATTTTTTGAATGCAATATAATGATTCTGGATGATAATGCTTATAATGATTAGATGATGAAACATAAACAATGATGAAATAATAATAATTTTAATGAATCTAAATGCACAAATACAATTAAATGAACCTAATGGGTGAATAATTCTAAATGAAACTAATAATAATTAGATGCAAAAAAATGATAAATGAATCTAATGCAACTAATAATAACACTTTATTCAAACTAATGCAATCTAATGAAATTAAAATGAATGCAACTAACAAATGATGAATGATGAATGACTAATGCAACTTATAATGACCAATGCAATCATTTTTGTTTGTCCAAGTATACTTAATCTTTATTTTTTGACCGTCGATCCCTAAATGAAATGTGATGAATGCTTATAATGCAATTGACAATGAATACTTATAATGCAGATGATAAAATAAATGCAAATGATAATTAATCTAAATGATCTATCTAAAATGATACTTTCATTCTTCACATGCTTTCTTGTAACAGTGCTTGATTTCATCATTGAGATTTTAAATGTTATAAGAAAATACAAGCAACTTGACATAATGATTCAAGCTAACTCGAGTGCTTCTTCCATGGATTTTTGATATAGCAAGTTTATACAAGAAACTTGATATAATGAATCAAGATGACCTAAGTATTTCTTGCAGAACAAACAAGGATTATCCCCTTTCATGCATGACTCAGAACGTCCTCCATGATCTTTTGCCAATCACATCCTTAGACAGGTGCATACCTTAGTAAGAGATAAACCACAGACAACAAACAGAGAAAATAATCATGCCCCATCATAGCTTCTCTAGTCATGGACACCATCGAGTTGCATAGAGTACATGATTAGAAAAAATCAATATATAAACACTGAATCTTATGTATCATACATATGTTCTCATGGTCATTAACTGATATAATCATCTTGATGAGTGTTCATTGATAATCTATCATAACTTGCTGGTTTAAATATTTGTGTTTTGAATGTCGTATTCCAGTTGTTACAAATGTCTTGATCTTCGTTGCTTATTGTTCATCATCTCTTTCAAAACCCTAAGTGTTTTATTTTTCTAAATTTTTTGAATGTTTTTGGATTTTCAAAGATTTAAAATATCACCTTAGCAAAAGGATTTTAGGATTTTGCCCCTGGCGGAAACAAAATTTTATTATGGATGTACAAAAAATGATCCAAACCATGGTGGGATGCAATGCAGATATGATTAATTTTGATAAAATATAAGATAGTAACTATGTTAAGTATGTCAAAGATTAATAACTTGTTTGATAAGTTTCATATTTCTTGCTAATGATTTAGAGAAATGGATGCGATAGGATGAATATACGAGGATAGATGAATGTGATAGGATGGATATATGCGATAGGATGGATGTAGGCGATAGGATGGACGTATGCGCAAAGAGATCTCATAGATAGAAGAACCCACTTTTAAATAGCACCTATTTACCAGGTTTTTACCATCTAAATTTATTGCATTTTTTCCATATTTGATTTTTTTTTGTAACTATTTTCGCAGTTTTACACTGTTTTTTTTTTTTGCTGATACTTTTAAGCATAGAATTTCTTCATATGCATAAAATTTATAGGATCATCAAACCAACCACCTTCTGGTGTAGATAATCTATATGCTTCTAAACCATATGTTGCTACCACGACAAAGGGACCTAACCAATTTGACTTAAATTTACCTTTCTTTTCTTGATCTTGCTGATTTCGTGGATTTTCTCTTAAGACTAAATCTCCAATCTAGAAAATTCTTGTCTTAACTCTATGGCTATAACCTCTCACCATTCTCTATTGGTATGCCTTCAAGTTATCTAAATAATTTTCATGACGCTCCTGAATCAGCTCAAGTTCTTGAAGTCTAGAGACTCGCTGCTCTTCTTCTCGGATAAGACCTTTTCAAGGATACTCGTAGAGAAGGTATCTCTACTTCTACTGGTAATATGGCTTTTGATACATAAACTAAGAAATATGGAGTTGTCTCGTTGGTGTGCGGATGCTGGTTTTGTATGCTCAAAGTGCAAGATTTAGCTAAATATACTAGTCTTTACCAACTTTATTAACTGTTTTCTTGAGAATTTGCAAGATTGTCTTGTTTGATGCCTTAGCTTGACCATTTCCCTATGGATAATATGGTGTAGAAAACCCATGTTGGATATGAAATCACTCACATAGTTCTTTTACATCTTGATTCTTAAATGGTCTTCCATTATTAGTGATGATGGTCATAGGGACTCCATAGCGATAGATTATATAATTCAGAATGAATGATGGTATTTGTTTTCCTGTCACCTTTGTCAAAGGAACTGCTTCAATCCATTTAGTGAAATACTCAGTAGCAGTAAAAATAAACTTGTGTCCCTTAGAAGATGAAGGATTTATTTTACCCACTAGGTCAAGTCCCTATTGAGAGAATGGCCATGAACCTTCCATAGGATGCAGTTCTTTTGCTAGTGCATGAATGAGATTCCTATGGATCTGACATTGTTTGCATTTCTAAGCATATGCAAATGAATCTCTCTCCATAGTAGGCCAATAGTAACCCAAGCGATTAAGTTTCTTAGCTAGCATTAAACCACTTGAGTGTGTGCCACAAATACCCGTGTGGACTTCATTTAGAACTTTGTCGGATTCTTGTCATTCAAGACACCTCAATAAAGTGATAACTAGACCTCTTCTATATAAGGTATCAACAATGATAGTATAGTGAGATGACTAATGGATAAAATTTCTCTTTTGATTGTAGGATAGGTCAGGAGGAAGGATATTCTCCTTTAGGCATCGATAAGTTTTGTTGTATAAGGATTGATCGGTTCCAACTTTATGGCAAATTATGTGGGTATTTTGGGATTAAAAGGTAGGATTCAAGATATCTTCCACCAGGAATTCAAAACGTTGTTGATTTTCTTGATTCTACAAAAGAGATGCTATTGTATCCATTGCATTTGTTGCTTTGTTCTCATTTCTTGGGATCCAGTTGAATGATATTTATTCAAAGTGCACCTTAAATTCTTCAACTAGTTGTTTATAGGGCATCAACTTGTCATCCTTGGTTTGATAATCATCATTTATCTAGTTTATTATGAGTTGTGAATCTCCATAAACATGTAATTCCTTGATGTTCCATTCAATGGCTATTTTGATTCCAATAACCAATGCCTCATATTTTGTAGTGTTATTTGTGCAGGGGAACCACAATCTATATGATTTTGGAATTGTATGTCCTTGAGGTGTGATGAACAAAATTCCAGCACCTGATCCATGTTGTCTCTAGGAGCCATCAAAATACAACTGCCAAAAATTTGTGCTAACTGTCACAATGTTTGCCTCAGGAAATTTGATGTGCAATGGTGTGTCATCTTGCAGGGGTACTTCAACCAATTTATCAGCAATGGCTTGTCCTTTGATATCTTTTCGATCAATATATTTTATATCAAACTCACTTAGTATCATGAACCATTTAACCAATCTATCTATCAAAGTTGACTTCCTCAACAAATGCTTCAGTGGATCTATTTTGCTATTAATTTGACAGAATGAGTCAACATATAGTGTCACAATTTCTGAGTTGCAAATACAACTACTACGCATGTCTTCTCAATTAATTTATAATTCAATTCATAGCCTACAAGTGTTTTGTTGATGTAATGCACTGCTCTTTATCTTCCTTCTTCATCATGTTGTGCTAAGAGAGCTCCTAGTGATACATTTGTTGCTGAGATATAAAGCAATAATGGTTTCCCTTTGATTGGTGATACCAATACTAGAGGATTCACTAGATATTCCTTGATTTGTATAAAAGCTTCCTCACATTTCTAATCCCATTTGAATGGAACATTCTTGTGTTATAGGTGAGTGAATGGATGACATCTCTTTGCTAACTAGGCAACAAATCTTCTGATTGATTGCAATCTCTGTTGTAGAGAATGCAATTGACTTATGTTCTTAGGTGACTCCATTTCCATGATAGCTTTGACTTTTTCATGATCTACTTCAATTCCATGTGCTGATATAATGTACCCAAGAAGTTTTCCAGATGCTACTCCAAATGCACATTTTTCTGGATTCAATCTTAGCTGATATTTTTCAAGCCTTTCAAAGATCTTGCCCAAGATGTTCAAATGTTCTTTCCTTGTATTATATTTTGCAAGTATTCCTCTACATAATCTTCCATAAATGTATGCACCATATCATGGAAAATTGTTGTCATGGCTCTTTGATAAGTTTCTCTTGCATTCTTAAGTTCAAATGGCATGACATTCCAACACTAAGTACCCCATGCACAAGTGAATGATGTATTTTCTTGATCTTTGGGGAAAATTCTTATTTTATTGTATCTTTTGAATCCATCCATTAATGAAAACATCTCATGACCTACCGAGAAGTCTACAATTATATCAATGTTGGGCAGTGGGAAATCATCTTTTGGACATGCTTTATTCAAATCTCTTAAATCAGTGCACACTCTTATACTTTTATCTAGCTTTGACACTATCACAATGCTTGAGACCCATTTTGGATAGGCGAAAGGTTTTATGAAACCCACATCCAATAGTTTCTTTAGATCTTCTTTCACAAGGAGAGCGATGTGTGGATGCATCTTCCTTATCTTTTGTTCAACTGGTTTTGCTTTTGGATCTGCATTGAGATGATGCATGATAAGATTTGGATCAAGTCCTGACATGTCTACATAGGACCACTTAGAAAAATTTATTTGTCTTTGTTTGAATAATTATATGTAGTCTTTCCTCTCTTCTTCTATTAATGATGCAACGGGATGAAGGACCTTGGGATCCTTTGATATACCAATGTTTATTGCTTCTGTTGGCTCTATTAATATAGTAGATCTCTCTTGAAAATATATAGGGAGGGTGTCAAACTTTCCATCTTCTGGCACCTTAGGGAGGTTGTCACTGTCAGATATGTCCTTTATTTTTACTTTTGATTGATCTAGTGTTGTCATAAAATGGTTTTCAGCACCAAGTCTTTTACCTTATTTTATTTCAATTTTGCGACTAGAAAGTTTGGCACTCTCCTGACTACAAGAAGCATTACTCGATTCACCAGTGGAAGATATCTTAGGTGTTAATGGTTTAATGACATTAAGATATATGGCTAAGTCATGATCATTGGAAAAGACATCCAATTCAGGGTTTTCTAGGTTATCCCAATCAATCAGTTCTGGATGAAGTAGGGGTAGGTCATAGTCATTGTCATTATTGGGTGTTTCAAGTTTCATGACATAATATTCATAGTTTGGCATGGAGTAGGTAATGTCATAGATAGAACTCTCTTGAGAATAGTCTCTCCCAAGTGCTCTCCAATTAGCTCTAACAAAATCAGGATTGGTATTTTGTGATTCGCTCTCAAGTGACTCATCATCTGACATTTGTCCCTCAAATGAATGAATTATATCAATTCACACATCTTTGATACTACAAGTTCCTTCTTGGTTAAATTCAATAGATTCATTTGTGTCTTGAAGTTGGCATACTTGCGCACATGGTATAGAAGATTTTTTTGCTATCTTTTGTCTTCTCTCGAACTCAGCTTCTTCTAGACTAATAGTCATTCCTTCTTGACTTTCTATTAGTTCTTATATGGTTCTTCCATACCTTAGTATATCTTGTTCAACATTTGATATAGATCTGATAGTCTGTTAATTTTTTTATGATTGATTAATGACTGTTTGCATTTCTTGTGGTGTCACTTCTTGATCTTTCTCATCTTCTTTCCTTTGTTGTCTTGCATATTCCTCTTTCCTCTGAATTCTGATTTCTTCTTGTCTTTTTTTCAACTCTATTCTTTGTTTTGTGAAAAATGAGTCTTCATTTGTAAGAGCTACTTGTTCTTCATACTTTTCTTCACCTGATACATCAAATGATGGATCTGGACCCCATTCATATTCGTTTGAATATGTTTCCGAATCATTGTCTAGAATCACATCACTATATCTAAAAGTAATGTTATATGGTGAGAAGAGTTCTTTGATTTTGGATATTTGTTCTTTCACTCCATCTAGAATATCTTGATCAGGTTTCATGCTTGCTTTTATTCCTTGAACTTTTTTGCAAGATTCTTCTTCTCTTTTGATAGCAAGTTCTTCCGGTTGTTTCTCATATTCTTCTTGTTTCTATTTTTTAGCTATTGTCTCTATTTCTTGATGTATCCTTTATTTCCATGGTTCTTCTTTAGGGATTTCTTTCCTTTGCCACTTTGGATGTTGATAATTATATTGCCTTTGCTTTGATTTGGGATACCCAAGTCCTAACTTATATTCTTTAGATTGTGTATGAGGACAAATAGGTTCTGAAATACCTTCTTGTCAATTTACAATTGGTCCATTTCCTTCATCTCCCATTTTTTGCATGATTTTGTAACCAATGCCATATTGTCTTGTGGGAATATCAACTCCTGCAAATGTTGCTATGGTTTCATTTTCATCTCTATACAACCAACTAATAATGTCTTTGTCTTTCATTTCTTTTGCAAGTGTTCGAGCTCTAACAAATGCTCCATCACACATTTCAACTGATTTTTGTGTGATTCTTGGTTGAGCCTTTGTAGGTTTTCCATGTGATTTAGGTGAAAGTGGTAAGTTATGCAAAGAATACTTTCTCATTCCTTCATCATTTAATTTAATCTTTTTCTCAAAGTGTTCCCATAATTTTTCTTGAGTTTCTTTAGTGGGATAGACTGCTTCCCTATTATGTTGAACTCTTGCATCTTGTGTTGGTTTTAGATCATTGCAATATTGACTGGAATCTTTTGCTATAGTGATTTCTTGTCCATTATGAGGAAATTTAACACACTGATGATAGGTGGAAGGAAATGCTTGCATGCCATGAATCCATGATCTTCTTAGAATAATGTTATTAGATAAATTTAGGTCAAGAACCAGGCATAATGTATCTATTTCAATGTCCTATTTTGATTAGCAACACCACAATCCCTTTAGAAGAATGCTCTTCCTCATCATAAGCCTTGATAGTTGTTTTCTTCTTTGGATCTACTGCATTTTTTGAATATCCCAAAGCCTTTTATTAAACTTAATGCACAAATGTTTAAGCCAACTCCACCATCTATGAGTACGTGTTTGACACGGGTTTTATGAATTGTGACTTCAACATGTAAGGGAGCATTGTGAGAGTGTTGCAAGGATGCATCATCATTTTCAAAAAAGGATAAGAAATATAGGTCTATGAGGTTTCCCACCATGTTTTGGAATTGATCCACATTCAGGTCTTTTAAAACCGTTGTTTCCGTTAGTTTTTTCCAATATTTCCTTATGCATAGGTGAAACTTTTAGGAGCTCCAAAATTGATATTTGAGTAGGTATCTTTTGAAATTGTTCCACTAAGTTGTATTGTCTTGAAGTGGATGTTGATTTGTTTGTTATACTAAAAAATGTAACCTTTGCTTTGCTTCTTGTAATAACGTTGATTGTTTCTGAACGCGTTTTGTCTTTGTCAATGATGACATTTACCACATCATCATATGTGTAAGTGTAGTTTACTTTAGCTTTGCCTTTGTCATATTTTGGTTTGGATTGTTCATCTTTTTCATTGTTTGGAAGTGGAGTTTTGAATTCTAGATTTGATTCATTCATCTTATGACCATCCACTGTGATAGTTCCATTATCGATTAAATCCTCAATAAGGTGCTTCAATTTTTGACAATCATTGGTTTGGTGTCCTTTGTTTTGATGATAATTGCAAAAAATGATTGTCATTACACCAATTAGGTTTGACTTGAGGTTCATAATTTATTTCTTCTAGTAAGGTAATCAATTTATTTGCAAGAAGATTTTTCAAGGTTGATTCCAAGGGTTCCCCAATGTTTGTGAATTTCCTGCGAGGATTGGAGAAGAAAGACTTAGACCTATTATTCTCTTGATTGTTATTATTCGATACTTGACCTGATAAGTTGAAAATTGGTTGTTGTTTGGTAGCATTTCTATTTCTATCATCATTTCCTCCATTGGTAACATTCTTATTCTTTCACCAAAATTTAGGTTTGTCATTTTTATTGTTACCATTGTTGTTGTTGTGGTTGTTGTGATTGTTGTTGTTGTAGGAATTATTGGAAAATTTTAACTCTCCTTTCTTTACCATTGCATCTTCTATATTTAGACCATTTTCAATCATTTTATAAAAAGGAGGACATTGCATTTTAAGATGGTAACACATTTCACTGATAAGGTTGTCAATCAATATGTCCATTTTATCTTGATCGGGTACATCTATTGGATATATATTGAACATTCGTTTCCATCGTTGTAAAAGACCATGAAAGGTTCACCATTCTTTTTCTTGATGTTACATATATCTAGCATTGTTATCTCATTTCTTATGTTGTAGGAGTATTGTGAGATAAATTTTTTCACAAGTTCTTCAAAATATTTAATTCTAGATGGTAGTATTGAGAGCCATTCCATTGATTGTCCACTTAATCTTCTAGGGAATAGATGCATCAGGTAAGTTTCATCGTGTGCAAATTTCATACTCATAGTGCAAAATTCCCTAATGTGATCTTGAGGATCAGATTTTTCATCATATTTATCATATTTAGGGATTTCACAATGTTGTGGGAATGGTATCATGTTTACACTCTTGACAAAAGGATATGGGAAAATTTCCTCTAATGAATATTTCTTAGAACTCGTTTCATTCTGCATATCCTGTATTTGTTGTTGTAAGGTTTTCATTTGTTGAGCAAGACTTAACAAAGGATTATCAGTATGGGTTCTCCTTGCATCCTCATAAGTTCTTTTGTCACCATGCTCTCTTCTTGTATTATCATGGTCTTTTTTTTTTTTTTTATCTCCTCTTGTGTCTTCACGATTTACTCGATTTACATCCTTGTTATTGGGATCATTAGTGTTTTGATGGTTACTTGTCTCTGCATCTTGTTTCAAATTTTTTATGTTAAAGTCTTGTGGTAATTTAGCTCCTAATTTTGCAAACATTAGGATGTTTTTCCTTTTGTTTTTCCAATAACTTTTCCATTAGTTTGTCAAATTGATGATCTTGTTCAAGGTCTCTAATGGTGTTATTGTCTACCTCTTCATCAACATCTATGTATCCAAAAGATTGAAACATTGAATCTTCTTCTTCCATTTGTTTTTGTTATTTTCTGAATAGCTCATATTGAGTTCTAGTCCAAACTAACATGTGATTGATTTGGACTTCTCAAGTTTTGATCTTCTAAAATGCCACTCAATAAGTGATCACTGGTTTGGAAAGATAAGCTTTGTTGATTTTACCACCGTTATTAGTGCGTTGTGATAAAGCATCTTGTTGTTGAAAGGCACGTGCTTGCAAAAGTTCTCTGTTAAACTTCATTCTATAATCACGTAAATAGTGACAAAAATGGTGTAGGAATGTCCTGTGTTCTAACAAGATTTTGCGATTGATGTACAAGAATCTTTTCTTCTTCAAAATAGCCTTATAAATAGGTTTTCTTTTCTTAAGGCGGTATTTAAAAGTCATATAAGCATATGATGGTTTACAAGATTGTTTGCTTCCAATGTGAGTGTAATCTTTTCTTTGATATAACCTAGGTTCAAATAAGAATGATATATCCAAGATAATGAACAAAGGTTGATATGCTCAAGTTTCATGATAAAGAATTTGATATATCTTGATGAGAAACTGATAATGATGTTGATTTTTGTAATTGAGATGGTTCAATCACTAACTAGTTGGATGTTTTATGCTTTATGAAAACCTTTGGAAATAGCCTGTCTGATTGATAACCTAATTATCTGACTAGCTTGAAGACCTGTGATAGTTGAAGACAAATCTACTCAAAAAAGGGTATATGTAAATGATATTGAAGTTTTACTTTGATATGCAAAAATGCTCATTGTTACAGATGTGCAAAAATAAAAGCGCTAACCTGCGGGACAAAATGCACTCTTCAGTGTAATAAAAGTGCTCCTCTGTATCACAAATACACTAAACTATGATGCAAAAGTGTTGTTTTAATGAGAAAATATGTGATTCTGAGCTTAAAAGTGTTGTACTATTGATCAAAAGCATTATTCTATGTAGCAAATGTGATGTTCTATGTCACAAATGCGTGATTTTGTCTGTGTTAAAAATGTTTTTCAATTTTCCAGCAAGTTTGTCGAATTCTTGACTTATTTTAGAATGATGATCTTTCAATTTTTTGACCATTTAGAGAACGTTTTGCAGACATAAAAGACACAATGTTTGGAAATCAAAGTGCACAAGCAAGAATAAAACTTATGGTAGGCCAAGATAATAATTGTTGAATCTCACATGGGGTTTCCAGCTTTGTTGTATCTCACATGGGATTTAATGCTTTGTTGAAACTCACATGAGGTTTCATGCTTTATTGAATCTCACATGGAGTTTCATGCTATGTTGAATCTCACATGAGGTTTCCATCTTTGTTGAATCTCACATGGGGTTATTGGAATCAAAATGGCCATTCAATGGAGCATCAAGGAATTACATGTTTATGGAGATTCACAGCTCATAATCAACCAAATAAATGATGATTATCAAAAAAAGGATGACAATTTGATGCCTTATAAATATTTGGTTGAAGAATTTAAGGTGCACTTTGAAGAAATGTCATTCACCCAGATCTGAAGAAATGAGAACAAAGCAACAAATGCAATGACTACAATAGCATCTCTTTTAACAAAATCAACAATGTTATGAATTCCTGGTTGAAGATATATTGAATCCTACCATTGAATCCCAAAATACCCACATGATTTTTTATATATTTGAAACCGATAAATCCTTATATAGCAAAACTTATCAATACCTAAAGGAGAATATCCTTCCTCCTGACCTATCCCTCAATCAAAAGAGAAATTTTATATGCCAGTCATCTCACTATACTATCATTGTTGATACCTTATATAGAAGAGGTCTAGATAGCACTTTATTGAGGTATCTTGAACAAGAAGAATCTGAGAAAGTTATTAACAAAGTCCACATAGGTATTTGTGGCACGCACTCAAGTGGTTTAACATTGGATATGAAACTTATTCACTTGGGTTACAATTGGCCTATGATGGAGAGAGATTCATTTACATATGATAAGAAATGCAAACAATGTCATATCCATGGGAATATCATTCATGCACCAGCACAAGAACTGCATCCTATGGCAGGTTCCTAGTCATTATCTTAATGGGGACTTGACCTAGTGGGTGAAATAAAGCCTTCATCTTCTAATGGACATAAGTTTATTTTTATTGGTACTAAGTATTTCACTAAATGGATTGAAGGAGTTCCTTTGACAAAGGTGATAAGAAAACAAATATCATCATTCATTCTGAATTATATAATCTGTCGCTATGGAGTCCCTATGACCATCATCACTGATAATGGGAGACCATTTAAGAATCAAGATGTAAAAGAACTATGTGAGTGATTTCATATCCAGCATAGGTTATCTACACCATATTATCCACAGGGAAATGGTCAAGCTAAGGCATCAAACAAGACAATCTAAAAAATCCTCAAGAAAACAGTTAATAAAGCTGGTAACGATTGGCATATTCACCTAAATCCTGCACTTTGGGTATACAAAACTAGCATCTGCACACCAATGGGGGCAACTCTGTATTTCTTAGTCTATGTATCAGAAGCCATATTACCAGTAGAAGTAGAGATACCTTCTCTATGAGTATCCTTGAAAGGTCTTATCCCAGAAGAAGCGTAGCGAATCTCTAGACTTCAAGAACTTGAGCTGATTCAAGAGTGTCACTAAAATGCTTCAGATCACTTGAAGGCATATCAATAGAGGATGGAGAGAATTTATAACCACAGAGTTTGTTGGCTTGATGATGATTGTAATGAATAACTTCATATGTTGTCATTGATGAAACACATACACACACATATGTTCACATTGTCTACCGGTGTGACTTCAAAGTTCTTTATATTACAATCGATATACTAGAAGTTTATATCTAACCGGTACATGGTGACAACTGGTATATACACGGAGACAACCAGTGTGTATATATATGGATATACATAACTCGACGACAACCTGAAGATCCAACTGAGATTATCAAAGGAGCATCAAAGGAAAAATGGTTTATATGTTTAACTCCAACCGATATTGTTTTTCCAACCAGTATTCATTCACTAGTTGTGATGAGTTATCCTTGCCGATAATTTTTGCCAGTATTTTTGTCATGAGTTATGATTGTTTCACCAAATACATTGCACCTAGCAAATTGTGATATGATTTCTAGAGGTCGACATGAAATCTAAACGTCTATATATTGACATCACAATGAATTATTTTATATGAGCAAAGGAGATATGTTATGAGATGATTTGATGTGAAGGAAGAAGTGTTAAGTTGCAGAGTATGTTGGTAATTAAGTTTTGAGTGTGCAGAAGAGGATCTATTCAAGAAAATTATGCTACTACTAGATCACACCACCTGTTGTTTTCTAATCACTACAATAGTCAAATCCCCTAACTGGGTAAGCTCTAACAAGTTTCATTATACAAATCCTCTAACTAGGTGATCCATTAGTTTAGATTTAGAAATCCTCTACCGAGGTTACTCCTTGCAGGGTACTATCTTTACAGGGTATAACTTTTAACTAAGGTTTGGGATCTTTAACAGGATTCGCTCCTAGTAGAGCAACTTTTGTATACCTTAATTGATCAGTTATCTATTACTGCAGATAGTTAACTTGTGAGTCCCATCTCACCATGGTTTTTCCCATTTGGGTTTTCCACATATAAACACTTGTGTTATGGTGGATGTTTTACTTATTGTGGATGTTATTATATCATTTTGGATTGCATGCATATTGTTTAACAAACTTGTTAAGTATATCTACTGGTCAGTTTTTAAAGTAGTATTGTTTTTGGTGTCACTGATTCACACCCCCCCTCTCAGTGCTTTACAAGTCCATCAAAGTTAAGCCAATAATTTTTCAGATTGGAGATTAAGTTTTCAGAGAAAATCCACAAAATCAGCAAGATTGCGAAAAGAAAGGTAAATTTGAGCCAAATCGGTTAGGTCCCTTTGTCATGGTAGCAGCATATGGTTCAAGAGCATATAGATTATCTAAACCAAAAGGTGATTGGTTTGATGATCCTATCAATACTATGCATCTGAAGTATGCTTAAAAGTATTAGCCAAAAAAAAAAAAAAAAAAACAGTGTAAAACAGCGAAAACAGTAACAAAAAAAATCAAATATGGAAAAAATAAAATAAATTTAGATGGTGAAAACCTGGTAAATAGGTGTTATCTAAAAGTGGTTTCTTCCATATATGAGATCTCTTTTCTCATATATCCATCCTATCACATATATCCATCCTATCTCATTCATCTATCCTCTCATATTCATCCTATTGCATCCATTGCTCTAAATCATTAGCAAAAAATATGCATCTTATCAAACAAGTTATTAATCTTTGAAAGTCCAAAAACATTCAAAAAATTTAGAAAACTAAAACACTTAGGATTTTGAAACAGGTGATGAACAACAAGCAACGAAGATCAAGGTATTTGTAACAACTGAAATGTGGCATTCAGAACACAAAGTTTTAAACCAGTAAGTAACGATGGATTTTCAATGAACATTCACCAAGATGATTATATTAGTTAATAACCATGAGAACATATGTATGATACATAAGATTCAGTGTGTATATCTTGATTTTTTCTTATCATGTACTCTATGCAACTCGATGATGTCCATGACTAGAGTAGCTATAATGGGGCATGATTATGTTCTTTGTTTGTTGTCTGTGGTTTATCTGATACTAAGGTATGTACTTGTCTAAGGATATGATTGGCAAATGAACATGGAGGATGTTCTGAGTCATGCATGAAAGGGGATAATCCTTGTTTGTTCTGTAGGAAATACTCAGGCCAACTTGATTCATTATATCAAGTTGCTTGTATAAACTTGCTATATCAAAATCCATGTAAGAAGCACTTAGGTCAGCTTGAATCATTATGTCAAGTTGCTTGTATTTTCTTATAACATTTAAAAGCTCAATGATGAAATCAAGCACTGTTACAAGAAAGCATGTGAAGAATGGAAGTATCATTTTAGATAGATCATTTAGATTAATTATCATTTGCATTTATTTTATCATCTACATTATAACTATTCATTCTCAGTTGCATTATAAGCATTCATCATATTTCATTTAGGGATCAACAATCAAAAAATTAAGAGTGAGAATACTTGGACAAACAAAAATGATTGCATTGGTCATGATAAGTTGCATTAGTCATTCATCATTCATCATTTGTCACTTGCATTCATTTTAATTGCATTAGATTATAGTAGTTTGAATAAAGTATCATTATTAGTTGCATTAGACTCATTTATCATTTTTTCTGCATCTAATTATTATTAGGTTCATTTAACTGCATTTGTACATTTAGATTTATTAACTATATTATTATTTCATATTGTTTTTATTTCATCATCTAATAATTATAAGCATTATCATCCACAATCATTATATTGCATTCAAAAAATCAAAATCAGATGCATTTCATATAAATCATTTCAGCATTTCATCATCACATGCATATACATCAAGGAATAGAAATAAACATCCATTTGCATGACATCATCATATAGATCATGTAAACATCATCATCATATAGATCATCAATGTCATATAGATCATTTAATCATCATCTTCATATAGATCATCAACATCATATAGATCATTTCATCAGCATCATCATATCATATAGAACATCATGAAATATAACGGAAAGGAAAGATCATCGTAACATCGTCCAAGTAGTCAATGCATATAATTCATCATCATGATCAAAGTAGCATGCATAATAAATCATGAATCATCAGTATCATATAGGGTCTATGTCTTCATATCATCATAAAACAATAAAAAGTCCAAGTATACAATGATATCACCATAATCAATAAAGTACAAATGTCTCAATGATACAAACACAATATCAAGATCAAATCAAGACTGTCTTGTACCACTCCCACCTGAATCTGTTTGTTTTTATGGTTGTGGGCAAAATGATCCTCCAGATGGCCCTGCTCCTTGATCCATACTCCTTTGAAGAGGCCCCATAACCCCACTATTATTGGTATCCATCCTACCAAATACAGGAGTAGTCATATAGCTCCCAACTCTCTGATTCTTTGAAACTCTATCTTCATATCGTTGATTCCAGTACGTTGTCTCCTTCCCATCTCGATACAATTCTCTAATAGTATCAGCTAAGAGAGTGCTAGATCCAACTTGATGAACATGATCAAGGAAAGCCTGTGTATCATGATGTCTCCTCACAGTTCTATCCCTCTCAATAGTGAGTGCATGTACTTGTACCCTAAGTTTCTCTATTTGTGCTCATAAGTCATCTATGGTCTCCTGTTGGGATAAATATTGCATGCCCTCATCTCCACCTGAGTAGCTCTGATGATATGTCACTGAATGAGAGGCACATTATCCTCTGAACCCTCCTCATCCCAACCACCCTGTGCTGCAATAACCTCTAGATCTAGAGGAATCTAACCAAAATCAAAATCCTCATCCTCAACCCCTATCCAATCCTCCACCTTTGCCTTGTCCTAGAGAGGGTAATCCTCTTGCTTCTCTAAGATCTCCTTTGCCTGTATCCCAACCGATCCACCCTGCATCTCTGCCTGCTAGAGGAAGTACTCCTCCTACCCTCCCAAACCTTCCTACCATGGTAAGTGGTCTCCCAACCCTACTAACCTATGCAAAAGGTCCTCCTTGGACTCTCACCCAGCCTCCCCTCCATCCTCATCTTCTTCCTCTCCCATCTTCACCTTCATCTCCCCCATCTCCATGGGCCTCTCGTGCAACTCTCAGCTCTCATCTGCATCTTTGTTGTCGAACAACAAGATCATCTGAGACATCCTCCTCATCTCCTGAGTTGGGGGGAGGGTTTGTTGGATCAGTAATGCGAGGAAAAGGGTGTGCAAGCATATACTAAGCATAATATGTTGTAATATTGGCATCCAAAATGTTTAATCTCAAATCATAAGCTACAATCAGAACAGTCAAAAATTCTGCATGTTCTATCTCAAAAGACAAAGAAGGGCCCCAATATTGCCTATCCTTATATCATCGTGCATACATGGTGAGACCAGAAGACATGTGCTGAATAATTCCTAACTATCTCAAAATGCGACCAAACAATTGTCGCTCAATAATATGCGGAGTACGACCAATCAAATACCTACTCTGTAAAATCAATGGCAAAGTCTGAACATCCTCCATCCAAGTCTCACAATCAATATATGGTCTCCAAATCATAGTATCCATGGAGTCTAAAACCCATCATCAATACTCAAGCTTACCCAACTTTGGCTGAGTAATGATACCTCTGTACAAATATACATATGGTTGGCCCTCACCATGAACTCTATCATGAATAGGTCGGGCAACAACAATGTGCTCCCAACACCATACCTGGAGGAGTGTACATCTAGTTGAAAGACTACCCCCACCATCATAAAATATAAATGAAAGCTACAGGGATATTAGCTTCAACCAATTAAGTAACATGAAAGAAACAAAATAAACAAGATTATACCTTTCATGATTTACACTTCATTGTGTCCTAACTCCTTTGTTCTTGGTTGTAGATTATTTTGGTCTCAAACAAGCACTAGTAGCTTCCAAGATGGCATATGAAGAATGGATTGATATTTAACTGATACTATGATATGCAAATGATATTAAGCTAACATGCTATGAAAATGATTTCTGCTCAAAACTCTAAAAATGCTATTTGCTTCAAACTCAAACTCACGGATGCAAGATAAAGACTCCTAGAATGACTATAAGGTTAGCTAATTAGACTATTGGACTATTAGAAAGAAAAAAATGTCTTAGGAGACCACTATTTATAGATTTTGTAGTGTATAAGCTTGGGGGGTAGAGATCAATGGTCATGATCAAATCTTGCAATTTTGGATGGCTATGAGCAAGAGGTTGGGATGTGAGAGAGAAAGGTGGAAGATGTTCCTCCTACTCCTACAGGATGGAGGAAAAGGTGGAAAGGAAAGGCAAGTGTCATTCATCTCACCTTGACTAAGGATGAAGACTAAGAGAATATATGATAGTTGGAGAAGAGTTAGGGGTAAGTGGACAAGTGGACTCAACTTTAACCAAAGATGTAGGAAAGTTGGAGAGAATATAGGGAGGTTGAGGTATGTGTGTACGTACACATTATCTGGAAAATGAAATGAATGTTGAAGATAATGATATATTAATATCATAAATATTAATAT
The DNA here is from genome assembly GCF_030272615.1 of Cryptomeria japonica. Lineage (NCBI taxonomy): Eukaryota > Viridiplantae > Streptophyta > Pinopsida > Cupressales > Cupressaceae > Cryptomeria > Cryptomeria japonica. The sequence goes on from NC_081410.1 coordinate 342,230,903, forward strand.
CTTTAGCCACATGATGGATGAGTTGGCAAAGAAGTGATGTGGAGATGAGGGGAGATTTAAATAATTAAGAAATTATTTAATTAAGAAGACTATAGGATAGTGGATAGAAGAATAATTAAATATTAGATATTAAATTGATTATAAGAAAGGCTAAATGAATCAATTAATAAAATATTTTAATTAATTAATAGAAGAATAAATTAAATAAATTAATCTTTTCAAATTAACTATTTAATAGAAGAATAATTATTAAATAAATATAAAATATTTATTTAATTTCTCATAGCCAATTTTATGTGTATACAAAAACAAGTGATGAAAACTTGGTGACAGGTGCTACTTGTGATAAATTGGCCTTTATGTCTATTTGGATTCTAGGTTATGATACATATTCATTAACCACTATAAATACCCATAATACATCCTACCCACATTTATCCGATCATATCCCACAACATGATAATTTTATTCATATCATATATCGATCCTACCTATCGCCTATTGTAAATACCCCACCAATAAAATCCTACCATGGATTGTATACTAGTGCTTTCCTAACTCTATTTTATCCATTCCATAATAACTTGGCATCCATCTTTCTATATCCATCCATCCCTAATAAATTGGTCCTAACCTAAGACAGGGGGAAAATCCTCAACCTGGTTACAGAATAGGATTCTTGAATGTTACACTTCAAAGGATAACAATCTAGATTTTAAGGCCTATCTCTAGATAACAAAAGACATAACCACAAACCTTAAACAAAATCATGACATGGACTATTGAACATTTAAATGCAACCAAATTGTGAAACAATGACATCATACCTCAACACAAACTATGAATATGACTCTATATGTTATGATGAGAAAACATATCCATGGCATATGAAAGTTTGATGTTTGTGTCTTGATTTTTGTTAATCATGATTTTATAATACTCAAGGATGTCTAAGACTAGAGGAGCTATGATGGGGCATGCTTATTTTCTTTGTTTTTTGCTTGTGGATTATTATTTAAGTAATGTATACACACATCTAAGGACATGATTGGCAAATGATCATCAAGGAAATTATGGGATACATATGAAATAAGATAATCATTGTTTGTTGTTGAAAGCGATACTCAAGTCATCTTGGTTCAATTATACCTCAATGCCTGTATTAACTTGCTAAATCAAAATCCATGTAAGATATACTCAGGACATCCTAGTCTAATTATACCTAGGTGCTTGCATTTTCTTACAACATTTTAAAAGCTCAATGATGAAAAATAGCACTGCAAAAATATGTTGCATAAGATGACATTCCATTCATTTAGATTAAGTGTTGCATTTCATTATCATGTATTATAATCATTTTGCATCATGCATTAATGAGACTATCCTTTTCAAAATATCAATGGTTGCTATGTGAATTAGTTGATTGAGTATACTTGGATAAACAAATACAAATTGCATCATTTTACTCTTAGTCTTATCATTTATGTCTTTTCATTATTTACATTCATTCTCATTAGCATCATATCATCTTAAGTTTTTACATAATCCAAATAGTTTAATTCTTGTAATGTCAACATCATGTAAATAGGTTAAGTCATACATCACTAGGATCATAATCATAATGCACATAGAACATGATCGATACACTTATTTCATAATTCTAGATACATTACACATCCATTTCATCATTTATCCATTGCATATGAATATAACATTTCTGAAATGTATTACATATTATTCATCAATCATCATTTCTATAACATCAACATTATCATCATGTACATAAACACCATAATAAGATTATCCATCAAATCTTCATATATCTCAAATCATCATAGACATGAAATAGGAATCATCATAAAACATTCATCACACATAAATCAGTGTACATATTAAATCACCATCAAAATAATCATTATATGCATATAGGAAATCATAACATCATATTATCATAAGATCATCATAAGTATCCATAATCATGATAGAATAAAATGCCAATCAAATAGATCATCGTAACCATAATCATCATCATCATCATAATAGCATGCATGAATATCAAGTAACCATATAGAGAGTCCATCAATGTTTGTATGCATATCATCATAAAATCATAAAAAAATGTCCAAGTATAGAATGATATCAAAATCAAAATGTCTAGTCATATAATGGTCAGGGATAACTTTAAGAAACCACCCCCAGGAAAAAGTGTAAAATCCCGGCGAATCAGACATTATTTTTGGGGGAAAATTTTCATATTGATGGCGAAAAAAATTCCAAATAGGAAAAAAAATTATTTTGTATTGGCGATTTTTTTCTAGGGTACGGAAATTCCATAAAATTCTGGCGAATAATACCTTGTTCTATGGGGAAAATATATATTGTAGGAGGAAAATATTTTTCATTTAAAGGAACAAATATACAATTGTATGGGCGAAAATTTTAGTCCGAAGGAAAAATTATTTAAACGTATTGGCAATTTTTATCCACCGCTTGAAAATTATTTAATTTGTTTGGCTAATATTCTGTTATTTATGGAAAAACATATATTTTATTGGTGATTTCATGAATTCATTGCCATTAATAGACAAGGCACATCACATCACATTAGTACATCACATTGAGTCTGGACTCTGCACAATGTATCAAAAATCTCAGCCTCTTTGACACATGAAGGATGACATGTACCTAAAATCCATCAATCATTTTAAACCATTCAATGATCGTAGATCAATGACTGAAGTTTAATTTCGGCCCAATTTTCTGAAGAGAACATAGTTCACCAGAAAGTGCCCAGAATGGAATTGGATTCAATAGACACATATCAAATGTCATGATCGATAATGTTGGTCATTTAATATATGTCTAGTCACTAACTGCAATCCACTTTATCCCCACGACTTCCAATATGGTACTTGCCAACTTGGTACTGATGTATAGTTTTTTCCAATTTCGCACAATAGTGCATTTATGGGAAAGATTTGCAGAGATATATGAAAGATTTAAAAAAATTTAAAGCAATTAATACGGTTAGAGAAGGTATTATTACAATCAAGAGCTTCGGCTATTTATATACGATCTCTACTTCTTTCATCTTTAATTAGCCTTTTCCATTTGGTAGATAAATCATCAGAGCTCACGGTATTTAAATTCTACCTCTAGTTTAGGTCTATAGGCTCAGGTTGTTTAATTTGGTAATCTGATTTGTCAAGATGGACACTCCTATCCACTTGAGAAGCATTTCTGCGGAGGACCAGAGGGCCTTTTTGGGCTCCTTTAAAGACCCAACCCTCCAATCAGTCTACAAAGAGGCTAGGATGTTCACCAATGAGGCTGTGAGGATGGTGCTGGGTAGAGACTTTTTGCATAACAAAAATAGATACCGTGTTAACATGGACATTACATCCCGGTTCTTGGTATCTCTTCTGGAGCTCAGAGGAGACAACGTGGATATGTTGATGTTGATAAGGAAGGTGTTTAAGGAAGACTTCCTTGGAGATGATGTTACTATTTTCATCCTTGTAGAAGTAGGGGTGGGGATCTCTTGGGTGAGTGAATTAACCAAGCTTCTCCTCCCTGACCAAACAGTGTCAGTGGCCAGGCAATTGTTTCTTTTGAACCTGAATGCGAAGAAGTTGACGCATCATAGGAAATGGGCACAAATTGGTAGGGACTTTCTCCAGAAATGGTTGCTCCTGGATGACTTTCCAAACTATAGTTGGCTTGGATAATTCTATAGAGAGGGAGGGCCAGATTCTTAGGGTAGACCATCCACTACCTGTTCCCTAGCCCCAAAGCCCTAGTATTTTTTTTATTTGGCTATGTCCTCATAACCTAAACCTCATAGGCTCAGTGGCTCACTCATTTTGGCTCTAAATTTTTTGAGGGACTCAAGTCTCAAACATATTAAAATTATAAATTTCTGAAACATAAATATTAATGATAATTTTGCAAATTCCAGTTCATTTCAGTTTGCCTCTTATGGATATAAAAATGCTTTCTATTTCATTTTATTAATGATAGTTTTGCAAATGCTTTTTGTCTATGAGCTACGTTATTTCAATATTTTGTTAAACAATGGAAATAAATTTAATACTGTGATCTTTTTATGTAATGCTTCTTCCTCTATATTTAATATATAAAAAAAATCAAGTTCGTTCCATTAATTATTTGTACATTGATTATGGTTGATTATAATTTTATAAATCTAAAAAAAAGATGTTTACCTCGCAAAAAACAAGTGAATTAAAATTCCAACTTACTTGTTGTTGAATTTTTGAACTAGTGCATGCGTGGGTTGGTACATGCTATGATTTATAGTTAATATTTTGTCATTATGAAGAAATTTGAGACATTTATGAACGGTAGATGGGATCGCTTTCATGGAAGACAACCAAGGATGTGAATATATTATTAGAACAGTTTCAAAAAATAGAATTGAGAAGCGGATGTATTTTATCATTTATATGTATCAATATACAATGTGGTAATTGGTCCCATTTGTTTTGTATCAAACAAATTAAAGTAATTAATTACTTTACAAAACACCCAATGAATTAGGTATTTTATGAAGAAAGGCAAGTCCGCTTATTTGGTCCTATCACTCATTTGATATTATAATATATCTTTGTAATAGAAAAAAAAAGACTATTTAATATACTTTTGATATGATAATCAACTTTGATATGATAATCGATAGCTTACCCTCTTTTTTAGTCCCTTTGGTGGGCTTGTTTTTTCTAGCAATTACAATGCTTCTTTTTTTTCTATATTCAAAATGATAAAATTTTATGAATCCGATCAATATATCATGCATATATATATTAAAATGAATCGTGATAATATGTCTTTGATCTTTGCAGTGATATATAGTGGGCCATCAGGTGTTTCAATAGTCTCACTAGGATCAAAGGTAATGCATATTGCATAGGTCCTTAGGAGGTGCAGGTTTATCAATAAGATTCACCATATTATTAGACTCAAGGTCAACGTCATTAGAAGAAAATTCAAGATTCTCATACTCAATTAGAGAATAGGATTAGACTCAATTAGATCAATGACTTAGGGTGGATTTCGGCCCAAATGTGGGAAGTAAACACATTTGTGAGAACTTCACCCGAAATTGAATGTTTTACATTTAATTAAATATAATTAAGTCTATAAAGCTCTATTTCAAATGGAAGTTAAAAATGATTAAACAAACTTAAAAAACAGTCCGAAGAAATGACTCGAGTGTGGTGACGTGAATGAAAAATGGCAAAAGTCATGGGACCCACAACAACTGACAATAGATACCATCATCCGTTGGATGAGAACAAATCAATGACTTAGGGTGGATTTCAGCTTGAATGTGGGAAGTAAACACATTTGTGAGAACTTTCCCCGGAATTCAATGTTTTATATTTAATTAAATATAATTAAGTCTATAAAGCTCTATATCGGGTGGAAGTAGAAAATGATTAAAAAGACTTAAAAAGCAGTCCAGAAAAGTGACTCGAGTGTGGTGACGTGCCTGAAAAAATGGCAAAATTCATGGGACCCAAGACAACTAACAACATGTACCATCATTCGTTGGATGAGCACAGATCAACGACTTAGGGTGGATTTCAGCTTGAATGTGGGAAGTGAACACATTTGTGGGAAGTGAACACATTTGTGGAACTTCGCCCAAAATTGAACGTTTTATATTTAATTAAATATAATTAAGTCGACAAAGCTCTATTTTTGGCAGAAGTTGAAGGATTAAAAAGACTTAAAAAATAGTTCGAAAAAGTGACTCGAGTGTGGTGACGTGCCCGAAAAATGGCAAAAATCATGGGACCCATGACAACTAACAATAGATACCATCATTCATTGGATGAGCATAGATCAATGGCTTAGGGTGGATTTCGGCCTGAATGTGGGAAGTGAACACATTTGTGAGAACTTCACTCAGAATTGAACATTTTACATTTAATTAAATATAATTAATTCGATAAAGCTATATTTCTGGCAGAAGTTGAAGGATTAAAAAGACTTAAAAAATAGTCCAGAAAAGTGACTCGAGTGTGGTGATGTGCCCAAAAAAATGGCAAAAATCATGGGACCCATGACAACTGACAATAGATACCATCGTCGGTTGGATGAGCACAAATCAACGGCTTAGGGTGGATTTTAGCCCGAATGTGGGAAGTGAACACAATTGTGAGAACTTCGCCTAGAATTGATCCTCAAAATTTCTACTAAAGCAATGAATGTTTTGTCCTTCAGTGGCAAATAGATATTAATAATAATTAATAAAATTACAACAGGCTTCTAGATATTTTTCCCTTTAGGTATTACTTTTGTACTTTTCAGTGTTTTCAAAATAAGTGACTCATATATCATAATCATATTTCATTTCATGGACAAACTAGTAAATTGAGATTCAGAAATGGCTACTAGATTGAGGAATGCAAGTTGCAACAAAGACTGTCTGCGCCAATCTAGTGAAATAGAAATTTTGGGTAAAATCTAGAGTACCTACATCCCACCTTTATTACTTTTTTTAATCTCATGCTTCAATTTGAGGGTTAGCATTTTCAGGCTTGTATCTAGCATTATTTTAAATTATTAACAATAACAGTGATGGGGAAAATAGGAAGCAGTAGTTCAACAAGAAGCCAAGTGAAAAAAAAATGTACCTAACCAAACTGGTTAAAACACCAGGTTTTACTAATGAATACCATGATATTTATGACCCTGCTATCCATGGTGAAAAACGTATCATAGATATTAGATATGCATTGTCTAGTAAGGCGGAAGATCGAACCAGGGCAAAATTTAATGTTTTCAACACAATGTTAAAATAAAGAACAAATAAAATTGCATCGTGGGATGCTGGATTGGGAAGCATGGTGTTACCCGAAGTATTCCCTTGCCCTGATTTTGTTATGGTATGCGCTGAAAATTTATGATGAAGATAAAAAAGCAATTGTCAATAAAAATACAAAAGGGGAAATTCTATCCATAAATGTGGGAGAATTTGCTCATTTGTTGAACGTAGGGTTTGAAGCACAAAACTCAAACATCCACATTGACCTAGGAAAGCTGGCAGAGAATTATGAGAGTCTCGATCCAAGTCGCAGAGATTCATTTATCAAAGCTCTAATAATGTGTGGTACTCTATTGGATTAGAATCATAAGCCTCCTTATGATTCTAACATTTTTGTTCCACGGGTTCGGGATACTATTTCCAATCTGACATTTTTCCTGGGATTGGAAAATGGTAGGGAAGTGGGTGCTAGCCTTCTTGAAATGATTTTTAATATCCATTATGTAACTCAGCTAGTAAGATATAATTTTATTGAGAACATTGTTCAATCAATGCAAAAATAATTACTAATGATAAAAAAAGGTTCTTGTAAGACATTTAGGTTCTCATCCTACTTGTGCTATCTCCTTCTATCCAAGTACCGTGCAATATTTGAGATCAATAATCTTCAAATTGTGAACTATAAGATTGATGAGAAGACTCAGAACAACACAAAGTGTCCAATATATGAATGGACACCAAAGATAAGGATGCATGATAATAGAAAGAACTACAACCATTTTGTAGACTTCTTTTTGGCACCAATGTATAATAAAATTACCAACACTCTAATGCCTCGACTGTCTGTGTCTTGTAGAGATTGAATTCAACTCGGAAGTCAAATATAATTGGCTGACTGGTTCTTCATGGAAGAATACATTGTGTTAAGGTTTTACGGATCAGCAGTAAAACCATACAGACTTCCAATACATGTGACGGAGAGGGTATTTGCATTGGAATATGTATGGCAGTTGGAGAGGACACATAGGCACTTCCATGGTCAGCAAAAGAAGAGCATATTTCCTTCCTTTCCTTTCTCATGTGGAGGGTTCACATTTGAGAGAAAAGCATTCAATGTGGCACATAATTTTTTGACAGTTTTTAGCTTTGGTGATGAGGGTCTATGGTAGTATGATCCAATCGGTGTAGTTCAAGCAAGGATTAAGAAAAATGGGAACTCTTTAGCGTTATGTCAACATGAAAGTAAACCATTGCTAGAAAATCTTAGAAACATGGACTCCTGGGATGAGGTAAAAAAAAGAGATGGAGAAAATTGCCGTTGACAATAACATTTCAAAAGAAGAAATCTCATCACAATGTATGGCATTGCACACATAGAGGAAAATAGAGGAGGGTCAGGGCATCCAAAATAGGAGGTCCTATAATTTCTACCAAAAATCTGTTAATCCATCTAAAAAATCTATTCCCAAACAATTCTGCAAGAATGTAAAGAAATTTATTGGACTCAAACCAAAATAAATGATATTTGGACTATGAGGAAGAATCTTGGTGAACCAAATACCAGTGCAAAATTTGAGTCCATCGATGAGGATGAAGAGTTTAGCAAATTGTGGAATATGGAGCATCCCACAACAACATATCATAGGAGTGAAGATGATAATGAGTATGAGGTTGAGCCCACTCCAACAACTACTATAGTCCCTAAAATTTTAGGTGGAGTCAATGAGTCCATGAAAGAAAAATATAGAAAAGGGGCAAACGTTGTGGAAAAAACGGGTTTTGAAGATGGTGGTCTACGTTCCAGAGGAGAAGGCATTTGGTATCCACTTGAGGTGCAACTTCCATCAAATTCAAAATCAAAAGCTCCTATTAAACCAGTCATTGGACTTGATTCTTCAGATTCATCACGGAAAGGTACTACTCATTACCCTCAGGGTCCACCTCCATTTGTTTCAGGTTCAAAACCACAACCACCACCACATCATGGTATTCCCATTGGTGGTGAATAAAGTGCCACTGCCACTAGTGGGGGATCTGGGGATAGTATTTCTATTAGTGTTTAGTCAAGTGCCACTATGATTGGTGGGGTTGGCATGGGTACTACTACTGATACTAGTTGTCTTGGTGTTGGACAAGGGCAACAACAAAATATCTCTCGCAAGAGACCACTAGTGGTAGATACTCATACTATTCAAAATCCTATATCAAGTGCCACTAACACTACAAATCTATCATTTGCAGCTTCAGATTAGACCCCTCAAAAGATTATAAAAACTATACATGAAAGTGACAGTGGGACAGGATTAGGAATGGTTGTTGGTAATCCTAGTAATGCATTAGTTAAAACCACAGGCATAGGTGGAACTGGAGCCTCTGTTATTCTTATTTCACCTTTCAAATATTCAATTGCTTCAACAATCCCAGATTCTCAATTTCGTGGTTACTATGATAAACTTGAACACACAATAAATGAAAATAAAGAAAAAGAGAGAGCATTTCATAGGGTTGCCTTGACTGAAGTTTTAGATGAACAACCTGTAAGGAACAGGGTATTTCCAACATATGACCCACACAAAGATATGATGAAGTTCGTGGTTGTTATGCCACCAACTAAAGATAAAAATCTACCACACAGTCAGATAGATCCCTCTAAATTTCAAGTTAGTGCCCTCCAAATGGATTTTTCCAAAGTACATAATGTGGACAAAATTAGTGTGTCAAAAGTACTAATGAAGTGGTCTACACTTCACTGCTAAAGGTGGAGAGAGAAAAAAATAAACTAGAGAAACAAATAGAAAAGTTACAGGAAGACTTGGAAAACGAAAAAATCAAAGAGGAAAGCAGCAGATAACAAGTGCAATGATTTACAGAAAATGATAAAAAATTTGGGCTCTGTAGTAGAAATTGCAGAGCAGGAAAAGATGGATGCAGAATTGAAGGACCTGAGAGAAAAATTGGCTAAAAGCAGTAAAAAATTGATGAGGAAAGAGGCAGTTTTCAAAAATTATACAAAATTTATGAGTTTGCTGCTGCTGAAATAAGAAAAATAAAGGACCTATTGGATCATGAGAAGGAAAAAGCAAAACATTTGGAAGAGGAAGTAGAGGAAGAAAGAAAAAAATATGCACAAATGAAAGAAGACTTGCACAATGCAAATGATAAAATTAGAACTTAGGAGGATAGATTGAAAGATAATATGAAAAATACAATGAAGTATATACAAGAAAACATTTGGGGGCAAATAATGCAGAGGAGTGACAAGTTGTGTGAATGGTTTGAATTGAATGAAAGTCTGGGAATAATTTATATGAAAATCAAAGGGCACATTGAGGAGAGCATACATGTTTATTCAAAAGAGGATATGGCAAAACAGATTTTGCAAGTAGTCTACAATACTAGTGATAGTTATTTGGCATCCAAGGGAATTAAGAGCCGCATTGATGCCATAGTTAAGACATCATCTATCCTTCAAAAGTGCCAGAAATTAAGGGAAACATCAAAAGTTATGGATAAATGTGGCAAAAAGATATTGAAGCTGCAAGAAAAGACAACTACTTTGATTAAACTTGGTTTGCCTAAGACCATTGACCCATCAAATAAATTTAATGGAAAGGAAGCTTACAAAAAAAAAATGGAGATAAAAATAAAGTTTGATTTAGACTTGCTTCCTAAGAACACAACTTCCCAAAGCTTTCTGGAATTCACCAAACCATTTACAACTCTGAATGCGGTATTGGGTGAAACAGTGATGTCAAGTCACTCTTCTAAATATGGATTGTTGACGAAGTTTCAGTTGACTTTCCATAGTTTAAAGAATATTGACCTTCCATCAAAAGAAGAGTGGAGCACCCTACAAAAACTGGCACAAAAATCTTAAGAATCGTAGTATGTATTGTACAATTTTTTGCTTTTACTCTTAATTTCAAGGTTTTATATTTTTTCTGTTTGGAATTTGGCATCACTTGAAATAACTCTATCTTATGAACAAGAAAAAACCAGCACTCACTATTGCTAATCCAGTCTATGAATCTATGATGCACAGTGCAAACCTTCAACCTGTAAATTTGTATTCTCAAATTCTCCCAAGTTTTAACATTTATGCATTTCTCTATTTCTGATTACTAGGTTTTGGGCACTGCTATTATCTATATTTAATTTGTCATGGCTTGAATTAATATTTAATTTTGAACTCTCTTTTTTGAACAGGAGACATCAGACGTGTAGTAGTTGTTAAATTGCTAATCTGTCATGTGATGGCCATGTAAAACTAAATTTGTGTTGAAGCCTGAGTTTGTGATTTTGATGTTGAGTCTTCACATGTTGCAAATTGACCTAAAGTTGTTGTTGCTCCCTTGTTTCTATAAAAGGGAATTCAAGGTCATTTGCAAAGGGTTCTGAAACTTTGTATTGACTTTTGCATGGAGAATCACACATAGTGGTGTATTGAATGAATTATATCATATGGCTATATTTTGAAAGAATTAATGAAAATCTAAGTTCTCAAACATGTCTAAATAAACATCTCCGTATCAATAAACACATTATGGTCTTTTATTATGGTATTTTAAATCTGGAAATAGAAAGTTGAAAAATACAATTACAAATCAATATTAAATTCTAATTGCAAAAAGTTGAGACTCATAAAATATCATCAAGTTATCAACCATAATAATATGCTTTTGTAATATGAATGATGAGATAGAGTAATAATATTAATAAATACCAATCTCTTATAGTTGCCACTCATCTTCATCAAATTCAGAGCTTTCTTGATTCTTGTGTATGTTTTCTTCACTCTTAGTCTACATACCTTTGTTGAACTGCATCTCAATGCTACCAGTAGGTCCATTACATGAGTCAATAGTCCCACTGGCACTTTGGTTTGAAGTGTTTCCCAAACCTCTTCTTTCACATTTGGACCTCCAGATTTGCAATGCCCTATCATAAGGAAAAGTGTCGACATCATACCTAGATGTATAGAGCCTCTACCAATTTTCCAATTTTTTGTCTATTTTGTTTCTTAGCTTTGATTTTAGGAACCCCAAAGCACTAAAAACTCTCTCATCTTCCACCGAACCCAATATCATGGTAAGACATAAATCAGCAAGCTTCAAATATTTTGGCATTGAATCACGCAACGCTATGTTCTCAGCTATATATTTCCAAAGCCTTGTTACTAATCCCTCTTTGCGGGGGTTCTCCATTGTGCCATATTGTTCCCTCACAGTGTATGCAAAATGAGATGATTGCTCTCTAAGATGAGTTTCCTCTAAAATTCCATTTATAGTTACTCCATTCAATTCTCTGGATATGCAAAATTATTTTATCAAAGTCAATGTCTTACTTCAAAAATCAGTTGCACTGTTGAGGCTCCAATATTGAGGAAACACAATAGACATGGCTTCAAGTAGGTTGTTAGGAGGGAATATGCTTCTAATTTGTGAGGAAAGATCATAGGAAATTTTCTTCATAGAAGTAGTTACAAACTAAACAATCTTGTCAAAATATTCCCTTGTAACTCTTGCTAGTTGCTTTCTAGGGCACTTTTTTGGTTCCTCAGGGTCGACCGTGGCATAGAAGTGCATTGGTATCTCAATTCCTCATACATTGGCACATACCTCCCCATTTGCACTGATATGTAAAAATTTATCAGGATTGTTCAAATCTATGAGTGTCTTCCACTTAACAAATTTTTCATCAGATAGTGTTGGTTGATTTCGATAGAGATTGTCGAGGGTCATGCATGTCATCTTATGCAGCGTAGCATATTTTGCAATATACAGAGCTCATTTTTGGGTAGCCTTCATAATATTCCTCATTTCCTCTAGCATGGGCAGAAGAGATGCTAAAGTTAAGAGTGTCTCTATATTACTTAACCTCTGAAGAAGGTCAGGAAATTTTGGTGGATCTAATTCGTCATGAGTTATATGAAATAGTCCAATCAAGGATGGATATTCTGAAAAAACTCGATGCATTGGACCATCCAAAGAGATCCATCTAGTATAATTATCCTTGATAAGCTTTTTCCCATCAATTATTCCATCAACAAAGTGTTGAAATTCCATAAATCACTTGGGACTTCGACAAAAGTGTGAGTAGAGTTCTCTGATTAAAATTTGATTTTTTTTACCGAAGCATACTTGCTCACAATTCTAAAAGCTAGATTTGTAATACCCTAAAATTGGTCATCTAAACCATGGGCCCCTAATCTCGACAACATCACCAAGGTCCTAACCAAAGGCAATTAAATTAATCTTGAGCACATTATTAATTCTTTAATTATCAAAAATCACATGGCAAATCAACTACTCAACATTAATTAAATATTTATTTAATTAATTGAATCATTCCAAGAATATCATTTTGATCAATTATCCCATTTTAATTAATTAAATATCCTTGCATATTTAATTAATTAATAAATTTTCCATTCAATCATGCAAAAAGGATTAATTTATTACAAAAGATGAATTAGTTTATTACAAAGAGTTGAATTGAAACAAAACAAAAATAAAAAAAAGAATTGAATTAAGAGAGAAATCAAACTTGAGATATTATTTCTTTTTCTAAATTTAGAACTTGAAATCAGAAAAGCAATTTAATTGAATTATGGAATTATTCTCTAAATTGGAACTCAAAGCTTTTCAAAACAGAAAAAGAAGTTTAGTTGCATTGAAAAAAACTTTTTCTTGAATGAATCAAATATGTGCATGGAATTATCTATTTTTATCAGATGTGCATGGAATTAATTTATTATTATTTTCCAATGCAACTTGGACTTCTAATTTGAATGCATTTCAATTAAACTATAATTGGAATCTATCTCAAGGTTAACTCAACCTGATTTCTCAATTATTTTCAATTAATCCTAAATTGAGCTTTTTGTGATTCTCTATAAATTCAGTCTTCAGCTCTCATTCCAATTCACCCCAGAGATTTTTGAGAACACACTTGGAGATTATTATCATGCTAATTTCTCTCTGGAGTCATTGAAATCATTGTGCTTTTTTAGATTACTTGCATCCATTTTACATTCATTATTGCTTGCATCCATTGTTGCTTGAATTGGTTATTATTGCTTGAATTATTCATCCATCTTGCATCCATATAGTTTAATATCATATAAATTAAATCCTTCATGTTGGTGTAGTCTAGTCACTGGTATTGCTTATAAAAATCTGAGAGCAATCTTATACTCGCATCTTTTAGAAGGCAATTAGTCGCTTTGCTATGGTTTATTTCTTATTGATTATTGATTACTAACCATGCATATAATGACTTAATTGAAGTGTTGTGCTTGCAGCTACAGGTTCACTTTTTCACACACACAAGATTCATTATGTGAGCCATGCAGTGAATTGCAATAATGTACGGTGCAAATGAAGTTTCAATCTTTGTACAAAGACTGTTCCTGTGACCTTGCATTACTGAAGCTCCATTTGCTCCAACACACACCATTTTTTTGGCAACCATCATGTCATCCATACCTCCTTATTCAATTAAACTTCTCTTTACTAGTTGAAATAAATTTTCCACTGTCGCAATCTCCTTCATTTTAGCAACAGATAGTAGATGAGGTTGGCAGGCATGATTCTATACAATATAAACATGCATGCATACCCATGAAGTATTGTCTACTATTGTAACTTCATCTAAAGAAAAAGCAATAAAGTTTGACTGTCTTATTTTTTCCTTTACATCTTCTTTTTCAACCTCAACAAGACAACTTGCCCATTCCCATCCATTGTTTACTGACCAATGTCTATTAGGATAGTTAGGAACTTTCAAAAAGTGTAATAAACCACTAATTGATGGGAAATCTATCATAGCAGGCCCTTTACTCAAAATATAAAAAACAACACTTAACTGAATAGCTTTTCCTAGTTGTTCTATTTGCATTGCTTTTCCAAAACTAGCTTCAATAGAACCTTTAACTTTAGTAGGCTTTGTCTATATTTTCTCACGAAAATAATACTCTTCGGCATTCCTCACATGCTTAAATTCCTCCTTTTTTTTCATCTTATCACTGATTTTTCAACTTCGTCTATCATTTGTTTTTCATAAACTTTACCCATATGCTTTTCTATGGTGTCAAATTTTAGCTGCAACCTAATTTCCTTGTTATGTTTCCAAGTACAAATCTTATACTTGCATTCTATTGGAGGATCACCTTCAATTGGATTCTCCACTGAATGGATACTTTGATGCCTAATTAATTTGAAAATTCCTCACTGACATATCCCACTCCCGATCCTTTTTTGATTGTGGTTGATCCTTTTTTTGATCTGGCTTTTCTTTTCCCCTTTTGTGCATTATCATCAATGGCATTATCACCCAAGTTGATTATATCATTCCGGCTAACTTGGGAATCTACCAGATAATCATCTTCAAGATCATCCTGATCTGAGATATTAGGTTCTCTGTCATCTTCAACATGCAGTGTAGGTTGCGAATTTTGTACTTGAACTTGTGATGATTTACCTTCCTGATTTTCACCACAATCTTTTCCAAAGAAAAAGTATGAAGACAATGTTATTCTTTTTGTTGGCCTCTCATGGCCTTCCTCACATTCAGGTTTCCTACCCTTCTTCCTGTTCGACATCTCCAACGAAATAAAGGCTGCTAAAAAAATATCAATTTGTTGAAGAAGCAATAATAGACTATAAAGTATAACATGTTTCACTCACCTTTAGGCCACTAGCAGAAGCAATAATATTCAATAAGTCAAAGATATAACCCTCTCTCTAGTTGTATCCCACTCTAATGTCAGTGCCTAGACTTGAGTGTGTAATTGTGTGATATGAGCCCTCAATGTAGTTGTATCATCTATATACGTGTGTGTGAAAAGTGGATAAAGTCTGCAAGTTGTAAGACACAACACTTCAATTGAGTCATTGCATACATGGTTAGACAGATATAGTCATGAATATAAAAACCATAACAAATCGACCTATTGCCTTCTAAAAGATGTGAGTATATACTTTCTCTTTGAATTATCTAAGCAATACCAGTGACTAGACTACACCAAGATGAAGGATTTAATCTATATGAGCACAAGATTAAGCTAAATGGATGCAAGATTAGCTAGATGAATGAATATTAATCTAGATGAATTCAAGCAATCATGATTAAACTAAATATGCAAAAAGCTAAACTAAGATGCAATAATCTCAAAGCACAATATTTTCAATGACTAGAGAAAAAATTGCACAATAACAATAAATCTCCATGGTGTTTTGAATGAGAGATGAAGGCTGAATTTATAGAGATTTAAAAGAGAGACCAATGGTCAAGATTGATTAACAATGAGCAGTTGAGATTCCTCAAGAAAAAGCACAATCCAAGTTAATTGAAATAATTGAGAGATTGGATTAAGTTAATCTTGAGATAGATTCCCATTATAGCCTGATTGAATGCATTCAGATTATAAGTCTGAGCTTGCATTGGAGATAAAATTAGTTGATTCCATGCACTTGAGATAAAATTAGGTGATTTCATGCACTTTTCTTTAATTTGCTCAAGATTTTTATTTAGAAAAAACCTTTCCAATATAACTGAACCTCTTTCCTCAAGAAAAGCTTTAAGTTTTATTTTTAGAAAAGATGATTAATTCAATTTAATTGTTTTTATGATTTCTCAAGTTATCTCAATTTTAGAAAAATAAATATCTTAAGTTTGATTTCTTCTCTCAATTGAATTATTTTCTTTTCTTTTCAATTTAACTCTTTCTTTTGAAGATTAATTCCTCTTTTTGTGATAAATCTCTTTTTATAAATTAATTCTCTTTTTGTGATTAATCTCTTTTTGTAAATTAATCCATTTTTTTATGATTAATCTCTTTTTTGTAAATTATTCATTTTTTATGATTAAATGGCAAATTTATTTATTAAATCAATATGCTAGGATATTTAATTTAATAAATAGGATAATTGATCAAAATGATCTACTTGAAATGATTTAATTAATTAAAAAAAAATTAATTAATATAGAGTGATTAACTTGGCATGTAACATTAATGATTGAAGAATTAATTAATTGGGTGCTCAAGATTGATTTAATTGCCTATGGTTAGGACCTTGGTGATGTTGTTGAGATTAGGGGCCCATAGTTTAGGTGACCATTTTTATGGTATTACATTTGCCCCTCTTTGAATTAATGTGCGAGCAGTGCGTTGGTTCAAAGAATAGTTGATGTCAAATAGCATTCAATTCTAAACTTGATGGATCATAAACTGATGAAGAGAGAGATGTTCAGCTTGATTTGATGTGATGAAACTAAACAGATTGATTAAAGCGGTACTGAACCTCAACTTGATTGAACTAGGACTGATGGAGAGAGAGATACCATTCTTGAACTTGATGGATCAAGAAACGAGCATCAATCTAGAACTTGATTGAACTAGATTGAGTGAAGAAATAAAACCGATTCTGAACTTGATTGAATAAGAATCGATTGAGCAAAGCGATAAAACCGATTCAGAACTTGATTGAACAAGAATCAACTGAGCGAAGTGATAAAACTGATTTTGAACTTGATTTAACAAGAATTGACTGAGTGAAGTGATAAAACCAATTCCGAACTTGATTGAACAAGAATTGACTAAGCGAAGTGATAAAACCAATGCTGAACTTGATTGAACAAGAATCAATTAACAAAAGAGAATGTCCAGCTTGATTTGATGTGATGAAACTGAACACCGATTTGAAGATTGATTCAGATAAGGACAAAAATTGTTATACCCCTAGAGATTGCTTTATTTGACATCGAAGAGTCTCAACTTAATACGACATGATTGAGTTAAGATGCCCCTAGTAACAAGGTTTAGTTGATTTTCGTTGTTTGAAAATCTTTTTGCTCAACTTTAGATGAATATTTAAAAAAATTCTTGACTTTTGAATAATTATAATCACTGAATAGATGTTATGAGTATACCCCCTCGGGAGCGAAATTGAAATATAGCGAGGGTACAATGATTTTAGGAAATTTTGAGAAGATAAAAAAGATTTAGCAATGATAATTATTTGAGCACGAAGATTGATGTAAGAATTAATTTTGAGATTAGAGTTGAATTGAGTGCAAAATGATTTAAAAAGTGACTTTGAGGATGAAAGTTCTAAGTGGTCAATGTTGTGAAATTTCAACTAGAAAATTGATGTCAGATTTTGATTTTGATCCTGAAAATGGACTCAGGATAGTTGATTTAGCTTAGGGTACAAGTTTTATGTCCATCGGAGCAAGTTTTAAAAATTAGGGTTTGGGCTATATAAGGAGTTCAATGTGTCATTGTCAATTCATTTTTTACCTCTCAAAGTGAAAATTTTGAAAAACCTCATGCGAAGAAATATGGCAATTCCAACTCAAGAGGATTGATTTGAGCACTAGAGATGACATAATCAACCGCGGAACTAATGCCCCAATAGTAAGTGATTGATCTTTAGCCATTGCATTTCTCAATTTTTGAATTTTTGTTGATTTTTTGTATTTTGAAATTCATTTGAAGTCGTGTTTGTCATTTTGTCGTGCGGTATCTACCTTTTTCTCATACGAGTTTCTAGAGTTTTTTGTTTTATCTTATGGGCATGTAGGGTTCATCATCTGGTGTTCACCCTTCTTTCATATGAGTATGTGTTTAAGAGACCATTCAGTCATGCGACATGTATTAAATTATCATTTGGGTATGTTTAATTGTTCGGCATGTAATGTTTACTTATATGAGTTTTTGCTTGTCTATGAAAACTCGTATCGAAAACAGCAAGAAGTTTTTAAGGTCTAAACAATTTTTTATTTTGAATGTTGTCTTGAGCATGTTTATCACATTCTTAGTGGAAATTTGATCACGTACTGAAAATTTGTGTGTTTGATTTTTCAAATTCAGTTGTTAGATATTCAATTTTGGTGTACATATCTATCGATGATGAGACTAGTGTGTGATTTATCAGACGCATAAAGAGGTCATATAGGGTTTTGTGAATTTGGATTTTTGTTACAAATGTCCGATATCTATGTGAATCACAATATGTTGACCACATTAGTTGTGTGTTTCCATTTTGAGCATAACACTTCTCATTTACTGGTTGGAGAGATGACCATCAGGTTGAAGGATATATACAGGATATTGAGGATTCTGTGTGTAGGAGATAAGGTAGATTATGATTCTACTCCACGATCGAGTATTTTGGCTCTTAGATGGATATTCCATGATGAGACTATCCTTGATTGTGCTATCATTTGGGACAATTTGATGATCAGGTATGGTGCAGAGTACCCTTTGGCTTACATTTTGGCGGGTATGATTGATTGTTTTGTGATGCCTGACAAAGGACAACAAGGATTTATATGTGGTTGGGGTAGGAAGCTTGAGAGGTTGTTGACTCATCTAGTTAGATTAGGGTGGGGATCATGCTTACTCGCCCATATGTACCATGAGATGCATGAGATTGTCTATCGGGAGGGGAAGAGTATGGTAGCGGGTGTGTTATTTTTATAGATATGGGAATGGGAGCATATCCCTATGTGTAGACCTATTGTAGATGATTCTAGAGAGGCACATCAACCTATCATATGTTGTTACTCAACTTATGTTACTCAACTTATGTTACACAACCCCACATGGGCAAGACTGATTATTGGAGGAGGCAGTTGGATGATTTGATCATTGTATTATGGAGACCATATAGGGGTCTAGAGCTATGGGATGATTAGAGGGCATAGAGGAAAGATATGTTGATGACTAGACCTCTGATTGGCAGATTGGTTTTTTATTATTGAGCGATTTTTAGTATCTAGGGTTTTGAGATAGTATGGGAGACCGCAGAGTATATCCCAGTAGTTTACAACATATGTTAGATATGGGGAGGAGGAGAGACATGGATGGGCACCAAGACTATCATGTGCGTTGAGCATGCAGGAGTTGGTGGGTTTACAACCGCAGAGATGGGATTACTTGAAGGATGTGGCAGACATGGGGGTAATTCCCCGGTATAGAGATTGGTTTCAGAGACATCCATTCCCTTGATTTACAAATCTAGGAGAGCATGCACCTCTTATAGAGGAGAATGAGGATGATGCACTAGTATAGGCAGAGGTACCAGTGCAGGTACAGGGATGGGTGGAGGTACAGGGATAGAAAGCGGATGTACCTAGATGGAAAGGAGGTAATCTTGGTGCTAGTAGCAACAAGGTACCAATAGGAGGTTGACAATGACAGAGAGGGGAGGGTGGATCCTTGGGAGTTGTTGGGGTTGAGGGTGGCAATTCTAGGGCAGTAGAGGTTGGAGGTGAGGAGATGGGGAGAGAGAAGGTCGTGCCAGACATAGTAAGGTCTTTGAGGGTGAGGGCAAAAATTTTATAGTCACAGTTGACAGTGGCGTTGACGTAGCTAGCAGAGTGAGACCGACAGGTCGTTGAGATTAGAGAAGAGTAAGATCAACATCTTACAGAGGTGAGAGTAGAGCAAGATGCTCTTCAGCAAGAGGTTTTTCATCAGATGAGTCGGGCAGCTTATTACGTTGCAGCTTATAGTGTAGCGGTCCTAATAGTGCAGTAGGTTGTTTTGTATTCTTAGTATATGGCTCGATCTGAGGGAGCTAGGGCAACCAGACAGGATGTCTGTCAGTAGGCACCACCTCCTCCACCCGATGATGAGGGAGAGGTAGAGAGCTAGATTTGTTATATCTCCTAGATTTTGTTATATACCCCATTTTTGTAGCTTATACGATTCTTGCTCTAATGAGACATTGTATTTGATAGTTGATATCATTTGTACTCTTAGATAGTGATATTATGACGAGATATGTGAGCTCTTGATTTGATTTCATCATACTTGTGTTGATTGATTATGAGACATCTTTCTATATGTTTTATTCTATATGTATGCATATCTTTTCAGTATGGATAAATGTAGTGGAGATGAATATGGATATTTTTTAAATTTCTTTTTCATATGCAAATAAATGATGAAAATGAGTAACTAGTAGTGCAAATGTTTATTTTTTATGCAATAATATGAATGCAAATAAATATATAATGAAATGTATGGATCTATATAAGATTTTCATGTATGCAGCTAACATCTCAATAGACAAGTACTCGATCGGAGAAATGATGATGAAAAAGGGTTAACACTTAGCTAACAAATGACGATTGCTTCAGACTCTCATTCAAAAGATAAAGAGATCATTGTTATCTTGTCGTAGTCACTTGAAATGCATAAAATTTAGAATGAATACAACTTAAACTTGGTCACTGAATTTGGTATGCTTAATTTTCATCACTGAGAGTTTTACAAACACAACAAGAAAAATAGAGTTCCTTCCCTTTTATATGCAATATTAATTATCTTGTCCTCAATGACCCTTTTATCATTCATATCCTTGGACAAATTACACATGCATCTAGATTGTACATTAAAGAAATTCCCTCAAAACAAACAAAGAAATGACTCCAACCTCCCTGTAGCATACAAATAAGTGGAGTCGAGGTATGTGTGGCAATTTCACCTTGATGTGAAGGCACTTATCACAGACACCCAGCTGATTAGATGTTTCCAATCATCAGAATCACTCTTACAAGCAGAAAACAAAGAAAAGTATTATGCCCCCAATCCTTGCTCCTCTTAGTCAAGATAGATTTCCTCGAGTTACTTAGAGGGAATAATAATCAAAAAACCAATGTAAAGGACAACACACAAAGAAAATTTTAATCATATCTCAAACAATTTAGTGATTGTTTTCAGTAGTCTTGTTTTGCTTGTTTACTTAGTGATAAAACTCTTCAGTAGTTTGGAGATAGGTGATTGATTCAGAGTGGATGACCTAGTACTACCGACAGAAAGATGACTTGGTTGATACTGCTTAGGACATATAAATTGATCAGTCGATTACTCTAAGACTAGGACATTGATTGGTTTCAAGCCATGAGGGTTCCAAAAGAACCAGGATGTCACAAAAGCGACCAAAAGATATGTACAAGCTAAAGAAAAGATGCAGGAAAGCGGGAATGAAAACAGAAAATGCCAAATTTGCATTGATAGATGGAGCACTTGAGTACAATAGGCACCTGTTTACTAGGTCTTCACCTACTTGGCAAAGATCCTTTCTTTTTTTTTTACTACCAAGGTGCCTATTTACCAGGTTTTCATTAAGGCATTTGATTTTTCTTTTTTCTTTCTTTTTTTCTTTTTATTTTATTTTATTTTTTGATTTTTTGATTTTTTTGATTTTTGATTTTTTAATTTTTTTACAGAACTTTTTTAGCTGTACGGGTTGCTGGAGCAAAGAATACTAAGTGAAGAATTTATTCAAGTGGATGGTGTTGATTAGTTCACAAAGTTGTTCTCCTTCCAATGTTGAGAGTTGATAAGCACCAGAGCCAAAGACTATAGTAACAATGTAGGGACCCAGCCAGTTGGGTTCAAACTTCCCTTTGTTGTCTCAAAACTGTTGATTTTTAGGATTCTCTCTCAAAACAAGGTCACCAACCTGAAATTCTCTTTGTCAAACTTTCTTGTTATAACCTCTAGACATTCTCTTTTGGTATGCTCTTAGATGATCAAACACCACTTGTCGACGTTCATCCAGCAACTCGAGTTCTTGCGATCTACATATTTTGTAGTCTTCATCAGTAATAAGACCTTTCAAAGAAACTCTCAAAGAAGGTATTTCCACCTCAATAGGAAAGACTGCTTCGGATCCATACACCAAAGAAAAAGGTATAGCCCTAGTATGTGATCTAATACTTGTTCTATAAGCCCATAGTGTAGGATTGAGCTGCAAATGCCAATCCTTTCCAAATTTGTTTACCATTTTGTGAAAGATAGTCAGCAGATTTTTGTTAGATGCTTCAACTTGTCCATTACCTTGAGGGTAGTATATGGATGAGAAGTGTTGTTTGATTTTGAACTTTTCATAGAGCTCATCTAGATCTTTGTTTTTGAACTACCCTCCATTGTCAGTCACAATTGAAAAAGGTATTCCATACATGCAGATTATATAGTTAAGGATGAAAAATGCTACTTGTTTATAGATTGCTTTGATTAGCGGAACCACTTCAACCCACTTAGTGAAGTACTCAGAGGCAGTTATGATAAACTTGTGTCCATTAGATGATGCAGGATAGATTTGGCCAATGAGGTCAAACGCTCATTGTTGAAAAGGCCAATGTTTGATGAAAGGTATTAAATCCCTTGCTGGAGCATGTATGAGATTCCCATGTAGCTGACACTTCTCACAAGTTTTAGCAAATTTTATAGCATCTTTCTCCATATCTGGCTAGTAGTAGCTAGCCCTTAGCAATTTATGAGCCAGAGTAAGACTGTTTGAATGAGATCCACAAATACCTTCATGGACTTCAGATAATGTGTGTTGGGACTATTCAATTCCTAGACACCTAAGCAAAGTACTATCCAAACCTCACCTATATAGATCATTAGCGATGATGACATACCATGAAGCATTTCAGATTTGGTTTCTTTTCTCATTACAGGTAAGATTAGTAGGGATAATTTGGTCACACAAGTAAGAGTAAATGTGGTTATAGAGAGATGAGTCATGTCCAATGATAAAACAAACCATTTGGGACTTAGGGGAATGATAAGTAGGATAATGTAACTCTACCACCAAGAATTCATAGTGGAACTCAGATTCTTGTAGTTGTGGTATAGATGCTAAGGTAGCCATAGCATCTGCAACTCTATTTGTTGATCTAGGAATCTGTTGAAATGATATAAAGGTAAATTATTTCTTGAGGTCATCAACCATTCTTTTATAGGGTATCAGTTTTCATCTCGAGTTTGATATATATCATTGATCTAGTTGAGAATTAGCTAAGAGTCTCCATAGATGTGTAGCTCAACAACCTTCCATTCGATAGCTATCTTGATTCGTCATCAACCATTCTTTTATAGGGTATCAGTTTTTCATCTTGAGTTTGATATATATCATTGATCTAGTTGAGAATCAGCTAAGAGTCTCCATAGATGTGTAGCTCAACAACCTTCCATTCGATAACCATCTTGATTCTATTTACCAAGGCTTCATATTCTGCAATATTTTTGGTACAAGGAAAGAGAATCTTGTACACCTTTGGGTTGAATACCTCAGAGGACTAATAAAAAGTATTTCGGCACCAAAACCTTGTTGTGTAAAAGACCTATCAAAGAACATTTTCCAGGATCATTGAGTAAGGTGCATGATGGATTCATCCAGAAACTCTATGTGTAAAGGTTGATTGTCTTTAAGTGGAGCATCAACAAGTTGATCTACAATGACCTGTCCTTTGATAGCTTTGTGTTCTATATATTCAATATTAAATTATGTAAGAATCATGACCCATTGATCCAATCTCCCTGTAAGTGTTGCTTTTCCGAGGAGATATTTGAGCAGATCAATCTTAGCCACCAGTTTGATAGAATGTGCTAGCATGTAGTGTCTTAATTTATTTGATGCAAAGACCAATGCCAAACATGATTTTTCTATGATAGTATAGTTCATCTCATAGGACACCATGGTCCTACTGATATAGTATATAGCTCTTTCTCTTTTATTCTTATCTTGTTGTGCCAAAAGTGCCCCCAATGATGTATCAGTAGTTGATATGTAGAAAATAAAAGGCTTGCCTTGAATTGGTGGCATCAATATAGGTGGATTAGAAATATATTCCTTGATTATCTTTAGATGTTGTTGACAATATTTATCCTAGTTGTATATAACTCCTTTCAATAATGCCTTTGTGAATGGTTGAGCCTTATCTACTAGCTGGGAAATAAAGCATCTTATTGATTGGAGTCACCCTTGTAAACTTCTCATTTGATTGGCATTCTTTGGAGGTGGCATTTCCATGATAGCTTTAACTTTTTCTGGATCCACTTTAATTCCTTTCGCCAAAACAATATATCCTAGGAGCTTACCAGATGTAACCCTAAATGCACATTTCTTAGGATTTAATCTGAGTTTGAATTTTTCCATCCTGTCTAATATTAGACCTAGTTCTGATAGGTGTGTTGATCTTTTCATAGATTTAACTAGACTATCATTAACATAATCCTCCATGTTTGTGTGCATCATGTCATGAAAAATTGTTGTTATAGCTCTTTGATAAGTAGTGTTTGCATTCTTTAAGCTGAAGGGCATTACATTCCAGTAGAAGGTTCCCCATGCACAGGTGAATGTTGTTGTCTCTTGATCCTCAGGTGCAATTTTGATCTGATTGTATCCATAAAAACCATCCATTAAAGAGTACATTTCATAGCCAACGGTCATTTCCACTATCGTGTCTATGTTGGGTATTGGAAAATCATCTTGTGGGCAAGCTTTGTTTAAATCTCTAAAATCTCTGCAAACACATATTGATTTGTTAGGTTTGGAAATAGGTACAATATTAGATATCCACTTGGCATAATTAATTGCTCCGATGAATCCAATTTTTAGTAATTGTTCTAGCTCAGCTTTAGCAAGTAATGCAACATGAGGATGCATTTTTTGGAGTTTTTTCTTAACAACTTTAACTCCAGGAGTGATAGAGAGACGATGCATTATGAGGTCAGGATCCAGACCCAGTATATTAACATGTCCATGCAAAATTGATCTTCTTTTCCATGAAGAAATCAACAAATTCTTTTATTTCTTCGACTGGCAAGGATTAAGCTACATGTATGGTGTGTTGAGCTTCTTATGTTCCAATGTTTACTGGTTGTGTAGGTTCAATCAGCATTGATGATCGCTCTTGAATGTGATCAAGCAAAATGTCAAGTATCTCACCTTCAGGCGCCTCAGAGAGGTTTTCACCATTAGGTGCATCCATTATTTTTACTATTTTTTATTCTAACATTGCCACAGTGTGGTTTTCACCATCAAAACTTATTTTTCTTTTTTTAATTTTTGTGACTAAGATACTTGACATCTGTTGTTGTCATGTTCTCACTTTGTTCACTGGAGGAAGAGTCCATTTGTTCAACTGCATTAAGATAATAGGCTAATTTATAGTCATTGGCAAAGGTAGGTATATTCAAAGGTTGACCTTGGAGAGTATATTCAATAAGCTTGGGATGTACCAAGGATAAAGATTTAATAGGTTTAAGAGAATTAACGGTATTTCCATCACAACCTTGGACTGACAAGTCAAGTTCTAGAAGACTACCTTACGTAAGCGTCTCAAAACCCAGAAGAGTTAGAACATGAATATCAAAGTTTACGTTAGTATTTAGGGAACCTAACCCAAGACCTACCACTAGCACCATCTTCTACTTTGGACTAAACTATATATTGTGGTTCAATAGTAACAGGTTCAGCAAACAAAATTTTGACATTCATGATGAAGTAGTCATAGTTTGGTGTCGAATAGGTAATGTCATAAATAGATCTTATTTCAGAGTGATCAGAGTTAGAAGATGAAGCCTCTGACTCTTCTTCAAGTGGCTTAGTAAAAGTATGTATAGTATCAATATCTGCATCTTTGATGTTGCAAGTTCCTTCATGATTTGGTTCAATGATCACTTATAGTTGATATACCTGTTAACATTACCTTGATGACTTTGTTAGTCTCTGTCGTCTTTTCCATTCAGCTTCCTCTGGACTAATGACTGGCCCTACTTCTATCGCCTCCAATTCTTCATTTGTAGTCCCATACCTAATTTTCTCTATCTCATTAGAGGGAGATATAGTAGGTGATGAATTTTCTTGTGCTCTTTCTTCTTTTAGGTGTTGTTCATAGTCTTCTTGTCTTTTTAGTCTGATTTCGTCTATTTCCTTTTGTATTTTTAAGTGCACTATCTCTTGTGCTTCATCTATGATATCACTAGGTTCTTCAAGAGTTTTTTTAGTAGATGCATCTGACAAAGGTTCAGGACCCCATTCATACTCATTTGAGACAGTTTCTTAATCATCTACTTGCATTCTTCATGTGTATGTGACCAGAATGTTTAGTGGTGCAAATAATTCTTTAATTCCTTCCATTTTTTCTCTCATATCTTTTGGGATTTCTACTCCTTGTAGTGTCACTACTGATATAGTTGGAACTTGATTACAAGCTACTTCTTCTCTCTTGATTGCCAGTTCTTCTTGTTTCTTTTCATACTCTTCCTGATTTTGTTGAGTATTTACTTTCTATGATGTTCAAGGTAGTATATTTTTCCTCCACTTAGACTGATGATGAGAAGTAGGTTTATGATCTGATGACTCCTCTAAATGGTATCCAAGTCCATCTTTATCATTTGTACACATAGTTTATAGCTTAATAGGTTCAACAATTCCTTCTTGACACTTTCCCAAAGGACCGATACCTGAATATCTCATGCATTGAATCATCTTATAGCCTGGACCATATTGTTTAGGGGAAATCTCACAGTGTTGTACTTCTTTGTTTTCACTATCTTCTTTGAAAAGCCATTTGAGAATAGCCTCCTCTTCTGTTTCATCTACAAGGGAAGTAGAGGACTATACAAAAATACCATCATAAATGACTTTTGGAGTTGAATTTTGTGGCTTCATAGCCTCAGATGGTTTTCCAAACTGTCTTGGCGATGGAGGAAGAGATATTAGTGAAAGTACAGGTTCTATCTTATATCCATCAATGCCTGTACCTGTGATTTTCAACTTCTTTTCTAAGTCTTTCATCAAAGTTTCTAAATTTTCAGCTATAGAGATTGCTCTGTTATGAGGAACAAAGGTATAAGTACACTAGTTCAATGCATTATAGGTGTAACTTGTATCAACGAGAATACTAACTTCAACTATATTATAAGGAAATTTCAAGCATTGATGATAGGTAGATGGTATTGGTTGCATTTCATGAATCCATGGCCTGCCTAGCGAAATGTTGTATGAAAGAGGAAGGTCAAGCACCTAAAAAATAACATCTCTCTCCACAGGTCCTACCCTGATCAGTAATAGTACCAAACCTTTAGAGGTTCTTTCTTCTTCATCATAAGCTTTGATTATTATTTTCTTTGTTGGATCAATGACATGTTCATAAAATTCCAACTGTGTTACTAAATTGTAGGTACAAATATTCAACCCAGTGCCTCCATCTATCAAAACTTGTTTGACTTGGTGTTTATGGATCATAGCTTTGATGTGTAATGGTTGGTTATGTGGGTGATTCAGAGAATTTTCATCTTCTTCAAAGAAGGTGAGATAATGAGGTGAATTCAGGTGACCCACCATAGATTGAAACCGATCTACATCTAAATCTTTGGGGACATTAGTAGTGAGAAAATATTTGTCTAGGATCTCTCTATGAGCATAAGAGATCTTAAGTAGTTCAAAAATGGAGATTTGAGCTGTGGTTCATTTTAATTTCTTGACAATACTATAACCGGGAGAGGATGATGAAGCCAACTACTTAGATTTAGACGTGATCATATCTGATTGTCTATTTGAAGAAGTCAGTAGGTTTGGTGTTGTTTGATCAGGAGTTGAGGAACTAGCTCCTTTTAGAGTAACCTTCTTTTGAGTGTGGGTTACATCATTTGTAGTTTGCATTTTATGTTGTTTAGCTTTGACTATGATCATGTTGCAATACTCATATTGGGAAGATTCAATCATGTTGATCACATTGTCATTGTTGGTGTAGGTTTAATTGACTTTGGCCCCTCCCTTGGATTTTGAGGAATCACCTTGTTCATAAGAAGGTAAAGGATCTTTAAAATCTTTGTGATCAGCATTAGTCATGTGGTTTCCAACAATAATTTTGCTAGCATCGATGAGGTCTTGAATCTCGTGTTTGAGTTTCATGCAATTTTTTTAATGTATGACCCTTGTTTCGATGATATTCATAGTACTCATTTTCCCTCCACCATTTGGGTTTAACTTCTGGATCATATGGTCTAGAGTTGTTTGGTAATGTGATCAGTTAGTTTGCCAATAGAGTCTTAAGAGCTAATTCAAACGATTCTTCCAAAAGATTTAAATCGTGTTTAGGTTCTGAAAGCCAAGGATTCTCTTTAAACCACTCTTTTGATTTCTTTGGAGGGTTTTTCCCGCAGTTTCAACTACTTTAAGGGCTTGTGTGTCACTAGCCAGATTAAATATTGTGGGTTTTGGTTTTGGTTTAATAGTATCTACCACTCCATCATAAACAACATTTATGTTTATCTTTGTTGTATTTTTAGTATTTGTTCTTTCTTTGGAACTAGAACCTTGTTGTGTTTCTTTCCAAAGTGATATATCTCCTTTCTTTATAAGCACATCTTCCATTCTGAGGGTACTATCTACCTTTTTGTTGAATGAAGGGTAAACTTGCATTTGGATATTATATTTTAATTCAGGGATCAAGTTATTCACAAAAAAGTCCATCTTCTCAGAATCTGGGATAGGTCATGAATATCTAGAGAACATCTTTCTCCAACTTTGAAGAAAAGTGAGAAAAGGTTCTCCTATTTTCTGTTTGGTATTGCAAAGCTCGATCATAGTGACTAGATGATGAATTTTATAGGAGTATTGTTGGAGAAACAATTTGACTAATTCCTCAAAATATTTAATTCCCATAGGTAGGCCTTTAAACCATTCCATAGCTTGTCCTCCTAAACTCCTCAAGAAAAGGCGCATGAGATATGTTTATTTGTGCATCAACTCCATACATAAAGCACAAAATTATCTAGCATGGTTTTGAGGATCTACATTACCATCATATTTATCAAACTTAGGAATCTCCACTCTTGAAGGAAATGGAGGCATCTGAAGGTTTTTATCAAATGGGAATGGGAAGATCGTGTCTAAAGAATATTGCATAGATGATTTATCCTTGTTTTTCTTTTCTTTGATTTTAGTTTGTAACGCTTGTAATTATTTGTTTACCAATGCTAATGGTGTCTCTTCCTCTTTAGAGACAAGGGTTTCAATGTTATAATCAGTGGGAAGTTTAGGGCCTTGTTTTGCTAGCTCTAGAAAATGCTCTTCTTTTTCTCTAGCCATGATGATTTTCATCATTTTTTGAAAATATTTATCATTTTGACAGCTATTTATAATAGATTTTGTAGGTTTGGAAGCTTCAGATTCACTAGATGAGGAATCATTGTCATTAGCATGGGTTTTGATATTGTCATAAGTATCGTGTTTAGCAACTTCTCTTTCTTGCTTTTCTCTAGATGTTGTGGGAGATAAGGGTTGATCAAAATTTGGTATACTTGATGACGAGGGTTTGTCAGAGATGGGGTCTTCTACAAAGAATGGATTATTTTGTAATGAAAAGGATGGTCCTTTACCTTTGGTATCTTTCTTGTGAGAACTTCTGGTTTGAATAGGCATTTATAATTGATGTGGCTGAGAGCTAGATGTGATGCAGAAGTCAAGATCAAATTGAAGCTAGTTGTTTGTTTGACGTAATGATTTGAGAGAAGTGACTAAGACTCAGTCTAGTTTCATGAATGATCTATCATTTATAAGACATGATCTAAGTAACTTAGGTTGATTTAGTTTGATAAGTAGTTGATTGAACTAGCTGAATGATTATCGACAAAATCGTGCAACACATCAGTAGGGGTACACTATCAAGATTGTTTATGCTTAGAATTATGATGACCAAATTTACGCTCATTGTAGACTAATTAGGCAAGTATGACAGTTCTGGAAAAGTGTGCAAATAGACAAGTTTCTGGAATGACAAAATCATAAATTCGTACGACAGAGTTTTCAGATCGAGATGACAATTTAGAAAGTCCCAGACAACATAGATAGTTACTCGTACGAGTTGTTGCCTATACTCACACAATATTTTAATGTTCTCCATATGATAATCTGATGAGGATTATGTTTACTCATACAATATTCTATTAAAGGTCAGACGACAATTCTCTAGGACCAAAATGACAATTCTGAAGACCAGGATGACAATTCTGACAGGACCAGATGATAAACTGATAGGACCAATTAAGACTTGTATGACAATAGGTATATAGCCAAATGATAATTCAATAGACTCATGTGATAGTGAACTGGAGAGAGACAAGATTCTGACATGGACAGAGTTTTGATCACTGACAGAGACAAGATTATGACAAGGACATAGTTTTGATCACTGAGTTTTTCAATGTTTTTTATTGTTTTCTCCAGTTTTAGTATTTTAGTTTCAGTTACAAGGATGAAAACACAGTAAACACACAAGATGTATAATGACTTCAAGAACAACACACTAACCCTACGGAAGTTGGCTTAGAGAAGAAAACCTTTACTTTCAAACTAAGGTACACACCCAATAGATAATCAAAATATAGTCGCTAAGTCTCACGCAATGGATTCTCAATGTCGTATTAGCCAACTCCAAATGCTAATGGGGGCATGAAATGGCAAGTATCTTGGGAGAGTTACTATCTCTCTTGCACAAATATTATCCCCCTTTCAGAGGTGAATCAGGTAGCCTCTATCTTATAGTTCTTAGTCAGGAATTTCGTTCGAAATTACCCCTTGAAGTCACGCAAGCATGATTGAGGCCTATAGCCCAACAAGGTACCGAAACAAGTTGTAGTCACATAAATGTGATTGAGACCGTGAGGCCCTACAAAATGCTCGATATGAGAGATCTCAAAGAGAAAACTCAAATAATCACATCCTCAAAGACTTTAATCACTAGAGGCCTATTTATTATAGTGAGTTGGAATGCTCGGGTCCAGTTGTACTCACTTGGGTCATTCTCACAAGGTGATTACTTTTTCCCACTATGATAGGCCCGCTAAAGGTACACAAATCTCAAAACTTAGAAAAAGCTTCAAGGGTCTAGATTTTTGATTGTCTATGCAGACAAGAGCATACTCTCCTACCTCTTAGATTTTTCTTAAAACACAAAAGATAGATTTGTTCATTAACCATATAGTAATTTAATTGCCTAAAAATGAATTTAAAGAATACATGATATTCACTTGAATCTCCTCAGGCAACCTACAAAAACAATGAATCAGTAGTCATATTGTTTTTGTGTAACAGGCATGTTATTTGACAAACGTTCTACAAAAATTGGTTAGGCTATAAAAATCTCTCAGGCAGATAGAAAACAATCCAGGGTTAGCATTAGTACCATAAAAATTCAATAAGAAAACCCCTAAAATTGCAATTTGTTTTAATACTAAAACCTAGAAAATCGTACGAGTATTCTCACCTAGTCGTACGATAATTTGCAACAGACCATACGAGACCTGTAGATTGTCGTTCAGGCCTCTGTGAAAACTCATACAAGTTTTTGCAGTAATTGTACAGGAAAAAATACAAAAAATAAAAATGAGTTGGTTTGTAAGGCTAAAAGATGAAGTCTTTTTCCCCATAGTGGGCACCAAAAATGTGTGTGAAAAGTGGATAAAGTCTGCAAGGTGTAAGACACAACACTTCAATTAAGTCATTGCATGCATGGCTAAACAACTATAATCATGAATATAAAAACAATAACAAATCGACCTATTGCCTTCTAAAAGATGCGAGTATAGACTTGCTCTCATATTTGTCTAAGCAATACCAATGACTAGACTACACCAAGGCAAAGGATTTAATCTATATGAGCACAAGATTAAGCTAAATGGATGCAAGATTAGCTAGATGAATGAATATTAAGCTAGATGAATTCAAGCAATCATGATTAAACTAAATATGCAAAAGCTAAACTAAGATGCAATAATCTCAAAGCACAATATTTTCAATGACTCTAGAGCAAAAATTGCACAATAACAATAAATCTCAGGGTGTTTTGAATGAGAGATGGTTGAATTTATAGAGACTCAAAAGAGATCCTAACGGTCAAGAATGATTAACAATGATCAGTTGAGATTCCTCAAGAAAAAGCACAATCCAAGTTAATTGAAATAATTGAGAGATCAGATTAAGTTAATCTTGAGATAGATTCCCATTATAGCCTGATTGAATACATTAAGATTATAAGTCTGAGTTTGCATTGGAGATAAAATTAGTTGATTCCATGCACTTGAGATAAAAATAGGTGATTCCATGCACTTTTCTTTAATTTGCTCAAGATTTTTATTTAGAAAAAGCCTTTCCAATATAACTGAACCTCTTTCCTTGAGAAAAGCTTTAAGTTTTATTTTTAGAGAAGATGATTAATTCAATTTAATTGTTTTTTTGATTTCTCAAGTTATCTCAATTTTAGAAAAAGAAATATCTTAAGTTTGATTTCTTCTCTCAATTTAATTATTTTCTTTTGTTTTCAATTTAACTCTTTCTTTTGCAGATTAATCCCTCTTTTTGTGATAAATCTCTTTTTGTAAATTAATTCTCTTTTTGTGATTAATCTCTTTTTGTAAATTAATTCCTTTTTTATGATTAATCTCTTTTTTTGTAAATTAAGTCTTTTTTTAATGACTAAATGGCAAATTTATTTATTAAATCAATATGCTAGGATATTTAATTTAATAAATAGGATAACTGATCAAAATGATTTACTTGAAATGATTTAATTAAATAAATAAATATTTAATTTATATAGAGTGATTAACTTGCCATATAACATTAGTGATTGAAGAATTAAGTAATTGGGTGCTCAAGGTTGATTTAATTGCCTCAAGTTAGGACCTTGGTGATGTTTTTGAGATTAGGGGCCCATGGTTTAGGTGACCATTTTTAGGTTATTACAACATGCGCTCCTCCTAGCTCCTGCCCCTCTCCTCTAATGTCAGCCTTAACTAGGGCATCAACCTGTGCTACCCTGACCACTCTCAACCTGATCAAAGTAACATCATCCTTTGAATCCTCCCCCTCATATCCTCCATATCCACCCTTAAAACCAATATCCTGAGAAATCCTCATGGGGGCCCTATCTCCTCTTCCTCCATCTCTCCCTCCATATTTTCCTCCATCCCGACCACCCATCACTAACATTGAACCTCTCATTCGAACTACAAATGGTCCTCCACACACTTGTACTTTGCCCCTTCTTCTCCCTCTATCTCTGCCTCTCCTACCTCTCCCTCTCCCATCATCTCCACCCTTTCCACCAACATCACTGCCCTGTATAATTTGTTGCCTCCTCCTCCATCGTGATCTATCTGTAGCATCAGAATTAGGAATCATCAAAGCAATATATAAAAGGACATATTATTCATTATTAGCTCAATTACAAACACACATTGCAATGATCTAATCCTAAGCACACTCAATAGAGACATAAAAACAAAGCATTCAGAAGCAAATATCATGCAAACCAGATGACGATTTGGATGCTTCTTCCATGCTATTCCATTGTTCTTCTTTCCTCTTCAAATGGATTTGTGGATCTCACCTACAAGTGCACAACATACAATTGAAAGCAAGATTGATATTGGTTATTGGTCAAGAGTACTAGAAGCATAAGTTCGATAGTTTGATTAGGGATTCGGGATTCGGGATTCGGGATTAGCTTTGATTGAAAATCATCCAATTTATAGAAGAATTGGATAAATGAAAAGATTAGTATGGTGCAATTCAAATGGAAATTTCAAATCAATTATGTCAATTATGACAAATTTATGACAAATTATGCACCTTCTATGCAAAATTTGTTGATTGATAATTTATGACAAATTATGACAACTTCTATGTCAAAATTGATTTATTGTCAATTATGACAAAATTATGACAAATTGACATGTCATTCCCATAGAATTAGGAGAGAAATAGGAGGAATTTGAAATTAGGAAATTAAGAAAATTAGAAAATTGAAATTGATGACAATTAGGAATTAGAAATTAGAAATTGATGGAAAAATAGGAAATTAGGAACTAGAAGAAATTAGGTAAATTAATTAACAATTTGTCATTTATTAATTAATTTACAAGAGGAAGAATAATTAGCCAATTAAATAAAGATTTAATTGTAATGAGAAGACTTAGGATAAATAAACAATTTATTAATCCTAAAAGAAGAAATGACACACAAGGTTAAATGATGAAATCACGAAACCCTAGAAGACGAATTAGCAATACGAGAATGACAATTAGGTCTTGATTGAAGATAATTAATGTCATGATTTTTGAATTGATAAATGACCAATGCGATAAACAATTTGATTGAGAATTGTGCCAATTGACAAGGAACAATGACAAATTTTGATCCAAATTGACATAATTGAGACAGACAACGATCGATGACAAATCGGTCGCAAAATGACAAAATTGACAAAAGGGACAAGAATCGATGACAAATAGATTGCAAGACGACAAGATTGATAATGACCACGATCGATGACAAATTGATCGCAAGATGACAAGATCAAACAGTGACAACGATCGATGACAAATCGATCGTAAAACTACAAGATTGATAAACCGATCGCCAGATGATAAGATTGAAAAGAGGACAAAACCCTAGTTAGGATTGACGATGTCCAAAATGATGACAAATAAGCATGCACATTGATGCGATAGGATAAAATCGATCAAAATCATGATTGGATAGTGTTGTCGACAAGACCAAATTCGAGAGCGAGATAAAGGAAGAATGTAGAAGAATGACTCGATGTTTGCAAATGATAAAAACCAAGTGCGTGACATAGGAGAAATGTTAATGTGATGCAAAAACCTAAAATGAGGCAATGCACAAATGTTAAAGTATGACCTCCGCAAGCGTTGACCATTTTTAGGTGTCTACATTTTGCCCCTCTTTGAGATAATGCGATTTTAAGCATTGTTTCAAAGAACTTAATGAAAATGCCCTAGACAATGACAATGACATATGCCTGCCCCCTCGAGGAATTAGCCGGAAACATGCAGAAAAGAGGCCAATTGATCGATAAAAATGATAGGATCGAACGGACTGACAATCGGAGATCGGATGCATGAAGGACAAGCAATGTAAGGTGCACAAGACCGCGATCAACATAAGATGGAGAGGACACACTTCCATCTATGCACTGACAAAGATCTATAAATGGGACCAAGAGAGTGAAAATTGTTCATGTGCACTAGCTCAAGAAGAGGGTTTGTTGCTCTGGAAAAGGACACTTGCAGAGAGATGGAAAACATTCAAATGGTAGATCACCTCAGAGAATGTGTACACATGTACAAACAATCAAATGATGTGGGAGCAATGATATGTATCTCAAAAACCCATGTTTTCAATTTCATGAATTTGACTTGCTTGCGGGACATTGCGGGGCCCACAGGGGATACAGAAACTGACTTTTGCGCTTGTGTAGGGTCTTCTGCGCTTGTGTCATGTCTTCTATGCTTGTGTGATGTCTTCTACGCTTGTGTAAGGGTAAACAAGTGCAAGAGTTAAGACACAAGCGCAAGAGTCAAGACACAAGCGCAATTGTGCATGAATGACTTACTTTTGATTCAAAACTTCATCCAAATGACCTGAAAAGGGGGGGGAAGGGTAGGATAGGTCAATGTAGATGAAAAACACCCTAATTTGGACATGAAAATGAGGAAATGCAACCCGTAGGATCAAACCCTAAAAATGACAAAAAGATGCCCCGATTGTGATGCAGAGTCGACAGTATCCATTGATCACGCGGGAGAACCGACCAGACTGCTTCATGTTACGACATAGACTCAGAAGCACGGATAGAGACACATTAGCAAGACTTGAGACATGGTAGGGATGAGGAGGATAGAGGGAGAACCCAGTGATAGAGGCACGTGCTCCTTATGACAGACAGTGGACATTATGTAGTTTGACATTATATAGTCAGCCTGCGGGCCATACTTAGGACAGATAGTCCAATTTTGTACTTCGATATTATTTTGACATATGATATGATATGCATCGATATGATGGGATGCAATGTGTTATGACTTGTAGTTATTTTCCATGTATGGATGACTTATGCATTTGTTTATGAACATGTATGGATGTATTTTTATGTATTTTTGATGCATTTA
Organism: Cryptomeria japonica; assembly: GCF_030272615.1. Classification (NCBI taxonomy): domain Eukaryota; kingdom Viridiplantae; phylum Streptophyta; class Pinopsida; order Cupressales; family Cupressaceae; genus Cryptomeria; species Cryptomeria japonica. The sequence continues at coordinate 342,267,484 of NC_081410.1, forward strand.
TGAAATGAAATGGATAAAATGCTTGATGTAATATGTGATGGAATGCAAATGTACTAACCAGTGAATGCAGGATGCAGCATATGTGTTTGGATATCGGAGCACTAGACCAAACTGGCTATCCAGACTGACGGAAGAAATGTTAGTAAGAAATGAGATAGAGGATAGTTAGAGATGACAAAAAACTTGCTTCCAGTAATGCACTTTGTAGGTGAGAACCTTTATTTTTATGTAGCAAAATGGATGCGTAGCATCATGGCATTGAAGGCCAGAGCTGAAATGCAACCCTTTTTGCAAAAGACAGACACATCACAGACAAACGACAATCACAATCAAGAAAGGGATCATGAGCCATCCCGGTCACTCTAAATCACTCAGTGACATCATCGAGCAACATAGGAACATGATCAAAGCCAAAGATAAATCAGTAAAAAGATAAGATGTACAAATTCCAAAAAAAATCAAACAAACATCTTGATCTTCATTGTCAAAAGTTGAAAGCGTTGATAGGACGATCATGCTGTCTGGTTTCAGGACATGCAGTACCCCGTCTAAGACAGGACATAGTCTGGTTTCGAGTATACCACACCCTGTATAAGACCCATGATAGTAGAGACAAGGACAAAGGATATTGATAGTTGATTGATATGACAAGTTTGATCAGGTTGAATGTTTGGTTTGAATGAAAAAAAGTTCATCTGTTAATACGTGATTCCATTAAAGCACAATGTTTGATTGCGAGTCATGGGAGGAATGCTCAGTGACTTGTCTTATGCACAAGAGGGATAATTTATTGTAAAATGTTTGTTTTTGGATTTGGAGTTTTACAATTTTTTTTGTTGTTCATTTTTTTCAGGACTTCATTTGATTTTTTTGTTTTATTTCAGGACTTTATTTGATTTTTTTTTTTTTTTGAATTTTTTTCAGGACATTTTAAATTTTTTTTTGGATTATTTCAGGACATTATTCAATTTTTTTGGATTATTTCAGGACATTTTGCAATTGTTTTGGATTATTTCAGGACATTTTAGTTAATTTTTATGAATTTTTTCAGGACAATTATTCGATTTTTGAATTTTTCAAATTTTGCCCCCAGTGTCTAGCAAGGCAAGGAATATGATAGGTGAATAAATAGGCTTGCCAAAATGATGGTGGATAGAAGGAAGACAAAGGCCTTTTATCATGGAGATAATATGGATGCAATTTTCAAGGGCTATTGCGCGATGGGACAAGAGACAGGATATGACAATGTAAAGTAGTGACATGGCATGAGGGACATGTCAAGAGGTTTTTGAAACCATGTTTAAATTTTGCGTCCTTATGTTAGACCAAGATCAAGGAATGAAAAAGAGTGTATGGATAGTGATAAGATATGGATAGGATAAGCAAGACCAAGAATGAATAAGGGACATGGACTGAAGGTCAGGATTGGCTACGGGATAATGGTAGAAAGTTGCAATAAGACAGGGAATATGGATGAAAGGTTGTAATAAGCAAATGGATAAATGACCAAAAGCTATGATAGACTAAAAGCTGCAAACAAGATGTGTGATGCTCATGAAGATCCTCAGCCTTGTCAAGATCAAAGGTGGAAAGAGGAAATGGACATGAGGGACAATAGGATATGAAGGGTAATGACAGGGGTTCAATAGGATAATGAAGGGCAATAGGATATGAAGGAGGAAATCTGCCCCCAAGTGTGGTGTGCAAGAAGTTCATAAATTACGTATGACGCCTATTTTCTAGGTTTTCATCACGGTACTTGCCCATGGCGCCTGCTTGCCAGGTTTTCACCAGTGGACGAATTATTTTTGTATTACTTTTTTCTTTCGTTTTTTTTTTTTTCTTTTTCACTTTTTTTTTTTTTTTTTTTTTTGACATTTTCAAAAGAAGATGGACACATAATAGGGGATGGAAGAAGGACTCAAACATATTTTTGTTTGGATAGTAGCCTTGAAAAAAATGGACCATGACCTTTTAAAAGTATGCTCAAAGACGTTGGTAGGATAAGGACATGGACAATCAGATGAAACTAAGGCAATGATTTATGCAAAGGATTGGACGAGAGGGATGGAAGGATGGAAAATATGTATTGGATAATGGATAGGGTATTGGAAGAATTGGGCTTTATTGGATGGAAATGAAGGCAAGATCGACATTGGCACACACTTTGAGGGGTGATGGACTGATGGAGGAAAAATGTATTTTGGATATGGAGATTTGGATGGAGGAAAGGCTATAGATTTTGGGACATAAGGGCCGAAAATGGATAAAGAAGGTGATGGAGGAATAGACTTGGAAGGTTTGGATGGAGGAATAGCAATTGTAGATGCCAATTTTGATGTTTCTTTAGGCTTTTGTGCTTCAAGAAGCTGCTTAGGGATCCACATGGTTTTTGATTTTTCATGCTTTTGTGGTTCCTTGGAGTGCATTGCTTGCACAAGGGATTTAGGAACCCATATGTATTTTGACTTTGCTTTATTTTTCTCAGTGGGCCTTTGTGGCCTTTTGGATATTTCCTTTTCTTTATAGATCATATTGCTCTTTGTTTTGACATGTCGATTAGATTGGACATGTTGATCCTTGAATACATGTGGATTTCTAGACTTACGACTTTTATGCTTGGCATCCAAATTGCTTGGAAGAGGGAATGAATGTCGGTGTGGATGGGAATGATATGGAGGCATGTGGGATGGATGGAAGGTTCTCCAAGATGTGTGCCTTTGTTGATGTTGCATAGGAGATGGAGAGATATAGGGACCTAGAATGGATGGAAGCGATGATGGGGAAGGTGGACATTTGGATTTTGACTTTGAAGGGATACCAACGCCTTGAGTGTAAGCTCTGTAGCCATGACCATTAGTATACTCTTTGATATGAAGGGGTTCTTTCTTGTGAAGGTCTACCCCTTTGTCTTTATGAATATCTTGACTTGTAGGAGACTCTTTTCTTTGGGAAGAAGACGCGAGTTCATTATGAGGTCGATGTGATATGAGAGAAATAATGAGATCTTGAAGTGGATTGGATTGCACCAAAGTGGAAGAACCCATTATGCATGTTGAGGGTTCATGAACATCTTGCACTGACACGTTAGAATCATGAGAGGTATCAGGATCATGAGGGGGATTAGGATTATGTAGTGGACATGGTTCAATGACAAGCTCTTCAAGAGATGAAATGGGAGAAATAATGGGATCATCAAAAGAAATGAGACCTTGGAGTGTATATGGAGCATTAATACAAGGAGATGGAGGAACAAAAGGATCTTGTGGAGGATGTGAAGGAAGAATTTGATCTTGACAAGGAGGAAGATTATTGGAATCCTCTTTAAAGGTGCTTTCCTCTGGACTTTCAATGGGATCATCGGAAAGGATGGAAGGGATATCTGGAATGTCAATGGGATCTGAAAAGACATTTTGTTCATGAAATGGAAGGGGATCATTTGGGATTGGATGGACTAGAATATCTTGATCTTGCTCAAGGAATGGAGTGTCAATGGGACTTTGGATAGGATGGACAAGAATAGGAGAATCATTGTGAGTGTCTGGGGAAATGGGATCCTGGTCAACAATTGGATGGGATGATAAGGTTTCAGGATCTTGATCTTGATCTGTTTCAACACGCGTTTCTCCATGCTCTAAATTATCCTCTTGACATGGGGTTGGACTTTGGATATGCATGGAGGATTCTGACAAGGAATCAATATTTTGGCATGAAGGAAATACACTTTGAACAATTGTGATGGATTCTGGCAAGGAATCAATGCTTGAACATGAGGAAGAGGGACTTCGAATGGGGTCCTCTAAAACAGGTAATGGCAGTAAAGTGCATGGTGGCATTGGGTCTTGTATTTCTGAAACATGACAAGGATGTGCATCATGAATTGGATTATTGATTATGGATAGCTCTTGGATAATTTCATCCTTGGGTGTATTGTTTGATGAGGACAATATAGATGGTTCTTGTGAAACTTCTAAAGGTGTAGGGATAGATGCCACTGGAGAGTCAACTTGCTTGTGAGGGGATGAGGCATTGCTAGACATAAGTGTATTATCTTGATCTTCCTCAAAGAACTCACTTGGTAGTTTCCTTAAGAGCATTGCAATAAAGCCACCTTTCTTTTTAGGTTTTGACATGATTGGATCTAGAATTTGAACTTGTTTGGCAAGGATTTGGTTTGATGTCATGTTTTGATATTGGACTTGGTCCAATTGTTCTGACATGTTTGAAACTTGGGTTGGTGTGTGTTGCAACCTTTGCTTTTGAATTTGTGATTGGTGTTGTTGACATTGATATGTTGATTGGACTTGTTGATATTCCACCATTGGTTGAACTATTTGTTGACATTGTATAGTTGGTTGGACATATTGTTGAAATTGGACCATTGGTTGGATTGGTTGTATATGTTGGACAATTGGTTGAACCATTGGTTGTATTGGTTGAAAATCTGATTGATAGTAAACACCTTCTTGTTCTTGTTGTGGAGGCACATAATGTTGAAATTGATGTTGTCTCTTTTCTTGAAATTGTTTCATCATCTCTATTTGTGAGAGGAGAGTTGGTATGTCTGATCGTTCAAAAAGAGATCTTACATCAATTGGCTCGATATTTGGATTTCGACCTGGAAGTTTTCAAAGCATTTTGGACATTTGTGATCTAATTTTCTGAATGTTTTTCACTCTTTGTTCCAAAATCTCATTTTCTTGAGCTAGTCTCTCCTCTAGTTTTTGTATTTGAAGACTTGTTTCATCATAAAGAGTTTGATCGATATTGCCTTGTTGTTGGATTGGATAGAATTGTGATTGCATTGTCGGTTGATATGTCAAACTTTGTTGCATCATTGGTGCTTGGCACCTTGTTTCAATAGACATGTCACTATGCAAATGCAATATTTTTGGAATTTTTCAAGGATAATATATGATATGCAACTAAATACAAACTAAATGAATGAAAATGCAATCTATGGCAAGAGTGCAACCTATGTTTTTGTTCTTTTTTTCAAGATTTTGACAAACTTTTGAAATGCAAATCTAAAAGAGAGACCCTTAAGAAATTGGAATGATGTCTAGACCTCAAAGGACAAAATGACAATGTCTCCCCTATATGCTTGGATACTAAGCTAGGTTTGACAAAATGACATGGATGAAAAAAGGACAAAGAGTTTGATAAGGTCTAGACTTCCTAACAATTAGTTAGGGTTTATCAAAGATTTGGATTACTCAAGTATGACAAAACCTAGTTTTGGCACTATATGCAAAGGGACAATTAATATGCAAGTGACCTTGATATGATATGATAATGACTTAAGCTTAATGAAGAGACCTAGGGTATGCAAATATGAATGTATGACAATGGTATGAATTTAATGCAAGAGGACACATGCAAATGGATGACTTTTATTGATATGCAAAAGAAGTATGACTTAGGTGAAACCTAACCTTGGTACTTGATAATGAACTTTGCAAAATGCAACCTAGGATGAACCTAAATGCAAGTGACATGAATGTTAAGACAAGATTTTGAATGATGTTTGACAACCATGTTTGAAGGTGTTTTGAAATTTGTTGGATGAAATGCTCTTATGTTTAACCTTGTTTTGAATCAATTTGTCTTGCTTTTTGAAATGGGATGCAATTCAACTTTTGACAATCAAAGAATACAAGATATTGCAACTTAGACTCTCACACTCAACACACACTCAACACACAAGCATGGTATTGAAGATCTGGATTTTTGATCACCCTAAGAAGGATGAGAGCATACTCTCCTACTCCAATGTCACACTTAACAATCAAAGCAAACAAATGTTTATTCCCACCTATTTATAAATCACTAAGTGCCTAATTAAAAATCTCAAACACACAGTTTGGTTGTTTCTCCAAGGCAACCTGCAAAACCCAAGTTAGAGGTTTGATTTGTTGTCTTTGACCATCGATTCTGCATAACATATGTTAGTAGTTTGATTTGTAGTCTTTGCCATGCATATGCCAAGATTCTGCACAAATAATTAGTACCAAAATCCAAAGCACAGAAAACAGAATGCAAAAACACCAAACATTTCAAGTAAAAACTGCATTTTTCACCTCTGTTCTGGACTTTACACAAGCGCAAGATGCATGACATAGGTGCAAGATGTATGACACAAGTGCAAGATGTCACCTACACAAGCGCAAGATGCATGACACAAGCGCGGAAGTGTCCAGAATACCCCGCACGGCCCTATTTTTGGGTTTTTTTGACCTGCAAACAACTTGAAAGCACTCAAAACACCATAAAGAGGATTAGAAGGTTAGTTTTCACGTCGGGTTCACCAATTAATGTAGCATCGGAATTAGGAATCATCAAAGAAATATATAAAAGGACATATTATTCATTATTAGCTCAATTACAAACACACATTGCAATGATCTAATCCTAAGCACACTCAATAGAGACATAAAAACAAAGCATTCAAAAGCAAATATCATGCAAACCAGATGACGATTTGGATGCTTCTTCCATGCGGTTCCATTGTTCTTCTTTCCTCTTCAAATGGATTTGTGGATCTCACCTACAAGTGCACAACATACAATTGAAAGCAAGATTGATATTGGTTATTGGTCAAGAGTACTAGAAGCATAAGTTCGATAGTTTGATTAGGGATTTGGGATTCGGGATTCGGGATTAGCTTTGATTGAAAATCATCCAATTTATAGAAGAATTGGATAAATGAAAAGATTAGCATGATGCAATTCAAATGGAAATTGCAAATCAATTATGTCAATTATGACAAATTTATGACAAATTATGCACCTTCTATGCAAAATTTGTTGATTGATAATTTATGACAAATTATGACAACTTCTATGTCAAAATTGATTGATTGTCAATTATGACAAATTTATGACAAATTGACATGTCAGTCCCATAGAATTAGGAGAGAAATAGGAGGAATTTGAAATTAGGAAATTAAGAAAATTAGAAAATTGAAATTGATGACAATTAGGAATTAGAAATTGATGGAAAAATAGGAAATTAGGAACTAGAAGAAATTAGGTAAATTAATTAACAATTTGTCATTTATTAATTAATTTACAAGAGGAAGAATAATTAGCCAATTAAATAAAGATTTAATTGTAATGAGAAGACTTAGGATAAATAAACAATTTATTAATCCTAAAAGAAGAAATGACACACAAGGTTAAATGATGAAATCACGAAACCCTAGAAGATGAATTAGCAATGCGAGAATGACAATTAGGTCTTGATTGAAGATAATTAATGTCATGATTTTTGAATTGATAAATGACCAATGCGATAAACAATTTGATTGAGAAATCTGCCAATTGACGAGGAACAATGACAAATTTTGATCCAAATTGACATAATTGAGACAGACAATGATCGATGACAAATCGGTCGCAAAATGACAAAATTGACAAAAGGGACAAGAATCGATGACAAATAGATTGCAAGACGACAAGATTGATAATGACCACGATCGATGACAAATTGATTGCAAGATGACAAGATCGAACAGTGACAACGATCGATGACAAATCGATCGTAAAACTACAAGATTGATAAACCGATCGCCAGATGATAAGATTGAAAAGAGGACAAAACCCTAATTAGGATTGACGATGTCCAAAATGATGACAAATAAGCACGCACATTGATGCGATAGGATAAAATCGATCAAAATCATGATTGGATAGTGTTGTCGACAAGACCAAATTTGAGAGCGAGATAAAGGAAGAATGTAGAAGAATGACTCGATGTTTGCAAATGATAAAAACCAAGTGCGTGACATAGGAGAAATGTTAATGTGACGCAAAAACCTAAAATGAGGCACTGCACAAATGTTAAAGTATGACCTCCGCAAGCATTGACCATTTTTAGGTGTCTACACTATCATCATCATCATCCTCATCATCAATGTTGGGTGGTGGCTCTGCTAGATCAGTGAGCCTCAAGAAAGGATGCTCTACAAAATACTATGTGTAATCAACTATCATCCCTGCATCTAGTAACTGTGGTCATAAATCCCAATCATATTGAGGCATAGCTATAAACTCTACATGTGCAATATCAAAAGAAATTGATGGGCCCCACTCTTCTCTATCCTTGTATGTCCAAGCATACTAGGCCATCCCCTATGGCATCCCCTAGATGTGGTTGAATTGTCTATATACTCGTGCAACCAATTGATGCTCAATAACATAAGGAGTCCTGCCAATCAAAAAGTAGCTCTTATAAACAATGGGGAGCTCCCTAGCATCATCCAACCATGGCTCGCAATCTACATAGGGTCTCTGAACAATTGAATTTATAGTATGCAAGGCATATATCCAAAACTCTAGCTTCCCTAGCCTAGGTTGGGAAACAATACCATGATATGCATACAAATAGGGTTGAACATCTCCCCTAAATCGATCATATACAAGTCATGTGATGGAAATATGCTCCCAGCATCATATTTGTAACAATGTAACCCTAGAATATAAGCTCAAAGTACCATCATAGACCACCTAATATAAATCATCATACAAAGGTTCAAGAATGCAAACTCCCCAAGCATGTCGGGTCCTTCATGTCATCATCTGCTTTAAGATATGACCCCATATAACTGATATCCCATGCAATCTCCTATCAAGACAAATAAATCCTCCAATCAGACTGGCTAATACCGATGGTAATGGCTCATAATATAATAGCATGTCCTCCCACTGAGCCTTTGCTTCATCAATCTTGTCATCATGAAATACTCTCTATAGCGCTATTGTGCTGCCCATCTCATGGTGATCATACTATACAAGCTCTCTAGTAATGGAAATCCTCAAAATCTTATAAACATCCTCTAATATCACACTAATCTCACTAGTGGGAAGGTGAAGTGTTGTGGTCACTATGCCACCTCTCTGCGAGTGCAATCAATAATCTCCTATTTATCCTGATATCAGGCATATACATGAGGTGTCTCAAACCACAAGCATCAACATGTCTAACTGTTACATCATCTAAATCTGGTATCAAGTGCATAGTCCCAGGTTAGCACTACCGACATTATAGGATATCTAAATTCTCCTAACAAAATAAACAAGGTTGTCTAAGTAACTCATCAATGATGGTTGCATCTATCCTAAACATCATTACTAGCACATAGTTCCCTATCTTATCATCTCTCTAGAGACTAGATTGATCTCCCTAAGCTATTATCAGTTCAAAACCATTAATCATGCCATCAACTTATCAAACTATCCAAAAATTAGGCACTTGGATCAATCTTATGTCTTAGAACAATAAAAGCACTTAATTACATTACATATGTGCTACATAACCTACCATAAGTGCTAATTAAAAATATACGCTATTATATCTACCAAAAGCGCTAATCCATTCAACAAATTCACTAAAATAATATATGCACTGCTTCACATAACATATGCATGAAAATATTACACATTTGCACCAAACTACCAAAGGCCCTAAATCATCTATAAAATGTGATAAAAAAACAATCATATGCGCTAAAAAACCAAATGCCTAAAAAGATTTATGAAATGCACTACACTAACGTGCATATGCGCTAATAAAACAAAAGCGCTAAAAAACCTAATAAAGGCACTAAATACCTAACAAATGCGCTAAAAGAAAACAAAAAATCATAAAAACATTTTTGCGCAATCAAAAAATTCAAAAAATGACCTAAAAATGCATAAAAATCTGTACAAAGAAAGTCCATGGGTACCTACCGAGGTACCGTACTCGGCTGGCCTTTGGAATTTGCAGACGTGCTCAAATTGGTGGTTGTTGTATGGGATCACTATGGTGATAACTGGAAACATTCTAATCTCCACAAATGGCTCTCCTCAAATCACTCCTAAAGCTCCAAGTGAGAAAATGAATTGGAAGTGGGACCCCAATTTGCTATATATAACCTAATTTGGCCTAAGTGGAAGTGTAATGGTAATGTGGTGCTAGGGAAAAAATTTATATCATTGGTGACATCTTTTCACACATTTCTTCATTCAATTTTTTCTAAATCATGAGATCCCTTGCTTCCCCAAAAAACTTTCAAATTTTTCACCAATTGTTCTCTCGAGGGGGCAGACCATTAATATCACACCATCAGGGGAAAACCGAGACTTGATTTATTTTTCTTTGAAACAACATTATACCAACATTGTCCCAAAGAGGGGGAAAATGTATACACCTAAAAATGGTTGCGCATAATTAAATAAATAAATATTATTTATTTAATACCTTTTATTCATCTATTAACAAATAAATTGAATAATTTATTTATTTAATTCATGTGTCATATTCCTCTTTGTCAATTTGCTTAGTTAAATATTTATTATTTAATTAAATTTCATCATTTGAACCTCTAAATTTCATCAAGACTAATAATTCTAAATTATTTAAGTACTTATTGAACATGAGTCTTCAATCTAAATTCCACATCATAATCCAAGTCATCAAGCCATGTCAACAACCAAGTGGCTAAGTAAATTAGATATTTTTAATATTTAAATATTTAATTATCCTCAACATCCATTCCTAGTCAAAAGGAGGAGGAAACTTAGGTGTCCTCCTACTTCCTATATTATCACCTTCACTCCTACATCTTAGGTGGAGGTTTTGTCCACATCAACCTGTTCAAGGTCCACTTGTCTTACAATGCCTAAATCTTCTCTAACATCCTAGATTGGTGATTATACTTATCTTAGAAAGCCTAGATTATCTCCAACCATCCTATATCTCCCAGAACTTAGTTTTTTTATCATTATGCACCAGCCAAGATAAGCCTAGAAGAATAACAGACCTACAGTTGACCATGAAATTCCAAATTGTAGACCCATTGGGAAGTGAAGAAGCAATGAAAAGAACCTCCCTAGGCCTATTACCTAAGTATTTAGCAAACAAAATAGAGGCCTATTTGGAGGATGGTTCTTTATATAACTTCCATACTACTTTGGCCCCTAATGCTAAATTTTATTTATCTAGATCTTTGATACCATCCCCTCCTAAATTCTTAGGGAGACCCACCTTATCCCATATACCAACAATGTGATTTTAGCCTTGCTACCAACATTATCATTCCATAAGAAGGATCTCAAAATAGATTGCAAGTTGACAATAGTTTTTTTAGGAGCCTTCAAGATTGACATCAAATAGATAGGGACCACATTCAAAATAGACTTAATGAGCACTAACTTGCTAGAGAAAGTAAGCCACCTATAGTTCCAAGAGAGAATCCTTGAAGATATAGAAGATGAGACCCTATCCCAGAAATTATGCTTCTCAGAACCAACAAAAAAAGAAATCCCTAAATACTTGCAAGGGAAATTTCCAACCTCAAAACCCCAAAACCTAACCAACCAAGATTGCACCAGGGGAGAAATAATTTGATAGAAGACCTTAGACTTATTACTATTTACTTTTTGACCAGAGAAAATTGAATAATCCATAATGATCTTATTAATAACTTTGGCTTCAACCATAGTAGCCCACCCAAACAATAGGGTATCATCAACAAAAAGGCAATGAGAATGATTTTCAGCCATATTTGGAATATTACTACCTTTCCAAAGACCAACGTCAATTGTAGCAAAGATAGATCTTCTTAAGGCCTCAACCAAAATAATAAACAAAAAATGAGACAAGGGATCACCTTGTCGAAGACCTCTAGAAGAGGCAAAGAATCCACAAGAGGATCCATTCAAAATAACCAAAAATATGGCAGTAGAAATACATTATAAATCCATCTCACCCATTTGTCCCCAAAACCAAACTTTCTAAGTACAAAGGATAAAGCTTTCCAATTTACCCTATCATAAGCTTTCATCATATCTAACTTGAGTATCATAGCAGGAATAAATAGGGTGGAGATAGAGTGAAGGACCTCATGAGCCACAATAGCCCCCTTTGTAGTTTCCCTACTAGGAACAAACCCACCCTGCTCACCCAAAATAATTTTAGGGATGAGATTAGCAAGTCTCATAGATATTGCCTTAGTAACTATCTTGTACAACGTATTACATAAAGCAATTGGACAATAGTTAGTAAAAGACTTAGGGTTCTCAATATTAGGAATGATGGCAATAAGAGTGGCATTCATCTCCTTGAAAATAGACCTATTCCTCTTGGCGTCCTCCAAAACAAGAAGAATATCATCCCCAAGAAAAGACCAACATTTTTTAAATAATAATACAGTGAACCCATTAGGTCCAGGAGCCTTCTTAGGAGGCATAGAAAAGACAACTTCCTTTAACTCTTGACTAGAAAAAGGGGCCATAAGTATTTTACTATCCTCCTTAGAGATGAGATAAGGAATGGCAAAGGTAAAACTATCATTAAAAGAAGAGGATTTTGTCGTCAATAAAGATTTAAAGAATCTAATGGCTTCAATAACAATGTCCTTCTTATCAGTTAAAAAAGCCCCAACAAAATCCTAAATGCAAGAAATCCTATGTCTCTGCCTCTTAAGCTTAGTTAAAGAGTAATTTTTTTTTGTGTTCCTGTCCCCCTCCACAAGCCACAAATCTCTGGACTTCTGATGCCAATAGATTTCTTCATGGGAAAGAACTTCCTCAAGTTGACTATGCAACAATTGATGTTTAGAAAAAGAAGTCGAATCCATGCTAACATTCATGACAGAATGATTTAAAACCTCCAACTCATTTTGAATTCTATCTTTTTCGATAAAAATATTTTTAAAATGTGAGATGTTCCAAGCCCTAATCTTCTCCTTAATAAAAGAGAGCTTTTTTACAAACTAAAACATTCTAGTCCCAGAGACAAAAGGAACTGAAAACCACCAGGATTCCAAAAGTGTCAAAAAAGAAGGGTCCCTAAACCACATAGGCTCAAAATTAAATGGAGTCTTCATAGGGGCTCTATCATCCAAGATGGACAACAAGATCGGAAAATGATCAGACCCTGGATTTGGAAGAACCATTGAAACAACATCAATTTACAATAAAAGACAATTTTTAGAAATAAAAATGTGGTCAAGTCTCTCAGCTATCTGGGAAAAATCCTTTCACATATTTGTCCAAGTGAAAGTTTAGATTTTTGCAATCCAATAAGAAATTCTTCCGAATAAAAGTGTTGAAATCAACAAAAATACATTTATTAGGCGGAATTCCCCTAGTATTTTCCTCATAACTAGCAATAACATTAAAATCCCCTCCAAAGACCACAAACTGCCCCCAGAGAGGGGATGAAATTAAGGTTAAAGTATCCCAAAGACCCCTTTTCCTCGAAATACTCATAGGACCATAGATGTTAAAAAGCCAAAACTTAAGATTAGACACCCTAATTTTAACCAAACCCAACATCCAATGAGAGGCAGAAGAGATCAATGATAACTCAGTAGTAGCATCATTCTAGAGAAAAGCCAACCCACCTAAAGCCCCCGCAGAGGGGGAAACACATAATTTACCAACTTTCTATTTCAAAAATAAAGAATCAAAAACTTGCACATTTAATTTTGTTTCCTGTACCAAAAGTACAACACACTTCATTAAGTCCAATTGTGACTTAATCAAGCATCTCTTGTTAGGGGAATTTAAGCCCCTAACATTCCAATAAATGACCTTCATTGGCCTCGAGGGGAGGCATTAGCTCCCCTCTTCTTATTGGTATTGTCCCGACCTTCCTTACCCACCACAAAGGATTCCTGAAGATTTATTTTGGTGGCAAAAAACCTAGTAAAAGGAGGGATAAACTTCTTTTTCTTTTTCAAAGAACCTAAACTCGAACTAAACAAAGTTGACTGAATGCCTGCATCTATTTCTAATTGAGTATGAAACACCTTTGAATTTTTGCCCCACTTAGAAGGAGATAAGAACGAAGAACACAGAGATAAGGGTGTTTGTGTTAAAGGTTGATAGGTTCCAGGATCAAAAGCAACCTTATTGCCATCAGGCATATCACCCTCATCTCCCAAATCTTTGTCTGGAGAGAGAATCTCAAAAGGATTGTGCATAGGAGGAATCACCATAGATTTATTCAAATTAACAAGATCCCGATCAATAGAATTAACAAATTTCTCAGTGATACCATGATTTAAAGTGAGATTATTATCAGTTACCACTTTTTGCAGTTGAGAAATTAATTTCTCATCTGGAGTAATAATAATTAGATCAGTCCCCTGAATTAGCAGAGGTGTATTAACCAACCCAGAATCATCCACAAGGATAGACTCCTCATGAGGCTTCCCATCCCCAAACACTTGATTAGTCATGCTAGTATTACATTAAATCATAGTACACACCCCATTATTTGGAATCCCTTAAACAACAGGACCCGACCCGACTAACTTATCAGCAATATGCTGAGTAATCTTCAAAGCATCACAATCCACAACATGATTCGAAGGAGAAGTAGGTTTATTCTTTAAAGAATTAAACCCTAGGGACTTATCAACAAAAGAATCCATATCAACATTCTTTAGTTTAGAAACCAGAGAAAGATTTGACTTTAGCAAAATTTGCATTTCATCATGGGAGAGAGAATCAAGATTTGCCCTAGTTAGACCAACAAGCTTAGTATTCTATGCCTCCTTATTGACAAACGATAAACCTTTTAAAATTTTAAAAAGAGGAGAATACATAAGCACACACGACTTAGTAAAATAATTAGAATCACAAATAATATCCTTCCTCCAATCCCATCTGTAGATTTTAAATTATAGGTGCGAGGAATAACAGAACTTGGCTCAAGCAAAACATAAATCTTAACCTTGAAAATCCCATCCTCAAACAAAGAATGCAAATGCATAAATTTCCCAAAAGAGTCACCTATCTTTTGCAAAATCTTCGAAACTCATATGAAAGATTAGGTAACGAAAACCAAGTAGGGATGCATTTAACAGTATCTTGAGAAGCCATAAAAATGGGTTTCCAACACTCCACAAAAACCATATTCTGGCCAAATAAAAAAATGGCTTCTCTAGGGATTTCATTTTAGCATCTTAAGAATAAAAAATGACAATAAATGAGCTCGAGGAAAGAACTTGAAGAAAGAGCATACCATACCACATTTCATGAAGCTTACTATGCAATTTAGAAAGCAAAATACTTTCCCCCCAAACCTGAATTAAAATTGCCAAGGAATGCAAATCCCTAGATTTATTATCAAATGGAGCCTCAGTCACAAAGATTAGGGGCATAGGGAGCCATACCTTGTTTGCAACCTTTTCCTTACTAGGGAACTTGTCCATGCTCTGATTCAAATCCTTTATCTATTTCTGTCGCAACTTCTCTGGAATTTTCCCTTTGCTTGACTCTACAACCCTTTTAGGGTTAGTCGTAGACCACCTAGTTCCTTTACCAGCCACATTCCTCCAAAATCCCAAAGATGAACCATTTTTACCATGAAAAACTTTAAAGTCACCTCGAGGGAGGGTTTTCTGCTTGCCCCAGCCCCTTTTCTACAGACGAAAAAAGCCTCTGAAATAATCCAATTTCGGTCAGCCATCAAATCCGTAATGTGCATCCTGTTGACCCAAAGGAATCACATCCACCCACTTTCCTCTGTGAAAAAATGATTGGGGAACATGATCTCCTTGCAATTCATAAGGATCTGAAGGGGGTGGAGGATCATCTAGGGAATCCTCACCCAAATTGAACCTACACGAGCGATCGCATTTCTGTGAAATTTCGGCACCCCCCATTTTCTTAATTTACTATTAATTAAGAGAATTAATCTTAATTAATTAAATAATTAATATTTAATTACTATCTGAAAAAGGGGTTAATGATGATTGATTAATAGATAGAAATTGAATAATTAGTAAGATGGAAGGTGATGATTTGAATTAGTTCAGAAGAATAATTAGCTTAATTAAATAATTAAAGAATTACTTAACTAATAAAATGATAAATTCGTACATGAGTGATGAGACATTTTTAGGTGTCTACATTTTCCCCTATTTGAGACAATGTTGAAACGACGTTGTTTCAAAGAAAATAAAAAAAATTGCCCCAGTATGCCCAGGTGACGTTTAGGGTATAATGCCCCCTCAAGAGATTGTTTGTGCATTAAAGGCATGAATGATCTCTGAAAATAAGAAGAATGATTAATTGATGACATGAATGGATTTGATTGGATATAAGAAATGGTTGGAATGATTTTTAGATTGATTGATTGATCGATTAGATTGTTTCGATTGAGGATTGATATGATTGATTTGATTGATAAGATAAAGATCAAGTCTGGTATCAGGAATGACACATCTTGTATAAGACAAATATCATCAACATGTATGGTTTCAGGAAGGATACATCCTGTATAAGATAAAGATAGATGATCACGTCTAGTTTCAAGGAAGGACACATCCCATATAAGACAAATGATTGATGAAAGTTGGATGAATAATGAAGATATGATGGAAGTGAAGAATAATTAGTAAGAAATGAAGAATATTAGGGAATATAATTGATTTATGGATAGAATAGTTGATGTGAGGAAACAAATTGAGATGGAATTAGAAAGATGTGAGTAGAAATTGAAATAAAATGATTGATAGTAGAATATGTTAGATGAGAAAATAATCTTTGATAGCATCAACATGATGAGATGAAAAAATGAAATGATATGATTGATGATGATACATGAACTTTGGTGCCTTTATTCATAGTGCACCACATATTCATAACGGAGCCTTATTATGTAACAATGAAGTGTTTTACTCTAGGGTATAAGGAACCAAGATGTAAAGATATCTCATTGCAAGAAAAAACATGTAGCAGACAAGGAGTGAACCCTTCATTTTAAGAATTATGCTAGGGGTCGAGGTATGTGTGGCATTCACAAGATGAATGATCTTATCATAGACACCCACTAGAGCCATTGTCCCAGAATTTAATTGGTTCACACCACAAACAACAAACACAGAAAATGGTCATGCTCATCATAGCCCTTCTAGTCACTTTTGAACATCCTTGACTAGCATAGAAACATGATCTTTGCCAATAGATAAAAGATAAAAACCAAATTAGACAAAACTCAACAACTTTATTGACTGTGCCTTTGCTTTGATTTGTATGATGTGATGGTTGATAATGTTTGATCTTAGAAAGTTGTAGACCCCATTTAAGACTGACCTGTCTAATTTTGACTGTATCCTCTTCTATTTAAGACAAGATAAAGATCACATTGATATGGATAATGATATGATTGATAAGATGGTTTGATCAGTTTGGTTGTAGATGTTTGATAAAATAGTTATATCCTTTGTTTGACTTCGTGCAAAGTGTTTGTTGGATATCTGCTAGGGTATTTGTTTCTCATGAGACATTTTATTGCAAGTTTTTTGTTTATTGTTTTTGTTGGAGTCAAGGATCATTGAGAGGGGTGTGAATCAGTGATCTAATGGAAATTAAAACTATAAACTTGTTCTTTATCCACTGATTAACAATGCATAACAAATATGAACATAAACATGCAATAATAAATGCACAAATCCACAACACTGGAATTTTTACATGGAAACCCGAAAAGGGAAAAACCACGGTGGGGCTTGAAACCACAATATTTATATACTATGGCTAGGAGTACATAAATATTACATAGATGGGGAATGCACTTGCATTCAGGCTCACTACTCAATTATATGTGCCCAAAAGGCTACAACCTTCAGGGAAGGATCACTGCCTTACAATATTATTACAATGAGAATGTACAATGGAATGAAATCATAAATAAAATATGACTATTCAAAATAGAGTTCCAGTTAGGCTCTGTATCACTGACTATCTTTCCTCTATTGATTACCCTATTTCGGTCTTAGTTAGTTACCAGTTTATCTGAAACCAAAATGTGTTGGCATTAGGTTGTCATTGATGTCAATCGATATGACATGGTCATCGGTGAGTAAGTAGTGGTGACCAGTATGGGTGAAGTAAGTAATGATGTCAACTAGTATGAAGGATGGAATGTGTAGGTTGACAGTAAAAGTATGTTACTGGTATACATAAAGTGAAGCATCTGTCGGTAAAGAAGGACCATCGACAAGCATACAAAGAAGAAAAGAAGAAGAGGGATGTGATTGCTGATAGATAAAGAGAAGTATATTGCAGTCAGTAAATGGATTCAGTGGATGGATCAACATGTTTGATGGAAGGCCAACTTGGTCCACTGGCTGAGAAGAGATCAGCAGGTATGAAGGTCCATCGATGAATTTAGGTTATACTGGTAAGGTGTGTTGAACCAGTAGTGAGTCTTGGTCGGTGAAGGATGTCAAACCAACTTTGCAGTCTGAGAAGAGGTGGATGCTGACAGGGATGACAGGTGGACACTAGGTGGCAAGCACATAGAGGTCGGAGAAGTATTTATCGACGTAGTAGTCTTATGAGCAAGTCGACATTAATGAAGAACCCCCAAATTATGGGACGATGGAAGGATGTTGCGGCTCGAGGAAGACAGAGTGGCAAGGTGATTGAATTAACCTTGTAGGAAGATCTGATCCTTGTACTCATTGGCTAAAGGAAATAGTCAAGACATTAATGGCGATTGATAGAGAAACACAAAAAATCATGTCATAGACATCCAAAAATAGAAAAAGCACATTCAAAAGGGAGGAGATGGCATTTTTATTTGGTGTGATACAGATCACCATTGTAGAAAAGAAGATTAGATCAGATCTGATACGGATTGAGTTGGTGACGGAAAACCCTAACATGCCACCGTTTGAATGTTGGTTTTAGCGGGAACCCTCAAAAATAAATATGTCAACTTGATACTAAAAATGATTGATGCTAGATGTGAATTGAGAGGAACAAGAGAGTCTGAGAAAGAAGATAAAACAATCTACCTAAGAATTCTTTTATGAAGAGTTAAAGTGTGTGTTAGCAGGTTGAACCGAGGAGAGGTTCTAACTGGTAGAGATAGAGTAACCGATGTATTGTTATAGTCTTAATAGTCAAACATACCAGTAGGTATTGAAAAGTTAGGAAGGAATCCTAATGTGATACTGTTTAGGGTGAGGTTCAGAGAAGGAGAAGAGAAGCAAAGAGAAATCGATAAGAGATCAGAGAGAGCAATCTGATAACCGACAAAAGAAGAACTGGTGAAACAAAGGAGGTTGATAACTAGCAGACATCCATTGATCGGGTGTTGCAAAACTCATCTATAATTAGATGTTATCATTGCATTAAAATTGTATTTTATTATATTACACCAATTTGGTGCTTGGTGCAGGGGTTGGTGCTCCTTGTGTTGGTTCCCTAAATCATTGTAATCTGTTATTTCATTATGAGGATGGATTGGAGCAGTAGTCTCCAGTAGCATTTCTCACCAAGGTTTTTCCCATATTGGGTTTTCCTCGTACATATGGTATTGTACGTTATGAATTTGTGAGTTGGCCTCCATCCACTCTTATCTTACTGACTTGATTATTTAGTGTTTAGGTTGTTAACTGGTACTCCAAGCTTGGTTTAAAAAGAAATTTTTTTAGGGACCATTGATTCACCCACTTCTCAGTGGTACATTGTGTTCAATAATTGGTATCAGAGCCTAGGTTCCTAGTTGATTAACGATTTCTCTAGCTTGGGTAGATTCTGGTCAAAGAACACAATGGCAAGAATTGATTCCACCTCCTCAAAAGTCCCCATGTTTGATGGATCTAACTATGTGTTCTAGAGAAGAAGAATGGAGACCTATATTTCCTCTCCTTGGTTTTGATGTGTGGATGTTTGTCAAGAATGGGCATACTATCCCTAGTGTTCCTCCCACTGATCTAGATGCTAAGAAGTAGTATGAGAAAAATGCAAAGGCTAAACATGCTATTCTAAGTAGGCTGTCAAATAATGAGTTTGTCAAGGTCATTCACTATGCATCTGCCAAGGAGACTTGGGATAAATTGCAGAGATTATTTGAAGGAGATGCCAAAGTCAAAGAGGCCAAGTTGCAATCACGAAGAGGTCAGCTTGAAGGTATCAAGATGAAATATGAAGAAACTATTGCAGACTACCTTCACTAAGTAGATGAAATTATGAACACCATAAGAGGACTTGGAGAGGAAATAGTTGATGAGATTATTGTCAAGAAGGTACTTACATCTCTGACATCTAAGTATGATACAAAGGTTTTTGCCATAGAGGAAGCCAAGGATATGAAAAAATTCACAATGGATGAGCTATTTGGCTCTCTAACTACCTATGAAATAAGGACAACCGATGAAGAATATTCAAGGAAAGAGGCAGCCTTCAACTCCATCAAAAAGGGCAAGGAAGAGGTTGCTCATAAAGGGTCTAGTGAAGACTCAGATGCAGAGGTAGCAAACTTTGTCAAAAATCTCAAGAGAGGATCTGGTAAGTATAAAGGAAAGTTACCACTCAAATGCTTCAACTGTGGTAAAGTTGGTCACTTTGCTACAAAATGTCCTTATAATGAAACCCGTGGAGATGAGAAAAGACGTTTTGGTAGATTTGCTGGTAAAGACAAAGAAAGGAAAGTCTATTGGCAAGGAAGAAGAAGCTACCAGAAGTAGAATAGCTTATATACCATTGAGGATGATGCCATAGATGAAGAAAGTGCATCAGAAGATGACTGCCATGAAGATGAACAATAAGTTAATCTCTTTATGGCACTAGATGAACCGGTTGTGAAAGATGAGGAAGATGAAGACATTGAAGTTGAAGTGGATCTAGAATGTGAACTCATAAGTTCTCTTGAGGAGTTGAGTAAGACAAGAAGAGAACTCAAGAAAGTCAGTCTTGCTATAGCAAAAGAACAAGATCACTTGAAGCAATCCCTGGATGAGTTCAACCAGACCATCTCTAACTTGAAACTCCGGTTGGAAGAAGCCAAGAGGATATGTGAAGTTACATCCTCTGATTTGATGAAGAAGGAAAATGAGCATCAAGACCTGGAAGAAGAAATAGAAAAACTTAGAAAGGAGCTTGAAAAGAGTAAGGATGAACTGAGAGTGAGAAGCAAATATGAGGGTAGCACAGGCCTTGGACAAGATGTTGAGAAAATAGAAGCAATATAAAGATACCAGTGGCTTAGGATTTGAAGAAGGACAAAGTTCAAACAACAAAGATACATCCGGTAAGGAGATACAGTTCACTCCTTCAAGTGAAGGTGAAGAGAAGAAAACATTCACAATAAACAAGGATACCAGTAACAAGACTTATGCAGAAGCTGTTAGAAACAACAACACAAACCAGTATACACAATCAATTAACCGGAGGCCACACTCAATGTACCAAAATATAGATCTTAGGAGAAATACAAGGGTTAATCATGAAGGATTCACAAGAGTTAGCAACATGAAAGGAAGACCTTTGGTAAGATAGACATTTGCAGGACCAAGGCAACCTAACTGGTATGTTCCAAACTTTCATGGTTATTGTTACTAGTGTAACAAATTTGGACATATGTTAGTTGACTGCAGATTAACAAATAAGACCACTATGAGTTATGAAAGTAGAAATCCATTTAATGCACTTTGGGATATGAATGTTGTCTATTATCAATGCAATGGATTTAGTCATAGGAGTTTTCAATGTAGGAATAGTAAATCGGTGTCCTACAATAGTTTTAAAGATTCATCTTTCAATGTAAAAGTGAAATGCTATAACTGTCAAGAGTTTGGACATATTGAAAAGTTTTGTAAGAATAGGAAAATCAAGCAGAAGTGGACAACTCTTGATCAGGAACTGGTAGCCAAACTGGAGCACAAAATTGTAGTTGACAAGAAGAAGGAAACTCAACCAGTTTGGGTTGAGAAAGAAAAGGACAAAGAATAATCATTTGATAGTGTAGACTGGCCTACATGTAGAAAGAAGAAACTTGTGGGTTGTAGACAGTGGTTGGTCCAACTACATGACCGGTGATAAAAAGAAATTTATCAAACTTGAAGATTGGAATGGTGCCTCAGTGAGGTTTGGAGACAACTCTTCCATCAAAATAAAGGGAAAAGGCACTCTAAATATTGATGGAAAATTGAAAGCACATGATGTATATTATATGGAAGGCCTATAGCACAATTTTCTGAGTGTGAGTTAGATGTGTGACAAAGGTTATAAATTCACCTTTGGCTCTACTGGCTACCAGATAAAGAAGGAGAGTACCAGTCAAATTGTAGCTGAAGGTAAGAGGACAGATGGTAATGTATATAATCTAAAAGAATGTTTTGAATCCCAATGCATATTATGATAAGTGGATGAAAGCTGGTTATGGCACAAAAGATTAGGCCACATAAATTTTGATAATATAGTTGCAGCAAGCAAAAAGGGCTATGTGAGAAATATACCAACTATCATCAAACCGATAAGCACATTTTGTGATGAATGTGTGAAATGAAAGAAGACTAAGGTGAGCTTCAAGACAAAAGAACACAACACTTCAAGACCACTTGAACTGGTGCATATAGATCTATGTGGTTCAACAAGGAAAAGAGCTCTTGTCAGTGAAAGATATTTTAAGCTCTTCATTGATGACTATTCAAGAATGACATGGTTCACTTTCCTAAAAGATAAATCACAAGCATTTGGCATATTCAAGATCTTTAGGAAAATGGTAGAGAAGGAAAGTGGGTACAAGCTGAGATGCCAAAGATCAGACTGGGGTGGAGAGTTCACATCAAATGAGTTGGAAGATTACTATGAAAGACATGGAATCGGAAGACAATACTCAGCTCCTAGGACACGACAACAAAATGGTGTATTAGAAAGGAAGAATATGACAATCAAGGAGATGGCCAGAACCATGTTAAATGAGGCAATTTTGTCGGACATATATTGGAAGGAAGCAGTTCATACTATTGCATATACCTTGAATCGGGTTCAACTAAGAACAAACAATAGAATGACACCTTATGGGTTGTGGTATGGCAGGAGACTATCAGTAAAATACTTCAAGGTGTTTGGAAGAAAATGTTTTATCAAGAGAGACATTGATGGTTTAGGTAGTTTTGACTCCAAGAGTGATGAAGGAATCTTCCTTGGTTACTCAACAAACAGTAAGGCCTACAAATACTACAACAAAAGACTAAGAAGAATCATTGAGAGTGTGCATGTAAGAGTTGATGAGGAAATGGATAAAGGAAGACATGTTGGCATTCTGTTGTCATTGATGTCAACCAGTATAGGATGGCAACTGGTATGGGAGATGTATGTGAAATATTGTCATTGATGCATACCGGATGTGATGTCTTTTATGTTACCTAGCTTATCATGTCACCGATAAAAGAGAGAATGTCACCTAGCATAATGGCCATTGGAGTCACCGGTACACAAGTTAGTGTTTGACTTGTGTTGAATATATGGATAGGAGACTGGTATAATATAACAATCAGTAAATGATAACATATGTAAGAGAGCAAGATGGTAGTCGGTTGATTGTGATGAAGAGGGGGAATGTTATCTAAATCACATCAACATCAGAGGTGAAGTATGTGCAGGCCATCGGTATGTTGTGTGGATGTCAAAGATGCAGTCACCATTTGAAGAGATGATTGATAGTGAATTTGCCCCAATCGGATCACATGTGCTTTTTTGAAGATATGATTTTAAAACAAGGAAGCCACATTGGTATAATGCAGGATTTAGATGACTTAGATCCACTCCCATCGATAAGTGTAACTTATCTCACCATATGCATGGAATGCAACATATCCCTTTGAGAGAAGGCAGTTAGAGGAAGAAAAGGCAGGAGATTGGATGCACAAACTAGATGACAAATGTGAATGATGAGGAAGCCTCTCGACCTTAAGATCAAAGATGTGTACCGGATCTGCAAAGGTAGACATGTTGAGTTGAAGGTATAGAGAAGGAATGTTGAGTTGAAGGTATAGAGAAGGAAGGATATGTTTTCCATCTTAGTGAACCGGTCAAATGATGAAGATGACAAAATTGGAACAACAACAGAAAAAGGACATTGTTGGATTGAAGATAGAGTTTTTTGAAGGTTGATGACATGGTGTCATCAAGGTGGTTACTGGTAATTATGTCCACCGATAAAGATGACAAGGTGCAAAGGTGTTAATCTCTCATCTGATGAAGATGTGCATGAGGTTTTTTGGCAAGAGTGATGACTAGTGAAGGTGTTCCACTAGAAGAGAAGAAAGGTACAAGGTTGATTGCAGACTGGTTAGGGTATAACTGGTAGGGTCTGTGAACCGGTAGATGAACCTGGTTGTGTGGTTGGTCAGTGTTCCTATCCAAACTGACATAACCAACCTAGCAAAGTTGGATGGAGATAAAGGGGCCATGTGGAGTTGAAGTGGCATGCATGCACAGGTCAGTGAAAGTGTTGTCGGTGAGGTAGGTGGTGACTGGTCGACATTTATGTCGAATGCGTGATTCATAGGATGTCTATGCATTTTTAGCAGATCAAGGTCAAACTGACAACAGAGAGTAAAAGGCCCCATTGATAAATGGTCAACTAATAAATGGTCAACTAATAACTACTCCTAATATAGAAAAGGTAATAACTACTCCTTAATATGACTCTGATGATCATGTCCCAAGACAAATTTGCACATATTAATGATCAATTTTCAGACTACAGACAAGAAAAATATCATGTTTCTTCCTTGTTCCTCTAGTCAAAGACATCCTGGAGTTACTCAGAAATCATGATAGTGAAAATCAATATAGCAAATAAAAGTTGAACAATCGTGTTAAAATCATTATGCAAAAGATATCATCCATGTGTTTAGACTGACTTTGTGATAGGTTGATGGTTGATAATTTGATCTCGTGTTCAATGTTGGATATGTCACAATTTTTGCTTGATAAGAGTTGTCTAGCTATTTGTTCTTCCTGTTAGAATTGATCCAAAGTTTTGCCCCCAGCTAAGTGCAGGATTTTTCCCAAGGCCTAGAAACAAATTCGTTATGATATACCCAATGATCCAAACCATGGCGAGAGATTTAGCTGGGATGCATGCTTATGATGGATATGGATAGTGCGGATGGAAAATGAATGCAAGCAGAAGGATGCATGAACTAATAGATGGAAGAACTAGCTAACAGATAGCGCCTATTTGCCATGTTTTCACAATCTATTTTTATTGCACTTTTTCTCATATTTGATTTTTTTTGGATTTTCTGCTTTTTCACTGTTTTTTATTTTTTCAATTTTTCACTTTTTTTTTAATTTTTTTTATTTTTCACTGTTTTTGATTTTGCTGATTTTTTAGACATAGAATTTCTTCAGGTGCATGCTATTGATGGGTTCTTCAAGTTGATCTTTGTCCTATGTTGATAGCTAATATGCTCCTGATCCAAATACTGTTGTGATCACAAATGGACCTAACCAGTTTGGTTCAAACTTTCCTTTCTTTTCTCGATCTACCTAATTGCGTGGGTTTTCTTTTAGTACTAGTTCCCCAATTTGAAATATTCATGGTTTGACCCTGTAATTATAGCTTCGGCACATTCTTTGTTGATATACCTTTAAATGATCAAAGGAATTTTGTCTTCATTCATGGATCAGTTCTAACTCTTGCAGTCTAGATACTTGTTGTTCTTCATCTGGGATGAGACCTTTTAATGATACACGTAGAGAGGGTATTTCTACTTCGATTGGCAATATTGCTTCTGATCCATATACAAGAGAGAAAGGTGTGGCACTTGTTGCAAAGTTTACTTTAGTGGCGAATATTCGCCAATGGTGAATTTTTCACGTCATCCATGTCAGAAATGGCAAATATTTTGTACTGTCTGGGGGTGGCCATGTTGCCAGAACATTATCAATTTCCGTTAAAGTCATGGCTCGATCGCCATATGTTTTATGTAATTAAATGTTTCTATGTGATGATTTCGCCAATACAATATATGGTGGACACACGGTAAATTTAATTGTTTCGCCTACACTCTATGAGGTTGCCTTAATAGATGACCTTAATTCGCCTATAGGCATGTGAATATTTGTTAGCCAAGGGGACCCAATTAGCCCGACATCTTGCTGACGCATGTCTCTATTCACCCCAAGTTTCGCCAACTATGTTGTATTTGCCTATTATTTGGACGACCTATAATCGCCTCAAAAATTACATAAGTCATATTTGGACGACCTATAATTGCCTCAAAAATTACATAAGTCATGTTATAGTTACGCGGGATTCGCCAAATATTTGTATACCATATAAAATTCCCGCAGAATTCGCCATATAAGGATTGGTATAAATACATGCAAAGATCAGATCTATCTCAAAACAATTTGGTGGGTTCTAGGCTCTGAATTCTGATCAATAGCAAAGTTTTAGACTAAGGAAAATCATTGTTGTTAACTATATTGGTGATTGCTAGTGACCTAAAGCCTAAAGGTGAGCAATCATATTTTTGAAGTGGTATATTATACATTATAGTCTATTATTGCTTCTTCAACAAATTGATATTTTTTTGGCAGCCTTTATTTCATTGGAGATGTCGAATAGGAAGAGGGGTAGGAAACCTGAATGTGGGGAAGGCCAAGAGAGGCCAACAAAAACCAAAACGTTGTCTTCGTACTTTGGCATTGGAAAAGATTGTGGTACTAGTGAAAATCAGGAAGGTACATCATCACAAGTACAAGTACAAAATTCACCACCTGCACTGCATGTTGAAGATGACAACGAACCTGATATCTTAGATCAGGATGATCTTGAAGAAGATTATCTGGTAGATACCCAAGTTAGCCGAAATGATATAATCGACTTGAGTGATAATGCCATTGATGATAATGCATGGAAGGGGAAAAGAAAAGCCATATCAAAAAAGGGTGAACCACAATAAAAAAAGGATCGGGCATGGGATATGTTAGTGAGGAATTTTCAAATTAATTGGGCATCAAAGTATCCATTCATTGAACCAGTCAAGAATCCAATTGAAGGTGAGCCTCCAATAGAATGCAGGTGTAAGATTTGCACTTGGAAAAATAACAAGGAAATTAGGTTGCAGCTAAAATTTGACACCATAGAAAAACATATGGGTAAAGTTTATGAAAAACAAATGATAGACAGGGTTGAAAAATCAGTGATAAGATGGAAAACAAAAAATGAATGTAAGCATGTGAGGAATGCCGAAGAGTATTATTTTCATGAGAAATTAGAGATGAAGCTTGCTGAAGTTATAGGTTCTATTGAAGCTATTTTTGGAAAAGCAATGCAAATAGAACAACTGGGAAAAGTTGTTTAGTTAAGCGTTGTTTTTCATATTTTGATCAAAGGGCGTGCTATGACAGATTTCCCATCAATTAGTGGTTTATTACACTTTTTGAAAGTTCCTAACTATCCTAATAGACACTAGTCAGTAAACAGTGGATGGGAATGGGCAAGTTGTCTTGCTGAGGTTGAAAAAGAAGATGTACAGGAAAAATAAGAGAGTCAAACTTCATTGCATTTTCTTTAGATGAAGTTATCATAGTAGACAATACTTCATGGGTATGCATGAATGTTTATATTGTAGAGAATCATACCCACCAACCTCATCTTCTATCTATTGCTAAAATGAAGGAGAGTGCGACAACGGAAAATTTATTTCAACTAGTAAAGAGAAGTTTAATTGAATATGGAGGTATGGATGACATGACAGTAGCCAAAAAATTGGTTTGTGTTGGAGCAGATGGAGCTTTGGTAATGCAAGGTCACAGGAATGGTCTTTGTATAAATATTGAAACTTCATTTGCACTATACATTACTGCAATTCACTGCATGGCTCACAGAATGAATCTAGCTTTTGGAATTGTGAGCAAGTTTGCTTCGGTTAAAAAAATTAAAATTTTAATTAGAGAGCTCTACTCACACTTCTGTCGAAGTCCCAAATGATTTATGGAATTTCAACACTTTGCTGATGGATTAACTAATGGGAACAAGCTTCTCAAGGATAATGATACCAGATGGATCTCTTTGGATGGTCCAGCACATCGAGTGTTTTCAAAATATCCATCCTTGATTGGACTATTTCACACAACTCGTGACGAATCAGATCAACCAAAATTTCCTGAACTTCTTGGCAGGTTAAGTAATTTAGAGACACTCTTAACTTTAGCAGCTCTTCTTCCCATGCTAGAGGAAATGAGGAATATTATGAAGGCTGCCCAAAAAAGAGCTCTATATATTGCAGAATATGCTACGCTACGTAAGATGACATGCATGACCCTCGACAATCTCTATCGAAATCAACCAACACTATCTAATGAAAAATTTGTTAAGTGGCAGACACTCACAGATTTGAACAATCCTGATAATTTTTTACAAATCGGTACAGATGGGGAGGTATGTGCCAATGTATGGGGAGTTGAGATACCAATGCACTTCTATGCCATGGTCGACCCCGAGGAACTAGGAAAGCGCCCCAGGAAGAAACTAGCAAAAGTTACACAGGAAGATTTTGACAAGATTGTTGAGACTGTAACTACTTCTGTGAAGAAAATTTCATATGATCTTTCCTCACAAATTAGAAGTAGATTCCCTCCTGACAACCTACTCGAAGCCATGTCTATTGTGTTACCTCATTATTGGAGCCTCAATAGTGCATCTGATTTTCAAAGTAAGCTACTGACTTTGATAAAACAATTTTGCATATCCAAAGAATTTAATGGAGTAACTATAAATGGAATATTAGATGAAACTCATCTTCAAGAGCAATCATCTCATTTTGCATACACTATGAAACAACAATATGCCATAATGGAGAACCTCCACGAAGAGGGATCAGTAACAAGACTTTGGAAATATATAGCTGAGAACCCATCCTTGCGTGATTCAATGATAGAATATGTGAAGCTTGTTGATTTATGTCTTACCATGATATTAGGTTTGGTGGAAGATGAGAGAGTTTTTCAGTGCTTTGGGGTTCCTAAAATCAAATCTAAGAAACAAACTAGACAAAAATCTAGAAAATTGCTTGAGGCTCTATACATCTAGGTATGATGTCCACACTTTTCCTTACGATAGGGCACTGCAAATCTGGAGGTCCAAATGTGAAAGAAGAGGTTTGGGCAACACTTCAAACCAAAGTGCCAGTGGGACTACTAGACCTAATGGTAGCATTGAGATGCAGTGCAGTGAAGATATGCAGACTCAGACTCGGAGTGAAGAAACCACAGACGAGAATCAAAATCAAGAAAGCACTGAATTTGATGAGGATGAATGGCAACTATAAGAGATTGGTATTTATTAATCTTATTACTGTATCTCATCATTCATATTAAAAAAGCATATTACTTTTTGCAATTAGAATTTAATATTGATTTGTAATTGTATTTTTCAACTTTCTATTTCTAGATTTAAAATAGCATAATAAAAAAAAACCATAATGTGTTTATTGATACAATTACAGAGATGTTTATTGTTTAATTATACATTTTTGAGTCTCAAATATGTGTGATACATTTCAGAACCATATGATACAATTCATTCAATAGTAATACACCAATCTGTGTGATTCTCCATGCCAATTGCAAAAGTGAATACAAAGTTTCAGAACCCTTTGCAAAAGACCTTGAATTCCCTTTTATAGAAACAAGTGAGCAACAACAACTCTTGTGTGATTCTCCAATGTCCATACAAAAGTGAATACAAAGTTTTAGAACTCTTTGCAAAATTGCAAATGACCCTGAATTCCCTTTTATAGAAAGAAAGGAGCAACAACAGCTTCAAGTCGAATTGCAAGTTTGCAACATGTGAACACTGAACATCAAAATCACAAACTTAGCACATATTTATATGGCCATCACAGGCCGTATTAGCAATTTAACATCTGGTACATGTTTGATGTCTCCTGTTCAAAAAATAGAGTTCAAAATTAAATATTAATTCATGCCATGACAAATCAAACATAGATAATAGCAGTGCCTAAAACCTACTAATCAGAAATAGAGAAATGAGTAAATTTTAAAGCAAGGGAGAATTTGAGAATACAAATTTACTGGCTGAAGTTTTGCACTGTGCATCATAGATTCATAGGCTAGATTAGCAAAATAGCAATAGCGAGTGCTGTTTTTTTCCTATTCATAAAATAGATTCATAGGCTGGATTAGCAAAATAGCAATAGCGAGTGCATCAAAGATTCATAGGTTGGATTAGCAAAATAGCAAACAGAAAAAAAACATAAAACCTTGAAATTAAGAATAAAAGAAGAAAATTGTGCAATACATACTATGATTCTTAAGAATTATGTGCCAGTTTTTGTAGGGTGCTCCACTCTTCATCTAATGGAAGGTCAATATTCTGTAAAGTATGGAAAGTCACTCCAACTTCGTCAACATTCCATATTTAGAAGATTTACTTGACATCACTGTTTCATCCAATACCGAATTTAGAGTTGTAAATGGTTGGATGAATTCCAGAAAGCTTTTGGGAGTTGTGTCCTTTGGAAGCAAGTCTAAATAAAACTTCATTTTTATCTCCATGATTTTTTTGTAAGCTTCTTCTCCAATGAATTTATTTGATGTGTCAAAAGGCTTAGGCAAACCAAGTTTAATCAAATTATTTTTCTTTTCTTGCAGCTTCGTTATCTTTTTTCCACAACTTTCCATAACTTCCGATGTTTCTCTTAGCTTCTGGCATTTTTGAATGATAGATGATGTCTTAACTGTGGCATCAATGTGGCTCTTAATTCCCTTGGATGCCAAGTAGCTGTGACTGGAATTGTAGACTACTTTCATAAATTTTTTTGCCATTTCCTCTTTTCAATAAACATGTGTGCTCTTCTCATAGTGCCCTTTGATTTTTATAAAAAAATTGTCTCATACTTTCAGTGAATTGAAACCATTCACACAACTTCTCACTCCTCTGCATTATTTGCCGCCAAATGTTTTCTTGTATATACTTCGTTATATTTTTCATGTTATCTTTCAATCTATCCTTGAAAGTTTTTATTTTATCATTTGCATTATGCAAGTCTTCTTTTATTTGTGCACATTTTTTTCTTTCTTCCTCCACTTCCTCTTGCAAATGTTTTTCTTTTTCCTTCCCATGATCCAATAGGTCCTGTAATTTTCTCATTTCGGCAGCAACAAACTCATAACTTTTGTATAATTTTTGAAAACTGGCTTTTTCCTCAACAATTCTTTTACTGCTTTTAGCTAGTTTTTCTGTCAGGTCCTTCAATTTTGCATCCATCTTCTCCTACTCTGCAATTTCTATTGCAGAGCCCAAATTTTTTATCCTTTTCTATAAATCATTGCACTTGCTATCTGCTGCTTTCCTCCTTGATTTTTCATTTTCCAGGTCTGCCTATAACTTTTCTATTTGTTTTTCCAGTTTAATTTTTTCTCTCTCCACCTTTAGCAGTGAAGTGTAGACCACTTCGTTAGTCCTTTTTGACACACTAATTTTGTCCACATTATGTACTTTGGAAAAATCCATTTGGAGGGTGCTAACTTGAAATTGAGATGGATCTATCTGACCATGTGGTGGATTTTTATCTTTAGATGGGCCCAGGGGTATAACAACCATGAACTCCATCATATCTTTCTATGGGTCATATGTTGGAAATACCCTGTTCCTTGCAGGCTGTTCGTTTACAACTTCAGACATGGAATTCCTATGAAATGCTTTGTTTTTTTCTTTATTTGCTTTTGTTGTGTGTTCATATTTTTCATAGTAATCACGAAATTGAAAATCTGGGCTTGCTAAAGCAATTGAATGTTTGAAAGGTGACATAGGAATACCATAGGCTCTAGTTCCACTTATTCCTGTGGTTTTAACTAATGCTTGACCAGGATTACCAACAACAGTTCCTGATGCTGTCCCACTCCCACTGACACTTTCATGTGTAGTTTTGATAGTATTTTGAGGTGTCTAATCTGAAGTTGCAAATGATTGATTCCTAGTGTCAGTGGCACTTGATATAGGATTATCAATAGTATTAGATTGAGTATCTACCTCTAGTGGCCTCTTGTGAGAGATATTTTGATGTTGCCCTTGTCCAACACCAAGACAACTAGTATCAGTAGTAGTACCCATGCCAATCATATCAATTACAACGACACTTGACTGAACAATAATAGGAATACTATCCCCAGATTCCCCACCAGTGGTAGTGGCACTTGATTCACCACCAATGGGAATACCATGATGTGGTGGTGGACCTGGTGGTTTGTGGATTTGAACCTAAAACAAATGTAGGTAGACCCTGAGGGTAATGAGTAGTACCTATCCGTGATGAATCTGAAGAATCAAGTCCAATGACTAGTTTAAGATGGCTTTTTGATTTTGACTATGATGGAAATTGTACCTGAAGTGGATACCAAATGCCATTTCCTCTGGGACCTAGACCACCACCGTAAAACCCATTTTTTCCACAAGGTTTTCCCCTTTGCTATATTTTTCTTTCATGGACTCACTGAATCCACCTAATATTTTTGGGACTATAGTAGTTGTTGGAGGGGGCTCAATGACAACCTCATGCTCATCATCATCACCTTCAGTCCTCCCATGCTCCATATCCAACAATTTTCTAAACTTTGCATCCTCGTCGATGCTCTCAAATTCTGCACTTGTCTTTGGTTCACCGAGATTCCTCATATTCCAAAAATCATTTATTTTGGTTTGAGTGAAATAATTCTCTTTACATTCATTCATAATTGATTTGGGAATAGATTTGTTAGATGGATTAGCAGATTTTAGGTAGAAATTGTAGGACCTCCTATTTTGGATGCCCTGGCCCTCCTCTGTTGTCCTCTCTGTGTGCATTTGCAATGCCACAATTTGTGATGAAATTTCTTCCATTGAAATGTTTTTGTCAGCTGCAATTTTCTCCATCTCTTTTTTAACCTTATCCCAGGAGTCCATGTTTCTAAGCTTTTCTAGCAATGGTTTACTTTCATGTTGACATAACGCTGAAGAGTTCCCATTTTTCTTAAGCCTTTCTTGAACTATACTGATTGGATCATACTGCCAAAGACCCTCATCACCAAAGTTAAAAACTCTCAAAAAATCATGTGCCACATTCAATGCTTTTCTCTCAAATGTGAACCCTCCACATGAGAAAGGCAAGGAAGGAAATATGCTCTTCTTTTGCTGACCATGGAAGTGCCTATCTATGCTCTCCAATTGTCGTACATACTCTAATGCAAATACCCTGTCTGTCACATGTATTGGAAGTCTGTATGGTTTTACTGTCG
Source organism: Cryptomeria japonica (assembly GCF_030272615.1). Classification (NCBI taxonomy): domain Eukaryota; kingdom Viridiplantae; phylum Streptophyta; class Pinopsida; order Cupressales; family Cupressaceae; genus Cryptomeria; species Cryptomeria japonica. The sequence goes on from NC_081410.1 coordinate 342,300,537, forward strand.
ATCCGTAAAACCTTAACATAGTGAATTCTTCCATGAAGAACCAGTCAGCCAATTCTATTTGACTTTTGAGTTGAATGTAATCTCTACAAGACACAGGCAACCTAGGCATTGGAGTGCTTGTAATTTCAATATACATTGGTGCCAAAAAGAAGTCTACAAAATGGTTGTAGTTCTTCCTGTTATCATGCATCCTTATCTTTGGTGTCCAATCATATATTGGACACTCTGTTCTCTTCCCAGTCTTCTCATAAATCTTATAGCTCACAATTTGAAGTTTGTTAGTCTCGAATATTGCACGATACTTGGATAGAAGGAGATAGCACAAGTAGGATGAGAACCTAAATGTCTTACAGGAACCTTTTTTGATCATTAGTAATTGTTTTTACATGGATTGAACAACGTGCTCAACAAAATTATATCTTATTGGCTGACCTACACAATGGATATTATAAATCATTTCAAGAAGGCTTGCACCCACTTCCCTATCATTTTCCAACCCTAGGCAAAATGACAGCAAGGAAATAGTATCCCCAACCCATGGAACAAAAATGTTAGAATCATAAGGAGGCTTATGATTCTGATCCAACACAATACCAGTACCACTCTTTATTAAAGCTTTGATAAATGAATCTCTGTGACTTGGATGGAGACTCTCATAATTCCCTGCTAGCTTTTCAAGGTCAATTTGGACGTTTGAGTTTTGGGCTTCAAATCCTACGTTCAACAAACGAGCAAATTCTCCCTCGTTTATGGATAGAATTTCCTCTTTTGTATTTTTATTGACAATTGCTTTTTTATCTTCATCATAATTTTTGATGTAGACCATGACAAAATTAGGGCAAGGGAATACTTGAGGAAACACCATGCTTCCCAATCCAACATCCCACGATGTGATTTTATTTGTTTTTTGTTGTAACATTCGGTTGAAAACAGTAAATTTTACCCTGTTTGCATCTCCCGCCTTACTAGACAATGTATATCTAATATCTATGATATGCTTTTCACCATGGATAGCAGGGTCATAAATATCATGGTATTCATCAGTGAAATTTGGTGTTTTAACCAGTTCGGCTAGGTACATTTTTTTTTCACTTGGCTTCTTGTTGAACTACTACTTCCTGTTTTCCCCATCACTATTATTGTCAATAATTCAAAATAATGCTAGATAAAAACCTGAAAATGCTAACCCTCAAATTGGACCACGAGATTACCAAAAGCAAAAAAGGTGGGATGTATGTGTTCTAGATTTTACCCGAAAATTGGAATTTCTATTTCACTAGATTGGTGCAGACAGTCTTTGTTGCAACTTGCATTCCTCAATCTAGTAGCTATTTTTGAATCTCCCTCGATTTACAGGTTTATCCAAGAAATGAAAGACGATTATGATTTACGAGTCTCTTATTTTGAAAACTCTAAAAAGTAGAAAAGTAAAACCTAAAGGGCAAAATATCAAGAATCATGTTGTAATTTTATTAATTACTATTAATAACTCTTCGATGCCGAAGGACAAAAAATTCATTACTTCAGTATAAATTCTGAGGACATTAAGAATCATGTTGTAATTTTATTAATTATTATTAATAACTATTCGATGCCGAAGAACAAAACATTCACTACTTCAGTATAAATTCTGAGGACATTAAATGTAATACGTTCAATTCCGGGCGAAGTTCTCCCAAATGTGTTCACTTCCCACATTCGGGCCGAAATCCACCCTAAGCCGTTGATCTTTGATCATCCAACGGACGAGGGACCAAGGTACCTGTTGTGACTTTACGGGTTTGTTTTTTAAGTTTGTTTAATAATTTTAAACTTCCATTCGAAAAAATGCTTTACAGACTTACTTATATTTAATTAAATTTAAAACGTTTCAATTCCAGACGAAGTTCTCCCAAATGTGTTCACTTCCCACATTCAGGCCGAATTCCACCCTAAGCCGTTGGTCTTTTCTCATCCAACGGATGATGGTACCTATTGTCAGTTGTTGTGGGTCCCATCACTTTTGCCAGTTTTCAGGCACGTCACCATACTCATGTCACTTTTTCGGGCAAAGTTCTCAGAAATCTGTTCACTTCCCACATTCACTCTGAAATCCACCCTAAGTCGTTGATCTTTGTTCATCCGACGGTCGATGGTACCTGTTTTAAGATTTAGTGGGTCCCATGACTTTTGCCATTTTTCAGGCATGTCACCATACTCGTGTCACTTATCAGGTTTGATTTTTAGTCTATTTAATCATTTTAAGCCTCCGCCCGAAAAAAAAAGCTTTATAGACTTAATTATATTTAATTAAATTTAAAATGTCCAATTCCGAGCAAAGTTCTCAGAAAGGTGTTCACTTCCCACATTCGGGCTGAAATCCACCCTAGCCATTGATCTTTGTTCATCCAACGGTCGATGGTACCTATTTAAGATGAAGTGGGTCCCATGACTTTTGCCATTTTTTTAGCATGTCACCATACTCATGTCACTTATCAGGTTTGATTTTTAGCCTATTTAATCATTTTAAGCCTCCGCTCGAAAAAAAGCTTTATAATTATTGACTTAATTATATTTAATTAAATTTAAAATGTCCAATTCCGAGCGAAGTTCTCAAAAAGGTGTTCCCTTCCCACATTCGGGCTGAAATCCACCCTAGCCATTGATCTTTGTTCATCCAACGGTCGATGGTACCTGTTTAAGATGAAGTGGGTCCAACAACTTCTGCCATTTTTCTAGCACGTCACCATACTCGTGTTACTTTTTGGGTCTTTTTTTAAAGTCTATTTAATTATTTTAAAATTCCACTTGAAAAAGAGATTTATAGTCTATGACTCTATAGACTATAGACTTAATTCTATTTAATTAAATTTAAAATGTTCAATTCCAGGCAATAGTTTGAGATAATTATTAAATATAATGTTAATATTAATTGTAATTAAAGATGTGCAATAGTTTGAGATAACTATTAAATATAATATTAATATTATTTGTAAAAATTTGAAATTCAAAAATAGTATAAAACATGAAACTTAGTTTCTAGAATAAAACAAATAAATAAAAATATAAATTTTGATATGCAATTTGAAAGGTAAAAGTTTAATATTAAAAAGAAAACATTCAATATTAAATCTAAAATATTAATTTAAAGTTTAACAAAATTCTTTGAAAATATGTTTACGATATATAATTTTCAAAAATAGTTTAAAAATATATATAAAAGTTTAACATAAATTTAGTGTATTAATTTAAAAAATTGTGCAACTGCAGTCCTCAACCTGTTAAGGCGAGCAAATTTGGAAAGTACAAATGCCAAGGTGGTGATTAATTATTGCACAAGGAGTTGTCTACGACATGCCGTGTGAAAGGAGGAAGGGGAGGATGGCAGGAAATCTTTTTCCTGATCTCATGGCATTAATGTCTTATCGTGCACATTCATTACCCCACCTATAAGACAGAGGTAGATTTTTTTACCTTTTGATCTGTGAACCACTTTTTGCTTTGAAGCAGCTACAAAACAAATCTGTAGTTCATAGAATCATACCTTCTGTAAGACATTTTTTGCAGGAAGTGATTTTGAAATTGCAGGTGACAATGGAGGCCAATTTCACACTTCGAACAGACAAGAAGTTGGTGCCCTTTTTGGGCAAAGTATCTGATAAATGAATGTAAGGACTGTTCAAGTTTAAGGAGGAGAAGTTGTGGGCGGAAACTTGACTGATGTTGTGGAGGAGGTGGCACATATCAGTCACCGGTATCGAACTAACATGGAGGTTTACTCTCTGATTATGGCGTGGGCCTATGAATTTGAACCGGAAGTGGAAAAGGTAAAACTCACATTGGTCAAATTGATTGATGGGGAGTTTTTGATTAACCTGGATTCAATCTTGGAGTGGGTGGTGCCAGGAGTTGGCATTCGAATTAAGGAAGGGGACGACTAGGAGGAATTTCTTCCTTTTATTAGTGGCCCAGAGGATGAAATCAAATACCAATGCTGTGAACAAGCTCGAGTGGGGTGGGAAGCGATGAAACTCTTTGTTCAATTAACAAGGGTGGATGAAGTCCTAAATGCTTTGCATGAGGTGGAAAGGATGGAGGTTGGTAGGGCATTGAGAGATAGGGTTGAAGAAGGAAGGGCCATATAGCTACTAGCAAGCTTGGAGGGCGACGCTAACTTCGGGTTCCTAAACTACATTCCAAAAATGAAAGCTAAAGCGGCAAAAGGGAAAGCCAAAGCATCGACCTCCGAGGAGGGAAGGGACTGGGAGGAGGTGACCTAGGGGGATAGTGAGACTGAGTGAGCGGCCTATCGGCAATGAACTATTTTTTTTGTCTGCTTGCTATAAGCTATGGGCAAATTTTGTATCTTGAAACTTTTCAATTAATTGAATGAAAAAACCTTTACTGATAAACTTTTGTATCTTGCAACTTTTGAAATTTTGTATTTTGAATGACTATATAGTATATATTTATAAAATTATAATCAACCATAATCAATGTACAAATAATTAATGGAACAAATTGAATTTTTTTTTATACCATTACATAAAATGATCACGGTATTAAATTTATTTCCATTGTTTAACAAATAATTGAAATAACGTAGCTCATATACAAAAAGCATTTAAAAGAAATTAATTAATAAAAATGAAATAGAATTATAGAAAACATTTTTATATCCATAAGACTGTAAGAGGAAAAGTGAAACAAACTGGAATTTGAAAAATTATCATTAATATTTATGCTTTTGAAATTTAAAATTTTTTCATCAAAGACTTGAGTCCCCCCAAAACTTAAAAGCCAAAATGAGTGAGCCACTGGCACTCAGCCTATTAGGGTTCAAGGACATAGGAAAAAAAAACTACAGGTAGTGGAATTGTTTACAATTTTTCCCTAAGAATCTAGCCCTCCTTCCATGTAGAATTCTTCAGACAGCATAAGCTGAGAGAATTCTTCAAGACACATGTAGTTTGGAAAGTCATCCAGGAGGAACCATTTCCGGAGGAAGTCCCTGCCAATCCGCGCCCATTTTCTATGATGCGTCAACTGCTTCGCATTCAGGTTTAGGAGAAACGATTGTCGGGCCACTGGGAGTGTTTGGTCAGGGAGGAGAAGCTTGGATAAATCACTCGCCCAAGGGATCCCCACCCCTACTTCTACAAGAATGACAAGAGTAATGTCATCTACAAGGAAGTCTTCCTTAAAAACCTTCCTCAACAGCATCAGCATATCCACCTTATCTCCTCCCAAGTCCAGAAGAGACGCTAAGAAGCAGGATGTAAGGTCTGTGTTAACATGGTACCTATTTTTGTTTTGCAAAAATTCTCTGCCTAGCACCATCCGCGCAGCTTCATTGGTGAACGACCCAACCTCCTTGTAGACTAATTGGAGGGTTGGGTCTCTAACGGAGCCTAGAAAGGCCCTCTGGTCCTCTACAGAAATGCTTCTCAAGTGGATGGGAGTGTCCATCTTGAGAAAACAGATTAACAAATTAAACAACCTGAGTAGTGAGCCTGTAAACCTAAAATACCATGAGCTCTAAGGATTTATCTACCAAATGGCAAAGGCTAATTGAAGATGAAAGAAGTAGAGATCGTATATAAATTGTTGAAGCTCTTGATTGTAATAATTACTTCTTTAACAGTATTAACTGCTATAAATTTTTATAAATCTTTCGTATCTCTGCAAATCTTTCCCATAAATGCACGAGTGTGTGAAATTGGAAACAGCTATGAACCAGTACCAAATTGGCAAATATCACATTGGAAGTCGTGGGGATAAATGAATGAAATTATCGATCGTGATTCGTGACATTTGATACATGTCTATTGAATCCAATTCCATTTCGGGCACTTTCTAGTGAGCTATGTTCTCTTCAGAAAATTGGGCCAAAATAAAACTTTAGCCATTGATATACGATCATCGAATGGTTTAAAATCATTGATAGATTTTAGGTATGTGTCACCCTTTACGTGTCAAAGAGGCCACGCTTATTGATACATCATGCAGAGTCTAGACTCAATGTATTATGTGATGTGATGTGCCTTGTGACTTGTCTATTAATGGCAATGAATTTATGAAATCACCAATAAATAACAAAATATTCGCCAAAACAAATTAAATAATTTTCAAGCAGTGGATAAAAATTGCCAATACATTTAAATAATCTTCAAGCAGTGGATAAAAATCACCAATACATTTAATAATTTTTCCTTCGGAGTAAAATTTTTCGCTCATACAATTATATATTTGTTCCTTTTAACAATAATTAGTTGCCTCCCACAATAAATATTTTCCCCATAGAACAAGGTATTATTCAGCAAAAATTAATGGCATTTTCATGCCCTAGAAAAAAAATCATCAATACAAAATAATTTTTTCGTCATTTAAAAAAAAAATTTCGCCATCGATATGAAAATTTCCCCCCGAAAATAATGTCTGATTCGCCAGGATTTTACACAGTTGCCCGGGGGGGGGTTTCTTAAAGTTATAGAAAAATAAAAAGGTAGAAACATAAATGGTATACTAAAAATGACCTTGATAGATTGATTGAGAAGGTCGAAGTAGGTGAAGCAAACCACCAAACCACTTGGTGATCGACCAAGAGATCAACCAACAAATTAAAAGCAGATTGCTAAATATGGAAGGCATATTCTAGAAGGCTCAACAATGGCGGTGTTGATTGATGTGGTGAAGATCATCAATCAAGGTGATTAGATTTGATGAGATCTCATTAGATTTAGTTTTCCTCGAGGTCGATGAAGTAACCCTAACCGCTTGAAGTTTGAATTGGTTTTTGGTGGGAAGACTTATTTATAAATATGTAAGTCAAAATCAATGAAGTTGGCTACTACCGAATGAGAGAGTGTTGCTGCTACATGTGAGAGAAAATTAGTCAAATGCAAAAAGACAATTAGAGAATAGACTAAGTGTGTGAGAGAGAGAATCGGGTTTTAGAGTTCAATTGACAACAGTGAGGCAACCGATAGTTAGCCTTTGAGTCTGACAGAGGAGTAAACCGGTGCTAATGAAACCGACAAAGAAGAGTTGTAAAATATTGCAGAGAAGGTAAGCTGAGAACTGACAGGAATTAGATGGTAGACATCTGACTAAGTTATCAAGACCGGTGGTGAATAGCAGTAGTGTGGCAGAGAGAAAAGAGAACCGACATGTTGGGACCTACAAAAATCATGCTAAATTTGGTGACCCAATGAAGCCTTGCTTTAAGGTTTTCTCTTTGCAGCTTTGTTTTATGGTAATGCAAGCACATTATTGTAATTCACTTTGAACTTGAACCTTTGAACTTTTTTGGTTCAAGGTTCAAGGTTCAATCACTTCTCCTGCTTGTGTCATGGCTTTGTAATGTTTTTTAAAGCAAGTGGGAATGCGTAATGTCTGTTTTGAACCATTTGCTAATCAGTTCAAGGTTCATGGTTCAATGTGTCCCTTTCTTTTGCTAAAGGTCTTTAATTGTTATTTTTCCACTTAAGCGGAAGGGTCTGTGTGTCATCAAGAGGGGGGCCCTTTTAAGTCTAGGCCTGGGCGAGTTCTGTTAAATTTTAATTTTTGCCTGTCTTATGTTTTCCTTATGTATTTGTTGGGCTTCCTAAAGATCGAGCAGGTTCCTGTTGATCTCATGGCTGTCGCTATGCCACAACCTGAAAATGATTGATGGTTATTCACCGCGACATGGCGACTAAGTGGTGGGACTCACTGGAAAGGGCCACGGCGAACCTTTTATCCCACATTGCTGCAGGGAGGAGCATTTCAGTATTTATATGCAAGGCCACATATATCTTAAGTGTCAAAGCTTACAAGATTTTGGCAAGTGGCCAATCAAGCAAGTGGTCCCCCCCCCAAGTGCGCATGCATCTCAGAGCGGCTTAATTTTGCAGCGAAAGGAGAGATTAAATAGTGAGAAGGTTGCACAAGGTCAGACGATGGTCGCTATACGGCAAGATGAAAGTGCTTGGTTGTTAAGAGTCGTGACTTGGTGACTGATGAGTTGGTAGACTAGGTGGCACTGAGGTAGAGCACTGAGCAAGTCATGAGGTGCCAAGTGGTGACATGCAGCTGGTGATCTGGTGGATGGTGAAGTGGAGGTGCCATGTGGTAGAGCAGAGGATGTAGCCACTCAGAGGGAAGGTAACGATCGAGCAAGTCAAGGCCAATCAATGGCGATCAAGATTGATCCAAGAGTTGTCGCTATGTCATGACATGAAAATACTTGCCTTATAAAGGTCATGACTTGGCAACAAACCACTGGCGGTGAACCATGGCCGATAGTTAATGCAGGTGGTTAAGGTGGGCGGTTCATTCTGACGGTTAGTGAAGGCATCAATGAAACTGTAGTTTCGATGAGACACAAAAATGGATAGCCGAAAAGGAAGTTTGGCCAAAAGGGTGAAATGCTGAGAAAACCAAAGGAGGTGGTGGGTTTGGTGGAGATGACTTGGCAGTCCAAGTGGGTTAGGTGGCAAACCAGAGTCTGACAAGTGACAGGCCTAATTGGATAGGTGGAGTCCAGGTAGATCAGAGAGCGAATCCAAAGATGCCACACGGTGACCCTGTGGCATAAGTGAGAGATATTTAGAGATGGTAAAGGCCGAACGGTTTAGGAAGGATCAACAGCTAGGCAAGATGATCTAATGGTTGTCGCCATACCGCGGGATGAAGGTACTCGCCAGTTATCCCATGTGACTTGGTGACAAGGCACGTGCGCTAAAAGGAAAGCAACCCAGGCATTAAGGATCGAGCAACTTGAGGGAAGAACTACGACTGTTGCTATACCACCATGTGAAAGTGCCTGATGGTTATCAAATGTGACATAGCGACTGACCTAGTGGAAAGTCAAGATGTACCACGTGTTGGGCCCACCAGAAGAGAAAGTGATAAAGGGAGCCACTCAACCAAGGTAAAGAACGGGCAACTCGAGAAGATCAATGGTGATCCAAGGAAGATCAATGGCTATTGCCAAGTCATGATGGAAAGATGTTCAAAGGAAAAAGGCCGCAACTTGGCGACCAAGCGGTGGGGCCCGATGGAGAAAGAAAACAGTTTGAAGGAAATAAAGAAAAGAAGAGCCAAGTAAGAAACAAAGGGCTTCATTCCGGTGGTAAACCCAGGCAGTGTTGAGGTGGAAGGACATGGGCCCTAGAATGAACCAGATGATGCCACGCGGAGATGCATAGCAGATGTCTGAGTAGGAATTTCAAAGATTTAAAATATGATTTCTGACTGTGGTGAATAGGTAGAAATTAAACAACCAACCTGCAGAGGGATTGATGACTAAAGGAATATTTTTTGCCTGATATATAAGTGTTATATATCATTGGAAAGCTCTTGATCCAAGCAATCTGATTTTGCAGACAAGTGTAGCCCACAACAAATATTTTTGGGGAAGTTACCTCAGGATCTCATATTGGATTTTCAGTTAGAGAGATTGGATGTTCTGCAAGGCATGTTGTGTGGCCAGTTATTGCTAAAGGATAGGGTAGTTGCTATTGTCAGAGGATGAGATCTAATTTTGTCCTCCCTTTCCTTCTTATTCGAGAGTCTTCTCATTTTGTAGAGGTTCCAAATTTTTGTGAGCAAGGCTCCATAATCTCAGTTTCCAATTCTGAGCTTTTTGCCAAATTTGTAATACAATGTCCCGTTTCAAGAAATAGAGTATCTTCTTGTTGTAAGTATTTTCTGTTGCAGGTCACATATATGTAAGGCATATATACAGTTTATTAGATTGTCTCTAGGCCTTCTCTTATTTTCAATGAATCCAGTCTTCTAGGGAGTTTGGGTTTGTCCTCTCAAAGTGGGAGTGTAATGGGTGTTCTTAGGTACTCTTCAATGAAGGGTTTAAATTCTATGAGCAATCATTTTGAATTCAGGACAATGCCTGGATATGTATGATCCTCCATTTGAGTTTAGAATGTATTAATGTCAGGCATTGATATAGGGATATATTTCTTAAATAAATTGGATTTGAAATAGAGGTTTTCATTTTCAATTTGATGTATGACTCCATGCCCTTGGATAAGGCACTGGTCTTGCAGATTCTGGGGATTCTGAGAGATTTTAAAATATCAAGTATCCATTTTCTTTTATGTTTGTAGTTTTAGATGTTCCATCTATCTCATGCTCTAGTCTTGTTGAGATGTCAATGTAGATCTAGCCCATTTGCAGTAACCTCTTTGTTGTTGAGCCCTGTGAGATTTATCTGCTTTCTATTGATGTTTTTTATGTTTGTAAATGGTTGTACTTTGTGCATCAAAGGGTGTCCCCCCTAGATCTTGCAAAACCTGAAGTGTAGGAGGATCATTAGGATCCTATGTTATGTTGTCCAAGCCCTGAAGCTTTTCATTGATAGAGATTAGATATTTCATAGATAGATTGCAAGTGAACTTGGGTGTCTTTTTTTAGACCAACAAAATGGCAACTTTGTTGGGGAAAGGTCTAAATATCTCTGGTATAGATTGTTGAATCATATTGTAAGTGAGTCTGGCCAAAATTCATTTGGGGAGAGTCTTAGAAGTTTACAAGTTTAAAAGTTGTCTTCAGATTGGAAAGTATGCATCCTGGAAGGTTTGGTGCTGAGAAATTAAAAAAAGAGAATCATGTGACTCTGCTGTGTGAGACCCAAAAATCTAAATTTGTTTCAGAGTGAAGATCAATGGTTGAAATTTTATTCCTCTTCAAGGAGGTGGCGACTCTGTAAGAACAAACCTAAGGTTTGGAGGTTTTGTTCAAACTTTCCGCCAGAAGTGAAGTGAACAGTAGTAGAAACTATACCCAGGTATTTCCCATTCATGAGATAACTTTTGTTCCTTAGAAGGTGAACAAGTCACTAGGAAAAGGAGTATTGGTTCTAAGGTTACATACTTCTTGTTTTGAAAAGTTTCATTTAGAAATATGGTGAGAAGTATGTCTGGTTATGAAGTTAATGGCTTCATATGTTTTGAAAAGAAAGTAGAACAGTAAGATGTATTGTCATGGTAATGGTTCAATAGATGTTTCAAATTTGATGGATCTAGATGTGGTTCCTAGATCTGAAATTTCTTTGTCAAATTTGAAAGATATTGATAGGGAGATTGAAATACATTTCCAAAAGATCCAAGAGAGGTGCATCTTGTTTTTGAGAAGGAAACTAGGAAAGAGAAAGGTTGAATCATCATATGTTTTTTATGAAATATTTATAGTAGCATTGAATGAGCTTCCAGTTGATGTTAAACCCCATGAGTCTATTTGGATTGAGTTGTTCTTAGAGCTTGATGAGCCTGATTCAGTCAATTGGTCTTCAACCTTGAGGGAAGAAAGTGTTGCCAGTATTAAAGAATGGATTGATAAGATTGAAATGAATAAATCTGAAAATACACATAGCTTTGAGTATAGTGATGGAGATGAATCCGTGAGTGGATGTACATCTTATGATGCTTAAGATGACTCTTAATCATAGCATGATAGTGCAGATGTGCATTCGAAGTAGGAAGAAAATTGTGAAAGTCCAAGTTATTGTTCAAAAATTCTTGAGCCTGTTGAGGTTTCAGATCTGAATGATATAGATCACCTTGCGGTCAATATCAATTCACAAAATGTTTGCAACCAGGGTTATGAAACCATGTTGCAACATATTGTAACACTTTATGATTAGCCTAATAAAGGGCATGATGCAGATGCAAGTTGTTGTAATGATAAAACAAATGTACATGAAGACACGAGCACTGCAGATTTAATGCATGCATTAGATTGGGACAATGTTCACATCACAAAAGTCGAAGCCAAGGAAAATGAAAATGAAGGAGAAGGTTCACTAAGTAGTGAACAAATCTTAGATTTCTTAGCTGCTGATCTTAAGAGGTATACATCTAGAAATGTCCCCAATCTCTCATACCCAATTAGTATATGTTTTGATACTGATGATGTTCTTGGTGGTGTGAGGTATGATACATATGATTTTTCTTTCCCTACAATTGATTTGAATAATGAACAAGATGAAAATGCATATAAGGTTGATAAATGTGATAATGTGGATTCATATGTTGATATGAAATTAGAACTTGATATGCATTGTGTGGATCTTGGTTTTAAAGAGAAAGGAAAATCTGAAGTGGTATTTTTTCGAGATTTGCAATTGGTAAATGAACCATTAATAGATGATCATGTGTTTTCATGTTTGTAAAAGGCTGATATAAGATGTGATCAGCATACTAGGTTGTAGTCATTTTATGAGGAAATGTTCCTCTCTAGTTTTCAAGCCTATATTATGGAAGAGTGTTTTCCATTTTTGTAAACTAGCAATCTGCATGTGCCTGATGTTCCCAGTGATCAAATGGAGTAGGGTTACTTTTCTTTTCAGCTGGGAAATAATTGTAAGAAATATGACAGTTTTGTGTCATTTAATGGTCAACATTTAGAGGCAGGTTCTATTTTTCAAAGATCAAGAATGAATACAAACATGCTGATTATCTTATATGTGATATGCTGATGAGAAGTTGCTGAGTTTGTGATCAGGGAAAATATATATGAAATTTCCAGCTTACCTTTAGTTCATAGAAATGAGAATCATGTGTTTGACAGGGGTAAGCTTTGATTCCAATTTTGATGGCCCGGGGCCATATGCAAATAAATTTTGTTGTAAATTCGCTTTGCTTTCAGTTGTGTGGTTTTCAATAAAAAGCCTTGCTGTTGGGTCAAAATAAGGAACCCTTATTTTGGAGAGTGAAGCTCATTGAAGATTTTAAAAGAAAAAGAAATGCCCTGCTTTTTGGGTGGTCTACTCTACCAAATATTCTAGATTCTTGTGTTGGTCTTGTGTCCAACCATCCCCAGTTAGAGCCACTATTGGGACCTATAAAAATCATGCTAAATTTGGTGACCCAATGAAGCCTTGCTTTAAGATTTTCTCTTCATGAATTTGTTTTATGGTAAGGCAAGCGCATTATTGTAATTCGCTTTGAACTTGAACCCTTGAACTTTTTTGGTTCAAAGTTCAAGGTTCAATCGCTTCTCCTGCTTGTGTCATGGCTTTGTAATGTTTTTTAAAGCAAGTGGGAATGCGTAATGTCTATTTTGAATGATTTGCTAATCGGTTCAAGGTTCATGGTTCAATGTGTCCCTTTCTTTCACTAAAGGTCTTTGCTTGTTATTTTTCCACTTAAGCAGAAGAGTCTGTGTATCATCAAGAGGAGGGCCCTTTTAAGTCTAGGCCTCGGTGGGTTCTGTTAAATTTTAATTTTTGCCTAAGTCTTATGTTTTTCCTATGTATTTGTCGGGATTCCTAAAGATCGAGCAGGTTCTTGTTGATCTCGTAGCTGTCGCTATACCGCAACCCGAAAGTGATCGATGGTTATTCGCTGTGATATGGTGACTAAGTTGTGGGACCCACTGGAAAGGGCTAAGGCAAACCTTTTATCCCACATTGGCCACAGGGAGGAGCATTTCATTATTTATATGCAAGGCCGCATATTTCTTAAGTGTCAAAGCTTACAGGCTTTTGGCAAGTGGCCAATCAAACAAGTGGTGCCCCCCCCACGTGTGCATGCATCTCAGAGAGGCTTGATTTTGTAGTGAAAGGAGAAATTAAACAATGAGCAGGTTGCACAAGATCGGACGTCGGTCGCTATACCGCAAGATGAAAGTGCTCATTTGTTAATAGTCGTGACTTGGCGACTGATGAGATGGCAGACCAAGTGGTGCCGAGGTAGAGCACTGAGAAAGTCATGAGGTGCTGAGTGGTGACACATAGTTGGTGATGTGGCAGTCTAGTGGATGGTGAAGTGGAGGTGCCACGTGGTGGAGCAGAGGATGTAGCCGCTCAGATGGAAGGTAATGATCAAGCAAGTCAAGGCCGATCAACGACGATCAAGATGGATCCAAGGGCTATCGCTATGTCGCGACATGAAAATGCTCGCTAGATAAAAGCCACAACTTGGCGACAAACCACTAGCAGTAAACCTTGGCCAACAGTTAATGCAGGTGGTTCATTTTGGCTGTTAGTGAAGGCATCAATGAAACTATGGTTTCAATGAGACACAAAAATGGATAGCCAAAGAGGAAGTTTGGCCGAAACTGTGAAATGTTGAGCAAACCCAAGGAGGTGGTGGGTCTGGTGGAGATGACTTGGTGGTCCAGGTGGGTCAGGTGGCAAACCAAAGTCTAACAAGTGGCAGGCCTGACTAGATAGATGGAGTCCAGGTAGATCAGAGAGCAAATCCAAAGATGCCACGCGATGACCCCATGGCATAAGCGAGATCTATTTAGAGATGGTAAAGACTGAGTGGGTTAGGAAGTATCAATGGTCAGGCTAGATGATCTAATGGTTGTCACCATGAAGGTGCTCACCAGTTATCCCATGTGACTTGGTAATAAGGTACGTGTGCTAAAAGGAAAGTGGCCTAGGCATTAAGGATCAAGCAACTTGATGGAAGATCTACGGCCATCGCTATACTGCCATGTGAAAGTGCCCGATGGTTATCACATGTGACATAGTGACTGAACCAGTGGCAAGTCCAAGGTGGTGGGTAGATGGATCAAGGGAAAGTCAAGATGTGCCACGTGTCGGGCCCACCAGAAAAGAAAGTGATAGAGGGAGCCACTCAACCGAGGTAAAGAACGGGCAAGTCAGGAATATCAACGGTGATCCAAGGAAGATCAATGGTTGTCACCAAGTTGCAATGGAAAGATGTTTGAAGGCTAAAGGCTGTGACTTGGTGACCAAGTGGTGGGGCCCGATAGAGAAAGAAAATAGTCCAGAGGAAATAAAGAAAAGAAGAGCCAAGGAAGAAACAAAGGGCTTCATTCTGGCGGTAAACCCAAGCGGTGCTGAGGTGGAAGGATATGGGCCCCCGAATGAAATAGATGATGCGATGTGGTAGAGATGCATGACACATTTCTAAGAGGGAATTTTAAAGATTTAAAATGTGATTTCTTACTGTGGCGAACAGGTAGAAAATTAAACAACCGATGTGTAGAGGGATTGATGACTAAAGGACTATTTTTTGCTTGATATATAAGTGTTATATATCATTGGAAAGGTCTCGATCCAAGGAATATAATTCTACAACCAAGTGTATCCCATGAAAAATATTTTTGGGGTAGTTACCTTGGGATTTTAGATTGGATTTTAAGTCAAAGAGATTGGATGTTCTGCAGGGCATGTTGTGTGGGCAGTTATTGTTTAAGGATAGGGTAGTTGCTATTGTCAGAGGATGAGATCTGATTTTGTCCTCCCTTTCCTTCTTATTTGAGAGTCATCTCATTTTGTAGAGGTTCCATATTTTTGTGAGCAAGGCTCCATAATCTCGTTTTCCAATTTTGAGCTTTTTGCCAAATTTGTAATACAATGTCCCTTTTCAAGAAATAGAGTATCTTCTTGATGTAAGTGTTTTTTGTTGTAGGTCACATATATGTAAGGCATATATACATTTTATTGGATTGTCTCTAGGCCTTCTCTTATTTTCAATGAATCCAGTCTTCAAGGGAGTTTGGGTTTGTCCTCTCAAAGTGGGAGTGTAATGGGTGTTCTTAGGTACTCTTTAAGGAAGGGTTTAAATTCTATGAGCAATCATTTTTAATTCAGGACAATGTTGTTAGGTCCCGGAGACAACTGAGAGGGGGGGTGAATTAGTTGTCTAACAAATTCAATACAAAAACAACTTTACCAACTTAATGCTTAATACCGGTAAACCAATCTTTAATGCTGGTAGATAGTTTTATCAGTTAATTGTAATACCGGTAAAGATTAATGCATGAAACAAAAGGACAAAGTCATCCACAACACATAACACCAATATTTGTACGTGGAAACCCTATAAGGGGAAAAACCATGGTGGGAAACCCTACCCACAATTAGATGATACTACTGCAGATAGTATGTGTATACAAATGGTGTCTGCACATGCAGAAAGGCCAAGCGCCTAGAGCTCACTGCTCAAACACAAATAGGAGTCACACTGACTACAATTGGATGGTTAAATCCAATAAGGATGTACTACTCAAATTATCATCTTTCTATGCTAGATTCAATACCGATGTAGTTCTGATTGTCTTCACAAAAAACCTCCTTCAACCTTCAAATGATGTCTATGTGTATAGCTCTTCTTATTATTGCATATACCTTCACACAACTCTTTTTCGCATTCCACATCTGATCTTACAAATAAGATCTTACATTTATATCATAACCTAAGACCAATTTTAGTAGGTTTTCTCTAAAGGATATTATAATAAAATCATTTTAAAAACAAAACAATGTCCGGTGCAATAACCGATTCAACATGTTGGCTTGATGCATTTACAATAATAATGAGACATCTCCATAGCATGTCATGCTGATTTGGAAAAGATAAACCTGTCGGTGTATATCCTGGACTTATTTATCGGTAACAACAAATATGTAAATACAAAATTTGCCAATGACCAAAACTCTAAGACAAGGTGTCCAGACGATGTCTTTGACATAGCCAGGTGTTTTCCATGCTATTCCAAGTGTCGGTGAACATTATATCCTGCCAGTATACCAGATACCGGTGACTGTCCATAAGTCACTTGCTTGTCGGCGAATGTTGATGATTCTCCAAAGTGCCAGAGTTGATAAGTGTTTAGTAGGTTTTGACATCAATGACAAAACCATACCAAAATACCAACAATCTCCCCCTTTGGCATTAATGGGAACACAAGATGGAAAAACCATCAAAGTGCCAAAACAGAAATGCCAAATACCAAAAACCAATAATCTCCCCAAAGTGACAATCTCTCCCCCTGGGAGTGACATGAGTTTTCTTTGTGTTTTTCCATACCAATCTCTCCCCCTTTGACATCAAATGCCAAAGCAATATAAAGACCATTTTTTAGATACAAAATACCAACCAAATCACTATACCAACTACTCCCCCTGAGAAGTAGCTTTCTCATCAAAGCCAGAGTAAAAGATTTCTCTGTTATTTCTGTCGGTTGATGACTATCATCAACTGTCTAAGTTTCTACCAGTGGGGGTATGACCCCAAGCTTGTCTCTGAGATATTCAAAAGTCTCCTTAGGCAGAGGTTTAGTGAAAATATCTGCAATTTGCTCTTTAGTATTCACATAAACCAGTTTAATTTCTTTTGCTTCAACATTTTCCCTTATAAAATTCAGTTTGATAGAAACATGTTTGGTTTTAGAATGTAGTACCTGATTCTTAGATATATCAATTGCTGCAGTGTTATCACAATAGATAGTAATAGATTCCTTGCATTTTACCTTTATATCCTTCAACATTTGCTTAAGCCATAGTACCTGTGTACAGTTGGTTGCTGCTGCAACATATTCTGATTCAGCTGTTGATAAAGATGTACAACTTTGTTTCTTACTCAACCAAGAAATTAATCTGCTTCCAAGAAAAAATGCTCCACTGGTGGTGCTTTTTCTATCATCCACATCTCCTGCCCAATTTGCATCTATGTATGCACATAATTCAAAGTTTTCATCTCTAGGATACCATAATCCAAGATTTGTAGTGCCTTGTAAGTATCGGAAAATCCTTTTTACTACCGATTCATGATTATCTCTAGAATTACTCTATAATCTTGAAACAATACATGCTGCATTCATGATATCAGGTCTTGTTTGTGTCAATACAATAAACCTCCTATCATAGATTTGTACCTAGTCGGATTAACAATTGTAGATTCATCCCTTAGTGATAATTTGTCATTTTTAGTCATAGGTGTGCTTACCGGTTTAGAGTTATCCATCCCAAATTTCTTTAATAACTCCTCCAAGTACTTGGATTGACTCAAGAATATACCTTTATCAGTCTGTGAAATCTACAATCCTAAAAAGAATTTTATTTCTCCAATCATAGACATTTTAAATTCTTGCTACATTTCAATAGAAAATTCTTTATATAATCCATCTTCTCCTCCAAAGATTATATCATCAACAAAAAATTCTATAACCAAGATGTCATCATTTGTCACTTTATAATATAAGTTGTTGTCATCATTACCTTTAGAAAAACCAATCTTTAAAAGATACTTATCCAATATTGCATACCAAGCTCTTGGAGCTTGTTTTAACCCATACAAAGCTTTCCTTAACCTACAAAAAATATCTTTGTTATCTGTCAAAGAAAATCCATCAGGTTGTTCAATATAAACTTCTTCTTCAAGATCTCCATTTAGAAATGCACATTTAATATCCATTTGATATACTTTGCAGTTCTTGTGTGCTGCAAAAGCCAAAAATAATCTGACTGCCTCAATTCTAGCAACCGGTGCAAAGGTTTCATTATAATCAATTCCTTCTTTCTAAGAATATCCCTTACACACTAGTCTTGCTTTATTCCTGATTACCTTACCATCTTCATTAAGTTTGTTTCTGAATACCCACTTTGTTCCAATCACATTTTTGTCTTTAGGCCGGGGAACTAATGTCCATGTGTTATTTTTCTCAATTTGTTCTAGTTCCTCTTCCATAGATTTAATCCAGTGTTTATCTTCACATGCCTCATTAATTGATGATGGTTCAATTTGAGAAATAAGACATACCTCTTCATTTGCCAGTCTTCCTCTTGTCATAACTCCTTTATTCTTGTTCCCAATTATCTAATCTTGAGAGTGATTCAGTCTTACATACTGGGGTGTCTTCCTTTGTTGTTGTTCCTCAGTTACTATGGAATTTTCAGATGATACCGGTATAACTGGATCTTCATTCTGTACCGGTGGGTTCAATGTAGGTTCATTTGTTAGAATCTTTGTTGCCGGTTCAAAGTCTATATACCTTGAAGTTCCTCTAAATTGTTCATCAATCTTCACATTTGTACTCTCAATAATTTTCTGCAATCTTTTGTTAAAACATCTATATGCCTTTCTCTTAGATGAATAACCAATAAATACTCCTTCATCACTTCTAGGATCAAATTTGCCAATATACTCATCCCTTCTAATATAGCATTTACTTCCAAATATTCTGAAATATTTAAGAGTAAGAGTAATACCAAACCATAGTTCATGAGGGGTCTTAGCAGTTTCACCTTTGATGTGAACCTTGTTGAATGTATAGACCGCTGTACTTACTGCCTCTCTCCAATACACATGTGGTAGATTTTCTTCTGATAACATACTTCTTGTTGCATCCAAGATAGTTCTATTTTTCCTCTCTACAACTCCATTCTGTTGTGGTGTCTGGGGTGCTAATAGTTGTCTTCTGATTCCATTTACTTCACAGAATGCATTAAATTCCTTAGATGTAAATTCTCCTCCTTGATCTGATCTCAGAATTTTGATTTTCTTACCGGTTTCACTCTCTACCATTGCTTTGAATAGTTTGAACTTTCCAAGTGCTTCTGATTTTTCTCTGAGAAAAGTAACCCAACACATTCTAGAGTAGTCATCAATGATTAGCATGAAATATCTATCACCTTGCAAACTTTTAGTTCTAGATGGACCACATAAATCAGTATGAATTAAGTCAAGAGCATTATTTGATTTTTCTGGAATACTTTTAAAAGTAGCTCTAACATGTTTTCAAAATTGACATTCCTTACATACTGTATTGTGAGGTTTGACAATTTTAGGTAAATCTCTAACTGCCTTAGTAGTACTGATTTTTACCATGCAATCAAAATATACATGACAGAGTCTCTTATGCCATAGCCAACTTTCATCAATATGTGCAATCAAGCATGTCTTTTCACTTTTATTCAAATGAAAGATATTACCTCTAGTTTGATTACCATTTGCAATTTCCAAATGAGTTCTCTTCATGATTTTGCATTTTCCATTTTTGAATTGTAACTGAAATCCTTTCTCAACTAATTGACCAACACTCAAAAGATTATGCTTTAAACCTTCAACATAGTAAAAATTGTCAGTATTATGCTTACCATCAAGAGATATTGTACCTTTACCTTTGATCAAACAAGCTTTATCATCTCCAAATCTTACTAAGCCTCCATTATATTCCTGAAAGTTCAAGAATTTACTTTTATCTCCAGTCATATGATGTGAGCATCCTGAATCAATGATCCATTCATCCTTAACTTCAACTTTAGCTGCTAGGGCCTGCTCTACTGGTTGAATAGTAGGTGTCGGTTGATCTTCTATTATAGCAACAAAAACACATCCATTGTTTATCGGATCTTCATCAGAATCATCAATCACTCCTTCATCAACGAGATAACAAGATTTATCTTTATTCTTCTTAAATCTGTATCTCTGATATTCAGGGTTAGGCTTGTATGTTCTCCTAGCTTCTTCTCTTAGTCTAGCATGTCTATTAGGGCATCTAGAAGCCATATGACCAGTTTTATTACAGTTAAAGCATTTAAAGGGTGTTTTACCTTCATACTTACTTCCAACTGGACCTTTACATATTTTTCTTGCAAATAGTGCTTCAAGTTCTTCATTTTCTCTCCTTCTTTCCTCAAGTTCTCTTGCATAAAAGGCTTTCCAATCAGATTTGTCAAATGATGGTGTAGATGATGTTGATGCCTTAAAAGCTAAATCAGTCTTTATAGTAGCAACATGACCAAATTCCTCAATTTCAAAAGCTGAAAGTTTTCCAATGTATCCCTAGTTACTGATGTATTAGGCATTGTTCTTAACTCATTTATAGCAGTAACCTTCATTTTATATGCTGGTGGAAATCCTCTTAAAACTTTTGAAACAATTTCATCTTCACTTAAGGTTCCTCCACAACATTTAATACCCAAAACAATTTCATTAACTCTTTCCATAAAAGCAAAAATCCTTTCATCTTCTTCCATTTTCAGATTTTCATACCTGACCCGGAAGCTTTCAAGTTTTGCAATTTTGACTGTGGAATCTCCTTCATTCAATGTTTCCAAATGATCCCAAATAGCTATAGCAATTGATCTATCTGATAATCCCATGATCTGTTGATCTGTTAATGTGCTCAAAAGTGCTTGTCTTGCTTTGCAATCATTTTCTTCATCTTTTCCTAAGGTAGGTGGATTAGGCTGACCGAGAGTAGGAGCAGTATAGCCATTCTTTGTAACTTCCTAGATGTCCTTTCCAATGCAATTTAAATGTGTCTCCATTCTGATCTTCCATATGCCATAGTTGGTTCCATCAAGTTTAGGACTTCCCTTCCTGAAATAGTTAGTAGACATTGGATCTCCTCAAGTTGTTAAACTTATGCAAAAAGAGGACTAGGCTCTGATACCAATTGTTAGGTCTTGCAAACAACTAAGAGGGGGGCTAAATCAGTTGTCTAACAAATTCAATCCAAAAACAACTTTACCAACTTAATGATTAATACCGGTAAACTAGTCTTTAATGTCGATAGACAGTTTTATCAGTTAATTGTAATACTGGTAAAGATTAATGGATGAAACAAAAGGACAAAGTCATCCACAACACATAACACCAATATTTGTATGTAGAAACCCTATGAGGGGAAAAATCATGGTGGGAAACCTTACCCACAATCAAATGATATTACTGCAGATAGTATATGTATACAAATGGGGTCTGCACATGCAGAAAGGCCAAGCGCCTAGAGCTCATTGCTCAAACACAAATAGGAGTCATACTAACTACAATTGGATGGTTAAATCTAATAAGGATGTACTGCTCAAATTAGGATCTTTCTATGCTGGATTCAGTACCAATGTAGTTTTGATTGTCTTCACAAAAACCCTCCTTCAACCTTCAAATAATGTCTACATGTATATCTCTTCTTATTCTTGCATATACCTTCACATAATTCTTTTTCACATTCCACATCTGATCTTACAAATAAGATCTTACATTTACATCATAACCTAAGACCAATTTTAGTAGGTCGTCTCTAAAGGATATTACAATAAAATCAATTTACAAACAAAACAATGTCTGATGCAATAACTGATTCAACATGTCAGCTCGATGCATTTACAACAACAATGAGACATCTCCATAGCATGTCATACTGATCTAGAAAAGATAAACCTATTGGTGTATATCCTGGACCTATTTGCCGGTAACAACAAATATGTAAATACAAAATTTGCCAATGACCAAAACTCCAAGATAAGGTGTCCAGATGATGTCTTTGACATAACCAGGTGTTTTCCATGCTATTCCAAGTGCCAGTGAACATTATATCCTTCTAGTGTACCAGATACTGGTGACTGTGCATAAGCCACTTGCTTGTCGATGAATGTTGCTGATTCTCCAAAGTGCCAAAGCTGATAAGTGTTTAGTAGGTGTTGACATCAATGACAAAACCATACCAAAATACCAACAAATTTCTAGATATGTATGATCCTCCATTTAAGTTTAGAATGTATTAATGTCAGGCATTGATACAAGGATATCTTTCTTAAATAAATTGGATTTGCAATAGAGGTTTTCATTTTCAGTTTGATGTATGACTCCATGCCCTTGGATGAGGCACTAGTCTTGTAGATTTTGGGGATTCTTAGAGATTTTAAAATATCAAGTATCCATTTTCTTGTATGTTTGTAGTTTTAGATGTTCCATCTATCTCATGCTCCAGTCTTGTTGAGATGTCAATGTAGATCTAGCCCATCTGCAGTAACCTCCTTGTTGTTGAGCCCTGTGAGATTTATTTGCTTTCTATTGATGTTGTTATGTTTGTAATTGGTTGTACTTTGTGCATCAAAGGGTGTCCCCCCCTAGGTCTTGTAGAACCTAAAGTGTAGGAGGATCATTTGGATCTTATGTTATGTTGTCCAAGCCCTGAAGCTTTTCATTGATTGAGATTGGCTATGTCATAAATAGATTGGAGGTGAACTTGGGTGTCTTTTTTGAGACCAACATGACATAAATCAGAACCGACAAAGAAGAAGAGATTGAACCGATGAAGGTGCAACAAAGAGTAAGTTGCACTAGGAGATATGGTTGTAGCTGAGAGGTGAGCAAAGAACCAATAGAGAATTGGAGAGAGGAGAACCGGTGGAGAGATTCGCATAAGAGTTACAAAGTTCCTTTTGTAACAAGGCTATTACTTTTTTAATTGAATATATTCATTTTAGATCACTGAGTTGGAACTCGATGCAGGGGTTGGTGCTCCTTGGGTTGGTTCCCTAAATGTTGTAACCAAATATTTCATCGTGAGGCTAGATTGGAGCAGTAGTCTCTAGCAACACTTCTCACTGAGTTTTTTCCCATCTTGGGTTTTCCTCGTACATCTTGTGTTATGTGATGTCCCTTTTATGTGTGGTTACATTTGTGTGAGTCTCCCATCTAATCACTCTGTCTTCTTTATGATTAGAACTGTTAATCAGTATACACACATAGGATTGAAAATGGAAAAGTTTCTAAATCATTGATTCAATCCCCCTCACAGTGACATCTAGTGTTCAGCAAGACAAGCACAAGTAAACTAGTATGATTATTCTGGTGGTGAAGGTGAAGAATATCAGTCAAGAAACAAAGCAGAAGAATATCAGTCAAGCAACAAACCAGAAGAAGCATCCAATAAGGTCCCTAACCAGTATGTACAGAAGAATCACCCAGAAGAGCATATTTTAGGTAATAAGATTGATGGTGTGCATACTAGAAGAAGACTTGCTCGGAATGATGAAAAAGTCAATTTTTGCCTCATGACTGAAGTGGAACCTAAAAAATTCAATCAGGCCAATAAAATTCAGAAATGGATGGATTCCATGGAAGAAGAGTGCAACAGATTGAGAAGAACAACACTTGGATTTTAGTCCCTAGACCAGAAGACAAGAACATCATTGGCACCAAATGGATCTAGTGGAACAAGATGAATGAAGAAGGCAAAATTGTTAGGCATAAAGATAGGCTTGTGTGGAAGGGTTACTCTCAAGTAGAGGGCATTAATTTTGAAGAAACATTTGTACCGATGGCTAGACTAGAAGCAATTAGGATGTTTCTAGCTTTTTCAGCCTAAAAGGGTTATAAGGTATATCAAATGGATGTAAAATATTCCTTCCTCAATGGAAATTTGGAAGAAGAAGTGTACATGGAGCAACCAAAAGGGTTTCCATTACATGATGATAAAACCTTTGAGTGTCAGTTGAAGAAAGCCTTGTATGGTTTAAAGCATGTTCCTAGAGCATGGTATTCAAGGCTAAGTAAGTACCTAAAGGAGAAAGGATTTAAAAAGGGGATTGTTGAAATCAATCTATACATCAAGGCAGATGGAAACCACATGATCATTATGGCTGTGTATGTAGATGACATCATTTTTGGAGGCAACAAGGACACTCTTTGCAAAGATTTTTCTGATCAGATGCAGTCAGAGTTTGAGATGTTAATGCTTGGTGAGTTGACATATTTTTGTGGTTTGCAGATATCATAACTAGATAAGGGAATATTCATCTCACAAACCAAGTATGCAAAGGACATGCTAAAGAAGTTTTCAATTGAGGACTACAAACTGGTGAGTACCCCCATGGTGAGTGGAAGCAAAATGAGAAAGAATGATGAGTCACCGGTAGTGGGTTAGACCTTGTATAGATCCATGATAGGAATGTGATTGTATCTTACTGCTTCTAGACTGGATATAGTGCAAGAAGTGTGTATGGTGGATAGATTTCAAGCATCACCTAAGCAATCACATATGAATGCAATTAGCATAATTTTTAGGTACCTACAAGGGATACTCAATTATGGATTATGGTACCCTAAACAAGGGGAATTCATCTTGGAAGCATATACTGATGTTGATTGGGCAGGTTGCATTGATGATCAAAAGAGCACAAGTGGTGGTACATTCTTCCTAGGTGACCGGTTGGTCTCATGGCATAGCAAGAAGCAGGATCCAATCTCCCTATCCATTGTTGAAGCAAAATACATTGTTGCTGCCACATGCTTCTCTTAGGTGCTTTGGATGAAGCAAACCCTCAAAGACATACAGGTGGATACCTTTGATCCTATCCCCATCTGGTGTGACAATTCAAGTGCCATAAACATATCAAATAACCCGATGATGCATTCAAGGACAAATCATATAGCCATCAAGTATCATTTTCTCAGAGAGAAGGTTGAAGAACATGAAGTAAAGATGGAATATGTCCCTATAGGATAACAAGTGGCAGGCATCTTCACCAAACCATTACCGGTAAGAACTTTTGAGTACTTAAGACACAAGTTGGGAGTTGTGTCCCCTACCTCATGCACTTAATTTTGTAAGGAGATATATGGTTTAGGGGGAGTTCATAGCAGTATCTATATCTCTTGAACCACATACTGATCATAGGAAAAGTTTAGGATTGTATGTCTCAGTACTGGTTGTAATCACTAAGAGATGATTTGGCTAAGGGGGAGATAAGTATGAATCAAAGGGGGAGAATGAAGTACCCTAACCCTTTGTCATTGTGTCAAAGGGGGAGAAATTTGCTAGTGTGAAGACTTGTAGTGAGTTGACATCAATGCCAAAGGGGGATATTTTTGGCATTAGGTTGTCATTGATGTCAACTAGTATGGTATGGTCGCTAGTAAGTAAGTAGTGGTGACCGGTATGGGTGAAGTAAGTAATGATGTAAACCGCTATTATGGATAGAGTGTGTAGGTTGATAGTAAAAGTATGTTACCACTATACATGAAGTGAAGCATCTATCGGTAAAGCAAGACCACCGACAAGTAGGCAAAGAAGAAAAGAAGAAGAGGGATGTGATCACTGATAGACAAAGAAAAGTATATTGCAACTAATAAATGGATTCAATGGATGGATCAACATGTTTGATGGAAGGCCAAGTTGATCCACCAGTAGAGAAGAGGTTAGGAGGTATGAAGGTCCATCTGTGAAGTTAGGTTATACCGGTAAGGTGTATTTAACTGGTAGTGAATCTTGGTTGGTGAAGGATGCCAAACTGACTTTGCAGTCTAAGTAGAGGTGGATGTCGAAAAGGATGAGAGGTGGACACCAAGTGGCAAGCATGCAGAGGTCAGAGAAGTATTTATCGACGTAGTAGTCTGATGGGTACGTAGACATTAATGAAGAACCCTGAAATCATAGGATGATGGTAGGATGTTGTGGCTCAAGGAAGATAGAGTGGCAAGGTGATTGAACTAACCTTGCAGGAAGATCTAATCCTTGTACTTATTGGCTGAAGGAAACAACCGAGCCATTAATGATGATTGACAAAGTAATGCAAAAAAAGAATGTCGTAGACATCCAAAAATAGAAAACACTCGTTGAAAAGTGAGGATATGGCGATCTTGTTTGGTGTGATGCAAATAACAATTCTAGAAAATCACATCAGATCAGATCTGATATAGATTGAGTTGGTGAAGGAAGGAAAACCCTAACATGCCACCATTTGAATGTTGCTTTTGGTGGGAACCCTCATAGATAAACATGTCAACTCGAGACTGAAATTGATTAATGTTGGATGCAATTTGAGAGGAAGAAGAGAGCCTAGGAAAGAAGAGAAAACTATCTTCCTAAGAGTTCTTTTACAAAGAGTTGGAGTGTGTGTTAGCAAGCTAAACCGGGGAGAGATTCTTATTAATAGAGACAGAGTAACCAGTGAACTGCTATAGTCTTAATAATAAAACATACTAATAGGTATTGAAAGGTTAGGATGGCATCCTAGTGTGATACTATGTAGGGTGAGGTTTGGAGAAGGAGAAGAGAAGAAGAGAGAAATCGGTAAGAGATCACAAAGAGCAATCTGATAATTGGTAGAAGAAGGACTGGTGAAACAAAGGAGGTTAATAACCAACAAACATCCATTGATCAAATGTTGCAAAACTCATCTGCAACTAGATGCTATCATTGCATTAAAATTGTATTTCATTATATTACACAGAGTTGGTGCTTGGTGCATGGGTTGGTGCTCCTTGGGTTGGTGCCCTAAATCAGTAGGGGTTGGTTCTCCTTGGGTTGGTACCCTAATGTAGTAGGGATTGGTGCTCCTTGGGTTGGTTCCCTAAATCATTGTAATCTATTGTTTCATTATGAGGTTGGATTGGAGCAGTATTCTCCAACAACATTTCTCATTGAGGTTTTTCCCATATTGGGTTTTCCTCATACATGTGGTGTTGTGGGTTTTGCATTTGTGTGTTTGCCTCTTTTGATATCCACTCTTATCTTACTGACTTGATTATTTAGTTTTTAGGTTGTTATCTGGTACTCCAAGCTTGGTTTAAAAAGAAAAGTTTTTAGGAACCACTAATTCACTCCCCTCTCAGTGGTACATTGTGTTCAACAAAATGTGCATGTGAAACTGTGCTCAATCACACCAAAACTGATCGCTTACACACATAAAACATCATTACATTACTGAAATCAACTGCTACAATGATCTTATATATCCAGTCTCACCACAAATAATCTCCTTCAAGTCGGCTTCAAGAGATGTAACTTGTAGATGAAGTCGGCTCCAATCTTGAACACACCATAGCACCGGACTAAAATATTATGGAAACACACTTCCTAAAGGTCCTAGTGAACACCGAGATCACAAAAATAATCACCACAAACACCGGAGATGATTCTGGATCAACACATTACCAAAATACCATGTTTTGCCCTATTTTGTTGGTTAACTGTCTATCGGTTACCTCCATCTTCTGGATAAGCTAATTCATGACTGCTAGATCAAATCACCATGAAGAGTTGAAACCAATGACAAACCTAAAAAAAATCAACCACCAGAAGTCTCTTAAAATCATCGAATGAGTGTTAATTGCCAACAATCTCCCCCTTTGGCATTGATGGCAACACTTGTGAAAAATGACTAAGTGTTGAAATTTGTACAACCAGATGAAAGAATAGAAAAATACAAGAGTTCCAAGAATCCCCCTTAGATCAAAAATCCATGAATCTTAAATGCATTGGGTTGTACACTCCATACAAAGAGTTAGTCTATACACTATACATTTTCACCTCATCTCTCCCCCTATACAGTTTTTTCCACATCTCTCCCCCTTTGACAACAATGCCAAAGATAGGGTTTCCATCAAAATTATTGTACATATACACACATTCATCAGAGGATTAAATCTATACATGCTTTAGTATGTCCACATAATCCATCTTGAGGAACCCTAGATATGTGTTTCAACCTGCCTGCAATTTCTCCAAAATTGAAAAAAAACCATTCAAAACATAGGCGTGAAATTCTATAGCAGCATTGTTTGTAGGAGTATCCTGAGACATATTCTATATGCAATCCATTTTATGATACATTAAGGTATCCAGCCGAGGACCAATTAGGTTCCAGAGTTCACCTGCTCGTGGGATTATCCTCTCCTCCTTTTCAAAATTCCTAATCTGCTCAGTAATATTCAAAATTTGTTCCTCTATACTGCCGGTTAGATTTTCTATGGGATCATAGACTTGAGAGATCTCTATTTTCTTGTCTATGTTAGTAGTAAAATTGATCAAAATTAGACAATACTTGTATATTTTACTGCCTTCTACTAATGCCTCATCAACTAGTTTTAACTCTTTATCTAACTGGGCCTTATCATTTTTATCATTTGCAAAAATTTCTGAATTTTAGCATCCTTAAACTTCTCCATGGCTTGTTGGGTGGATGCCTTAGACAAAGAATCAAATCTGATGGATATGTGATCAATCCAATTTCTAAGCTTGCCGGATGAGCTAGTACTTGCTTCAAATTGCACTTCTGGTACCACCTGTCCCAAAACTTTCACTGATTTCTCAATTAGTTTCTTCTCCTCTGACTCAAACTGGGCTAACTCTTGACTAGCTTGCACCTGAAGAGCAGCAGTAGCTATCATCTTCTTCGCCAAAGACATTTGAGTGAATGGTTTATTAAAATTGATGTTGAATTGAGGAAAACTCCCTAGGCTTTGGTTTTATCAATGTCAATTGTCACTAATACCAGAGTTTCCAAATCCTTTCGCTTATTCTTATCCGTGTCCTTATCCTTATCCAGTTCAGCCTATTTTTCCTCATCTTTCTTCTTAGCTTCAATAGGTCCAAATTTATCCTCCTTAGGTGCCTCTTGTACACCGATGTCACCACTTGGTGCACCATCCACAACCTCTGCTAGTTTGTCATTTTAATTTGTAGCCTCATCAACAATAGAATCCAAAACTTGCTAATCACCACCATCCTGCGTATCATCATCTTTGTTTATAGTTTCTGTTAGAGGGTTATCTGACTAAGTGGCATTATTTGGAGTATCTACAAGCCAGTTCTCAGTTATAAACTTCTACTAAATCTCATTGGTCTCTCTCCTTATTTCTTCAACTCTTCCGACCATTAAACTATTAACCCTGTGCTTACTCCAGAATTCCTTTTTATTAGCCAACAAAATTAATCTATCAATATCTTCTATGGTGATACTGGTGTCATGATTAACCAGCTCACTCTCCTTTATTTCCATGACCATCTGACTTGTTTATTTTCTTCTACCATCAATAAGACTGTACAAATATTTGGGTAGATATTTCTCTAGCTCAATTAATGCCTTACTAAATACATCCATGTATAAAATTACTACTTCTATCTGCCTCTGATCATTATCACCCATATTTACATAATATACATATATATTCTTTAAATTACCATCTTTTATAATCTCATCAATCAATTCTTGAGTAGATAATAGAGGAATAATGTGATACTCTATTTTTGAGGATTTCATGTTACTAAAATCAATGGCTTCATCAAGATCAGACTTTGTCTTCTTTACTTTCTTGGCCTGGCCTGTTGTTTCATGTTCAAATCTTACTTTCTTCTTTTGCTTCTCACCCTTCACATCACCGGATTGGGGCTTTTGGGTTACCCTATCAAATTCACCCTTCTTAGGTTCCTTGTGAACATCAAAATAAGATCCAATTTCTAATTCCACTGGAGTAACCGCCACATATTCCCTCTGTGTTTTCTTCTTCTTCCTCAGAATACCTTTGCCCTTTGCAGATGTACTGGAGGTTTCAGCTTGAGTAGTAGGTGTCTTAACTAGAGCAGCAGAGGGTTCTATTATCTTTATCTTGATAGGAGCAAATGCAGATTTCTATTTTTCTTCCTTCTCTGATGCATCCCTTGCTGCCCTCACCTTGTCCCGAGGTTGGCCCTCCTCAACAAGAATGTCCTCTACTATCTTTTCCACCTTCCTCTTCCTTGCCGGTTCTGTAAATTTGGAGTGTAACTCCATTGACTTTTCCTTGCAGGTACCAAACCTCTCCTCCTTGTTGTCTTCCAGAGAGTTGAGAAAATGTTGTGTATATGCCTCCAAGGTAGCTTCATCCACCTCATATCCCATAGGCATTATCCAATTAGTGTGGGATTGGACTGCTTCCATCAAGCATTTATCTTTATTCACCATAAAACATATTGTCCCCTCATACTTCTTGACAAATTCCTTGGGGATTCGTACTCTCTACTTCATCTTCTCCTGAAATGTTTTGAAGAAGGCCCACAAAGCAACATTATAATTGTCTCAAATGCCAAGACTATCCAATCCTTTCTTAATCTATTGTGCCACTGGTCTGTCATAAGCCCTCTGGACTCTACCAGTTCTGAGAATTTGATTCATGAAATATAGGGCAAGACAGATAATCAATTATCCAAACTTGAAGATATGCTTTTTATCTTATTTAATCTTCTTTAAGTTGATCAACAATTCTTTCAACAACACACTGCATAGGTCATAGTGACCATCTTCCTTCACCATCTTATAAGTGGCATGAATTGCAGTGCCAGAAACTAAATGCAAGCTGTTGGATTGATACACCTTGTATCCAATTACCATAGTAAAAAATTTGGCATCATCTTCCCTTATGGTACCGATTTTCATCGATCTTCCGTCGAATTCTAGACTGATTAGTTTACTTATGGTAGGGTTTGTAACCTTTTGTAACCCTGGCTTCTCACCGATTTGATGCAAATAGGTAACAACTTTAATTAATTCTGCAGTGATCTTGTATGGCTTCTCTAGCCATATAAATTTAGCATGACCCCTACTCAACACATATCAAACCCACTCCTTCTCATCAAAAGTCAGAAAGTTCACAAATTGTGTGAAACCCTTTCTCTCCAGCTCTACAAATTTCAACTTGGGATTGCTGATATTATTCATTATTTTGTCTATGTACAGATTTAAAATGTCTTCCAACCCAATTTATTCAATTTCACAGTGAATATATGCCCGAACATCATCTACATGCATAATACTGTGTAGAACGAAGGAAAATGCACCTATCGGGTCATCCTCCATGGACTTGTATGGATGTTTCTTGAATACAAGATGAGTCATGTACTTGACTTTGACCACCAATGGAGTAGAGAGAGGATGAAGATGCCATTGTAAAATCTCATAAAATAAGACTTGGATTAATGCCCTTTAATAAATACCTTGAACAACTGTTGAATGTCGTAGATCACTTTGGTGGATTGTCATTTTCTCTTAGATCACCTGGAAACTTTGATAGCTCAAAAATAATATTCACAAAGTGAAGAATGATTCTCGTATTTTTCCTTTTAACTTTGCAAACCCTAATTTTGCTTTGAAATAAATGCACCTCAAATATTCAATTGGATGCCCTATTCAGCTACTAGATGCCGCAATCAACCATCTGAGTTCTAGATATCAACTGCCATCTATAATCCATTGACCGCATATATCATCAAGGGGTACTTGCAAGATTTGTATTTATTTGCCTCCCCCTAAGGCCAAAAGCCCTAGTTATCGGATGAAGATCATGCACTGGATTCAAGTACAAATCCATTATCTGCCTTAGATTCATCCTTTCTTACCTACATCTTCTCATTCTTCTCTCTAATCTCTTCAACCTTTTTAATTCTCTTCTCATCTAATTTATTCTTGTCTACCGAAGCACTGTTCTTGCTTCTGCAGTACTTTGCAATGTGACCGGTTTTGTTGCATGCTCTGCAAACAACATTATTCTTCACAGATCTGAAGTTCATCCAATTTTGTCTCATCCTACATTGATTAGAGATATGTCCAAACATTCCATAGGCATAGCATATTTTACTCTAAAATTTATTCATCACATCTCTACACACATTTGACTTGTGTCCAAAATTATTGCATATGAAACATTGACCCGTAAATGTAGAAACATTGTTCATGTTGTTCATCATATTGTTATTGTTCATTATTCTATTACTCATCCTACTTCTAAACTAACTTGCCATATGACCAAATTTATTACAATTAAAACATCTACCATTGAATTTATGAGCATTAGGTTGTCTTACCAGAGGATTTTTTCTCTTCTTCAGATCACATTTAGCATTGCCTTGTCCAGATCCGAAGGATTCACCTTTCTCATATCCAAGACCTCACATATCCTTCTCATGTCTTTAACTTTCTAGCATCTCATCAAGTCTTGTTGAATTGGCTTTGAATTTTTCTTTGTATTCATTGGTAGTAGCAAGTTTATCCCTCAAGGTAGCAACCTATCTTTCAAGTTCTTGACCATTATTTCTTGATTGTGTCAACTCAAGCTTCAACTGATCATTCTCATAGGTAAGCCTGAAGCATTCATCAACTCTTTCCTTCAATGATTGTGCTAGATTCTCCTCATTCTTATTTTGGTCCTCAATCTCCTTGGTTAGTCTCATCACAATGGCTTGAATCTCATTCTTCAAAGCAACATTTTCTCTCTCAAGCTTGTCCACTTCATCAGCTTTGTCCTGGTATTCCATGATCTGATCTCCTTTAACTTGTCCATTAATTCCTTTCTCTTTAATCTACATATACTTGCTTGATCCTTCAGTTCACTAATAAATTCATCAGCTACATTTAGATTCTTCTTCAATGTACAGACCTCACTTCTAGCAGCATCAAGATCCTCAAGTGCCACATTGAGTTGTCTCTGAAAATCAGTATCCATTGAATCAATCTCCTAGATTTTTCCTCAAGAAATTAAGCTTCCTCTGAGGTACTAGGCTCTGATACCAATTGTTGGAGTTAGGGATCACTAAGAGGGGGTGTGAATCAATTATCTAACGGAAATTAAAACTGCAAGCTTGTTCTTTATCCACCAGTTAATAATGCATAACAAATATGAACATAAACTTGCAATAATAAAAGCACAAATCCACAACACCAGAGTTTTTACATGGAAACCCAAAAAGGGAAAACCATGGTGGGGTTGGAACCCACAATATTCATATACTATGGCTAGGAGTACATAAATATTACATAGATGGGGAATGCACTTGCATTCAAGCTCACTGCCTAGAGCTCACTGCTCAATTATATGCGCCCAGAAGGGTACAACCTTCAGGGAAGGCTCATTGCCTTAAAATTTGATTACAATGAGAATGTACAATGGAATGAACTCATAAATAGCATCTGACTATGCAAAATAGATTTCTGATTAGGCTTTGAATCTCTAACTGACTCTGCTCTGTTGATTACCTTGTTCCGGTCTCAGTCAGTTACCAGTTGATCTAAACCAAAATGCACATGTGAAATTGAGCTCAATCACACCAAAATTGATCTCTTACACACATAACACATAATTAAATTACTAAAATCAACCGCTACAATGATCTTATATATCCGGTCTCACCACAAAAATAATCTCCTTCAAGTCGACTTCAAGAGATGTAACATGTAGATGAAGTCGGCTCCAACCTCGAACACACCATAGCACCAGACTAAAATATTATGGCAACATGCTTCCTAAATGTCTTACCAAACACTGAGATCACAAAAATAATGACCACAAACATTGCAAACACTAGAGATGATTCTGGATCAACACATTACCAAAATACCCTGTTTTGCCATGTTCTGTCGGTTAAGTGTCTACCGGTTACCTCCATCTTCTGGATAAGCTAAGTCACGACTGTCAGATCAAATCACAATGAAAATTTGACATCAATGACAACCCTAAAAAACTAATCAACCACTAGAAGTCTCCTGAAATCACTGGATGAGTGTCAATTGCCAACAGTTTTGGGATTTTGTGGATCATTTTCGAATGTTTTTGGTTGATTTTGTTGTTTTCCGATTTTTTTATTTTTTATTTTTTGTTATTTTAAAGTTTTTTTAGGATCGGTTTTCCAAATGTTTTTGGTATTTTTTCAAGATCTTTTTATGATTTTTATGATTTTTTTAGGACTTTTTACGATTTTTAGGATTTTTTCAGGATTTTTTTATTATTTTAAAGATTTTTTCAAGACTTTTTATGATTTTTTAGGGTTTTTTACAGTTATGCCCCCATTATGAAGACCTATAATGACATGATGATGTGCAAAAATGTGCATGGAGACAATGAATTTTAAGCATGAACTTATGCTAATGCAATATGCAGTATGAAGATGTAGGTCCTGTTTGAACAAGGATGACTATGTTTGTTTAGCATTTTGTAATACACCAATTGATTTGGAGGTGAAAAACATTTCATAGATGAGTGGTGAATCAATCTTTGAGATCCCTTAGATCATACAAATTAACACACTTAGTGACTAGGATTTGCAAATGGAGACGCAGAAAACTTCCTCATTGATGCTTGAAACTTTGATCTTCATTTGCCAATGTGTGTGCAAGTGGGTTAATTTCCACTCTTGTGTTCACTAAAGATCCTTGGCATCCTATATGACTAGCTACGTGGATTATTCTAACTTCAAAAGCATCCTGGATAGAGCCTTGCTGCCAGTAAGCTTTAAGGACTCCAATGAGGTTATACACTATAATCTCTCAAATATTGCTCCATTGCTAGAAGGCATCCATAGCCCTGATGGAGTTATTCGCATGTTCTCAGAGTCAAGCTTTTTGTTGCACTTGTGAGCATGATATTTTAGTTATTTATCATTTCTCTTTTGCCTTGAGATGGATATTGGCATATCATTTTTTCTTTTTTCTTTTTAATTTTCTTTCCTTGACTTGTAAGTAATGAAACCTACTTGGGTATGACAATTACAGCGGTGCTAAAGCAAAATATTGGATTTTTCACTAGTCGTATGATCAACTAGGTGTCTAGAATGAATTAGAAATTTTGTTAATGTGTGAGATATATCAATTGATAGATTTTGGGTTAACAAGTCACAAATAGTGAAATCTCTACCCAACCATAGGCAAACGTCGTCATAGGGTGATGTTGAAAATGAATGACTTCAGGACCTTAGAAACTTCATGTCTAAATATCTAAGAAAAGAGATGACCTTTGTCTCTCTTGAATGCAAACACATGATAAATTTGGATAGTTACCTTGTTTTATTGATGCAACTACATGAACAAGTAGCTATGATATGCAACTATATGAAAGAGCATTAATGGTATGTAGTTATATGTTCTGGAATGATTAATATGTGATGCAATATCATAAAGAAATATGCAAATGTAATGCTAAATTTAAAATGAACCCGTGCCTTAGATGCAATATCTTTTTAGGTGCATACTATTCATAGGATCAAGGATTGGATCTCATTCCATGGTGGATAAACCATAGGTGCCATTGCCGACAACTCTTGTGATGATGAATGGTCCCAACCAATTAGGTTCAAACTTACTTGGTCATTCTCGCTCTACTAAGTTTCTCTTATTTTTTTTAAGGAAAAGATCTCCTACTTCAAAACAACATGGTCTCACTCTTTTGTTGTAGCTTCTTCTCATTCATTTTTGATAACCTTGTAGGTGATTTAGAGCAATTTGTCTCTTTTCATCTAATAATTCCAACTCTTGCAATCTTGACACTCTGTAATCTTCCTCAGATATGATGTTCTTTAGAGATACTCTGAGTGATTTCAATTCTACCTCTATAGGTAAAATATCTTATAGATCATATACCAATGGATACGGTGTAGCTCCTATTGCAGTTTGCACACCGTCTTTGTAGGCCTAGAGAGAAGGGTTGAGCTGAATGTGCCAATCAAGGCTTGTTTTAGTGACAACTTTCTTGAGAATTTTCAAGATTGTTTTGTTTGTTTCCTTTGCTTGTCCATTGCTTTGTGGATAATATGGAGTTGCAAATTGCTGCTAGATGTGAAACTTCTCACAAAGTTCACTTACTTCTTGGTTCTTGAATGGTATTCCATTATTTGTTACGATGCATATTGGGACTCCGTATCTGTAGATAATGTAGTTTAGAATGAACTTTTCTATTTGTTTTCCCATATTGTAGGTCATAGGGATTGCCTCAACCCACTTCATGAAATATTTTGTGGCAGTAATAATGAAATTATATCCATTAGATGAGGTAGGATTGATTTTCCCTACGAAATCAAGTCCCCATTGTGAGAATGGCCATGGTGATGTGATGGGTTGAAGGTCCTGTGCAGGTGCGTGAATCAAATTTCCATGAATCTAGTATTATCTACATTTCCAGACATATTTGTAGGAATATTTCTCCATTGTTGGCTAGTAGTATCCTATTCTCAATGATTTCTTGGCTAGATCTAGGCCACTGACATGCACACCAGAGATTCCATCATGAAATTCCTTTAGGGCTTGTTGTGCTTCTTCATAATTGAGACATATAAGCAAGGTGGTATCCAAGCTTCTTTTGTACAATGTGTCTACAATAAGTATGTATCTAGATGTCTATCATATGAGGCTCTTTCTCTAATTGGATGAAAGATCTGGAGGCATATACTGATCGTATAGATATGAGTAAAATTATTGATACCAGGGAGATTTAGGTCCCACTATTTCACATACATACTTTGAAGTAGGT
Organism: Cryptomeria japonica; assembly: GCF_030272615.1. NCBI lineage: Eukaryota > Viridiplantae > Streptophyta > Pinopsida > Cupressales > Cupressaceae > Cryptomeria > Cryptomeria japonica. The sequence goes on from NC_081410.1 coordinate 342,337,058, forward strand.
ATTTCATATGGAGGCACCATCAATTGTTCTACTATGAAGTTATACTGAGTTCCATTGTTGGGCATATCAAGGAGAGATCCCATAGTTTCCACTGTATTAGTGGCTTTGTTCCATACTCTGGGGATTTTCTCAAAAGGGATGTTGGAGAAACATTTCTTGAGTTCTTCTACCAACTATTTGTAGGGCGTGAGCTTGTCATCCTTGGTGTCATAAGCATCATTCACTTGGTTGATGATGAGCTAAGAATTGCCATAAACTTGTATCTATTTAATCTTCCATTACACAATAGTTTGAAGTCCTATTACTAGTGCTTCATATTCAACTATGTTATTAGTGCATGGGAAACTTATTCTAAAAGACTTGAGAATAGAATCACCTTGAGGGGTGATAAATAAGATTCCTACTCTTGCTCCATGATTGTTATATGATCCATTAAAGTATAGTTTCCAACTGGTGGTTGCTGTAATTGTGAAGACAGATTCATCTAGGAAGTCTATCAACATTGGATGATAGTCTTGTATTGGAGCCTCTGCCAATTGACTTGCAATTATCTACCCTTTGATGGCCTTTCTATCAACACACTCAATGTCAAACTTGCTTAGGATCATTACCCATTTAGCTAGCCTTCTGGTCAATGTCGCTCTCCTTAATAGGTACTTGAGTGGATCAAACTTTGCAACAAGCTGAATCTTGTGGCTGATCATATAATGTTAGAGTTTTTGTGAAGCAAAAATCACTACTAAGCATGCACGCTCAATAAGAGTGTAATTCAGTTCATAACCCACAAGGGTTCTATTGATGTAGTAGATTGTTCTTTCTTTCCCTTGATCATTATGTTGTGCTAAGAGAGAACCCAAAGTAGAGTGTGTGAAAAATATGTACAACAATAGTGGCTTTCCATGGATTGGTGGCACTAATATTGGTGTTTTTAGTAGATAGTCTTTCAAAGCTTGAAATGCCTCCTGGCATTGTTCTGACCATTTGAATGTTACACCTTTTCTTTAAAAGGTGTTGGAAAGGGTGGCACTTGTCTGCCAATTGCACTATGAAGCGTCTTATAGATTGGGGTCTCCCTTTTAGACATCTCAATTGCTTGAGTGTTGTTGGTGCTGTCATTTCCAAAATGGCTTTCACCTTTTCTAGATTTACTTCAATACCTATGTTTGACACAATGAAGCCCAAGAGCTTTCTAGCCGTGACACCAAATAGACACTTTTTAGGACTAAGTCTCACCTTGCACTATTCTAATCTATCAAATATTTTGGCTAGAACTTCCAGGTGATTTCCTCTACTTCATGAATTGGCTAAGATATCATCAACATAATCCTCCATGACACCATGTATCATGTCATGGAATAGTGTTATCATAGCTCGTTGATATGTTGCACCTGCATTCTTCAAGCCAAATGGCATGACATTCCAATAATATGTTCCCCAAGGATATGTGAATGTTGTATTTGCTTGGTGTTCTAGTGCAATCTTGATTTGATTGTAACTATTGTTTCTGGCTGTAAGATCTAAAATTATGTAAATGTTTGGAAGCAAAAAAATGTCCTTTGGACAAGCCTTGTTCATATCTCTGAAGTCTGTGCAGATTCTGATGCCCCCAGTATGCTTGGTTACTGGGACTATATTAGATATCCACTCTGCATAGTCTATGGGTCTTATGAAGCCTACATCTAACAATTTTTGCAACTCAATTTTGACTAATAAGGCTATCTATGGATGCATCTTTCTTAACTTTTTCTTATAAGGCTTTGTCCCTGGTAATAATGGTAGGTGGTGTAAAACCAATTCAGGATCTAGCCCTGGCATATCTTCATAGGACCATGCAAAGTTGATAGGCCTTTTCTTGAAAAATTGAATAAATTTTTCTTTTTCCATAGACTTTAGTGATTTTGCTAGGTGTATTTTGTGTAAATTATCAACATCTCCTATGTTGACCTCTTCAGTTTCTTCCATTAGGAGTGCCAATTGTTCATGATCTATTGGAAGATCATCAAGTCTGCCTCTAGTCATACTCTCTACTTCTTTTGAGTCATCTGGATTAGAGGAAGAGCTTGCCTCTCCAAAATATGTTGTTCTATCTAGATCTATGGAAAATCTTGCCTTATGGTCATCAAATGGGAATCCATCTCTGGCACCCAACAATTATGCAATAGCCTCATCCTTTTCAAACCAATCTAACTTTGGTTCATCTTTTTTCCCCTAGTCTATTAAATGTGGGTACATAAGGCACATATCTCTTTCATCATAAAAATTTGGGCCTCTTGTTATCATGCAAATCTGATTATCAAATTATCTTGTGAAGTTATTTGGGTCTATTCCTATATCTTCATAAACAATGCCATCATCCATAGGTGGCAGGTGATCATAATATCTCTCTATATGTTTTGTGTTGCTGCTATGAAGAGATAGAAACTCATAGTCATGTGAATTAGTGATTGTCTCAACATAGGTGTATATGTTTGATTTATCATCATATGGTTCCTCTTCAATTGGAGTTAGAGGGAACTCTGTAGTATTGATGATGCGTGAAATACTTTCATGACTTGATGATGTATCCTCATTTTTGAACAAATTTTTCATTCCATGAATGACTGATTCTGATTCTATATCTGTATCCATTGATGTATTTGAAGATGAAGATGAGGCCAACCATGTGTTGATCTCATTTGGTGTATCTATTACTATATTGGCATTTGAAGATGGTGGACACACAATTGTTGATAAGTTTCCCAGTGTAATATTGTCTGAAATTTTAATTTCGTTGGTTGATTGTTGTGGTATTGTTGGTGGAATGTTTGTAATCACTGGGGTAGCTGATTTTTTATATTTTTTGTTGTATGACTATATCCCAACCCTAGGTATTTTAGGTTGTCTATTGGTAAGATGAGTTCTATGATGCCTTGAGTATTTAGTCCTAATCCCATTGTTCCATTATAGCCATGTCTTTGTAAAATTGTGAATCCATTCCCATATGTCTAAGGTAAGTTTGATAACATGGTATTATTCTTCATCCTTGTATAGCCAAGCATTCATGTCTTATTCTAAGGCATCATCTTGTATGTCTCCCCATTTAACAAATGAGAAAGAGTTTCAATATTTGACTATATCTTTTCCTTTATCTTGCTTGGTGATAGTAGATGAGGGTCTCCCAAAATTCCTAAGAGATGGAGATATGGGCCTTGTTGATAATGAACTAGCAATAGAGTATTCCCCACACCCTTGGAAAGTGACATTAGTGGTGAGAGGTCCAATTTGTACTGGCAACACAACCACCCTTTTTGAAGGACATTCCTCATCATCATATGCTTTTATGTTGATTCTCTTTGTAGGGTCTATGTGAAAATGAGAGTATCCTAGTACTTGAAGTAATTTGAGGGTGCATATGTTCATCCATACTCCTCCATCAACCAACACTATTTTCATCATTTTCTTATGGATGTATGCTACCAAATGTAAAGGATCATTGTGCAATATTTGGTTTGTGGGGATATCTCATTCCATGAAAGCAACTTGGGATGAAGTAGCTAAATTTGCCACCATTACTTGAAATTTAGAATCATCCATATTTCTTGGGACAACTGAATCTTGAAATGTCTTGTCTAAGATTTTCTTATGACTTGGTGATATGTGAAACAATTCAAAGAATGAGATCAGTGTTAGAGTCTTCTTTAACTCATCAACAAAATTAAAGTTGCTTGTTTGAGAAGGTGCATGAGAAGGTACTCCTTGTAGTGTAACCTTTGACATGTGGGTTACAACTATACAATATTTGTTCCTAGGATTGACAGTGATAGTAGCTACTACTGCATCCCTTGCACTGAGTGTATTGATCGTGTAATCATAAGCAACCTTTCTGTAATTAATTGTGTTGTCTTGTGTTCTTGGACTAGAAGATTGATTCTGATTGTGCTTAACAAATGGATCCTTGCAAATGATGTGAGCCTAATTTGAAGATCCTTAATTAGCATCAATTGTAAGATCCCCTTGGTCTATGAGATCTTGAATGAGGTGTTTTATCTTATAACAACTAGATGTCTTGTGACATTTTGATCGATGGTACTCACAAAAGTCATTATCATTCCACCATGCTAGTTTGAATGGACCTAGTTCATACTGTCATACCTCAGGCAATATTATTGCATTGGTTTGCACAAGCTTTTTTAATGTAGATTCAATTGGTTCTCCCAACAATGTGAAATTTATTTTTGGTAAATTGTTTTAAGGAAAAATTTAGTCATAAATAAGCTAGATTTACCAAGTTAACCACTAAAACTAGAATCTAACTAACTAAATCCTTAAGCTCAATGAAATTTAATCAAATCAACAAAATACTAGATTGAAGCATTAACACCCCCTTTCATCAATTCAATAGGCTTCCATTTCTCTTCTTCATCATCGTGTTGGTATGGCTCTTAGTGTTATGCTGGAATACCTACATGAGCTAGACATAATAATTCTGAAGATAGTGGTTCTTTGATTCTAGGAAAATTGATGTCAAATGAGGTTGAATTTATAGATTTTAAGGTGAGATGGGGTGAGATTTGGAACTAAAGTGTTGATTGATAGATCACTAATTTGATTGATCAGTTAAGTGGATTGATTGATATGTTAACTTATTTGATTGATTTGTTAACAAGATTGATTGGATATTTGACTCAATTGATTGACTAGTGGACTGAATTGATTAGGGAGATGCCTAATTTGATTGATTAGAAGACTGAATTGATGGATTAGTTAGAAAAAGTGATTGGGAGTGAAAAAGGGGAGATTGGAGAGTTAACTGATTTGATCAATTAGACAAGATTTTCAACATGTGTTGTAGGATTTTGAATTAAAATTAAATTTCATCTTTATTTAGATTTGAATTTGGATTTTTGAATGTTGAAATGCACATGAAATTTATTGAAATGGGATGAAATTCAAATTTGGGAAATTGGAATTAGATGAAATTAGTTGAAATTCAAATATGGGGAATTGGAGGAATAAATTAATTAATTAAATTATTTAATCATTAGAAATAGGATTAATTAGATAATAAAGATTATTAATTAAGACAATTAATCATAAATTAAATAATTAATATTTAATTAATATTTGAAAAGGGGGTTAATGATGAATTGATTAATAGATAGAAATTGAATAATTAGTAATATGGAAGGTGATGATTTGAATTAGTTTAGAAGAATAATTAACTTAATTAAAGAATTACTTAACTAATAAGATGATAAATTAGTACATGATTGATGAGACATTTTTAGGTGTCTACACATCCTACATTACTCTGATTACTGGGATAGACCAATTGTCCGTATCATAACACTTTCCATAGGTAGTATCAACCAACAACCCTAATTCCTTCATTATTGCAAATGGCATGATATTTATCATTTCTCCCGAGTCTATCATTGAATTCATGGCCAATTTTTTATTTATCAGCAAAGTGGTATAGAAGGGGTCAATTTGTGAAGGATTATTTGTTAGGGTGTCTCCTAAATATACTTCAAGAGTCTTCATCACCTCTCCTTCATTTTTGTCTTTCTTTTTGCTTTCCTTCCTACCACCTATTGGCATTGTGGATGAATTGATTATGTATTGCATTGATGTTTTGTCATTGATGTCAACACGAGCTATTATGGTTGGTTATCGGCAGACAAGTTTTGGTTACCGGTAGAAGATCTAGTGTTACTAGTAGAAGAGACTATCTGTTGGACACCTCCGACATGTTTGGATAAATGAAGTATGTTTGATTTTATGTGTTACATGCTTTTGGAGCATGTTTTGGTCAGTTGGTATTAATTTGGTAATCGGATGCTATCATACACTCTTGTAAACCCATATCGACATTGGTTTAAGGTTTAACCGGCAAAGCTTTCACTAAGAAATCTTGACAGGATGCATAAGTGGTGTTGGTGCAGCTTCTAGATGGAATTCAGGATGCTAAAGATGTTCTTTGATCATGCCTCAATTGATTGAAGATATTTCTTTGGTGTGGTGGACCCAGATTAGGTTCAATGCCTATCTAGGTTATGGACAGATATCATGTTAACATGTTCTCTATACATTACCGAGATGGTTTATGATTTGGTTATTATTGTTTTGGTCTTAAGTCGACATGGCATAGCATTGTAATATGGATATATGTAATGATCTTATTGTAATATCTTTTAGGTGGCCAACCTAATTGGTTTTTGCCTTAGGGTTGGTATAAATTATGTAAGATCCCATTGTAGATCATGCACCATGGTCGTGGAATGTAATATCATATGCGAAGGACATTTGGTCGATCATAGGTGATCGAATTGGGATTAAGGAAGAGGTCAAAAGCCTTCGGTATTGAGCTTAACCAGGACTGTAATCAGGCTTGGTAGATGCTATCTCTGGCAATTCATTATTCTAGATTGTCCATTTATCTTGAGGTGGTTATAATCTCTCTGTAGTCAGTGAGACTCTTTTGTAATGAGCAGCACACTCTAGGCAGTGTGCCTTCCTACATGTGTAGGCCCCTCTTTATATCACATAATTTTTGCAGAAGTATCATCTGATCATGGGTAGGCTTCCCACCATGGTTTTTCCCTTTCTGGGTTTTCCACATACAAATCATGGTGTTATGTGGTATAGTTGCATTGTGTTGATTATCTATTTTATTGTTAAGTTTTATTGCTTACCGGTATCTATTTCTGCTATTCTGGTACTTAATGTTTAAATTATCTGGTTAAAGGTTATTAAGTGTATAAATTGATATAATCTGTCAACAATTGATTCACCCCCCCTCTCAATTGTTCATCGGTAAACCTAACAATCCTACCTCGTCCAAAAGAGCCTTAGATTTGTTGGAGACATTGGAAATTAATTTGACAACATTGTTTCTATACTCTTCAATTTTCATCATCTCTAGGAGTGGGACTAACATTTTAATTTGTGACAAAGATTGAGTTATGTCAAATGATGGCAAGCTAATATTTTGATCAATTTTACTCACCTCTGCATCAATTGGCTTTCATTTCTCCATGCCTTGCTGCTTCTGGTGATAATTTTTTTGTATTTTATTTTTATCTGTTACAACTTCTTTTGGGACATAACATTGGGACGTATTTGGATGCAATTGTTTGCCTTCATTCTATTTGGTGGCTATAGGATTAGGGATAGTAGTTCATTTAACTTTTACAAATATCCCAGCTGGAATACCTTAGTCATGATTAACATTTCTAATTTCTCCTGGCTTGGGCTACTATTGCAACTATTAATCCCATAATTTCTTCTTCTATTAGACTTCTTAGGTATGTTTGATCCTTTTGGTGTCTATTCATGCATACCTGGTTATCAACCCTAATTTCATCCTCTTGGTCAGAGAATATTTGTCGATCTATATGCATGTTGTATCTTTGTCTATCTATATCATATTTTGGCCCATCATCTCCCAAAGATGAGTAGTACATACTTACCCCATGCGATCCCCCATCTCTTGCTCATAATCTATTTCATCCTCCACTGGTTGAACAATTACATAAAAATTAGGTGCATGAGGCGAATTGCAAGCCATTCACCAGGGGGTATCTTCCACCATATTTGCCCCTTGCTTCTTTAATGGGTCAGGAGTTTCTTTTCTAGTACTTTGACTCTCTTCAATAGGTTTACCATTTTTCCAGTTAGTCCTATAAGGAATATCATGTAATCTAGGTCTTTCATTTCTATGAAAAATTGGTCTATCATATATTGTTGTTCTATCACTTTTTGCCACTTTATTAGATAAATCTTTTATAGCGTTCCAGACCTTTTCCAATTTATCTTCCTCTTTTGTTTTTTTACTTTGATTTCTCTTGGGATTCTACAATATTCTAACTCCATCTATTTTTTCCCATTTTTCCTGGAGCCTTTCTAACATTTTCTATTTTTAAGGCCATCTTGCATGCCTCATTCAAATCATTTGGATTTTTCATTCTTAATTCATACCACATTTTAGGGTCAAATGTGTTCATATAAAATTCTATACACATGGGATTATTAGGCTTTAAGTGTGGTGGTACTTTGTTCAATGACTTCAAAGATCTCAAGTTAAACTCTGAAACTGATTCATTGAGATTTCTCTGAATATTGGTGATTTCATGTAGGACAAATTTAGGGTTTGAATGGTCATCATATTGCTGCATTAGGTAAGTTGTTAAACCAATCCCTTGCATCTTCAACCAATGATTGTATAAACAACTTTATGTAAACGTCTTCATATTGTACATCAAAATTGTCCATGATTGTTTCAAAGGATCTAATATGATCTTCTATTGAAATGGCATGATTCCATGAAAAATTTAGGTACTATATTTCTTACTTCATTGTCAATTGGGTTTGGATATCCAAAGATTCTAGAAAAATACAGTTGTATTAATTTGATTATATTCATGGGAATCCTCACAAATAAATTTTGCCTTTGGTTTGGTTGATATTGTGGTTGATAATTATGCACTTGTTGGCCTTGCTAAAATTGTTGATATTATTGATTTTGTTGACTAGAAAAATTATGTACACCTTACAGATATTGTAGAATTTTTTGTAAGTTACAGTTCATACTAGCATAATTGTGTTGAGGAGCTTGATATCAATATGAATTGTAACCATAGTTAAGGTGACCCCTATTTCCTTGGGTTGCACTAATTTCAGGCAGGAGAAAAGAACTAGATGCTTGTGGAACACTCATCTGAGTAGTTCCTAATGCTGAAGCTATTTAAACATTACAAGTAGGTGGGTTGAAAATGGATGTATTTATATGAGATGAAGGGTGAACAATCATGGTAGTTTGTATATTGGGCATAACACTTGTCATAAGCATGCTTTGTTGTATTTGGGAAGAAACATGGTATTAGTTGTTTGTTATGAGTATTGTTGGGTATTATTTCGGGCTATACAAGCATTATTTGTTAAGTTCAACATTTTTGAGCAAGGAGGTCTCTTTTCCTTATTAGCTTTAAATGTTCTACCTTATCTCTCATTTCATTCATTTATTTTTGTAACTCTTGCGTAGTTTATTCACTTTGTGCTCTTGGTGAGGTGAAATTATGCACTTGGGTGAAGCACATCCTTTGAATATTAGGTGAATAAAACCTAGGAGGGGTATTGGGTGTTTGATGCCCACATCCTGGACTTGACGGTTGTCTTGATGTCCCAACCCAAAATTAGTTGTATGTCATTGTTGCACTACCTAGAGTTACTTCTTCAAATTTTCTTTGTAGTTCCTTCTTTTCTTCCATGAGGCAGTCATATTGCATTTTTGTGCTATTATTTATTGTTGGATTGTAAGGTTTACTCTTTCTATCAGAGATCTATCTAGATCTATAGGCAAAGTCATAATATTACTAGTGGATGCAGGGTTGATAGGGTTGTATTTAAACCCATATTACTCTGGCTCTTATATTTATTTCTTTGCTTTTGCTTATTGTTCAGAGGGTAGATAGGATTCCCTTTCTTTAATGATCTCCTTCCAAACATACAAATCCCTCCAAATCCTTTTAGTTGTAAGATTCGCCACATTCTTTTGAAAGAAGGAAAAAAAATAAATCATCTTTCAACTTTATCTAGAGATATCCCTAGCAGAGTCGCCCATCTGCTGGTTCCCAAGTAAACAGATTGCAAAACCCTAAGAATGTGCCAAGTTCTATATTTAGGTTATACAATTGACTTGGCCAATGAAAAATAATCTTCTAAAAGATGTCTTCTACTCTTTAGGCACTGCAAAACTTTGACGGGTATACCTTTGAGGAATGTAGCAGATTCAAAATTTTGTATTGAAGCCCCACTTTAGATCCACTTAATATGGCACATATATTTAAAGTGGATGACTTTTACCTTATAAATCCTACACCTACTTGCTTTTCTAAAATAAACAAAGAAAATTGAATCAACAAAAAAATTTATTATATGATTATGATCAGTGCCTTCTTTCAGGGCTACAGAGTCACATATATCCAATTCTTGATTCTTGGCATTCAAACATGTTTATACTTTATATAAAAATGCGCAAATGTAATAATTTCTAGTTCTTCTTGTTAATCCAATTATTTTCTTCCAAATTGTTGTAATTCTATTAAATAGAATGTAATTTTGCCTTACATGAGCCAATTAACCAAATTATACAAAACAAAGAAAGTTGCTTTGATAAATCAAAAATACCTTTGATATTATGAACTAACCAAATAAGAAAGAAATGAATTAGAGACAACCATACAATATTTTATCATCCACAATCAACAAATAACTAAGCACTAGAAACTCAGATTCTTCTATTATATTAAACCACTCTAAAGAAATTACAAACTTTTTTTTTGTCGATATTTTTCTCCTATTTTCTTTATATTATATATAATCTTATCTCTTAATCAGTCCTAGTTTCTCCCTTATATAAAAAAATTGGGAGAAGCAACAAGCTTCAGACCATTACATTGCAACATTTCATAACTAATTATATAAATGCTTAATTAAAATAAAACTTGATTAAAACATTACAAAGTTTTTATAACAAATATGAAACAGATCATAATAATGAAATGTGAGAATATCTAGTGAATGCAAGTAAGCCCATTATGCGAGTATAAACCCATGGCCAGTGGGTCGAGAAAGGTTCTACTTTATGTTTCACGTGCTCTACATCCACTGGCTAGTCTTCCAGGCACTTAATTATTTGAAACCTTCAAATATGTGGTTTCCTATTGATACACTTCATAATCACTCGACCATTTAAAGTTCTGAATTGCAGGCATGTTCATGAGTCAATCCCTCCACTTTGTATATGTCATTGCTCGCACCTTAGTGACAAATTTTGAGTAACCAACATCTAGTGTTATGACCCTATCCTAAAACAAATTGAAACATTGTATGCTCATTCCTTCTCCTCCTTCATGTGCCCTATGATCTTCAGAACCATTTGACAAAAATCAATTTTCCAATCATTAAAATCTCTCATGTGCTTATCCTTATCAATGATGTGAGGTATTGTCCAGTGTTGGAATGTATGAAAATAATCAATTTTAGCCTGCAATTTTTGTTCTTCACTAGAAATACACCTAAGCTCTTCAATGATTGCACTTATTGTTTTCTCAATCTCTTTTATTGCAGGAGGAACATCAGAATATCTTTGTGTTACTTTGCACAAGGTGATCAAAGTATGTAGGGTTGGTTGCCACCTTTTTGACAAGCTTCCAACTTAGGCATGGTCTTTTTGAATGTTTTTATCATTTTTAATAAATACTCTTAGCTCTTATACACCTTGTCCAATCTATCAATATTTAATTTTATCCTATGGCCAATATCTACTCAAAAGTACTGAGAATTTGTTGTGGCATTCTTTGCATGGCTTCTTCGTTGGCTACTCTTAAGTCCTGAATCTCCCTCTCATATTTTTTCTTTTCTTCACCCCATCTATGGATATCTTTAGTACTGTCTATTGGATTTGGGGGAGCATGCTTATGCATAACGATGACTTTACTCTGATTATCAAGTTCTTCCTTTGCCCTATCCTTTAATGTAGCATTTTCAATACACAACCTATAAATTTCATCATTCATTTCCATATGCCCCTTTTCAAGTTCAACTATCTTTTTTTGCATATGTTTTATTGCATCCCTTGTGAACATGGGGAGGTATCTTTCATGGTTTTTAGGATTTTTGTCCCTTTTGTTTCTTTAACCATATCTACTAGCCTTGGTTTTCTAGTGCTCTTAAAATTCACCCAAGCAACTAATACTTCAGTCTTTGGGTTATATCATGTGCCACTTACCCCTTCTTCAGAGTCAAACTTTGCTACCAACATTAGGTCCTCTTGCTTCCTTACTTGATCTAAAAGAAACATTTATTTTAGGGTAAATCCTGGAACAATCAAGATATTACTTTTCATGACAACTTCACTTTCTTCTGCTAGAGTGACATGTATATCATCAAATTTTACCTCTTTGAAGGTTTGATAAATAACCTCCTCATGCTTGGATTCATCCACACCCATGAGGTTCATTTATTTTATCCTCACAAATTCCTTCATCTTTATTTTCATCCAAAAATCTTTAAACTCGGGAGAATGGATGAAATCACCATCCTCTAAGAACCTCATTGAAATTGTTATCCTTTCATCTATAGTGTTCACAGGCTCATCCCTTCATCCACTTAAGCTTCATAGCCATGGGTCTCCTCCTCATATCTTGGTAGAGTCATTTGTGACTGTTCCACCCCTTCGTCGCCCTTTAAAGACCTTAATGCACTGATGGATTCATCAGTGTCACCTTCTGCTTTGGATTCTTCATAGGGTGCAAGGGGATCCAGATCATCCACTTTTCATATTTTAGCTAGGGGAAAAGTAGGAGAAGACTCATATACAGATTCATCATTAGATACATCATGGATAATGTTGGTGTTTTTTCCTGCAACCCTTAATCCTAAGAATTTCATCACATCTCAAGTTGGGGATAAAACCTTCAATGTGGTATATATACCATCAACAGACTAAGGAAAAGGAATTCCAATAGTAACAAGGCTCTTATAGCCTTCTTCACTTTGATCTCTATCATGCTCAGGAGGGTGTTCCTATTTTGGGCTTGCATAAATAATGAACTTACAACACCTCTACCTATAGGCCTATGAAATATGGAATGTTCTCAAATAGATAAGGATATTACATTCTTTTCTCTAGACTTGAGCTTAAATCCCATTTGCTTCGCCTCTAAGAATATCTGGGAATACATAGAATATAAAACTTTAAGAGCAACAAAAAGGCCTAGAGGGAAGACTTCTTAAAGAGACGTTTCTAAAGCAAATCTTGGGCCATATTAGGCTATTGTCTATCCAGGGCATAAAGTTAATTCTTAGGTCACAAATGTAAACCCTAACAGTAATTGACTTCTAATTAGTGAGCTCTTCAAACATAAATGCCTTACATTAATGTAGCTTCTTCTATTCTTACATAAATCATTCTTGTTGATCCATAAACTATTTCCTAGATTCACAGTGATTTGCATACAAACTTTAGTTCATTCCTTGAAGGAAACCCATATACATAGTCACACATTGACATAAAATTATATCAAGATAAATCAAAACATCCTTAATATTTTGATTCATATGAAATCCAGGAATACAAATGGAGATAATTTTGTAACAATTAAAGAGTATGCTCATATACTAATTGAAATTACTGAAAGTTTTGTACATTCATTCCCTCAGGAATTTTCCTCCATCAAAATATTATACACAACCCTACTCTATTTTTTGCTGAGAAAATACAAAAACTTAGAACCCCTAATACAACCTTGGTATTCCTTTTATAACATAAGGAATGCACAAGCTACAGGTTGTTTACATGTGTCCATCTTATCCACCTAGTCATCCTTTTTCTTTCTGAGGGTTACCGAATGGATCCTGTCACCTATATTTTGTCCTATTTTTTAATCATCTGGATGACCATGTGTGGTATCCTTCATGCTCAATATCAGAGAGCATCAAAGGGGACCTACCACCATGCCAACCGTGTCACCACTGATCATGGGTGGGTGGTTATAGACGTAGAAGATACCAGCTCGAGCAACTTCCACTACTTGTCTTGGTAGGGGAGAACTTTGAGAGTGTGGATTTGCGGTGCTACCAACCCAAGTCCTCAATGTCCACATCACCCACTATCTCCCCACACTTCTGCATACAAAGGGAAAATTTTGCCACCAAAGGAAATCTAGTTAGAAGCAAACTGTGAAATAGTATTGCATCTACACATTAATCACCTTATTCCTCTCTGGCAATCTGGTGCATATTCAAGTCCCCCTTGGTTGTATGATGAATTTTTCATAGGTCTCCTTTTAGGACTTTGACGTCTTTGTTGCAATACGATCCACTTCTTCGAAGGCCTTAACATAGCTGCAGACATCTCTAAATTTCTAATCTCCAGCCCGTTCACTCATATACACTAATGACTTATTCATCCACATTGATCTGTATATAAGAGAATTATCATCATCCTTACAAGAACATTTTTATACCACCCATCCCAACTCTAGCTTCACAAAAATGATCATGATCACAAAAATTAGCTTTCCACAATTTTATTCCTTTGAAAGTGCATGAACAATCATGTGCATTTCTGCAATTCTGACATCTGTTTGAGTACAAAACTCAAATGCCAACATTTTTGGCATATTGATTGACTTAGGCCATATTAATGGTCATGATAAATTCATATGGTAATCCTTCCAATCGACAGATCATCAATCTCACCACATTTGAACACAACTCAGGTTTTGTTGAAGATATCCCAAATATCTTGTTGGGTTGATAGTTCTCATTCCTTTTTAGTCATTACATAACACATTTCTTCCACTTACTTGGGATTCGGTGAAGCCAAATCTGGACACCTCACCAAGTGTCGAGCTACCAACTAAACCTTTACAACACATGTGTTTTCTCCTTTTACTTGGGGGCTCGGTGAGATTAATCAGGGCACCTTACTGAGTATCAAGCTACCAACTTAGGCATCACACGATGCACATTCTCTCATCTACTCAGGACTTGTCTAGGTGGAAAAGACATTCCCACTGAGTCCCCAGTGGTCCCACACATACATAATCACAGAACACGGAGCTTTCCCAATCAGCAAAGCGGGACCTAATGAAGGTAGAATGTTCAACTTTATGCCATACAACTCGGAACTCGACTAGAACGGAAAACATATTCTTTTGAGTGTCGAGTTCCTTCCCAAGGGACACCTTGGAAAAGTCAAGTATGTTGAATGAGATCATAGGGCTCAAGACCCACCTTTGGCACAGGTTGACAAGGAATTATTTTATCGCTAGTTTGATTTTAAAAAGATTTGTTGGAATCTAATGAGTTCTAATGGGGCCAAAATTTTAGGGCTAACAGATAATAACCCCTTGGGGTTTCTTTTGTGGAACTCTAGCCTTTTTTGGTGGAGATCCACCACCTATTAACTTTCCACAAATTTTCTCAAAGTTGTCTAAACACAAATCAATCCTTTTCAATTCATCAGTTTCTTCATCAAAAGATCTAATGAAAATAGGGTCCTTTTCCTTCTTTTCTTCTAACCTCATCAGAACATGCCACTTTTTTCTTCTCTACAAAACAATATCTTGAAATGATATACAGATTCTAATAAGATTTTCTTGTATTAGCACATCATGTGAAACTGGTTTAACAATAGAACCAATATGACATTCAAGGTCACAAACTCTTTCCTTGTCAGATTTCACTGAGTAATTGGTCTTCAAATAGCCCTGCAATCTTTCTAACATATTTGACCCAATATAAAAAATTCACACATGTAGTAACATGGGGCAAGAATGTCCCCTTCTTCCTTTTCTCGGTTACTTCCTTCTCAATCCATAACATTTGCCACATAAAATCCAAAAATGCAAGCCTTTTTGATACAAATAGGGGTAAGAGGTAAGGAGTCTCAGGGCACCCATACACTTGAATAATGGTATGTTCTCCCATGTAGAACCAATCAAAAAAATTATGGGTATGACCCTTTTTAGGATGATAGGTCAGTGGTCTCAACACCTTTCTCAAATCTAGTGACAATCTTTCAAATTGATGGTTGGGGGCACCAAAAATCACAATAACAAATGAATCATGGAATACTTTGTAATCACAATCCTTGCATCTCTTGTCCCACAAGTAGCACCATAGTTGTAATAGTAGCCTATTGCTATTATCATTCACCATTCCCAATTTTAGCCGTTGGGTGAAAACTTGTCTATTCTGATATAAGATTAAACAACACAATAAGGAATAGTGCAAGAAGTCAAATCTCTTCTTTTCCTTACATGCCAACAGTTGATCATGAATTTTCCTTTCTATTCTAGAGGCAAAGTCAAACTCTAGGTTTACTTCTAAATTTTAGATTTTCATAGCCATGTACATTAATGATATTGGCATCTTCTCCCAATAGTTGACAGAAGGAAAAATAAGTTTTCTAAAAATATACAAGAAAACCATCAACAAAGAAGGGCTCCCTGCTTGTAATTATCATGGGCTTATTGTGTACTCATCCTTCTATAATATGGGAGCTCCTCTTTCCTGAATATATTGTGTAGTCTATTATAATCCATTTCAAACTGTTCAAGCTCAACCTTGGTTAGGGCTCTCTTTTATCTAACATGAAACACTCAATAATGGTCTATTTTGTGACTACCAACAAAGGATTTACACTAGGTATCCTAACGGTTCTAGTTACTAGGTGATAATTGTTTTCTAAGACCTAAATTAATTCAACATTACTATCAATTTTGCAACATCAAGGGTCCAAGGGTTAGACACGGGGACCTTTCCATCTCTATTCTTGTAAAAGTACAAAATAAGTCCCTCCCTACTATGAGAATTATAGCATCCCGATAACCCTCTAGCTTATCTTTGAACACATTTTTAGCTCTAGTGCCTACAAACCCAGGTAATGCATCTAGTAATGATTTTTGCATTGGCCTCTTGGCTGGGTTTCGAGCCCTAGGTTTTATTTCAGAGCTTTCCCCCCCTTTTGAACCTTCACCTTCTTCCCTCTTCCTAGGCATTTTTAACCTTATGCTTTCTACTGGAGACTCAACTAAATTCTGTAAAATTTTACAGCTTGAGAAGCAGTGGAGTGCTTACTTTTAGTTGTCACAAGTGATTTTGGGTTCGTTCTTCCTCGTCCCAGAGTTCACTCCATATAATTCATTAGATTGGAATGAAAATTTTAAGCAAAAAATCAATTATTAATAGTGACTCCTAAGGTCTTTTCTGCATTTAATTCATGCGTACCATTAACAACACCACTACCCTTTCAAAATTTTGATTTATGACAAAATGATGTCACTCTCAACTTGCCTCGGTCTTTTCATTGTATCACAAGCTTGCCTTAATAATTTTATTTCATCATTGTGAAATAGTGACAATATTTGTTTCTATATCACAACACCCTTTTCCTTTATATTTTAGCTCCCTATGATATGGCGACATGTAGTCTATCTATTATCGCTATATCACAACTTTATTTTTTATGAGTTGTCTTCATCCTATGATGTGGGGATAGTTTGTTGAGTTATCGTCATATCGCAACATCATAATTCATTTATTTAGCCTTTCTAGCGATACCCTTGTGAAATTTATTCATGTTGTCATCATTTCAGGAGATGCCCATGATAGTTCTAATACTTAATGTTAAGTACAGATGCCAAAATAATAAGATGAGAGGGGGGGGTGAATCATACAAACTTAATCTTCCATAAAAACAATAGATTCAACCTCGGTAACATATACTTCAGCAATATAACCAAAACTACTAAACATGCAAAATCAAAAGCATATAAACATCATAACACTCATAACACCAGATTTAATGTGGAAACCCAAATAAGGAAAAACCACTATGGGATTTCGGACCCAGTAAGAAATATACTCTTCTAGAGTATGAATGGGTTAAAAGCAAATCCTGTTAAAGATTACAAACACATTGCTAGATGTGACCCGGTTAAGGGATTTCCCTCAGATCTGTTAGGATCTTCACCTTGTTAGAAGTGACCTTGTTAAAGGATTTCAAACACTCAATCAGAATGTCACCTTGCTAGAGGATTTTACAAATAAGACTGTTAATTCCACTTGGTTAAGAGATTTTCTGTCACTTCACAAAATAACAATAATAAAAATCTATCTGCAACTTCACATCTAAAATGCTAAAGCAGATTCTTATTTACTCAATACAATAGGACTAATCTTGTCCATCTGCTAGGCTCTATACTCTGTTATTCAAACAGATCTTCAAGCTTCAGTGCTCGGTAATCACTATGTAGCATCCCTATGCATACACTTGCCCGTATGCATTGTTTATCAACAGTTCCTTATTTATAAACAATTTGCCAACTGCCTAATCTCCTTGATCACATTTCCCATGATCAATCATAGCCATCAGATCTTCAAACTTTGACCAGGCTCAATGTATCCTTTGATCTGAAAATGTTTTACCCTGCCTTGGAACTTGTGCTAGGGTATTGTTTTTCAATATGAGATCTTCCTGACAATTTTCCTTTGCCATAGATTCTTAAACAAACTTCATTCATGGCATACCAATCATTTAATCATAGCCAGCTCATCAGCTTCCTTCATTAAATAATGCTTTTAGTCATTCAATGCATTCTGTTATTACTCGGTTGCAACTCGATAAATACTAAGCTTCACTCATTAGACATACTGCCTTCATTAACCAATAGCAATAACCTTAGGGTTTACTGACTAGGTTCTTTGCTCGGTAACATAGTATAGTATTAACCTTACAATCAATAACATATGTATGATATCAAAACAATCTAAACATCATGATCTCATCATTGTCTAACTCGGTAATAGTTGCCCATTGAATAACTTATTCCTCCCTTTATTCATCATATTCTTTCTATGTCTTTTACCGACATCTTTATACTCATCAAATCATACTGCTCAAGATATGGCAACATCATACTGAATTAGAAAATCAATTTTTTGACATCAATGACAAAATAATAATATTAAGATAGTAAACATCCTTAATCAGTTTTATCCATAATCATCAACAACCTTCATAATATCCTTATTGAAATGCCAACAATCTCTCCTTGTCTATTATAATGCCAACAATCTCCCCCCTTTGGCATTGATGGCAAAACCAATTGATTTGACCTAATTGATTTGAATTGCTATGAGATTCTGAAATGCTCTCCACCTGTCATCAGTCTTCTCCCCCATACATTAGTATCCACTTCTTTTCTCCAGTCTTCTCCCCCTTTGAGAACAATGCCAAAAAGTAAAGAACTAAAACATAATTTCTTCCTGTATGAAGTGATTTCTTGCTGTTATGTGTCAACTTAGTCTCGGTCAAAGAATTTTATCTTCAATTCCTGTTCCCTGCATTTGTTTCCTGCACACCTTTAGAAAACATCCTAAAGTGTGTAAATCAGCATCAACTCTTAAAAGATATTCGGTAGAGTCATCGAATTGATGCTTTCACTGAACTCGGTTAGTGAGTAGAAGATAGGGGTAGGACCCCTAACTTACTTCTGAGATACTCAAAAGTGTCCCTTGGCAGTGGCTTGGTGAAGATATCTACTATTTGTTCCTTTGTGCTAACATACTCCAACACCACTTTCTTCTCTTGAGCCTCTTCTCTAAGATAATGATATTTGATAGAGATGTGCTTTGTCTTAGAGTGCATAACAAGATTCTTTGAAATGTTAATGGCACTAGTATTGTCACAGAATATAGTTACTAGCTTGGTAACTTTCTCATTTATACCATCCAACAGTTGTTTGATCCATGCTATGTTGGTAAAATTCAATGTTGTAGCAACGTATTCAACTTATGTTGTTGACTGTGAAACACATCCTTGTTTCTTGGTAAGCCAACTCACTAGTCTTTCTCCTAAAAAGAAAGCTCCTCCACTTGTGCTTTTCCTGTCATCAATGTTGCCTACCCAAACAGCATCAGTATAAACTTTTAAATCAAAGTCATTTCCTTTCTGACATACTAAGCATAATCCTCAGTGCCTTTCAAGTATCTGAAAATTCTTTGGATTGTTGTCGTGTGTGTTTCCTTAGGATCTGTAGAGAATCTTGCAACTATACCTACTGCATGTGCTATGTTTGGCCTACTGTGAACAACATATTGCAACTTTCCAATCATGGATTGGTAAAGTGTCTCATCAATAGATGTAGATTCATCACTCTTTGATAGTTTATAGTTGGTAGTCATAGGAGTACTTACTAGTTTTGAATCCTCCATTCCAAATTTCTTCAAGATTTCCTTTATGTACTTGGATTGAGTAATGAAAATCTCATCTTTCATTTGCAATATTTGTAAACCTATAAAATACTTTATCTCACCGATTAATGACATCTCAAATTCTTTTCTCATTTCATTTCCAAAGTTCTTACATAGAGAGTCATTTCCACAAAAGATAATATCATCAACAAATATGGCTAAGATCAGTATTCCATTTTCATCATTCTTCATGTACATGTTACCATTTTCACTTGTTCTTATAAAACCAATCTTGATTAGATAAGAGTGCAATCTTTCATACCATGCTCTATGTGCTTATTGCAAACCATATAAAGCTTTGTTCAATTTACATACCTAATCTTTATTCTTGTCTTCAACAAATCCTTCAGGTTGTTCAATAAAAACTTCTTCTAATATACCATTCAAAAATGCAGATTTGACATCCATTTGATATACCTTGAAATTCTTGTAAGCAGCATATGCCAACAATGTTCTTACTCCTTCAAGTCTTGCCATAGGTGCAAAAGTATCACCATAATCAATTCCTTCTTCTTGGGAATAACCTTTGCAAACTATTCTTGCTTTATTTCGAATGACCTCACCTTTTTCATTCAGCTTGTTTCTAAAAATCCACTTTGTACCGATTACATTTTTGTCCTTCGGTCTTGGGACCAGTGTCCATGTGTCATTCTTCTTGATTTGATCAATCTCTTCTATCATAGCATTTATCCAATCTTCACTGTTAAATGCCTCTTTCACTATTCTCGGTTCAAATTCAGATATCAGACATGTTTTCTGTCTCAGTTTATTCCTTGTCATTACTGGGTCATCCTTATCTCCTATAATCTGACTTGATGCATGATGTCTTCTGACATACTTGGCTAATGCAGGCTTGGTAGGCTCTGTATGATCTTCTTCATCACTCAGTAACTGAATATTCTCTTCATTTCCTTCTATAGTTTTCTTGGTAGGACTTGTCGGTTGAACATAGATAAATTCATCATAATCTTCTGGTTCTTTGGAATTTCCTTCATCATTTCTTTCTATAAATTCATCAATTTTCACATTTGCACTTTCTACTATTTTGTTAGATGATTTGATCATACATTTAAATGCTTTACTTCTAGAAGAATAACCAAGAAATGTTCCTTCTTCACTTTTTTGATCAAACTTGCCATTTCTATCATCTTTGTGTACATAGCATCTACTACAAAAGATTTTAAAATAACTTACATTAGGTTTCTTGTCATACCAGATTTCATATGGTGTCTTCAAAGTTCCTTTTTTTAGTTGTACTTGATTCAGGGTGTAAAGTGTTGTGCTTATTGCTTCTCTCCAAAATGTTTGTGGCACTTTCTTTTCAATCATTAGGGTTCTAGCACAATCCACAATAGATCTATTTCTTCTCTCAGTAGTTCCATTTTGTTGTTGAGTTCTCAGTGCAAAGACTTGTCTTTTTATACCATGATCATTGTAGAATAAGTTGAACTCATCAGATGTGAACTCTCCTCCTCTATCTGATCTAAGACATTTCAGTTGTCTTCCTGTTTCATTTTCAACTCTTGCCTTGTACCATTTAAACATTTGAAAAGCTTCTGATTTTTCTTTTAAAAACATAACTGACATCATCCTTGAATAATCATCCACAAATAATATGAAATATTTATCACCATAATAACTTTGAACTTTCATAGGACCACAAAGATCAGTGTGCACAAGATCTAAAATTCCCTTAGAGGTGTAGGACTTACTTGTAAAGCTTGATCTTGTCATTTTACCCATCTGGCATCCTCGGCACATAGCATTCTCAGGGTTTTCCAAACTCGGTAGACCTCTTACTCGGTGCATCTTTCTTATTTTGATCAGATTATCAAAATTTACATGAAAAAACCTTTTATGCCATAACCAGGTATCATCTATCTTTGCATATAGACATTTATTCTGAGTTGAGTCAAGGTGAAATGTGTTAACTTTTGTTTGTGTCCCGGTAGCAGCTAACTTTCCATGCTTGTCATTAACTTTGACAGTTCCCTTCTGAAATTCTATTCGGTATCCTATATTGTTTAGCTATGCTACACTCAACAAATTGTATTTCAAACCTTCAACCCAATAAACATCATTGCATCTTGCATTGTCAGAAGTGTTATAGATCCTTTACCTTTTACCAGACATGGTGCATCATTACCAAATCTTACAGAGCCTCCATCATAGTCTTCTAACTTAACAAACTTGTGTTTATCACCTGTCATGTGATGTGAGCATCCACTATATATGATCCAAGAATCATTAGTATTTATGTGAGATATTAGGGCTTTTTCTTCATACCTTTCTTCATCTGATCCATCTTTGATAGCCACATAAACTACTTCCTCTGTATCAGTTTCATCTGATTTATCATCATTGGATTCCTCATCGGCTATTAAGCATGACTTTCTATCTCTTCTTCTGAAGTCTCGATGTCCTCTGTAATGATTACCTTTCTATCTATCATCTTAGTAATCTCTCTTTTTAGTAGAATCTTTGTTAGGACAGTTAGAAGCCATATGTCCTATCTTATCACAATTGAAACATTTCAAAGGTAGTTTTCCTTTATACTTACCTTTACCTCTCGGTAACCTTTTGGCTAATAGTGCTTCAAACTCTTCTTGATTTCTGATTTCCTCATACAGTTTGTGTACTTCCTCCATGTTCTTGCAAAATCTTTCACTTGCTCCACTGTGATCCCCTTTAGTGTACTTGCTCATTCTATCATTTTAATCATCAGATTCACCAATATCAAAAGAACTAAATGCAGATTCAACTTTATTTACCCATGACCCACTGTTATCAAAGTTACTTAACTCAAATGCATGTAGCTTACCAATAGTATCATCTAAGGAAACTGGCATATTGGGTACATACCTCAATTCATTGATTGTAGAGACTCAGATTGCATAAGCCAGTAGAAGGGTTCTTAACAACTTACTTGTTATATCCTTTTCTTCAATAGTTCCACTTGCTCCTTTGATTTGATTGACAATCTCCTTTAGTCTTGTACTGTACTGGGTTATGTTCTCACCTTCATTCATCCTCATAGATTCAAGTTGTCCTCTTAGACTATCCACTTTTTCTCTTTGAACATGTTCATCTCCTCCATACACAGATATGAGCTTGTCCCACATTGCCTTTGCATCATTGCAGCCTTCTAGATCATTAAACCGAATCAATCAATGCAGATTTTATTTCAATCATTGCTTGAATATGTTCTTGCCTTGCCTCTATCTCTTTCATTGTTAATGGATAGGTGCTCGATGTAATGAAATCATTCTCCAAATAATATACAACATATTCTCCAACTCCTAATAGGTGCAGCTTCATCCTTTTCTGCCATGTAGAGAAACTTGACTTGTTCAGCTTCGGTGCATCCCTCTTATACATCTTTGGATCTTTGCCTTAAGTACCTTTAAACTTTTCTTCCGAAGTTCAAAGCTCTGATACCAATTGATAGTTTTGATACTTAATGTTAAGTACAGATGCCAAACTAATAAGATGAGAGGGGGGGTGAATCATACAAACTTAATCTTCCATAAAAACAACAGATTCAACCTCGGTAACATATACTTCAGCAATATAACCAAAACTGCTAAACATGCAAACTCAAAAGCATATAAACATCATAACACTCATAACACCAGATTTAATGTGGAAACCCAAATAGGGAAAAACCACTGTGGGATTTTGGACTCACTAAGAAATATACTCTTCTAGAGTATGCTCGGTTAAAAGCAAATCCTGTTAAATATTACAAACACATTGCTAGATGTGACCTGGTTAAGGGATTTCCCTCAAATCTATTAGGATCTTCACCTTATTAGAAGTGACCTTGTTAAAGGATTTCAAACACTCAATCAGAATGTCACCTTGCTAAAGGGTTTTACAAATAAGATTGTTAAGTCCACTCGGTTAAGAGATTTTCTCTTACTTCACAAAATAACAGTAATAAAAATCTATCTACAACTTCACATCTAAAATGCTAAAGCAGATTCTTATTTGCTCAATACAATAGGACTAATCTTGTCCATCTGCTGGGCTCTATACTCTATTATTCAAACAGGTCTTCAAGCTTCAGTGCTCAGTAATCACTATGTAGCATCCATGTGCATACACTTGCTCACATGCATTGTTTATCAACAGTTCCTTATTTATAAACAATTCGCCAACTGCTTAATCTCCTTGACCACATTTCCCATGATCAATCATAGCCATCAGATCTTCAAACTTTGACCAGGTTCAATGTATCCTTTGATCTAAATTTTTTTTTACCCTGCCTTGGAACTTGCATACATTTCTTGGAACTTGTGCTAGGGTATTGTGGTTTAATCTGAGCTATATATCTTCCTGTCGATTTTCCTTTGCCATAGATTCTTAAACAAACTTCATTCACAGCATACCAATCATTTAATCATAGCTAGCTCATCAGCTTCCTTCATTAAATAATGCTTTTATTCATTCAATGCATTCTATTATTACTCGGTTGCAACTCGGTAAATACTAAGCTTCACTCAGTAGACATACTGCCTTGATTAACCGATAGCAATAACCTTAGGGTTTACCGACTAGGTTCTTTGCTTGGTAACATAGTATAGTATTAACCTTACAATCAATAACATATGTATGATATAAAAACAATCTAAACATCATGATCTCATCATTGTCTAACTTGGTAATAGTTGCCCATTGAATAACTTATTCCTCCCTTTATTCATCATATTCTTTCTGTGTCTTTTACCGACATCTTTATACTCATCAAATCATACTTCTTAAGATATGGCAACATCATACTAAATTAGAAAATCAATTTCTTGACATCAATGACAAAATAATAATATTAAGATAGTAAACATCCTTAATCAGTTTTATCCATAATCATCAACATCCTTCTCAATATCCTTATTGAAATGCCAACAATCTCTCCTTGTCTGTTATAATGCCAACAACCCAATATAATAGAAGATGGGTGTAGCAAAGAGGCCATATCTTTGATAAGCTATGTCTCTTTCATCATTATTTCATTGGCCACTGAGTATAGTGAAATACATGTTTTGTGAAATAGCGATAACTTTGTAGTCTTCATTTTCTTTATTGCTACTTCACAAGCTGCTTAATATAAAAGAATAACTACCTTGCAAAATAGCGCTAGTCAATGGTATTGCTTTATGATAGTCCACATAAGATGATAAATGATGTATAAAGGTATTTTTAGGGAAATAGTGCAAGATATGAAATTATTTGCTGAGAAATAGGGTTTTTCAACAAGAGTATGATTCTTTTATAGGGTCTATTTATGACTCAATATTTGATTTATTTTCAAGGGCTTTGGTGTTGTGTTATGGGATTTTAGGCTAGAAAATACATTGAATTATTGACAAACAAAAGACTCTACTTGTGTACACACATAACTCTAGTTTATTTGATTTAGATGTATGGATAGTAGTGGGAAAATAATTTTGGGATATCATGATTATGTAAAAAACTCACCATTTTTGTAGGTTCCAATATGGGCTATGACTGATAAAAAATGGAAGGATTGCCTTGAAAATATACCAACAATATAGAACTCTAAATGGACAAGTTATTATGAAGTGTACTAGTGGGAAACCACAAACTTGAAGGCCTTAGAAGATTAAGTGCTCTGAAAGTTGGTCGATGGATGTGGAGCATGCCCAACGTAAAGTATAACCTTGCTCAACCTACCGGTGATGGGTTATTACTCACAGAGTCATGATAACATGCTTACTTGATTTCACCGGCTATTCTCATGTTTCATTATTACGTTCTATTTCATACATGTTACCCGACTTTCTCAAAAAAATTTAAATGTTTCAATCAAGTTTCTTTTAATTATGCATTTATTTAATTAGTTATGAAGGGTTGTAATGTAACGGTTTGAAGCTTGTTGCTTCTCCCAATTTTGTTATATATGGGAGAAACTAGGACTGATTTAAAAGACAGATAATAGATAGAGAATATATAGGAGAAATGTAAGCAATAGAAATTGTATACACATAAAAATGGCTATGAGCGATTAAATAAATATTTTATATTTATTTAATAATTATTCTTTTATTAAATAGTTAATTTGAAAAGATGAATTTATTAAATTCATTTCATGTTTTTCTATTAATTAATTTAATTGAAATTTTATTAATTAATTTATTTATCCTTTTCTTCTGATCAATTAATTGAATATCTAAATATTTAATTATTTCCTCCAATCAATTGAATATCTAATATTTAAAGATTATTATTCTATCCTATAGTCTCAAATATTAAATAATTTCTAAATTATTTAATCCCTTTTTCCAACTCACCTTCCATCTCCACTTCATCTTTCCTTTGCCAACTCATCAAACATGTGGTTAAAGATATTAATCATTTATCTTCAACCTCCAAATTTAATTAAATATTGTGTACGTACACATATTTCTTAACCTTCTTCTATAATCTCTCCAACATCCCTACATCTTAGGAAGGACTTGAGTCCACTTGTCCTCTCATGCCTAAATCTTCTCCAACCATCCCTAGATTCCCTCAGTTAGCAACCTAGTCAAGGTGAGATGACTGACACTTGTCTTCTCCTTCCCCCTATTACTACTTATTATAGTTGCCATTAGTTTTATATCCAAAGTCATTCTATATACTCTAGTCGGTTACTACTACTGAAATATTCAGTCGGTATGCATAGAACAATTGGTTATAGAAGAAAGTAGTCATAGAGCCTAGTATTCACCGAACTGTCTATCGAGCAGAAACAATGATACATCGAGTGAAACATGTTACTAGTTTCATTGAATCTAGACACACATGGGAAAACGTGTTAGAAGATCGAGGAACATAGAACCGTTATCACATTGGAAATTGCACTTAAAGATTGTGTATGATTTTGAGGTCATCTAACCAATGAAATATTTTATAGTTATTCATTCGATAAATCATGTTTGTAAGATCGAAGCAATGAACCTGATCACCGACATAAGAAATCTATTTATACAACATGGATTGAGATTAGATAGAGATACATAGAGGTGTATGAAGCAAGACATGTGTGATACATAAGTAAGCACTAAATGTTATGACTGTTACAGAGACACAGAGGTCACCGAGAAGGATTTCAGAGAACAGTCAAAGAACAGAGTAAATAGAAGGGTTTACCGAGTTATTCTATGGGTTACCGAGGTATTCTATAAGCAAGGTAATCTCATTTTGAGCACATAGAATCTGCTATAACATTATAGATGTAAAGTTGCAGATATTTGTAAAGATTTTATTGTAATATTTTGAAGTTGTAAGAGAAACCTTTAACAGGGTAAAAGACTCTAACAAAGTCTATAAATTGTAAAGCCTTTAAGCAGGTGCAACATTTAGTTTAAGTGTTGTAAAATCCTTTAGCAAGGTAGATCTAACGATCTTGATACTCCTAATAGGGTAAGCTATCAGAAATAGATGAACATGTAGCTCTAATCAAGCAACCTTTATTATTGTAGTAGTGAAGTTGTGGGTGCCATCCCCACCACATTTTTTCTCTCTAACCAAGAGTTTCTACATAACCAAAATATATGTGTTATGGAGTGAATCATGTATGATTGTTATTTATTTGTTTTAGCTTTATGTTATGTTATAGTAGTTTGTGGTTTATGCATAACAATAAAGATATTATTGATAAAAGGATTTGAAGTATTGATTCGCCCCTCCCCTTTTAGTACATTAGCTTTCCATATTAGGCCTAACAATTGGTATCAGAGCTTGAATCTTGGAAAAAGGTTTAACAACCTAAAGAGAAAGATCTTATCAATGGAAGACTATAAACAATCTCGAAGAATTGTGTATCTACAAGAAGAGCTGGATCATGCTAATCAAGTGATTGCAGGCATGCAAAGACAAATGCAAAAATCATTGAAAGTTATAAGGAGATTATCTAATGATTTGCAAGACTCTTAAGAGTTCGTGGAACAAATTTAAACATCATCTGAGAATAGTATATCTAAAGAGACTGAAGAGATGATTGAAGAACTAAAAGAGAAGAACAAAGCACTGATTGATCAGCTAAAAGCAATGAAAAGAGGACATGAACATTTCAACACACAGATGACTAAGAATATTGATGCATTAAGGATAGCTGAGGATAAAGTAAGAGATCTAGAAAGGGAAAAACAACAGCTTGAAGCATTAGTATCTGAAAAGAATGATGAAATCACAAGGTTGACTGGGATTCAACAAAATCTGTTAGATCAATTGGGCTATGCACATCATGAAGCAAATCTGAAAGATGATGAGAATCAAGCATTGAAACTTGAAGTATCAAGGTTGACCAATGAACTTGAAATAGAAAAGAAATCTAAGGAAACACTGAAAAAGAGTTATGAAGCATCAAAGATGTTGGATAAGCAACTGAATACAAGAAGACCCAACAAAGAAGCAAGACTCGGTTACAAAGGAAAAGACTCTACCGAGAATGGAATTCATACAACCAAGAAAGGAGAATCATCAAAGCAAGCTAGAAATAAGAAGAATATCAAAGTAAAGAAGCATGTTTGCAACTACTATGGAAAACAAGGTCACACTGCTAACATGTGTCAAATCAGAAAAGGTAAGCAACCGAATGTCACTAGGTCTAATGGCTATTGTCACAATTGCAACAAATATGGTCACACATCTAACTAATGTAGGAAAAAGTCTACTAGCAATTATAAGAAGGCAAAATTCAAAGGTTTTTGTAAAAAATGCAATAGATATGGACATAGTACCAAGGAGTGTTGGTTTAAGCAGAAAAACTATATGTGGTCTACACACCGAGAAAATACTAGAGACTACTGAACTCACATAGATCCTTACTGACAATATTCTGCAGCACCATGGGATTACAATACAATGATATGGTGTAAATGTTGTGGAAGATATGGACATATAAGTGCCAACTACTTTATAACGTTTAGAATGAACAATTGAAGATCATGGAAAAATCCCGGTATGGCATGTTTTCATTGTCACAAAGTTGGACACTTGGCTAGAGATTGCAGAGATCAACCTAGAGGAGACACTGAGGAAATAAAAGGCAAATTATAGATGATTTAGAAAAAGAAGGAAATTGTGTCAAATGAAGAAAGCACCTATTCCAAATTAATCAGTAATGGTATGAAGGGACTACATTGTTGGCATATGCACACTCCAATGAGACATTGTAGGTGATCGAAGGTTTTGTCATTGATGGAAACTTTACAATCCTATGGCACTAGCAAGGCATTACACTGGCAAGATAGTTCACTGACATCAACAATTAGACTCTACACTGGTACTCAGGACACCAGCACCAACACAAAGAAAGGAAGTATACCGGCACAAAGGCCAACGGGATTTTGTTATATTATATTTTGTTTATTATTGTAAAAACTTTGTAAGCTAACTTGGCATGTTGTAAAATGACTCTTATATATAAGAGAGATCATTGCAGACATTTTGAATAAAAAAAAAGAGAAAGTGATGTAAGTGAAAGGAATAAATATTAAGGCAGACCTATTATGCGAAATATAGGTTAAAGGGTTTATGTAAGAAGTAGAGCAGCAACCGGTACTGAATTAGGCATTATAGATGCTATTGTAAAGAAGTACAAGATATTGGATTTGTATAAATTCACATTGTAAGTCAATGAGACTTCCCATTGAGCAGTGAGCTCTAGGCAATTGGCCTTCCTGCATGTGCAGGCCCCTCTTGTAAGTGATATTCTCTTATTGGCCAATAAGTGGATATTGTGGGTCACAAATCCCACCAAGGTTTTTCCCACACCGGGTTTCCTCATTAAATCCATGTGTCATGGTGTGCTTTTCATGTGGATGTTTTTAATTTTGTTTATTGCATTATTTCTTGCATACCAGTACACTGTTATAATATGTTCTGCATGTTTTAAAATAAGAAATTCTACTCACGGGTTAGATACTAATTCACCCCCCCTCTCAGTATCTGTGGGAATCCTAACAATTGGTATCAGAGCTTGGTCCTCTATTTTTAGAAGCCTAACAGCTTGAGGAAGATCTTGACACCGGTAAAGATGGAAAATCTAATGAAGCAACTTGAAGGAGCTCTCTTAGACTATGATACAGAAAAATTGAAAAATATCAAACTAGAAGATGATCTAAAGGCAACTCAGGATATCATTCAGGCACTTCAAGAGAATCTTACTATTTCAAGAAATAAGAGAAGAGAACTTTGTGAAAAAATGCAAACTGAAAATGATGAAAAGGAATCACTTAATGATCAGATAAGCAAGCTGAAACTGGAAAACATGACAACAAAGAATCAGATGTAGGATATGACTATGAGATTTTGTAAAGAAATTGAGGATAGGAAGAAGAATGAAGAAGAATTGACCAAAAGACTAAGTGATGCAGCAAATGAGAACACAAGACTTAGCTATGAAAATGATTTATTGAAGATAGATCTAATGCACACTCAGAATGACTCAAATGAATTGATGAGGCAGAAAGAAGTATTAGAAAGAAAACTAGAAACTGCAAATCAACATAAAGAAAAATTCAAGAAAAGCTCAGAGGAACTTGGTACCTTGCTGAAGAATCAAAAACCTAAAGGTGACACTTCTAGAATTGGCTTTGAAATTGGTGAAAGCTCTAGTACTACAAATACTCAGGATCATAGCAAACTGGTAAGACAACCTAATACTTATAAATTCAATGGAAAATGCTTTAACTATAGTAAGTATGGTCATAGAGAAAATGAATGTAGATCTAGAAATTATCAAAATATCAACACACCCATCGGTCAATGTTCTAAATGCAACAAAGTTGGTCACAACTCTGAAAATTGCAGAATGAATGTGAGATGTTATGTTTGTGGAAGATTTGGACATTTATCTAATCAATGCAGAACACAAACTGGCATAGGTTATGGGAAAGCTATTCAGAAGAATAATGTAACTTGTTATGCATGTAACAAGATTAGGCATATTGCAAAATTTTGTAGAAGTAAAGGATCATCAACAGACAACAAAAGTTCTAGCTTGAAGGGTAAAGAAAAAGTTGAAGAGGTTAAGCAAGAATTCTCAAAACAATGGATTAGAAAAGCTGATCTAAATATTGGGAATACCCCTCCACCGGTAGAACCAGTCAATGCTTCATTGGTAGGACAGAGTGATGCTTCACCGACAAGACAGAGCAGTGCTCCACTGGCAGGAAGTTCTTCATCGAATTGAAGAAAGTTTCCTTGAGGGTTTGGCAATCTAATGACACATGTGCTATTATTCCCTCGGTTAGATATGAGAAGTTGGAAATTACTTTATTACCGGCAGACAATGTTAAGTAACTACTTAACTGGCATACATTTAATGTGGTAGATGAGACACTATAAATTTGAGGTTTTGGCTCCATTTCATTTCATCAAGATTTCAAACCTACGAAGAGCATGAAGATTCTGAGCTAAGGCATTTTTGAGCAAGAGGCAAGAACACTTCAAGAAATCATCCATCCTAAAGGTAGTAAAAGGTATTTTATCATGGCATACACCTCTGCACTTGAATATATAGCAAATCCTATTGTTGTCAAAGTTATAAAAATACCTAGGCCCATATTTCAATTAGTTCCCGAAGTAGAAAAGAAAGATGATACTTTAGGTGCTTTTTCTCAAATTCCTAAGGGAGTTGTTTATGCTGAAGATCCTAGAATTTACATTCATTGCAACATTGAGGAACTAGGAGATGAAGAGATTAAAACCATGTTTAAATCTATCACATGTGATGAATCCAGTAATGTAAAAGATGAACATAAGATCATTGAAACACTAGGATTTATAGAGATCCTTAGCATTCCTAAATTCTCCAAGGATGTGATTAGGATAGTCTGAAGCAGGGTACATGGTGAATTTTTCTGGTTAGATGCAATTCACAAAATCACCAAGGAAGTTGTGAAAGTTATCACAGGGTTACCAACCACCAGTAAAAGGCCAGACAAGACTAAAAAGGTCTCCAATGACCTAGTTATAAACCTAACTGGTGCAACATCCGACAGAAGGTCCTTAAGAGTCAATGATGTAAAAGATACTAATGTAAGATTTATCAGCATGATATTAGGATATAAAGCTACTCATGCAAATAGACTCAATTCAGTTTCAAGTTTATGCATTGAGAGTGCTTATGACATGGTCACAGATAATGCAAAGATTGATGTATGTGAGTGGTTGAAGGATGAACTAATTGACAACTTAGGCAAGATTAAGAAGGACAAGAAAGGAACCTTTAAATTTGGAAATCTACTAGTATGTCTGATGCTACATATAACCAAACAGGTTCCTGGTATAGGCTACAAAGAACTTGGATATGATATACCAATAGGTAAATAGCTAATAGAACTATTCAATAATATGGGAGAAGACAAGGAAAACAATATCCATGATTTCTTTCAAGAACTTAAGGCCAAAATGAAGAAAAGAATCAGATTATCACAAAATATTGTTGACAAATATAAGGATGAAATATGCTTTGTAATCAAGAAGGATGAGATCTAGATGGAAGTAGTCATCTCTATGAGAGTTTGGGTAATAGAGATGGGCTATGAAACAGATGATCATATAATTAAAACTTATGCTAAAGCACTTCTAGAAGCCCCTAAAGAATCTAAGGAAGAAGTATTTGGTAGTGCAAAAACTATTAAAAGCCAAATACAATCTAAGAAAAGAGTGAAAAAGGTTGAGGCAGTTGTAAGAAAAGGTTCTAGGCAAGCAAAGGAAATCAAGGATAAAGTAATGGAAAAAACTGGTATAACAAAGGATGAGTTAGCAGCTCCACAACCTGAAACTCACCTATCACTGGTAGGCACATCTTTAGAGAATGACATGCCTGAAACTTTCAAAAGACTTGTAAGGAAAAGAGATCCCTCACCGGCAACCACACCCTCACCTAGGAGGACAAAACAAAAACAACAAGCAGTGAGATCTCTAGTAAGAAAGGTTACACCAAAGAAGAAGAAACTGACACCCAAGAAGAAGAAGAGGACAAACAAGGACTTGGCCCCTCTTGACATACTATTGAATGAAATTACAGAGGAAGGGAAATTGAAGAATATAGAGAAACTATATGACACTCTAACAGCTGATGAAAAAGAACAAGTAGAAAATAGTGTTATATTGCATATGGATATGTATAAGAAATTTTTTATGGAAGTAGTAGATGAAGTACCAGATGAACTATTTAAGAGTCTAGAAGCAAGGAGACAAGCAGTAGTAGAACTTGACAAGAAAATAAAGATAGAAAAGCTACTTGCTGTATACTCGGTGAATTCACCCAAATAAATTGATGACTTAATTGTTGAAGCCAACCGGTCAATATTTTCTACTGCACACCGACACATTGCTTTAATGGTTGGAAGAGTTAATGAGGTGACTGAGGAGACAGAAAATGCATGGGACATTTTCCTAGTGGAAAAAGAAAAACAAGAAGAATACATGAGCCATAAACCTATAAAGGTATATTGGAAAGAAAGAGACAAGGGTAAAGGTAAAGTTGGTGGACCACCCAGTATCAAGGTTAAAGACAACTTACCCCCACCTCCTTTGATTACTCCACCGGTAACAACAAAAGCTACAAATGATCAACCGACAGTTGAAAGTAGGGATGTAGAGGATGTCAATCCTAATCCTGCAATCTTATATATAGTGGATGCTGATACTCAAAAGATCAACATTGTGGTAGAAAAAGATACAACTAATAAGACTGAAATGGCTAGTGAGCCACCGGTAGCTGAGCAAACTGATAACACACAGGAGAAACTGGCAGATGACAAAGAGAAATAGGTAGAAACTCAGACTCAGACTGAGACAATGCAACAAATAGAGAAACAAATAGAGAAAAAGGCTCCTGAATAGGAACAGCAACAGAAACAGGAACATGTTCATAAGGAAACAGTGCCACCGACAAATGGAGAAATAGAAAAACCATTGCTTAAGGAAATGTAAACACAAACAGACCTATCAGAGGTCAATACAAGCTTGGTTACTTCCATTAGTGGTACTCAGAATGTAGGTTCCTCATCATCAGGCTACAAATCAACTAATGTGACTGAAGTACTATTAGATTCAATTAAAAAGATAATAGATTGCAGCTCACAAGCTTATAAGGCAATAGATGACACAATACCAATTTTGAAGGTAATTTCTCCTAACTGTAATATAGATAATAAATATTCTTTAGGACAACTTGATACCTTGTGTAAATATATCATAGAAAACATTGAGAAATTAAAGGAATAGACATTGAAGGACAAATTGTAAATTGAAAAGCAAAGATTCTTTGATGAGCAGATAAAGAAGTATACCAGAGATTTTGACATACTTCTACTGGAACTGTGTAACTTATTGAAAGAGTACAAAACTCTATACAAAGACACCTATAAGACAAACTTTTTGACTCTAGATATAGATAAGAAGATGAGCAAGGTACAGGATGAAATCAATAAACTTGCAGATAATTTTGTTAACTCACCTCATACATTATCAGTTTTTGAACAAAAGATAACAAATTTTGAGGAAGAATTACTTAAATTGGAAAGAGAAAAGGAGAGAATAGTGAATAAGGAAAAGCATCTGAGATTAAAAATGAGTCCAAGATTGGACTATCTAGCATCATTACAGAAGGAAATATATGAGGCACTGATATAGGGATTAAAAACACCGGCAGAGCATTTGCAGCATCTCACTAGTACAGTTAAAAGAATAGAGACAACAATAAGAGATAGTAAAAAGATTATGGAGAGTATAAACTTGATTTTGGCGGATTTATTTCAAATTGTAACTACCCAGTTACAAGGTTGAAACTACAAACTCTACTGACATCTTGACAACCTTTGTCATTGATGCCAAAGGGGGAGTAGTGGGATGAGAAAATTTAACATCATAGGAATCATATGCTCAGGGGGAGCACACACATTTTTTGGACTTCACATTTTTGGATACACTTTTGAAATTTCTCATGAGTGTTGCCATCAATGCCAAAGGGGGAGATTGTTGGCATATGCACACTCCAATGAGACATTGTAGGTGATTGAAGGTTTTTTCAT
Source organism: Cryptomeria japonica (assembly GCF_030272615.1). Taxonomy (NCBI): domain Eukaryota; kingdom Viridiplantae; phylum Streptophyta; class Pinopsida; order Cupressales; family Cupressaceae; genus Cryptomeria; species Cryptomeria japonica. Next base: position 342,371,917 of record NC_081410.1, read on the forward strand.
TGATGGAAACCTTACAATCCTATGGCACTGGCAAGGCATTACATCGGCAAGATAGTTCACCGGCATCAACAATCAGACTCTACATCGGCACTCAAGACACCGGCACCGGCACAAAGAAAGGAAGTATACTAGCACAGAGGCCGACAGGATTTTGTTATATTATATTTTGTTTATTATTGTAAAAACTTTGTAAGCCGACTTGGCATGTTGTAAAATGACTCTTATATATAAGAGATATCATTGCAGACATTTTGAATAAGAAAAAAGAGAAAGTGATGTAAGTGAAAGGAATAAATATTAAGGCAGACCTATTATGCGAAATATAGGTTAAAGGGTTTATGTAAGAAGCAGAGCAGCAACCGGTACTGAATCAGGCATTATAGATGCTATTGTAAAGCAATACAAGATATTGGATTTGTATAAATCCACATTGTAAGTCAGTGAGACTTCCCATTGAGCAGTGAGCTCTAGGCAATTGGCCTTCCTGCATGTGTAGGCCCCTCCTGTAAGTAATATTCTCTTATTGGCCAGTAAGTGGATATTGTGGGTCACAAATCCCACCGAGGTTTTTCCCACACCGGGTTTCCTCATTAAATCCATGTGTCATGGTGTGCTTTTCATGTGGATGTTTTTAATTCTATTTATTGCATTATTTCTTGCATACCGATACACTGTTATAATATGTTCTGCATGTTTTAAAATAAGAAATTCTACTCACTGGTTAGATACTTATTCACCCCCCCCCCTCTCAGTATCTGTGGGAATCCTAACATGCATTATCTCAAAGGTCAAATCTTAACAGTTCCTATTTCATTTTGTACTTAATTCAAAATCTGCATAATTAAAGATGCATTAGAAAATTTGAAATTTTATCAAAGTCTTTTGGAAGCCTGTCAAGTCGGTAAATGTAGGAAGTCTGGCTACTCTATAAAAGCATAAAAAGGGAAGTAGTGGTACCGAGTGCATTTAATGTTTTCTGACCTAATTGCACGAAGCCCGATAAGGTATAATAAATACTTAAAGCTATTGCGCGGTCATTTTTCACTCACCAAGTTTTCAAGAAAGCAAAGCAAAGAAAATCAAAGGCAATCAAACCTCCTCAAAAGAAAATTCAAAGGTATTTACATCAATCACAATGCATTATCAAGATAGTTTACTGATCATATCTAGTTGTTATTATTTGCTAAGTAGAAAGCGTCTGTCATTTGAAGGTCTTCAAACCCTAAGGATCTTTTTTTAGTATTTATCTAAAATCTGCAATGGTGCCTAAGATCCAGAATCTCATTGTTGTTGAGAACATCAAAAAGCCCTCACTTGAATACTCTTTAACTCCCAAAATTGCATCTAAGCCGGATGACAAAACTGCATTTTCACTCATTCTGGATAGAATTTTATTTGTCAAGGATGTGAGATTCTTTACTAAATGTCAAGTTGAAGAACTAGGTCATGTTGAGATCAAAGACACATATGATGAATTGTGTACTGATGGTAAAATGGATAGCAAATATGAACACATCAAAATCAAGGGATTGACCAAAGCCCTAACCTATCCCTATGTCTTCAAACCCCAATGGGTCAAGTTTGTTTTGAGCAGAGTTCATGATGACTTCATGTGGCTAGAAGAGCAACCATTTAATATCACCAAGGAAATCATTCATTTGATCACCGGTTACCCTATTTATGATCATGCCCGAGCTTAGAAAATGATATCACGGAAGGAATTGATCAGTTTAACCGGAGTAGAATCTGATTGCAGGGGACTGAAATTGAACAACATAACTGATGCAGAGCTAAAGTTTGCCATTAGAGTAATAGGTTATTGTTTCTTCCAATCAGCAAGGGAAAACAATGTACCCTATGCAACAGTCAACCTAGCATATAAAATTGTGAAGAAAGGCATGAAAATTGATTTATGTGAGGTATTGTTGAAAAACCTATTTGAGAATCTCAATACCATAAGGAAGCCAAAGAAGAACAATTTGGCTAATACACTAAAATTTGGATCACTTCTGGTATGCATGTTTTTCTATTTTGAAAAATTCTTTCCATCAGCCGGTAAAGTTGTTTGGCAACTACATCGACCAATCACCCATCAAATCAATGACTTCATCAAGAAGCTAGGTGATAATTTTAATGATATTATGGATGATTATTTCAGCAAGTTTCAGGAGAAGATGCATAACAGATATAGGATTCCACCCAAGTTAGTGGAAAAATACAAGGATGATATATATTTTGAAGTGGACACTGATTACTGCTATGTTAATGCTGTGGACTTGAGAACTCAATCTTTGCCACCTATGGGTTATGAGATTGATTTTGACATCACACAACAATAAATAGATGCTTTTCTTACATTACCAAGGCATGCTACCGAGCTGAGGTATGGAACATATGAAGAAGTGAAGGAAAAAGTAAAAATGAGCATTGTAGTACCCAAAGCTACAAGGAAGGCAACAAAAATGATCAAGACATTAATAGAGAAATTTGGAGAAGGTTCTTCCTCCACACCTGTCAAGGGCACTATAGCCATTACCGAAGAGGAATCTGGAGCCCAAGAGGCAGCTATAACACCGAGCACCGAATTGCCTAAAGGGAAAGTTTTGAAAAGAAAGAAATAGGATATATCCAAAGTATCATTGACTCCTCCAACAAAGCTACCTAGCACAAGAGCATCTGCAACATCACTGAGTAAGAAACCAAAGAATGTTGCTGCACCCAAGGTAACAAAAACTTACAAGAAATCTACTCGGAGACTCATTTTGACTAGAGAGTCTAGTGATATTGAATCCAAAGACAAAAACAAATTTCAAATTGTCAAGAGTACAAAGGTAAATGTACATAGTGTTGAAAATTTCTGTGCTAATCTGAAGCAATATGGTGGATTTGGATCATTCAGATATGTAAAATATGAATCTAGATCTGATGATGAAAAGAGACAAATAGAAGAAGCTGTCATCTACACACTATTGAAATTCTGACTGATCCCATTGGAAGTATGTAAATCTCTTCCAAATGAATTATATTTGCATATTGACAATAGGTGAAAGTATGAAATGGACTTAGAGAAATAGATGAGAGAAAGAAGCCTGGTACATCTTTTCCCAGACATGTTAGTAGATGAGATCACCGAACATCTGAAAAACTGCCACACAAAATTCCTAGTCAAGCAAAGAGCCTTGAAATTGATGAATGGCCTTTACTTGGATGTAGAGAATGAGACCAAAGAAAAATGGTTGGAAATATTTTGAATCAAGAATGCTGGTGAGCAAGCTGAAGTTGAAATAGTTGATGTCACCGAGCAAGATCCTGATATCACCGAGCAAGACCCTGCTGACACCATACAAGTAGATGAAGATATCATGGATACCGAGGCACCTGAACAGGAAATGATAGAACGGAATTATTATGCCCAACTTGTATCCAATGAATCAGTTTTGGAACAAGTCCAACCCTATCCTCTGGTCAATCAACCTATCTCAACCGAGGTCCCTTAGGATATAGAATAAGGCACCAAAGATCACAAGTCAACAGCAGGAGAAGATACTTCTCAAGAACAGACCTCTCAAGCTCCCTCTAGCACTGAAAATGTTACAACTGAGACACCAAGCTCAAAGACACCAAAGGACACTATAGAGGCTAAAGAAACTAACCAAAGTGTTGCCTCTATTGAGCAACCTATCGAGGGTCAACAAGCCTCACAAGCCATTGTTTTAGTTCAACCGATGAAAGGTAAAGAAAAGAAAATGAAAAAGCATAGTTTCAAATTAGATTTGTCAAAACCAACAGTGTTGCCCAATGTCGATATATCCAAATTAAAGGGGCAAGCACCCATTAAATTCAGTGAACTATGCAAAGACAAACCTAAACAAGAGAAGCAAATGGCTATTCAAAAGAAAAATAAAGTACTTCAGAAGGTGAAAGCACTCTTAATCGATATGCTACCTAAAGCAACCGTGACAAAAGATGCCACCATCCACATTCAACTAGATGAACTCCTAACCAAGATAGAGATATCTGGAGTAGATGCATCTGAATATTTGAGCAAGTTAAAGGACAAGGAGCTCACTGTTAAAATTATTGAAGAGGTACAGAAAGCTATTGCTATTGGCAAAGTTAAACTTATCAAATTTATTGCTGAGTTGACCCCTCAACTCAAGCACATTCTTTATTTATTTCAGAAACTCTATACATTTTCTTTATTCATTAAAGATATCAAGAATAAAACTGAAGTGATTGAGAAAGAGATCACCGATCTCTCAAATAAGTTGACCACTGAGCCAAATTCCATTCAAAATTTTTATACAAAGTTACAAAAGCTCATGGCTCAACAATTGGAACTCAGGAAGGAAGAGCACAAGATAAGGATGGACATAATGACACTTCAACCATTATTCATTCCTCATCTTTCCTCTGTCCAAGAACAGATCAACAAAGCTACCTCCCTATCCACTCAACAAGAGGGAAGCACCTTAGATGGACTCATTTCACTGTTAGCTGACATTACAGCTCAGAATTCACTCATGGACAGTGTTAAGGATGCCCTCTCTGCCACTCTCACCAATTCCCGAACAAAGTACAAATCCATTTTTGACCAGTTGCCACCACCAAATGGTAACTAAGCTTTGGTGTTTGTCAAAAAGGGGGAGTGAGTATCGTATCAAAGTATAAAAGGGAATTTTGTATATAGGGGGACTATACCGAGCAGAACATAGCATATGCACAGTTAATTTTAACAAGAAGAGCAGTGAACCGATCAGTATACCGAGCAGTGATCATCAAACAGAACCAAGTATAGAATATTGGTCACTGAGCATGTAAAATCAGAGTTTTGTACAGTATATTAATAAGGGGAGTATATCTGAATATACTATTTCATTGACAAAAGTATATGCTGTCAGTTTTGTCAAAATTTTGTAAGTATATAGATTTTTGAGTTATGACTTTGAAAGTAGTTTTGTCAAACATCTCAACTAATGTCAAAAGGGGAGATTGTTACTACTTATTATAGTTGCCATTAGTTTTATATCCAAAGTCATTCTATATACTCTAGTCAGTTACTACTACTGAAACATTCAGTCGGTATGCATAGAACAGTCGGTTATAGAAGAAAGTAGTCACAGAGCCCAGTATTCATTGAGTTGTCTATCGAGTAACATTCCATGTCTACCAAATAGAAATAATGATACACCGAGTTGATATACACTGAGTGAAACATGTTACCAGATTCATTGAATCTAGATACACATGGGAAAATGTGTTACAAGATCGAGGAACATAGAACCGTTATCACATTGGAAATTGCACTTAAAGATTGTGTATGATTTTGAGGTCATCTAACCAATGAAATATTTAATAATTATTCATTCGATAAATCATGTTTGTAAGATTGAAGCAATGAACCTGATCACCGACATAAGAAATCTATTTATACAACATGGATTGAGATCAGATAGAGATACATAGAGGTGTATGAAGCAAGACATGTGTGATACATAAGAAAGCACTGAATGTTATGACTATTATAGAGACACAGAGGTCACCGAGAAGGATTTCAGAGAACAATCAAAGAACAGAGTAAACAGAAGGGTTTACCAAGTTATTCTATGGGTTACCGAGGTATGCTATAAGTAAGGTAATCTCATTTTGAGCACATAGAATCTGCTATAACATTACAGATGTAAAGTTGCAGATATTTGTAAAGATTTTATTGTAATATTTTGAAGTTGTAAGAGAAACCTTTAACAAGGTAAAAGACTCTAACAAAGTCTATAAATTGTAAAGCCTTTAAGCAGGTGCAACATTTAGTTTAAGTGTTGTAAAATCCTTTAGCAAGGTAGATCTAACGATCTTGATACTCCTAATAGAGTAAGCTATCAGAAATAGATGAACATGTAGCTCTAACCGAGCAACCTTTATTATTGGAGTAGTGAAGTTATGGGTGCCATCCCCACCGTAGTTTTTCTCTATAACCAAGAGTTTATGCATAACCAAAATATGTGTTATGGAGTGAATCATGTATGATTGTTATTTATTTGTTTTAACTTTATGTTATGTTACAAAAGTTTGTGGTTTATGCATAACAGTAAAGATATTGTTGATAGAAGTATTTGAAGTACTGATTCACCCCTCCCCTTTCAGTACATTAGCTTTCCATATTGGGCCTAACACCCCCTTTCTCTCAACCTTCACCTTTTCTTAGAGCCATCCAAATCTGTAGATCTGATCATGACCGTTGATCTAGGCCACATCATCTTATCGTCTCAAAGTCTATAAAATTGGGAGTTTGAGTTGAGAAAGAGTTAGTCTTCAAGTGAGTTTTCAAGTTAATCATTTGTGAAAAATTATGCATCTGTGAGTTGTAATCTTGAAGCATTTAGCATAATCATTAGCATTGCATAGCATAGTATCAGTTAACTATCAGTTATCAGTCCATTCTTCATATGCCATCTTGGAAGCTATTAGTGCTTGTCTCAGAGTGCACCATATGCAACCAAGAATAGTGGAGTTAGGACACAATGAGACTTAAATCATGAAGGTAAAAATAATATTTTTATTTTAATATTCATTTCATGTAGTTTCATTGGTTGAGTTTGGATTTCTTGTAGCATTTCCTTTGTATTTTATGAAACTAACATGTTGTAGGTAGTATTCTGATGATGAAATTCAAGTTGACACATTTTGGTGCTCACCGTGGGGCTCAGAGCCTCGCATATCCTTTCTAATATCCTATCTAATTCTTGCAAAAGCAAATTTAATGCATTTGTAATACAGATTCATGCCTATGTGAGTTCTAACAGTGCTTTTATTTGATAGGTTAGCGCTTTTGTCATGCAGGTTAGAGAATTTGTCATTTAGGTTAGCGCTTTTGTTTGTAAACCAATGTATTTAATCTTCAGAACAACGTTTTTGTCCTTCAGGTTAACACATTTGTTAGTTTGGTTAATGCTTTTGTTAGTGAATTCTTGCTTCTTAGTCTGTAGAGCAGTGCTTTTGTATTTCAGGTTAGAGCTTTTGTCATTTAGGTTAGCGCTTCAGAGGTGAAAGACAACACATTTGTTAGGATAGCACTTTTATTTGCAACTGACAAAATTTTATTGCAGGTCTGAATGTCCAAGAACTGAAATTTTCAAACTACTGAAATGTCTATGTACAGGATTCTTTTTAAGCAATTTTCGTGCATTTCTTCACCTAGTTAATTAAGAGCTCTATTTTGGAAAGTAACACATCATGTCTTTCTCATTTAGTTTAACTAAGGGGATAAATTGATAGCATGCAACTTGCATTTTGAGTGACTTGTTTAAAGTAGTTGCATATAGATCTTAGAAGGTTAAAATAAACTTGTGTTTTCTATGCTTGATGAAGTAGTAGGTAAGTATGCTCTCACCCTCATATGATGATCAAAAAACCAGACCTACTTTCTTTTATGTATAAACTTTAGAGGGCCCACCTTCCTGAGTTCCCTTGAGGGGGCCAATGAGAAGGGAATGACCCAAAGTGGAAATGGGATAATATCGAGTCCTTCCAATCCACTCTAAATAAATCATGTTTGTGATGAAAGTCACAAGCAACATGTACTGATAAGTTCATACTAGCACTATGTTTCCCCATAAACCCTATGGAGCGTAACCTCTATAGGTTGGGAACCTTCTGTATTTATAGAGCTAAAAGTTCCACATGTATGGCCACATGACCGGAAGCCTTTACTAAAAACCACTTGTACTAGTTGGAAAAGTCCTTCTAATTGTTGGCGCAGGAGGTCGGACCTCTGAAGCAGCTCACACACATATGGTTCTTAGTAGAGACATAAAGTTTTGCATGGGGAGTTTTCATGGAAACTGGTGCTTGGCTGGCTTGGAGAAGTGAGTGTCGAGGGTGGAGCTAGTGGGGTCAAGCATCTAAATATCTGCTTTGAATAGCGTAGCCTCGGGGGAAACCCCATGTGAGATTCAACAATTATTGTCTCAGCCTGCCATAGGATTTGTACTTGCTTATGCATTTTGTTTTTCAAAACATTGTGTCTTCTATGTTTATGACATGTTCAAAATGGTCAAAAATTGAAGAAAATCATCATCTAAAAATGAGTAAAAATCCAACAACTTGCTGAAAGATTTGAAAAGAATCCTTGAAACATAGTCAGAATAGCGCATTCAAGAAACAAAATAGTGCTTTTATCCCATAAGTTAACACTCTTTACCACAAGAGTTAGCACAAAGGATTTTTCACATCTAAAAATCATATCAAACCAAAATTTTAGCATCAGTATCAAAACACTTCTTGAGTAGATTTGTCTCTAAACTATCACACATTTTCAAACTAGTTCAATAATCGGGTCACTAATCCAACAGGCTATTTTTGGAAGGTTTTCATAAGCATAAACATTCAACAAGCTATTGATTCAAACATTTTAAGTGCAAAAATCAACATCATTGTCAAGTTTCTCATCAGGATATATCAAATCCTCTATCATGAAGCTTGATGAATTCATCTTGTGTTTATTATCTTGGATATATATTTCCTATTTTGAATCTAGGTCATATCAAAATCAGAATTGCACCAACATTGGAATCAAACAAACTTGTAAACTATTAGATACTTATATGACTTTTAAGTATCGCCTTAAGAAAAGAAAACCCAGTTACAAAGCTATTCAGAAAAGAATAAGATTCTTGTATATCAATTACAAGATCTTATTAAAACATAGGACATTCCTACACTATTTTTCGTCACTATTTACGTGGCTGCGAGACAAAATTTGACGAAGAAATTTTGCAAGGACGTTCTTTTCAACAAAGAGACACACATTCAGGAAATGGAAGATGGCAGCAAGGCTACATTGATTTTTAGCAGACAAATTCAGGGCAGGGCAAAGGTGTCTTTTGTTTGGCTCATAAGCCAGATTTTGATAATAATCCCTTCACCAAAATTTTCAGAGATAAACCTTTTGTTCAACCGGTTTCAAACTTACCTTCAAGGAAACAATGGTTGAATCATTTTGCATGTCTTGATTAAGATTACATAAGCAAGGCAGCTAATCGGGGATCCCAAGCTCATACAAATATTTCTGACATCTTCTATAGTCGACCAATTGTTCAACCGGCTCATTCATTACATAAGTTTTTTTGCAAAGAACAAGGATATTTGCAGAATTATCCAAAACTCAACAACTATGAACGGGTAGAATCATCCAAACAAGGGGCTTGAAATATTATCAGAGGGCATACAGGCCATCGACTGTTTATTTTTCAAAAATCATTTGGGCGGGAAAAAAAATTCAAAATCTTGTTTTGAAAGTGTATCGGCCAAAGCAAAAAGGAAAACAACCTGTTTTTGACATTTGTGAAGAAACTCTGGTTGTATACCAACAATATTTGCAAAAGGAATGTTTAGTCAAAGGGGATAATGAAACAGAACATCATGGTGATCATGGAGGTCCCTTCAATCCAAAATTTGTGCCTCTTGTGTGGAGAAGAAAATAGGCCAATCTCAAGGAGGCGGAAATGCCTCTTTCCACATTAGATCAGGCAAAGAATGCCTCTATCATTAATATTACTTTTCCTGAGCATGTCCTCTCTCAATTTGTATCATTTTTCCAAAAGTTGGCTCTCATCAGTAAGTTAAGTTCATCAATCCATTTTCAATATTTACTTTCATGGTCTAAAAGCCAATGGTCGGGTTTTCGTGACCTTTTTTATGTTGATAGTCATTCGGGGTTTTTTGTCATTCTGTTTTTTTCACCCAAAGATAGAGATGTAGTCCATAAATTCAAAGGTTGGTTTTGTCAAGGGGCTGGTCTTTTTACCATGCCTTGGATTCCAAACTTTAAGATAGATGCTAATTTATGTAGATTTTACCCTTACTGGATTTCTTTCCCGGGTCTGCCTTTGGAATACAAAGATCCAGAATTTGTGGAGATCATGGCTAATCAACTAGGTATTTTTGTTTCTCATGATCTTATACCCTTTGAAGTAATTCAAAGAGTTGTTAGAGTTTGCCTACTTATTGATTCAAATAAAACCCTTCCAAGGCAAATCTCTATCACATCAAAATGGGGTTTATGGTATCAAGACATCGTGATGGATAATGCAGAGGACATTTGCAAATATCAGTATAAACTAGGGAATGTTACTAATGCTTGTAGTGGTCTCGAGTGTTCAGAGATTCTAGTTTGTAAAAATCATTGCTCAGACCCTTTATTGTGCACCATTCATTAGCATGAGGCAAATTTTCCTTCTAATTTTGTACAAGCATGCAGTGTCATCTTTGTGCCTCATGATGACTCAAAATTTGAGTTATCTTATGTTCACTAGCTTATTCAGCTGACCAATTTTTTCAGCATGTATAGTTGGATTTGGTTTTTCTATATCTATACATCTTTCTTTAGGCCCACAATGGTTCTTCAAATATGTGATAAAACAACTAATGATAGAGAGCTTGTAGTTTGGGACCTAATGTATAATGAATCCCTGATTAATATACAGAGTTTAATGCAGAATTTTTCAGATTCAAGGGTAGCTATTTCAAGTAATGAAGGACATATTCAGGGGTTAGCAAATGATATTTTGTTTACATTAGATTCCACTATGATTGAGGAAATTTCAGAATTGGAAGGTGTTAGTATGACAAATGTAATGTGTCCCTTACGAAAGGTAATGTGTTGTTTCCCAACAATTGATTTTTCAGTGGAAGGGAAACTTCCCCTGGGTAAGGAAACTCCTGGTCTAAGTAAATTTGTTTCCCCAGTAAAGCCTGTCTTTAATACAAACTTTTCATTTTTTCTTCACCCTTTTGGTATTAAGGACTCTCTTTCCTTTCCCAAACCTTTAAACCACCTACATATTGGATCAGGATTAAGGTTTACAAACACGATTCAGCAAAATGTCGCTCCGATCTCCCCACACTTAGATATCCCTTCACAAAAAATAATGCAGGAAGATATGGAAGTTCCTTAGCAAGATGATGAGATAAAAGCAAATAACTTTGATTATTCAGAGTCATTATCAGTCGAGAAAAGTCCAAGTATGAAGAAAGAAGTGTTTAGAACTCCTAAGAAAAGAGGTAGAAAACCGAACTCTGTCAAGATTCAAGAGAAAATAGAGGCAGGTGTTTAGAGTACATTAGATGGAAAATTCAAGGTGTCAAAAAGAGTTACAAGGAGTGTGAAAGACACTCCTTGTTTGCAATGAAAGTGATTTCATGGAATGTCAGGGGCATTAATGCTCCTGACAAAAGAGGTATAATTAAGCTTCATCTTGATTCTACAAAGGCTGACATCTACGTACTTCAAGAAATGAAGTTATCAGAGGAAATGTATCTCAAAACAATGGCTAAATGGACATAATTTGGATCTGCACATATGCAAGGTGTTGGGGCCTCAGGAGGATCGCTCACATTATGGAAGCCTAAAAGAGTTCAAGCCCAACTACTAGATCAAGATCATAATTGGCAAATGCTGAAAGTAGTATGTTATGATATGACCTTTATGCTATTCAATGTGTATGGTCCTACCCCTTCTCAGGAAAAGAAAGATTTATGGGATAAACTGACTCAATTGCTCCAACAAGAAGAAGATCAGAATTTTTTCATAGGGGGAGACTTTAATGCAATTTTGTCTCATAAGGAGAAACAAGGAGGAATCTGCCCACCTCCACGAACTATGCAGGATTTTCTAAATTTCACCATAGATAACAACTTATTAGATGTGATTCCCAATAATGGTCTCTTCACTTGGAGTAACAAGAGATCAGAGTTTCTTCAGATTGTAGAGAGACTTGATAGGTTTTTTATAACTTCAAAGTGGTGACTCAAACAATTTAGTTATTGCTCTTAAATTCTTCCTATATCAGAATCAGACCATTTCCCTATTCATATTGCACTTGAATGGCACAATCAGAACCTGATGCCTTGTTTTGGTTCTTCTTTTAAATTTGAATGCATGTGGCCTAGACATCCACACTTTCAGGCATTATAAAGGCAGTGGTGGGTATCTGCCCCTATATGCAAAGGAACAAAGATCTACCAATTCTTTAAGAAACTTCAGTTTATTAAGGTTAAGGCAAAAGAATGGAATGGCAAGGTCTTCAAGAATGTATTTGAACAAAAAAAAATCATTGAACAATAGTTGGAAGAAGTTGATCAAAATATAATTTCCAAGGGATTGGATCAGCTTGTGTACTCTACACAGAAGGGTCTTCAAAGTGAGTGGGAAGAGGTTTGTAAGAGAGAAGAATAATATTGGAGATGGAAGTCTAGAGAGCTTTGGCTGAAGTAGGGAGACAAGAATACAAAAAAATTTCATGCATCCACAAAACAAAGAAAAGCACCAAATGTTATATTCTCAATCAAGCATGCATACACAGGGGTATTTATTGAAAATTTGGTAGATATTCAAGATGAAAGAGAGTCTTTTTAAGAATCTTTTAGCCCCTGTACCTTTTGATTTAGATTCTTCTTGGAATGATAAAGTTGAGCAATTATTGCAGTCTATTCCTACTCTAATTACTGACTTGGATAATAGAGCTTTATTGGCCCCTTTCACCTTAGGGGAAGTCCACAAAGTGGTATTCTCCCTTTCCCTAGATAAAGCTCTAGGTTTGGATGGATTCACTGCTCTCTTCTTCCAAAAGTGTTGAGATGTGATAGGGATAGACCTTTTGGTGGTAATGGAAGAATCCAAGAAAAGGGGTGCAATGTTAGAAGTTTCGATGCAATAAATATTGCTCTTATTCCAAAAACAACCTCTCCATCAACATTTGCAGAGTTCAGACCTATTTCACTCTACAACACAATCTATAAGATAGTAACTAAGGCAATTTACCTCATACTACATCATCTCATACCTAAGATCATCTCGTAAGAACAAGGGGGCTTTGTTCCAGGAAGGGAGACTATGGAAGGGGCTTTAGTAGCACATGAGGTTTTACATTCTATCAATGAAAATCAGCAAGCAAATTTTGTTGTCAAACTTGATATGATGAAAGCTTATGACAAGGTTAAGTGGGAGTTTCTCTTTAAGGTATTATCTAAATTTGGCTTCTCAGACAAATGGTGCAAATGGATCAAAGCCTGTTTCTTAGGTGCATACTTTTCAGTTCTAGTAAATGGACATCCCTCAGGGTTTTTTTAGGGTACACAGGGAGTAAGACAAGGTGACCCTTTATCACCCTTCCTTTTTATTCTTATGGTAGATGCCTTTAGCAGAAGCATTAATCTTGAGTCATCAAAAGGGCTTTGGCAAGGAGATAGTCTTCTAGGTACTCCAATTGTAGTTACTCACTCTCATTTTGCTGATGACACGTTGTTATTTAGCAAGTATTCTCTAAAAAAAGCTAGGCATATTAAGGAAACTTTGGAAGTCTATTCATCAGCTTCGGGTCAGAAAATTAATGGTGCTAAGTCTAAGCTTTTCATTTTCAATACAAATCCAATTTTGTCACTAAAAATATCCAAGATTTTGGATTTCCCAATGGATCAATTGCCATCTTCTTACCTTGGTATTCCATTCTTTATGGGGAAAAAAAATCTTCTTATTGGTCTGTTGTTATTGGAAAAATCAAGGCATGAATCTCAGCATGGAAAGTAAGGTGGCTATCATTATCTGGTAGAATTCTTCTTATAAACACAGTGTTAACACCAATACCGAACTACTACATGTCTATTCTCAAAGCACCTTCATCTGTCATTCAACAGTTAGAGAAACTTGTAAGAGATTTTCTATGGAATAGTAATATGACAAATGAAAGGAAAATCCCCTTAGTCTCTCTAGAAAATATGTCATTACAAAAGTCTCAAGGAGGAGTAGGTCTTCATAACTTAAAACATTGCAACAAGGCTTTTAGAAGAAAATTGATTTGGAAATTGTATACTAATCCTGCTTCAAAATGGTGTCAGATCATGCAAGCCAAATATTTGGACAACAACCAACCATCTAGAGCTTTGACAATTTTGGATCCTCCAAAGGGTCAACTATATGGAATTTTATGATTGATTCAAGAAGTCTAGTAACTAAGTATATTACATGGGAAGTTAATAATGGTTTAAGTGTTAACTTTTGGATAGACTCATGGTGTGGGCATCCTCCAATTGCTCAAATGAATAATATGGAAGATATTATGAATATAGCTATAGCTCACTAGGGTATAAAATTGAGTGACTATGTGTCAGCTGTAGAAATATTTTCAGGTAAAATAATATGGAAAGACTTGTCTCTTCTTCCTATATCCAATCAACAATCCTCTTTGTAGATATCTTCTTGAATATGATAGTTTTCATGTCTAATAGGGAAGATGTGATAATCTGGGCAGCTTCTAAATTAGGGCAATATTCAATTAAAGAAGGCTACAAAGCCACACAACAGGGATGTGGCAGTAAGGTGAGTAGTCAGGCATACTCATTTTGTTGGAATGATATTATTTTTCCAAAAGAAGGTTGTTTTTCATGGTTAACATTAAACAAAAGAATCCTAACAACAGATAGACTAGTAAAATTGGGCATCTCAGAAGTTTTCAATTGTGTACTTTGTGGCTTAGAAGAAGAATCAGTGGATCACTTATTTTTACACTGCACTTTTGCCACTAAATGTTGGTTCTTCATCATGAATAAACTCCAAGTTCTTATGCCCTTCTCGAAATCACTTTGGGATATGTTTAACTCTTGGCCTCTTCTATTTTCATCTTTAACTTTATTAGGAATTTGGAAATGTGCCCCTGCTCTCACCATTTGGTCCATTTGGTGGGAGAGAAATAAAAGAATTTTCAAAAAAGAATCCTCCTCCCTAGATCGAGTTCTAGCCAAGTTGGGAAATTCGATTGCAGAAATCATAAATTCTTCTCTCTCTAATTCTGAGGACAATCATTCATTTACCAAGTGGGATAAGGTAATCGCAAAATCATGGAATGGTATTATTATACCAATTGGAATTCCTTCTAATTGGTCATCAGCTCATGTTAAAGATCAGTCTTCCATAAAATGGTTACCCCCCGCACCTAATTTCTTTAAGATCAACTTTGATGGCTCTTCATGTGGAAATCCAGGGAAGTCGGGAATTGGATTTTGCATTCAAGATCATCATGAGAAAATGTGTGCTTTCCAAGAATCTCCCATCTTCTCAGGTACCAACAATTTGGCAAAGGCAAATGCTTTACTAGTCAGCCTGGTGTTAGCAAGGAATTGCGGTCTCTCCAACATACATTTAGAAGGGGATTCATTAGTTATTGTCTCACAATAAAATGGTTAGTGCATGATTAGTATTCAATAAACCCAAAAACCATTTTAAATGAGATATCAAGAAAGATTAAATAAGAACATCATGAAAACAAAACAAAATATACTCATGAAGCTCCCATTCCAAGTAGCTCTTCCTTGTCCTCCTTGCCTCCACAAACTTTGCTAGCTCCAAAGTTTGACTAATGGTGAGTTGGAGAGAGATAGAATGAATGTGGATTGCTCTCCTTGTGCTCAACAAGGTAGGTGGATTGATATTTAGATTGAATTTGAATGATGGATAGGAGGATTTGGATTAGATTTGAGAGAGGATTAGAGGAAATGGCAGTATGACAATGCATGAGAAGTGGATCTCTTGTGAGGAGAACAAGCTCCAATTTATAGATTGGAGAAGTCCAATGGAGGGCCAAGATTGATTTGATCATGAAGGGTTGAGATTGATTTGAGATAGAAGGCATGGATCAAGGGTGCCTTAGGAAAATAAACAGGAATATAAAATTCCTTTAGAAAAAGTGGAGAGAAATTTGAGTTTCAAACTTGAGGAATTAAAAATTCCAAAATAAGGATGCATTGAGGGATTCAAAGAAATTTGAATTTCTTTGAAAGACTCAATGTTGATGTGACATGAGTGGGAATTAAAAATTGATGGATAATGATAAGCATGATTATGAGAGATTCTAGAAGGATTAATTAGGCTAATGAGATTAGGAAAAGTGATTTGTAGGAATCACATGACTAGGTTAATTAATTAGAATTAATTAACTGAGTGGGTTTAGAGGAAATAATTATTGGAGGGGACTTTAGAAGAATAAGGGAATAATTTATTTATTTGATAAATTAATTATTGGACAATAGTGATAGGATTAATTAAATTAGATTTAATTGATTCTCAGAGGAATAAGGATAACACAATTAAGTCAATTAATTATGTTGATAGGCTTAAATTAATCAAATATTAATTTTAGGTGTCTACAGTTATCATCAATGCAATTACATCAAAAATGTCTAAGACATGGCACTTATCATATGTTTTAAAGCATATCTAGGATTTACTTGAGTCATTTTCAAATTACATTGTTAGCCATACATTAAGGGAAGGCAATTTCGTAGCTGACAAATTAGCAAACATGGGTTGTGATGGCATTTCAGTTGAGTCTATTAACTCTCCCATCAAACTGTCTTCATACCCTGAATTGCTTGAATTAGTACAAAAGGAAATTATAGCACTTTAATGCCAAATTATACCACAATGAGTACTCGCATGTATGCACTTAAAATGAAGCCTGCAGATTGTATGAATGATAGGACACTCACATGTATGCACTTGAAATGAAGCCTGCGGATTGTATGAATGATAGGACAATGTGAGTACTCCAAGAGGTTGATGATGTCAGCTCACATGGAGAAAGGAGATTTTTGGTCACACACTCCCTTGGTTGCTCTAATGTCAGATGTTAATGCAAGAAATTTTTAGTGTGGTTTTTAATAGTCTGACTAATTATTGCAACACAAAGATTGCCTTAATGCAATCCTTCTGGAATCTATTTTTGCATGGCAAGTAATTTTTGTTTATAAAAGGAAACTTGCCTACATTAGTTCACAATTATCAAGCGACGTGTTTGAAAGTTTTAGCAATTCAGTGAGTGGCAAAATGGAGATTTTTTCTTGTGAAGGTTGTGGGCAATTGCACTAGGAGTACATGCCATGGAACGACTGAGTGGCAGCGCGTATTGAAGAGCCCTCTGTGGCATTCCATGGTCACATTGATGATGGGGACCTTGACCAACTATTTCATCTGCAAAACCCGCAACTAAGGAGAGAAATTAAATACTTCATTGGTGAGGAGATATTGTCCCCTCAAGCCAAAAGAATTTTATTTCCCTATCAAATTCTCAGTTCTTTTCTATCCAATGTTTTTGATCTTTTTCAATCAATTCCTCTGGTCGAAATAGTGTTTTTTAAGTTGGTAAGGCAGGATGTGCTTGAATCTGCCAAGTTCTATGAAGCTTTGGCCAACTATAATATGTGGCAGGGCTCAGCTCTCCTAGGGGGTCTATTTCCATGACATTTCATCTTAACTAGTCATGCATACATGGTGTTCCATGACCGAATAAAGCATTCCCTCAAAAGGAAAAATCTCCACCATGTGAAGAATGACCTGCAACAACTTGGTAGACAACTGGATGAGCACATTGTGCACAGAGTTGGGATTAAAGTCGGGGCTCTTATGGTGATTTTGGAGCTAGAAAACGTCGACTCCAAATCGCCAATATTGCAACCAGAGGAAAGGGGATGGACTCCAGAAAGGGTGCCAGACCTTAATGCACCTTTGCATGACGTGGCCTCGGGTTGGAAAAATAGGTTTTCATAGTCCAAAGTGGTAGAGGAGTAGGAGAATATTGCATCGACTTCAAGGAGGGAAGCAAGGTCTCCACAGCCCATGAAAATAAATGTATGGGAGGTCATTCGTCACCCACAAGAGGAAGTAGAGCTAGTGCAATGGGAGGATGACACTTTAGACCTCAATGCCCTCGAAAATCAAACCCTAGATAATTCCGCCATGAAAGAGTAAAAAGACAGTTTTTTTTTTTTTTGTTTTTGGGTACCAAGAATATTTCCTTGATTCGATGTAAAAGGGAATTCAATGTCAGCTGACATGGCATGCTAATTTTGGCTGCTTTTTTTATATTTTTGATATTTTGATATATTATATCAAATTATACATAGAAACTATAGGCTTCCCAAAAAAATGTATATTTTGATGAAGCTTATTTTGTAAAATTAGGTGACTAGACCCTTTATAGCGTAGGTTTGGATTTTTGCATTTGTATTCGAGCTAGGATTAAGAGTTTTCTTCCTAGTTCTTTCTCTAATGAGCTCTCGAACTAGGTTTTATAAATATTAATATATTAAGTGCTCGCCACTTTTTGTTAAAAAAACAAAAACAAAGAGATGATTTATCACAACGAACAAACAATAGTGGTAAAATCAACAAGGCATATCTTCCTAAACCATTAATCACCTATTGAGTTGTCTTTTAGAAACTTCAAAAATTTCAAAACAATCACATGCTAGTTTGGACTAGAGCTCAATATGAACAACTTAGAAAACAACAAAAACAAATCGAGGAAGAAGATAATCCGATGTTCCAAACTTTTGGGTATACGGTTGTTGATGAAGAAGCGGTCAATAACACCATTAGAGACCTTGAGAAAGATTTCAAATTTGATAGACTAATGGAAAAATTATTGGCAAAGCAAAAAGAGAAATATCTTTTGATGTTGGCAAAATTAGGAGCTAAATTGCCACAATACTTTAACATAGAAAGCTTGAAACAAGATGCAAAGGCAAGTAACACCCAAAACACAGATGATCCAAATAATGAATATGTAAACAAAGAAAGTCATGAAGAGACAAGAAAAGAACGTGATGACACAAGAATAGAGTGTAGTGATTAAAGAACTTATAAAGAAATAAGGAGAAACCGTATGGATAATCTGTTGTTAAATCTCACTCAACAAATGCAAACTCTACAACAATAGATACAAGATATGCAGAATGGAACAAGCTCCAAGAAGTATTCATTGGAAGATATCTACTCATATCCTTTTGATATAAAATTGAATATGATACCATTTCCACAGCATTGCGAGATCCCTAAATATGACAAATACGATGGAAAATCTGATCCTCAGGATCACATTAGGGAGTTTTGTACTATGAGTATGGAATTTGTGCACGACGAGACTTACTTGATGCATCTTTTCCCTAGGAGTTTAAATGGACAATCAATGGAATGGTTTTCAAGATTACCATCTGGAATCAAATCTTTTGAAGAATCATGAATAGATTTATTTCACAATACTCCTACAATTTAAGAAATGAGATAACAATGCTAGATTTATGCAATATTAAATAAAAGAATGGCAAATCTTTTATGATCTTCTTGCAGTGATGGAAATAGATGTTTAATAGGTATCCAAGAGATGTACCTATGATAACTCAATGATGAACAATAAGTACCAAACCGGTACTAAGACGTGGGGGTGAATCAATACAGTCACAAAAACTTTTCCCGAACCAGTTTGACTGCAAACACTGCAAATGTCTGACAAACAATAACACTGGTCTGAAACAAAGTACAATTAGTAAAGCTAAGAATGACTGTGACAATCATTAACCAGGTAATCACTTAGCTTTCCACTCAACTTAATACTACACTTCCATTTTACCCTTATGCATGAATAGGTAATCTATCATCAGAAATATAATAATAGCTAGCTCATCATGATTTACCTTCAGACACAAATCACTTAAATCATCACATGAAAAATACTACACATGACACATAGATTTTTCACGTGGAAACCCAACTAGGAAAAACCACGATGGGGATGAATACCCACAAGCTTCTTTTGAACTCTTTAGAAGTCCGCTCTGTTAGGAGCCTAGTCCGGTTAAAGATTGTTACAATAGAATCTGCTAGGAACCGATCTTGTTAGAGATCACCCGGTTAAGGGATGGCTAAATACCCAGTTAAGGGTTAAACCCTATTAGAGGTTACCTTGTTAGAGGATTTCAAGAACTCAATGGGTTTGAGTCACCTTGTTAAAGGGTTTACAACAAGCTAGTTAAAGCTACCCGGTTAAGGGATTTTCCAACTATTGAAGTGGTTAAAGATCAATAGGTATTACAATGATTTGATAATAGCACTCAATGCCTAATGCAGATCCTCTTAAGTTCCTTCCTTCTACACACACACTATGCAGGAATCAATCCTTTTATCTCATCTACTCGGGCAAGAATCATGTATCTCTGCACTTAAATACACACACACCATTTGCCAACAAATTCAGTATGAAACACAACATCAACCTTATAGGAAACAAGTAGGCTAGTAGCATAAACCCTCAACCCTAAACATTTAGATTAAGTAATTTAGGTGGTTCAATCCTAGCCATTGAACACTTTGCATTTGAATACAACGGTCTTGAACAGATCTTAAGATATTCTCCAATGGTTGTTCTTCACTTTTTTATGGAGGTGATAACCCATCACACGTTCTCCACCATTTACAAGGACTTCGCACATTCCCAAGGTAGATAGGATCAATCTCCTTCATGCAAGATCCTTCACGCGCACAAGGATAATGATGCAACATGATCTGTTCTTGATTACAATGCTAGCTCATCACACAATGTCATTGGTTGAATCACACAGGCTTGGAACACTTCAACTGGAAACCCTTAAGCGAAGACTACCAGCTAATAGTCATACCATATTAAGCCTTACTAGAAAACATTCCATATGCCGGTTCACATTCCATCATACCGGTTCACTTGGACAAACATACCGCTTCACCTATTTCTCATATACCGGTTTATACCGCTATATCAGTTCTCTTTGCTAGCTGCTTAGCTTCAATATACCTGTACACTCCTTTGCACATATACCGGTTCACCACATTATACCGGTTCACTTTCCTGTATATTGACATCAATGACAATACAATATCATCATGTCAACATACTCTACACAAATGCCAATAATCTCCCCCTTTGGCATTGATGGCAATATACAAAGATATTACCTAGCATCACATCTACTACTGCAAATATCTTCTCTACTTCACATCTTCTCCCCCTTTGACAACAATGCCAAAGTGGAGGCACAAGTTTTCTTGGTCCACTATGCTGCTCCCCCTGAGGAGTAGCATCCTTCAACACATCAATCTTGAAAAATATTGGACACTACAATACCTGACTGATGTGGAGCACATACTTTTAGTTCACCTCTTGAAGGGGCAGCACCCCTAATTCACCTCTCAAATAGGTAAATATAGCCTTTGGTAGAGGCTTGGTGAATATGTCTGCTAACTGCTCCTTACTAGAAACATGTTCCAACACAACCTCCTTGTTCTGAACCTTCTCCCTCAAGAAATGATACTTGAGCTCAAAGTGCTTGGTTCTAGCATGCAAAACTAGATTCTTGGACATGTTAATTGCTCTTGTATTCTCACAAAATATGCTTACCAGTTTAGATATAGGAACTTTGAAGCCATTTAATACATGCTTCATCCAAATGGTCTGGGTGCAGTTCATAAAAGCTACAACATACTCCGCTTCTGTTGTAGACTGAGAGATACAACTCTGCTTTTTACTCATCCATGAGACCAGTCTACCACCAAGGAAGAATGCACCACTGGTTGTGATCTTCCAGTCATCTACATTACCAGCCCAATCAGCATCTATGAACACTTTCAGGTTGAAATCATTATTGTATGGATACCATAACCCATAGTCAACTGTTCCCTTCAAATATCTAAGAATTCGCTTGACTGCTACCAAGTGGGATTCTGTTGGGCTTTGCTGAAACTAAGCGGTAATACCCACTGCATGTGCAATGCCCAGTCTTCTATGCACTACATAATGCAACTTACCAATCATTGATCAGTAATCCTTCTCATTTACCAATGCTGAGTCATCCTCTTTTGATAATTTACAACCAGTCACCATTGGTGTACCAACTGGTTTACTGTCTTCCATGCTCTAGGTGCCTTCTTTAGTCCATACAAGGCTTTATGTAGCCTACACACCATGTCACTATCTTCTGATAGGGAAAACCCATCTAGTTGCTCTATGTACACCTCCTCTTCAAGTATTCCATTTAGGAATGCAGATTTTACATCCATTTGGTATACCTTGAATCCTTTAAAAGCTGCATATGCAAGAAGCATACGCACTACTTCCAATCTTGCTACTAGAGCAAAGGTTTCTCCATAGTCTTCTCCTTCTTCTTGGGTGTATCCTTTACACACTAGTCTGGCTTTGTTCCTTACCACTGTGCCATTCTCATTTAGCTTGTTTCTGAAAACCCATTTGGTTCCAATGACATTTTTATGCTCTGGTCTGGGTACCAAAGACCATGTACTATTCTTCTCTATCTGGTCAAGTTCCTCCTCCATTGCCTTGATCCAGTCTTCATCTTTATGTGCTTCTTTGAATGAATTAGGCTCAAATTCAGAGATCATACATGAGCTTTCTCTAACCTTTCTTCTTGTAAGAATTCCTGCATCTTTATCTCCTATGATCTGCTTTGGATCATAATTGAGTTTGACATATCTAGGTATGTTTTTAAAAGATTCTTTATCCTCATCTTCATCGGCATCAGCATCCATCGGTGTAGGAACACAATTACTGGTACTGGGTTGATTTGCAACCGGTTCCCAGAAGGTTACTACCGGTTTCCTCAGGTTTTCCAAGTTTTCATCAACCCTAACATTGATGCTTTCATCGAACTTGCTTTGATGTTCACTCCTCTTGATATAACATTTGCTACCAAACATTCTATGGTAGCTTATCACTGGTGTCTTACCAGTCCAGTACTCATAAGGAGTCTTATCCTTTCCCTTTTTGATGAGTACTCGGTTCATTGTGTAGACTGCAGTGCTCACTCCTTCTCTCCAAAAGGTGTGAGCAACTTTTCCTTGGATTAACATAGTTCTAGCAGCTTCAACCACAATCCAGTTGTTTCTCTCTGCTAAGCCATTCTACTGTGGAGTTTGGGGGGCAGACAGTTGCCTCTTGATGCCATTCTCTTCACAATATTTGTTGAATTCATCGAAAGGGAATTCCCCTCCTTGATCAGTTCTAAGGCATTTGATTCTTCTACCACTTTCCTTTTCTACCAATGCTCTGAAAGCTTTGAACTTTCCAAAGGCTTCAGACTTGTCCTTCATGAATGTGACCCACATCATTCTTGAGAAATCATCTGTAAGAATCATAAAATACCTATCTCCCTACACACTCTTAGTTTTCATAGGACCACACAAATTAGTATGCACAAGATCAAGTAAGTTGTCAACTGTGAAAGATTTACCTTTGAAGGTTGAGGAAGACATTTTCCCCAGTTGACATTCTCTGCACAAAGGATTTTCTGGTTTGCTCATCATCGACAGTCCTCTAACTACCTTGATCTTACTGGCCTTCACAATGTTATCAAAATTTACATGGTAGAGTCTCCTATGCCATATCCAACTATCATCAAACTTAGCCATAAAACATGTACTTATATTTGCATTTAGCTGAAATAAGTTACCTTTGGTTTGCATACCAGTGGCCATTAAATCACCATTCCTTCCATTGATTTTTCACACTCGATTTTTGAATTCCAGAGTGAGTCCACTATCATTCAACTAGGCAACACTCAATAGATTGTGTCTGAGACCTTCCACCCAATACACATTGTCAACACTGCTCTTTCCATTCAGAGAGATGGACCCTCTTCCTCTGACCATACATGGTGCATCATTACCAAAGTGAACCACACCACCATCATATTCTTCCAAAGATAGAAACTTACTTCGGTCACCAATCATATGATGAGAACAACCACTATCAATAATCCACTCATTGGAATTATCAAAGCGGGAGACAAGAGCCTTCTTGTCTGACACATCTTCCTTTACTGCAAGAAACACAATATCTTCATTCTCTTCATCTTCTGATTCCTCATCTGTGACACCTTCATCAACTGCAACAAAATAGTTTCTCTAGTTTCCTCCTTTGAATTTCTTGAAACTCTTCGGTTTGTCCTTGTTGTCATCATTAGGACAGTTTATAGCAATATGTCCTATCCAGTTACAAGAAAAGCATTTCAAAGGGAGTTTACCTCTGTATTTACCGATTCCTTTAGGAAGTTTCCTAGCAAGAAGAGCTTCAAATTCCATCAAGATCTCCTCATCATCCATTTCTCTATTCTGTCTTGGTTCACCACTAGTGCTTGCTTCTTTTCCTTTTCTGGATGATACAACAGAAGCTCTAAAAGTTGATTTAGTCTTGAGAACATTTCCATCAAAACTATTTACCTCATAGGCTGTCAACTTTGCAATGATGGAGTCCAGGGATACCTTAGTCTTGTCTATTGATCTCAACTCCTGAATAGCAGCAACCCTTATTGCATAGACCGGTAATAAGGATCTCAGAACTTTGCTTACCATAGTGGAATCTTCCATTTTACCACCCGCACTCTTGATATCTCCAACAACAGTTTTGATTCTTATTCCATACTATTGAATGGTCTCACCTTCAACCATCTGCATGTCTTCAAACTTCCCTCTAAGGATTTCTTCCTTAGCTTGTTTTACATGCTCATCACCACCATAGATATTCTCAAGAGTGTCCCATACTTCTTTGGGATTATCTTTATCCTGGACATCAATAAACTCAATGTCAGATAAGTTGTTGATTAGGGCTTCCATGACTTGCCCATTCTCCTATATTTCTCTCTTTTGATCATCGGTGAGAGTACCAGTAGGAATAACAAAAACATTCTCAACATAGCTCCAGTGTTGAGAACCCATGCTTCTGATGTAAATCTTCATTCTGTCCTTCCATATTTTGAAGTTATCTCTGCTGAACTTTGGACCTTCCCTCTTCATCATTACAATAGGATCTTTCCCTCAATTGGTTAAGCTTACACCATAGAGGACCTGGAGGATGCTCTGATACCAATTTATAGCTCAATGATGAACAATAAGTACCAAATTGGTACTGAGAGGGGGGGGTGAATCAGTACAGTCACAAAAACTTTTCCCGAACCGGTTTGACTGCAAACATTGCAAATGTCTAAAAGACAATAACACCGATCTGAAACAGAGTGCAACCAGTAAAGCTAAGAATGACCATGACAAGAATTAACCAGTTAATCACTTATCTTTCCACTCAACTTAATACTACACTTCCATTTTACCCCTATGCATGAATAGGTAATCTATCATAAGAAATATAATAACAGCTAGCTCATCATGATTTACCTTCAGACACAAATCACTTAAATCATCACATGAAAAATACTACACATGACACACAGATTTTTCATGTGGAAACCCAACTAGGAAAAACCACAGTGGGGATGAATACCCACAAGCTACTTTTGAACTCTTTAGAAGTCCGCTCTGTTAGGATCCTAGTTCGGTTAAAGACTATTACAATAGGTTCTGCTAGGAACCGATCCTGTTAGAGATCACCCAGTTAAGAGATGGCTAAATACCTGGTTAAGGGTTAAACCCTGTTAGAGGTTACCTTGTTAGAGGATTTCAAGAACTCAATGGGTTTGAGTCACCCTGTTAAAGGATTTACAACAAGCTGGTTAAAGCTACCCAGTTAAGGGATTTTCCAACTATTGAAGCAGTTAAAGATCAATAGGTATTACAATGATTTGATAATAGCACTCAATGCCTAATGTAGATCCACTTAAGTTCCTTCCTTCTGCACACAGACTATGCAGGAATCAATCCTCTTATCTCATATAGTTTGGAAAAAATCATGTATCTCTGCACTTAGATACACACGCACCATTTGCCAACAACCTCAGTATGAAACACACCATCGACCTTAGAGGAAGCAGGTAGGCCAGTAGCCTAAACCCTAAACATTTAGGCTAAGAAATTTTGGTGGTTCAATCCTAGCCATTGAACACTTTGCATTTGAATACAACGGTCTTGAATAGATCACAAGATATTCTCCATCATTTGTTCTTCACCATTTTATGGAGGTGATAACCCATCACGTGTTCTCCACCATTTACAGGGACTTTGCACATTCCCGAGGTAGATAGGATCAATCTCCTTCATGCAAGATCCTTCACGTGCACAAGGGTGATGTGGCAACATGATCTGATCTTGATTACAATGCTAGCTCATCACACAATATCATCGATTGAATCACACAAGCTTGGAACACTTCAACCAGAAACCCTTAAGCTAAGACTACCAACCAGTAGTCATACCATATTAAGCCTTACTAGAAAACATTCCATATGCTAGTTCACATTCCATCATACCGGTTCACTTGGACAAACATACTGCTTCACCTATTGCTCATATACCAGTTTATACCGCTATACCAGTTCTCTTTGCAAGCTGCTTAGCTTCAATATACCTATACACTCCTTTGCACATATACCGGTTCACCACATTATACTGGTTCACTTTCTTGTATATTGACATCAATGACAACATAATATCATCATGTCAACATACTCTGTACAAATTCCAACAACTTGATCAAGAAAAGATGGGCATATTCCTTGATAATCTTATCAATGAAATGAGTTATCAACTAAAAATGCAATGTCCTCCCTCTTTTGCCAAGATATTGAGAATGGTTTGAAAATAGAAGATGCAATGGTAAAGAAAGGAGAGCTAAAACTTTAAAATAATTCTTACGACAACAACAACAACAATGGAAACAATGGGAACAATGACAAACCCAAGTTCTGGCCAAAGAATAGGAATGCCATCAATGGAGGAAATGATGATAATAGTACTATGAAACAACAACCAATATTTAATCTATCAAGTCAAAACCCAAACAATAACAGTCAAGAAAGCAATAAATCCAAGTCTTTCTTCTCCAATCCTCACAGGAAATTCACAAACATTGGAGAACCCTTGGAATCAGCTTTAAAAACTCTTCTTGCAAACAAACTGATTGTTTTACCAAAAGTAAGAAGTTATGAACCACAAGTCAAGCCTAATTGGTGGAATGAGAATCATTTTTTTAATTACCATCGGAATAAAGGACACCAAACTAATGATTGTCAGAGATTGAAACACCTTATCCAAGATCTGATCGATAATGGAACTATCACAGTGGATAGCCATAAGACAAACAAATCACACCTAGCCTTCAAAACTCCACTTCCGAATTATGAAAAAGGTGAACAATCCCAATTACAAGATGACAAAGGAAAAGCCAAAGTGAACTACACTTATACATATGATGATGTGGTAAATTTCATCATTGTTTAAGATAATACACCTTCAGAGCCAATCAATGTCATTACGAGAAGCAAAGAGAAGGTCACCTTTCTGGGTATAACAAAAGACTCAACATCCACTTCACAACAATACAATTTAATAGAGCAATTACAAAGAATACCCACTCAAATATCAATTTTGGAACTTCTCAAAGTTTCACCTATGCATAAGGAAATATTGGAAAAAGCTTTAGTAGAAACAATAGTTTCAAAAGACTTGGATGTGGATCAGTTCCAAAACATGGTGGGACACCTTATAACCCCTCACTGTTTATCATTTTCTGACAATGATGATACATCCTTGCAACATCCTCACAAAGCTCCCTTACATGTTGAAGTCACCATTAATAAAACTCGTGTCAAACGCGTACTCATAGATGCTGGAGCAGGCTTAAACATTTGCGCATTAAGTTTAATAAAGGCTTTGGGATATTCAAAAAATGCAGTAGATCCAAAGAAGAAAATAACCATTAAGGCTTATGATGAAGCAGAGAATTCTTCTAAAGGAACTATGGTGTTACCAATCAAAATAGGACCTGTGGAAAGGAATACATTATGTTAGGTTTTAGATTTGAACTTCTCTTATAACATTCTTCTGGGAAGGCCATGGATTCACAACATGCAAGAAGTTCTTTCTACATATCATCAATGTGTAAAGTTTTTTCATGAAGGACAAAGGTCACTATAACTACAGACTCTAGCCAATATTGCAATAATCTGAAGCCAACACAAGATACAAGAGTTCCACATAATAGAGAATCAGTATATCCTACCAAAGAAATTCAAGAAAAGTTATGGGAAACCTTCGAGAAAAAGCTCAAATTAAATAATGAAGGTGTAGACACTTAAAAATAATTATTTTAATAATTTTTTAATTCCTCACATAATTAATTAATTAATTATGTTAATTAAAATTCTTCTCAATATTAATTAAATATAATTAATATTGTCACTATAGCATATGATTGATTTATTTAATAAATCAATCCCTTTCTTTATTCTTCTAAAAAATCAAATCCTCACAAATCTTCCTCTTAGCTAATTAATTTCAATTAATTAGTTAACCTACATGATTCCTACAAATCATCTTCTTAATTCATCATTAACCTAATAAATTCTTCTAGAAACTCCCTAAACTCACTTAACATTATTCTTTTAGTCAAATTCTCCTACAAATATAAATCCCACCTAACATTTCCTCTAATTACCCTCCTAATGAGTTGTTAATGGCTAATCATCATGATTAGCCACAAAGTCAACTCTTTGTCCTTTCATCCAGCCACTAGCTTTAAATGCTCTTTTTCTAGATGAATGTAAGATTTTTGAAATCTCACATTCCTCTAGGCATTTCCCTCTCCCAAGGAATTTTTAATTCCTTTTTATTCTTCTAATCCCCATAATATCCATTTTTGGAGAATTTTTAATTCCTCCAATGCATCTTGTAGAGTGTGGAGATATGAAATGCCTTTAAGGCATATTTCTTGGTCTCCACACCCTCTCTTGGACCTTGTGTGACCTCACAAGTAAATCTTAGCCCTTCATCTCGAATTCATCCTAGCCATCCGTTTTCCTCTCCTCTTCCTATAAAATAGGGTTCCATCCCTTCATTCAAATCATCTTGAAATTCAGTAAGCTTATGCTGCCCTTTTGAGCCCAGGAAATCATCTTGTGAACTTGATCATCTCATCCTCATCATTCATCCTTATCATTTGTGCACATTATTGGAGAGCCATCCACATCCAGCAATCAAAGGAGCACATCAAGTGGAGCATTATCAAGGGGCGCCTTCACTTCATCAAGCTCAATCCGAAGGAGAAGGTAAAATAGCAAGGTGAAATGGTCTTTTTATGACATTTTAGCATTCTGCATGTTTATTTCGTTATGTTTTGATCAGTTTACCTTTCAAATCTATTTTTCCCTCTTCATTTTGGCACACCCGGTGGGACTCACGTCCCTGAGAACTAATGTTATTGTTTTTTTTTAAGGTTTTTGTGAGTTGTGAGATGCAGGTTCTAGAATAGCGTGACTGCAGAAAAAAAAAAAAATATATATATATATATATATATATCTTTTTCGCAGGTTCCAGAATCGTGGCTCTGCATTTCTGTGCGATAGCTCCTCCTTATTCTGTTCTGTTTCTTTCTTTTTTTTTTTGTTTCTCTTGCAGCACGACAGCTCTGTTATCTGATTTATTATTTGATTTGTTGTCTGTTTTGTTTTAGTATAATCTGTGCGAAAGTAGGAGAGTATGCTCTTGTCTATATAGACAATCAGAAATCCAGACTTTTCACTTTTCTATTTTGTTTAGTACGACTATATGCTCTGACCGCAGGAAAGTGTGAAAATAGGAGAGTATGCTCGTCTATCTAGACAATCAGAAATCCGGACCTTTGACACTTTTCTATCTGTGTAGTGCTACTGTCTGCTTTGTTAATCTGTCTGAAAATTTTAGGCACTAACTGTAGTCTGCATTTAATTTATTTATTTCCTGTTATCTGCTCTGTTTAAATATAATCTGTCTGCCCGCAGGAAAGTGTGAAAGGAGTAAATTTTTTTCTTTTTTTTTCACCATATCTTCTTTATCTTGACTCCATTTCCCTTAAAAACTTCACCATATTCTCTACATTGCCATTTTCCACATTTTCTTCCTTAGAGGCCTTATCTCAAAAATCCACTTTTTGAAGCCCAAAATCCCATATTTCTCTATTTTTAGGGTTAGCCATAACTTCTTCCCTTTTCATCCAATCACCTCCAAATTTTTCCCATATTATCCATCTTCAACTTTTGCTTCTTTGTCCCTCTTGGACAAATTTTCCCATTCCTTCATCTCTCCTCCAAAATCCCCATTTTTTCGCTTGCATATCCCTTAGAAAGTGGTAAAAACCTAGTCAAACCCCATTTACCCATCAAAGCTTTCTTCAAATCCACATTTGTCATTAGTAAAAAAAAATTTATTCATGTTTTTCTATTTATTCCCAAAAAATTAAAAAAAATTAATATTTTTGTCATTTTGTTGATTTTTTGCATGACGCTTGTTGAAGACTATTTTTCCAAACTACTAATCAAGTTGTTTTGTAGGACGCTTTTTGAAGACTCCATTTTTCAAACTACTAATCAAGTGGTTTTGCAGGTTGCCTAGTTGATTCAACCAAATATTGTGCATTTATTTAAATTAGGCACCTAGATATTAATTAAAATGGAATGAACCATTGTCTTATGTGTCTTTAAGAAAAGCGTAAAGGTAGGAAAGTATGCTCTCGTCTTACTAGACGATCAGAAATCCAGACCCTCCAACCTTTTCTTGTTTGATTGTGTGTTTATCTCTAGCGGGCCTGCCCTCCCAACTTGCTCTTTGAGAAGGTAAGAGGGGAACGACCCAAGTGAGTACACTCGGACCTGGGGTTCCCAACTCACTATAATAAATAGGCCATTGACTACGAAAGGGTTAATGGTTGGGGCTATATGAGAGTTCACTCTCACATTGGGTGCTTAGTAGGATCCTAGAGTTCTCAATCATGCTTGCGTGACTACTAAGTTCTTGGTGCTTCGTTGGGCTATAGGCCTCAATTGCACTTGCGCAACTTCGAAGGGTAGCTCCTAATGGGAAGACTTACTAAACACCTTGTTCATAGTGGCCAAAAACCCTCTAGTCATTGGTGCAGGAGGTCGAACCTCTGAAGCGGCCCATATTCTTACAGCCCTTAGTAGAGACACAAAGTTCGCCATGAGGAGTTTTCATGGGAATTGATGCTTGGCTGCCTCGAGAAGTGAGTGTCGTGGAGGGGAGCCAGTGGGGTCAAGCATCTAAGTGTCCGCTCTGGGTAAGCGTAGATGGGAAACCAATTGGGATTCAATGACTATTGTCCTTGCTAGCCTTAAGAATGTTGTATATGAGCATGAGTGTCTTTGAGATAATATGCATTTAATCATTGTGTTTACTTTGTTTGATACATACTTGCCAAGAGTAGACTAAAAACACATCACTATCCCCAAAAAACTTTGCAAAAATATTTGTCAAGACACAAACAAATTGTCCAAGTTATTACCCACACCAAGTTCAAAATTGCATCAAAACTTCATCCGTCCCATTTTTCATAAGCCTAAGAGAGAAGCTAAGAGTTTATCCTCTACGTCAACATTCAAGTTTGTCCTTTGAAACACCTACTATCATCCAAATCAGGGTGGTCATATCCCTTCATACAACTTGCCATTTAAATAGATCCTTCATGTTCATGCCAAAGACAACCTAGTCATCAAGTTTTCTTCTAAACCATCACTACCATACCTTCTTCATCAATCATCCTCAAATTTCTTAAGTCCGTTCATCCTCAAATTTCTTAAGTCCTTTCATCACAAATTTCTTAAGTTCTTTCATCCACAAATTTCTTAAGTCCTTTCATCACAAATTTCTTAAGTCCTTTCATCCTCAAATTTCTTAAGTCCTTTCATCACAAATTTCTTACGTCCTTTCATCCTCAAATTTCTTAAGTCCTTTCATCCTCAAATTTCTAAGTCCTTTCATCACAAATTTCTTAAGTCCTTTCATCACAAATTTCTTAAGCCCTTTCATTCTCAAATTTCTTAACTCCTTTCATCACAAGTTTCTAAAATCCTTCCATCACAAATTTTCTAAGTCATTTCATCACATTTTTCCTAAGTCTTTTCATCACAAATATCGTGTATGGTCGCAACTCGATCCCAAAAGAAAAAGATGGCTGATCAACAATATGGCATGCTAGACATTGGTGTCCTATATGAAGATCCCACACAAGATCATACACAAAGTGGGCAACCAAGTGATCAAGATCAAAGCCAAAATCTTGACATGGTTAACCAAGATGAACTTTGTCTGGAAGTGCAAACTTTCCTAGCAGATTCTTATAACCAAGAGATGATAGAAAAGTTTATTAAACACAATCCGACTGCACTTCTGAAAACTCTTCTTGAACATGGAGCTCAACTTCCACCTGAATTTAATAGATCCACTCTCGTCCAACAACCACAAGGAGACCTCACTCCCACACAAAGTGTTGCACCTACTATTCAAACTCAATCAATTGCAGCCCCATCAATCATCCAAGCCCAATCAATGCCACCCGCGACACCTCCCACCACGATCTCCATCCCGCCTTCTTCCTCCTTACCATCCATACCACTATCAAATCCAATCTCATCCATTCTCCAGAAAACTTCTATACCACCTCCTTCTATTCAACCACATATTTCTATTCCACAAACTTCCCTTTCTCCCAACAATGTCACAAATTTTATCTAGACCACATTCAATCCCATCACAATAGTTCGTAGATCGCAACCAACTATCACACGAACCCCAGCAACATCGGTCATCACATCCCACGTTCCCACTTCCTCATCATATTAATATATTGGTGGTGGTGCACCTTCTTTAGTTCATCCAATTCTTGGGGCAGATACAATTCATCAATATCAAAGTCCACAACAAGACCTCATCAAGGAAATTCAAGACATGAAGAATATCATCAAAAACATGAAAGAAAAGACTAATAAAAGGAAAGCTTACTCATTCGAAGAGTTTTGCCCTTGTCCTTATGACCCATCTATATCAGTTGTACCATATCCCCCGGGATTTGAGATCCCTAAATTCACCAAGTATGAAGGCAAAGGAGACCCCCGCGACCATGTCCGCGAATTCCACATCTTATGCCAAGAAGTCTCCTATAGTGACCTTTATCTTCACAGACTCTTTCCCAAGAGTCTCACGAGAGACGCCCTGGCATGGTTCTCATCTTTACCATGAGGTTCCATTGTCTCTTTTCCAGACTTGGTAGAAAAATTTGTGGCCCACTATGCATACAACATGAGTAATGATGTTTCTATGATGGACCTATGTAATACAAAACAAAGGCCTAGAGAAACCTTCGCCAATTTCCTACAAAGATGGCGACATCTTATCAAAAAATTCCAGTGGGACATGCCAGAACAACATCAAATTGAACTATTTCAAAAGAACTTGGTGCCTGAACTTTCAAGACCTTTAATATCTCAATGTATCAAATCCTTCCAAAAATTGACCGATAAGGGCCTCACCCTCGAACGTGTCTTGTTGGAGGAAGGAACCTTGAAACATTACCAGAAGTCATCACAAAGTTCTTCCTCTTATCATAACGACAAGCCAAAATTCTGGGCTAAAAATAAAAACATGGTCAATCATGGTGTAACTGATGTGAAGCGGGTCCAAACCATGGCCACTCCCCCAAAATCCACCACCAATATTCATCAATTCAACAATCAAAATAATTCAAATCAATCTCAAAAACCTCACAACAATGTCTCAATCCAAGGACGACCACCCCGATCGAATAACAGGACTCCAAGAGATTTCACCCCTCTTTCTGAGCCTATTGAAGTGGTGTTTCAAAAACTTGTCCAAGCAGGTATAGTGGTTTTTCCAATCACTCGCCCGTTTGATCCCAATCAACCTAAACCAAGATGGTATAATGAAAATGAGTATTGTGAATACCATCGTATCAAGGGACATGATACATGAAAGTGTATGAAACTGAAGATCTATATACAAGATCTCATTGATAGAGGTGAGATTGAGGTAGCAAATGCAAAACCTGGTAATAACAATGACAAACTCAAGATGTACCAAGAACCCTTCCCAAAACATGATAAAGGAAAAGGCTCATCATCTAACGTAATGGATTATGACTATGCTAATCACGTAACTGGTTTTGATTTTTTAGTAAGTCGCATTGAACCTGCAGACAATCATGTCAATGTCATAACCATCCAAGGAGTTAATCCTCCTTCTTCCCAAAGCAGACCAAACCCGGCTAGAATAGTCATTCAAGGTGCCACGCCTTCCACCTCCCATTTCCAGAATGACTGTAATGCAACTACACACTGAGGAAGAGTCACCATCCAAGGAATTCCTCCCCCACCAAACCCTCCACCCATGTCTTCCACCCGCCGATATGACCTCCTTGATCAACTTGGGAAGACACCCACGCAAATCTCCATTTTGGAACTTCTCAAGACTTCTCCAGTCCATAAAGAAATTTTGGAACAAGCCCTTCTCCAATCATGCGTTCCTGATAACATCAATGCCACCCAATTTCAAACCCTCATTGGAAACCTTGTTTCCTAGCAACACATTGTATTTAACTCCAAAGATGCTCCCATAGATGAGGACCATAACAAACCTTTGCACATCAAAGCTCTCATCCACAAGCACAAGGTCAAACGTATCCTGATAGACGGTGGATCCGGGCTTAATCTATGTACATACAAATTGATAAAAAAATTGGGACTTTCTGAGGATCTGATAGACACATCAAGAAGGATCACAATAAAGGCATATGATGATGCAGAAAGAATTTCAAAGGGCGTGATCACCTTACCTCTTCAAGTGGGCCCCATTACAATTGAAACCCCTTGCCAAGTACTAGATCTTGATCTCCCCTACAACATTCTCCTCAGGAGGCCATGGATTCATTCCTTGCAGGCCGTACCCTCCACCTATCACCAATGCATCAAATTCCCCTATAATGGAAGAGTGATCACTATCAAAGGTGATCCCCAACCTTTTCAATATTGCAAACTATTAGAGGGGAAGCATCCATATCATTGCCCACTAAATAGACCTTCGCCAACGCTTCCATCTGATACATCAAATGTTGCCTCCACATCATCCCAACCAAATAATCAAATCAAGATCTTGGATAATGGCTGTGGAGAATACAAATTGGAGGATGTCTTATTAATAGGAAACCTCCCTCTCTCTCCTAAGTCATTTGTGTAGCATCATAAATTGTATGCACTTGCTAAAGTAGTACAATTTAACACCTAGTTTAGCACCTGCCTTGGCGCAGTTGCATTCTGCATTGCATTTCTCCTTTAGCACTTAATTAATCAAATTAATTAGGTCTAAGCTCCTATTTCATCATTCTCTACATCATAAAGTTGGGCCCTTTCACTAAAGCACGCCCTTTGCATTTTATTCCTCCAATACATCACTTTATCAAAAACCCTAATTAGGCCCTATTCTGAGCTTGGGGGCTTAATTTCAGGGGTCAAAACATCTCGAAATCACCTGTAACTTCGGGATTCTCTCTAAAATCATCATATCCAATGGCCCTGAAAATTTGGTGAAAAGTTGTTGGGACCATGGCGCCCGGAGTGCAACATGGTCCTGGACATTTTTCCCGAAATTTTAGGAGCGCGATCCAATCATAAAATAAAGCTTAACCCCAAGAAATTGGCGGGATATTCAATCTCTAGGTCGGCCAAAAGACGAAATTGCGACCTAGGGTTTCATACATAAGAGCTCTCTTTCTTCATTTGAAAGGATCAGAATTTTGGTTTTCAGGAACTTCATATGCAGCGAAAAAGCAGATCTTTGAAGACTTCAACATCTTACAACATCCTTCTATCAAGCATCTATCAAATTCATTCATCCACTTAGGGCTTGGGAGACATTGAAGAACAATAGGAGATTACCGACTGAAGATTGGCTTGTACTCCTCCCTTGAGGGTTGGGTATGATTTCATGTTGTTTTCATGTCTTTACATAAGCTTCAATACATCATTTATTCATGCTTTAGATCACTTTGCATCTTGATTTAGAGCATTTATGTTATCATTTACAAGCAATTAGGGTTTACTTACTAGGTTGCTCTAGTTTGCTTTCTTGCATTTTAGGACCTTGCACACACACTAGGTCTGCACACACAATACATTTTACAAACCAACTTGGCTATTCGTGGAGGTGGAAATCACCAAAGCGGGGGTTTGACTGAGGCAAAACCCTATATAGCCGCCCATCCCCCCTTTTTCAGATATCATTGCAAGTTTCAGGATTCAGACGACGCCGCGGGATACAGATCCAGAGAGAGAAGGTCGAGACAGCACTCTGTATCAAATTGCAGAGCAGAAGACTGGGACAGGGGCGCTGGGCGCCCTGGTCCTGCTAGGACAGGGGCGCTGGGCACCCTGGTCTGTGGGACAGAGGCGCTGGGCGCCCTGGTCCTCCGGACAGACAGTTTGCAGACAGCTTTCCGACAGTGTTCCAGAGTGCAGAACAGCAGTTTTCGGTGCAGTTTTCAAGACAGTGGCGCCCGCGCCCCCGTCCCGAACATTTTCAGTCTGATTTTGACTCTGGGTACACATCTGCATTCTTATTTCATCCTTGTATTTACAGCTGTTCATTGTTTAATCTCAATTCTGCAATCTTGTTATTAGTTCATACTTGCATTTTGGGATTAGGGTTTGAACTTGCATTACTTGATCTTACAATTTCAACAAGGGAATAGAAATCCTAATAGATATCTCGTGGCTCTCTCTTTCACAAAAAGAAGTAGCCAATTGTGCGATATCTCTAGGCTCTTTCGTATTCCGTAATGTGTGTCAAAGGGTAGGATTAGGGCATGATTAACCTAGTCTCACTTTTTCCCCCACACATTTTGGTGAACCCGACATGAATCTATCATTGCTTCCTCTTGCATTGCATTTGTTAGATCTAGATCTAGATTTAGTGTGTTTTCATTTCATTTTCATTAAAAAGAAAAAGAAAAAAAAAAAGTGTGTTTCTTTGCATTGGGTGTTTAAGTTTTGTGTAATCTTTTCAAAATGTCAGATTTTTATTTGCAAAATGTTCATGCTTTCGATGATTATTATGAGTATAGCCAAGACGAATTAGATGAAGCTGTAGATGAGTTTTTGAACCCTAAGGATGCCAAACCTTCATTTTACCAAAAACTCATAAACCTTGTTACTATGCCATTTAGGTGTGATGAGAAAGATAAGTCGAATGATTCCTCTCAAGGATACATTCCTATCAACTCTTCCACTAAATCTAGTAACATGGTTGTTTTCAACAATCCCCTCTATGAGATGTCTCCTTTTGAATCAAAAGATAAACCTTTCAACCGATATGATCATGCTTTGTTGGATGATGCTCTTGATGACTTTGTGGCTTTATTGAAATCTTTAAACAAAAACAAAACTTCTAAATTAGTTAACATGATAAACTTGAATGAGCATAAAAAGCCTCTCTTTGAAGTCCAAGGAGCTTATCCTTCTCCCACCTTTCAAGTTTCTAGGTCACCTCTCCTTACTATCCAAGGAGGGTATGATCATGATTCCTTTCGTACTCCGAATAAACCAATCATCACTGTGCAAGGAAGAAAACCTATAAGTCCTTATAATTATGCCAAGCAAATAACTAGAGAGAGTTATCATGCGGTTGCCCATACTTATCATACCAGAAATAATAGGCAACCTAGTCCTCCTCCTGTTATCCCAGTTTCCCTTCCGAATCCTCAACTGGTGCTTCCACAAGCTCCACGTATTTCACAAGTTCTTAGTAAGGAATATGATCTTATAGAACAACTTAAAGCTACCCTTGCTAAGATATCCCTTTGGGATTTGATTCAAACTTCTTCCGCTCATCATGGAATGTTACAAGATGCCTTGAAAGATTTGAATGTTCCTCCACCGAATACATCTAGTAATATAGCATCTTTGGTTAACTCTGTGATGAATCCTAAAGCTCAAATTGTGTTTACCCAAGATGAGTTGCCTACTAGTGAAATCCAACATCAATATGATCCCTTGATGATTGTGGTTATCATGAAAGACACTGCTATAAGGTGAACACTAGTAGATAATGGCTCTGGTCTTAATGTGTGTAGCATTAATCTTTTGCATAAGATGAATGTGGATACATCTTTAATTGAACCGGACTCTCATCCTATTCAAGGCTTTGATAATGTGGCTAAAACTTCGTTAGGTACTATCACCTTACCCATCACAGTGGGGCCTATTACTTTGCCTACACCTATCCATGTTATGTCGGGAAATCTAACATACAACTTGCTACTGGGGAGACCTTGGATTCACAGTATGCAAGCTATCCCTTCTACATTGCATAGACAAGTTAAATTTATTTATAACAATAAGACATATACCTTGATAGGTGATACTAATTTTCAAGCTTGTTTGCAAACATCCACTTCTAAGGGGGGTTCTTCTAAGCCGTCCTCATCTAGTGATGAATCTTAAAATAAGATACCTATCGGTGAATCCTCGCTCTCCGATGATCAAAATTCTTTGGATGAGTCTGGAGCTCTTGGAGAAGATTCTTCTTCACTTGAAACTACACATAAGAAGGATTTTGATCCTGGGAAGATCCCTTGATTTTAATCCTACCTTTGTGGGTGAATATAAGGTTCCTTCTAGAGAAATTAAAGTTGAAAAGAAGGAAGAAGCTGAAAATCATAAAGTTGAAAAGAGAGAATCAACCTTACCTAAATCTATGAGTAATAATTTTGTGGCCACCTCTCAAACTTCTTCTCCTCACATCTCTAATTATGAAGAGTTTGATTCTTTGTCTTATGAAAAACCACCTTCTCTTCCTAAAATGGCTGATCGTTATGGTCATGGTTTTCGCATTTTTGCTAAGCATGGGTATCATGGAAAAGGTTGTGGTGCTCATGAACAAGGGATAAGAGTTCCTCTAGAGACTAATTTTCACAATTATGCCTTTGGACTTGGCTTTAATCCCTGCAAACGTACTAAAGCTTCTAAAAGACCATGCATTAGAGTTAATGCTATCTCTACATCTCTATCAATACAACATCCTGAGTATATTGATGGGGATCCTTCGTGTGCCTGTGCTTTGGATGTCTTCCCTACCGACGATGCTTTAGCTGAGTTCTTGGGAGCCTATGACACTCTTCCTCGTTATCATCACAATAGGGGACTCCCTTATTGTTTGAACACTGAAGCCTATTTTGGAAAAGAGATTGATAATGATGAGATTGTGAAAGAATTCCCTCAGTTAAAGGATACTCCTCAACAAAGTAATCTTCTCATAAGTGACACCATTGATGTTAAGATGGATCCTTGCAATAAAGAGAAAGTCATTAAAATTGGGAAATGTTTGGATGAAGAAGAACAGAAACAATATGAAGAACTATTGCATGAATTCCCTGAGATCTTTTCTTGGGCATATTCTGACATGCCTGGTATAGATCCTAAGATTGTTACTCATAATATTGTCTTAGTTCCTGATGCTAAGCCCGTGAAACAAAAGATTCGAAAAATGAATCCTAAGGTGCCTCTGCTTGTTAAGGCTAAGATTGAAAAATTATTGGAGGCTGGATTTATCCGCCCTATTGACTATTCCCCATGGATTTCAAATATTGTCACTGTGGCTAAACTAGACAACAAAATAAGAATGTGTACTGACTTTCGGGATCTAAATAAGGCTTCTTTAAAAGATGATTTCCCTCTTCCAAACATTGACATGATAGTTGATTCTACGGCAGGACATGCCTTGTTATCCTTCATGGATGGTTTTTCAGGCTACAATCAAATTTTTATTAACCCTCAAGATCAATTCAAAACTGCTTTCACCACTCCTTGGGGTACGTTTTGTTGGATAATGATGCCTTTTGGACTTAAAAATGCCAGTGCAACTTATCAACGAGCGATGAACCTTATCTTTCATGATTATATGCATAAGATTTTAGAGGATTATGTTGATGATATTTTGGCCAAATCCTTTCTTCGCATGGATCATGTTAAAATCCTTCATCAAATCTTTGAAAGAATTTGTAAATATCACATGCACTTGAATCCCCAAAAATGTGTTTTTGGTGTGGATAGTGGAAAACTATTAGGGTTCATAGTTTCGCATCGTGGGATTGAGGTGGATACTAAGAGAATAGATGCTATTGTCAACATGCCACCTCCTAGAAATGTGTCTCAACTTAAAAGCTTACAAGGAAAGATTCAAGCTATTCATAGGTTTGTGTCTCAGCTTGTGGATCGTACCTTTCCTTTTACTCAACTTCTTAAAAAGGATATCACTTTTCAATGGAATGAGGATTGTCAGCAAGCATTTGAAGATTTAAAAGTGTATTTGGCTAGTCCTCCTATTCTTCAACCTGCCGAACCTTCTAAACCCTTCCTTCTGTATACAGCTGCTTCCTCTCATGCTCTCGCAGCATTGTTGGCACAACATAATAAAGATGGTAAGGAATGTCCGGTTTATTACATAAGTCATACCTTACTCGATTATGAGACCCGATATTCTACGATAGAAAGACAATGCTTGGCCTTGGTATTTGCGACTCAGAAATTGAGACATTATCTTTTAAATTCAGAAGTCCATGTCATGGTAAAGTTTGATCCTTTGAAGCATCTTTTCTCTAAAACTGATTTATCAGGACGTCTAGCTAAGTGGGTTATGATGTTAACTGAATTTGACCTTAAATTTGTTTCACAAAGAGCAATTAAAGGACAAGCGTTGACCGATCACTTAGTTGAGGCCCCTTCACCTTTCTCCTTCCCTAACCCTGAGTCCTTTCCTGACGACTTCATTCTTTCTATAGAGAAAGATGAAACTTGGGAGTTATACTTTGATGGCTCTAAGTGTCGTACGGGATCGGGGGCAGGTGTTGTTCTAATTTCTCCTACAAAGAAACCCATTCCCTTATCCTATCGTCTAAATTTCCTGTGTACCAATAACATTGCTGAGTATGAGGCTCTTATAGCGGGAATAAAAGCAGCCTTAGCTCTGAACATAAAACACATACATATCTATGGAGATTCGCAATTGATTACAAGACAAGTAACAGGAATATATCAAGCAAAACAAGACAAATTATCACAATATAAAGATCTTGCTATCTCTTTATTACAAAATTTTGATTCTTATACTATGGAACCCTTTCCTCAAAAAGATAATCGACATGCGGATGCAATGGCATGTGTGGCTTCTCTTGTATCTTTAGAGGACCCTGTGGTTGATCTTAAATTTGTTATTCACAACCTTATTTCTCCAGCTATTGTAGACGATTCTAGCTTGGTAACATGTTGTGATTTTATAGACTCAGATGAATGGTACTCGCATATCGTAAGATATTTGACCGATGGTACCTTTCCTGATTCTGCTAATAGGAACACTAGGGCTAGAATCCGCAAGCTGTCTGCTAGGTATATCATTCTTTCTAATATCCTTTACCGAAGAGGTTATCATGGTCTTCTCCTTCGTTGTCTTAACAAGTCGGAAATCCCTGTTGCTCTTGAAGAGGCACATTCAGGTGCCTGTGGGGGGCATTTTGGGGGCAAATCCTTGGTTCATAGATTGCTTCATATGGGATACTATTGGCAAACTATGCAGAAGGATTCCTTTTCATTTGTTAAAAAAATGTCATCAATGTCAACAACACAATAATCTGATTCATGCTCCTGCCCAAGAACTTCGTTCTCAAGTAGCTTCTTGGCCTTTCTCCGCATGGGGTTTGGATCTTATTGGAAAAATCTCCCCTCCTTCATCTCAAGGACACACCTTCATTATAACCGCAATAGATTACTTTACAAAGTGGGTAGAAGCTATTCCCCTTCGCTCTACCACTGCTGAAGTGATTTGTCAATTTCTTCTAGAAAACATCATTTCTCGATTCAGGATACCTTCTACTATAATCTCAGATAATGGGACATCATTTAAGAACAAGGACGTGAAGAAATTCCTTGAGAAGTATCATATCAAACATCGATTTTCTACACCATACTATCCTCAGTCAAATGGTCAAGCCGAATCATCCAATAAGATAATTGAACAAATTCTTCGCAAAACCGTGAATAAGCATGGTAAGGATTGGAGTAACCAGCTAATCTATGCTCTTTGGGCCTACCGAACGAGTGTACGAATTGCTACGGGAACTACTCCTTATAATCTTGTTTATGGTGCTGACGCTATTATGCCCTTAGAATTAGAGATTCCATCACTTAGGGTTTCTCTCAAAGGTATAGTAGATGATGACTCTTATAGAGAACAACGACTTCAACAGCTTGAGATGCTTGATGAACAGCGTATAAACGCTCTTGAGCATATTCAAGCGTATCACAAAACTCTACAACGAAGCTATAATGATAAGGTTATTCAACGTTCCTTCTCAATAGGTGACTTAGTCCTCTATGAGAATCAGCGCAATGTGAATGCCTTACCTGCAGAAAAGGGAAAATTCAGTCCTAATTGGCTTGGACCATATATCGTTATTGAGGATTATGAATCAGGTGCTTACAAAATAGCGGATGTAGACGGTACGCCTCTTAAAGAACCTATCAATGCTATGCACTTGCGTAGATATTATGCTTAATTCTTCATTCTTCATCTATCTTCTTTTCAATTCTTCAACATTGGATAATATATTAGTGTCTCTTAATTAAAGCAAAATAGAATTAAATGTTATGTTGTTTAATCTATATTGCTTCGTTCCTAACAAGCGTGTCTTCTTACTTCATGGTTTGTCTTGAATTCATTTATGTAAATTGTGAAAGATTTACATTCCATTATGCTAGCATATTATACAGTATCGTTATGTGTTAAGTAGAATCGTATCATGTTGTGTTTAAGTTCAAAATTAAATCACATTAGTTATATGATTCTTAGACTTAATGCATATTTCTTCCTTATCATCAATGTAGTACTTGATTAAATATTTAATTAAGTCACACATGTATCAATTTAATCATGAAGCATTGAGAAATCAATCACATGGAAATTAAATTCTGAACATACATGTACATTTACCAGATGTATTAGATTTAATCAAAGCAAAACATACATTGTTTTAAGCATTAAAGATAACACATTTGAGACAAAAGAGAAGCATGTATATATACATATATATGTGTGGATCGTATACAAATATAGGTCACTGTATATCCAAAATGTGACCTCTCCTACATCATAAAATCATCTCCTATCCCTAGGGCTAGTGGCTGGAGAATGTCGATTGGACGCTCCCTCCTGATCTGGCCGTGAAGGTGGACCCATGGGTGTGTAGCGCGATACAGATCGTGAGTGACTCTGAGAGGCACTCCTGCGATCCCTATCCATAAGGATCGCGCGATAGGTGGTAGCCTCGGTCTGAGCCACTGCTAGATCTCACCACACCTGCTGGAGGTCCTCTGATAGGACTCTCTCTCTCTGTCACGCCTGCTGGAGGTCCCCTAATAGGACTCTCTCTCTCTCCCTCCATATATCTACCTATACTCAGAATGGGAAAAACAAATGCTCATGCCGACCCGCGTTCCCCTGAGGCCTATAGGCAATCTGTGAGGAACTGGGGATCTGTGCTATCATGGAAATATCTGTCATTGCCTGTTGAATCAAGGAATGCCATTCCTGCACATTAGCTGTGGCAGTAGAACAGATTTTTTGTTAGTACCATTCTATGTCATCAAAACATCAATCAATCAATATAAACCTACTATACCTGGATCTCCCTCGTGCCAGTAGGGATCATGATATGGTAGTATCTGTGCCTGGGAACTGCTAGGCTCCCCTCGCTCGAATAATCTATCCACAATGGGTGTAGGCTGGACGGTACTAGGGATAGGCCTCCGTATCGCCTCATGTTCCCCCTGTTGGGGAATAAGAGGTGGATCCAAAGCTATGGTATCGTCTCCTGAATGGTGGGGAGCTGCATCCGACTCCTCCTCATCATCTCTATCCTCCTCCTCCTCGTCCTCCTCATCATCCTCATCCTCGTCCTCATCCGCATCATCACCTACATCTCCCTTGTCCTCCTCTCTATCTGTATCCTCCTCCTCCTCCTCAGCACTGGGCTGATCGCCTATAGGTGGATCAGGATCTCCCACCTCCTCATGACCCTCTCCCTCCTCTAGCTCCTCTAACCTGGATCCCTGGTCCTCATCTTGGTCTCCATGTCTCCATGGGCCTGGATAGCCTGTCGGTTGATCTGGTGGAAAGATAGGACCTGGATATGATCTCATAAACCATGAGACGTACCTCCGCTGTGCTCCAGGCTCTACAGAATAATCAGTGACTACATCCTGATCGGATCCCTCTAAGTCTGTGGTCTCGATGTCATCTATCGTCGGTCTCGCTACTACTTTAGGTCTGGGAAGGACCCGTGAGTGTCGAGTATAGATGGGCACATCGGCTGGAACACACTGCTCTAGTCCGAACTGCCTCCGTACTCGGTCGAAGTAGAAAGGGACTATGATGTGTGCATACCGTTCCCGCAGTAGGCGGTTCCTCTGTAGACATGCTAACTGTCTCTCCATCCCATCCCATCTGTGCATCCGTAGGTAAGGTCTCCACACTGTCACCTCGGCTGTCACTCTGTCAAAAATCACTCTCCAATATAACAAATCTCCAAATCTCCACTCGCTGGTAAGTGGATAAGCAAACACCCTAGGTCGCTCGCTCGCTGTACTTAGTAGAAAGCCGATGGGCCTGGTGCATGTGAAGTGCTCTAAAATCCACACCTGCAGAAGTGTGCATGTCATCAAACTACAACCCTGTCCAAATACGTACTCCTCAAGGTCATGATAGAGATGCGTAAGCATACTCTGACCCCAAGCATACACTCTCCTGTGTCTCTCCATCGCTCTGATACACCATGTGAGACCCCCATGCATGTGCGTCCCTCGCCCATTAGGGCAAACGGCTAGTGCTATGATGGCTATCATAAGGCGTCTCAGAAGGGGTACCTCCCCTGTAGGATGTAAGAGCCAGCTGACCATGATGCAACCTCTCGTCTTGCTCGGCATGACTCTCCCTATGCAATACACCTGCTCTCTCTGATGATCCTCCGCTGACCGATCGATCGCGTATGTAACAGTCGCTCCTCTGATAGGAAGACGA
Source organism: Cryptomeria japonica (assembly GCF_030272615.1). Lineage (NCBI taxonomy): Eukaryota > Viridiplantae > Streptophyta > Pinopsida > Cupressales > Cupressaceae > Cryptomeria > Cryptomeria japonica. Next base: position 342,416,633 of record NC_081410.1, read on the forward strand.
AGTATATGGTACACATCCTCGAGTGTGACCATCAGCTCTCCTACTAGAAGGTGAAAAGTGCATGTGTCAGGATCCCATTGCTCCATCAATGCCATCAGCATCGCAGGATGGAACCGAATGGCCGGCATGAGGATCGCATACCACAATCCCACTATCGACAGTGTGTCTCTCTCTGACTGAGTAAGCCACATAATCTAATCTCGCAAACTGCGAAGAATATGTCCTGCTGTATGCTCTCTCATGTACGGAAGGCCCTGCAACACAAAAACATAACCATAATCAGTACTCGATCATCAAAATTGCTAATGCAAACTGCCGAACATCATGTGCTAGTCCTGAAACCTCTTGCCAAGCCCTAATTGGGGACCATAGTGTCCTGTCAGGGACCATGGCGCCCTGTCAGGGACCATGGTACCCTGAGGGGACCATGGCACCCTGAGGGGACCATGGCACCCTGTCAGGGACCATGGCGCCCTGAAGGGACCATGGCGCCCCTGTCAGGGACCATGGTGCCTTGGGGGGACCAGGGTGCCCCACAGGGACCATGGTGCCCTGGGTGGGCCCCGGTCAGCCTTCAGGGCCACATACGATCACAGAAAAGTCAAACATGCAAAAAATCAAAAGTCAAATGTTCAGTCAGCTCACCTCGTCCAGTGGCTCGTTGTCAATCACGGCCTGGCGCAGGATCTCAACCCTCGTGGGATGCTCCGGTCATTGTGAAGGCATGATGATGGCTATGTGGGCTCCGCTACACTGAATAGTATTCTGAAATCAATAAAGTGACGAATACAAGTGTCACTTTCGAGGTATATACTCTCGTTTGTTTATTCTTACTTTTTGAAACCCTAATTTTCCTCTACCATTCATTTTATCATAACTTGGGTTTGGGAGATGCGATTTTCGAGCCGTTTGTTGCGTTGGAATCATATTTTCCTTCCCCTACTCTCGAGATGTTCCAAAAAGTGCTCTAATGAAGCCTATTTAGTGAACACCCCTCATCAATACTACCTTACACAATTTGTTGCAAGTAAACATGCTACCCTGTTTCACCTCCCTAATAAGCAAGTCGAAACAAGGGGGGGCATATAGCTACTCACAGATTTCATCACTTTCCTTAGTAAGAATTAGGTGATTTTTGTGATCTAACGTGTGTTTTGTAGGGTGCGGTTCCTAACTGTATACTGCAGATACCGCTGGGGGCTTTGTCCGACAACTTATGGATATATCCTTTTTCAAATAATGTTTACTTTCTGTACTTTAGCTTGCATATGCACGTAGTACTCATATGACCGCTAAAGTGGGGGCTAAATGTAGCGTCATAAATTGTACGCACTTGCTAAAGTAGTACAATTTAACACCTAGTTTAGCACCCACCTTGGCGCAGTTGCATTCTGCATTGCATTTCTCCTTTAGCACTTAATTAATCAAATTAATTAGGTCTAAGCTCCTATTTCATCATTCTCTACATCATAAAGTTGGGCCCTTTCACTAAAGCGTGCCCTTTGCATTTTATTCCTCCAATACATCAATTTATCAAAAACCCTAATTAGGCCCTATTCTGAGCTTGGGGGCTTAATTTCGAGGGCCAAAACATCTCGAAATCACCTGTAACTTCGGGATTCTCTCTAAAATCATCATATCCGACGGCCCTGAAAATTTGGTGAAAAGTTGTTGGGACCATGGCGCGCGGAGTGCAACATGGTCCTGGACATTTTTCCCAAAATTTTAGGAGCGTGATCCAATCATAAAATAAAGCTTAACCCCAAGAAATTGGTGGGATATTCAATCTCTAGGTCGGCCAAAAGATGAAATTGCGAGCTAGGGTTTCATACATAAGAGCTCTCTTTCTTCATTTGAAAGGATCGGAATTTTGGTTTTCAGAAACTTCATATGCAGCGAAAGAGTAGATCTTTGAAGACTTCAACATCTTACAACATCCTTCTATCAAGCATCTATCAAATTCATTCATCCACTTAGGGCTTGGGAGACATTGAAGAACAATAGGAGATTACCGACTGAAGATTGGCTTGTACTCCTCCCTTGAGGGTTGGGTATGATTTCATGTTGTTTTCATGTCTTTACATAAGCTTCAATACATCATTTATTCATGCTTTAGATCACTTTGCATCTTGATTTAGAGCATTTATGTTATCATTTACAAGCAATTAGGGTTTACTTACTAGGTTGCTCTAGTTTGCTTTCTTGCATTTTAGGACCTTGCACACACACTAGGTCTGCACACACAATACATTTTACAAAACAACTTGGCTATTCGTGGAGGTGGAAATCACCGAAGCGGGGGTTTGACTAAGGCAAAACCCTATATAGCCGCCCATCCCCCCTTTTTCAGATATCATTGCAAGTTTCAGGATTCAGACGACGCGGGATACAGATCCGGAGAGAGAAGGTCGAGACAGCACTCTATATCAAACTACAGAGCAGAAGACTGGGACAGGGGTGCTGGGCGCCCTGGTCCTGCTAGGACAAGGGCGCTGGGCACCCTGGTCCCTAGGACAGAGGTGTTGGGTGCCCTGGTCCCTGGGACAGAGGCACTGGGCGCCCTGGTCCTCCGGACAGACAGTTTGCAGACAGCTTTCCGACAGTGTTCCAGAGTGCAAAACAACAGTTTCCGGTGCAGTTTTCAGGACAGTGGTGCCCGCGCCCCCGTCCCGAACATTTTCAGTCCAATTTTGACTCCGGGTACACATCTGCATTCTTATTTCATCCTTGTATTTACCGCTATTCATTGTTTAATCTCAATTCTGCAATCTTGTTATTAGTTCATACTTGCATTTTGGGATTAGGGTTTGAACTTGCATTACTTGATCTTACAATTTCAACAAGGGAATAGAAATCCTAATAGATATCCCATGGCTCTCTCTTTCACAAAAAAAAGTAGCCAATTGTGCGATATCTCTAGGCTCTTTCATATTCCGTAATGTGTGTCAAAGGGTAGGATTAGGGCATGATTAACCTAGTCTCGCTTTTTCCCCCACATAATTTGGCAAACCAAAAGAGCTAAAAAAGGACCCAAAACCAGTCATGTAATGCCAAAGGACCACCTTCCAGTAATGGGGCCCACTTGATAATGAGAACCTTGAAGCAGATATCTCTTCATGGCTGTACTAGGAAGAGGACGATGATCCAACAAGAATATCCGAAGAAATGTATCCAAAAGCATTTGCCATAGTTGAAAAAATGGGTTACAAAGGACACGGTCTGGGACCAGAGGAGAAAGGAAGAAAAGCACCCATAAATCCTATCTCCTATAGATACAACAGAGGCTTGGGGTACACCCTGGTGCCTAAGATTACTATCGCTAGTGCCCCTTCTAGTCCTTCTTTGGATATCAAAATCGCTGACGAAGAGGAATTCCATGAAATGCCTTATGAATATGGGAAAGATACCTTCTTTGATGCTTACATCAATACCATCACCCCCGTAACCCCTCCCACTTCACATGAGCTACATCTTGTCCATCCTGAACTCATTGACTGGGGCCAATGAGACAAACCCAATTTAGATATCTGCGTCGATGATAATGCTCTCATTGCTCTCCTAACAATGCAAAATATGGAAGACGGTAATAGAATTGAAGGTATTCAACTACACGAAAAGGGATACTTTGGTAGTCAAGTCAATGCCCTTATCCACAAAAAAGATAATAAAAGAAAAAGATATGATTTCCTAGGTGAAAACCTCCCTGAGGAGCCTTTGGATGAACAAGAAATAAAAACAAAGGGCATATCTGAAAGTGAAAACCTGGAAAAGGTACTTGATGATGATGGATTTGACCTCCCTACCATTGGTTACCTTCCACAGGACAAATCAAATTTGTTGATAGAAGAAACAGACAGCATCAACATGGGCACTAAAGTCATTCCAAAAAATGTGCTCATTGCTAAATCCCTCACCGAAATTGAGAAACAAGACTTCATCAACTTCCTTACAAAGGTTAAAATCAATTTTTCATGGTCCTATTCCGATATGCCAGGGTTGGATCCTACCTTGGTGGTTCACAATCTTGCCGTCTGCCCAGATGCAAAACCTGTAAAACAAAAACTCCGCAAAATACACCTGCATATTTCTCTCTTGGTCAAGGCAGAACTTCAAAAGTTGTTAGACGCAGAATTTATCAAACCCATAGACTACACTGAATGGGTCTCCAACATTGTGCCTATCGGTAAACCTACTGGGGGCATCTGCATTTGCACAGATTTCCGAGATCTAAATATAGCTTGTCCTAAAGACGATTTCTCACTCCCAAACATAGATATGATTGTGGATCTTACAGCAGGACATGAAATGCTATCACTAATGGATGGGTTTTCTGGATACAACCAAATCAGGATAGCAGATGAGGATCAACATAAAACCGCATTCACAACACCATGGGGTACTTTCTTTTATCGGGTCATGCCTTTTGGCCTTAAAAATGCTGGAGCTACATATCAACAGGCAATGACAACAATTTTTCATGACCTCTTGCACAAAATTATGGAGGACTATGTGGATGATCTGCTAGGCAAATCCAAGACAAGACAAGAGCACATCCCTATTCTAAAACAGATCTTTGAAAGATTGGAAAAATACAAGCTGCGCCTAAATCCTAAAAAGTGTGTGTTTGGCATCACATCAGGAAAACTACTAGGATTCAATATTTCCTGCAGAGGCATTGAGGTTGATCCCTCAAAAGTAAAAGCTATTATGGAAATGCCTCCACCAAAAACTCTCAAACAACTACGCAGTCTCCAGGGAAAACTCCAGTCTGTCAGGCATTTCATTTCATAGCTAGCTGACAAGTGCCATCCATTTGCACATTTGTTACGTAAAGACACAAAATTCAAATGGGATTGCCTCTGTCAAAAGGCCTTTGAAAAATTAAAAGAATATCTAGCATCACCTCCAGTTTTGATGCCACCTACCCCTGGAAAACCCCTCATTTTGTACATATGTGCTACTACAGTGGCATTGGGGGCATTGTTGGCGCAAACAGATGATCAAGGGAAGGAACACGCCATTTACTACATCAGTCGAACGCTAGTAGGATATGAACTCAACTACACCCCCATTGAAAGAGCATGTTTGGCATTAGTATTCAGCACACAGAAACTATGACACTATATGCTAAACAACAAGACAAAATTAATTGCTAAAATTGATCCACTTAAATATCTCCTGTCAAAAGCTGCTCTCATTGGCAGAACGGCTAAATGGGTCATACTCTTAAGTGAGTTTGACATTGAATATGTGGACAGAAAGGCAATCAAGGGACAAGTCATTGCAGATCAACTAGCTGAAGCTCCACTTCCAGGCGACCATCCTCTTCTCACAGAATTACCAGATGAGTTCATTATGACTGTTACCACATCCTCCACATGGAAATTGTATTTTGATGGCTCCTACACTCAAAATGGATCGGGGGTAGGAATATTATTGGTCACACCTCAAGGAGATGGCATCCCCAAATCATACAAGATAGCCTTTGCATGTACTAATAACATAGAAGAATACGAGGCCCTCATCACAAGTTTATGCTTGGCTATCCATTGGAAAATAAAGGAATTACAAGTCTATGGCGATTCCCAGCTCATCATAAAACAAGTCAATGATGAATACCAGACAAAAGATGATAAACTCCTTCCCTACCATACCATGGTTGAAGATCTTAAGCAACATTTCATGGCAATCAAGTTTGATCAAATCCCACGAACAAACAATAGGGTTGCAGATGCAATGGCCACCATTGGCTCCCTCCTTCAAATGCCAGCACATAGTCAGAAGTGCGAGTTCTTGGTTGAGCAATTGTTTATACCAGCATACGACCTACCAGAATCTGAAATGGTGTGTGTTCTCATTGGTCCAGAGTCCCCTTGGTACCAAGAAACCTTCACTTTCCTCAAAGACAACACCATTCCCCCACATCTCACCAAAACCCAACAACAAACTTTCATCCACCGATGTGCCCGTTACACCATCCTTGCAGACACCTTGTTCAGAAGGTATTTTGATGGTTCCCTCCTAAGGTGTTTAGATAAACAAGAAGCCGAATGGGCATTACACAAAGTACATGAGGGCATCTGTGGGGCACACTCAAGTGGACTCACATTAGCTAAAAAACTTTTGAGAATAGGATACTATTGGCCTAAAATGGAAGAAGATGCATACAACTATGTGAAGAAATGCATCCCTTGCCAGCAACATGGTGACAAGATTCATGCACCATCACAAAAATTGCAGCCATTCATTACACCATGGCCCTTCTCGCAGTGGGGGCTTGATCTCATTGGGAAAATCCACCCTTCATCTTCCAACAGACATAAATTCATTATCACCACCACTGAATACTTCACCAAGTGGGTAGAGGCTATCCCTCTTACTTTCACCACCGGCAAGCAAATATCCAAATTCATCTTGAACTACCTAATCTACCGATATGGCATCCCAAAAGCTATCATCACAGATAATGGTAAACAATTTAAAAACCAGGATGTCAAAGAACTCTGCCAAAAATTCAACATCCAACACTGCTTCTCCACTCCATATTATCCCCAAGGCAATGGCCAAGTTGAGGCTTCTAATAAAACCCTAATAAAAATCCTCAAAAAGACAGTCAATGAAGTGGGCCGTGATTGGCACCTCCAAATCCATCCTGCATTGTGGGCCTACCGCACCTCCATCCACACCCCCACAGGCGCCACTCCTTATTCCCTAGTATTTGGTTCTGAAGCTATCCTTCCCCTTGAGATTGAGATCCCCTCTCTAAGGGTATCGCTGCAAAACATCCTACCAGAGGAAGAATATAGAATTGTCTGCTTACAAGAGCTAGAATTGTTAGATGAAAGGCACCTCAAGGCCTTGAATCAAAAAAGTCAAAACCCGAGAATTCCAAGTTGGTGATCTTGTCCTCATGGAGAATCAAAAAAATCTACAAGAACGAGAAAAGAAAGGCAAGTTCGAGCCTAACTGGCTTGGACCATATGTAATCACAGTGAAATATGGATCAGGAGCTTATTAGTTGGCTACTCTTGAAGGCGATCCTTTGGATGATCCGATGAATATCATGCACCTCAAAAGGTTTTATGCTTAGTCCTCAAAAAGTCTTAAATTGTCAAAAAAAAAAAAAAAGATCCTAAAAATATTGTCACTTTGGTGCAAACCTGGCAAACAGGCACCTTATGATACAAAAAAATTTAAAAAAAAAAAAAGAAGAAAAAATCAGAAAAAAGAAAGAAAAACAATTCGTGGCGCTATGGGCAAGTATCTTGGTGAAAACCTCTGTGCGGGTGCCAAGGTAAATAACCGGATCCACTGTCTATCAGGTCGATACTACAAATCATCTGCCATCCAGCCCACCCATGCACAACATTCCTTCTTTTTCGCCTCCCAATAAAACATGCGTATGATGATGAGTCTTCGCCTAAGTCATGAACAAGAAATGTCCCAGTGAAACTGAGCTTTCATGCCTCTGTATAAGCTTCAAGAAGTCTTGAGAAACAATCCCAAGTCCATCCTAGTTCTACTCTTGGAAAGAGGTATCATTTGGTCGCAAGGAAGAGATTTGTTAGATTTTGTTAGATTTTTTCATATAGGCTTGCATCTTTTTCCCTACCTGGGTTCTTCCATATCTAGGTATGTTATGATAGGTGCATATTGGGGCATATTTCATAGTATGGCATGTTTTGGATCCTTCTTGTATAAATCGATGACCTAGTACTAGTGTTTATCAACACTTACCTTCTCTTATACAAGAGGTATCGGTGTGTTTGAGGGTTTCCTTGCACAAACCCACAACTTTGTATTAGTGTTTCTTAACACTTGCATTGTTGTGTGCAAGAAATTCCCATTTGTCTATAGAGTCAATCCACGCCCTGGGTTTCTCATGGCATCCTGATTTCTATAAGCAGTGGTGCAAATCACTCAGGGCAACATCAAACTAGGTTGGCTCTCCACATTTGTTGAACAAAAAATCTCACCATCATTCCATCAAATCCTAAACTCAATAATCCCAGGGAGTTCTCAATTGCCCCCATTTTCCTCCGCGGTCTCGCATCTCTTATTCTTCTTTCCAAATACCTCACGACTACTTCATATATCTTCCTCATTTATCCCTTCCACCCTAATTTTTCTTCCTCTATTTTTCTTTTTTTTCCTCACATAATCAATTCTGATTCTAATCATGTCTTATACAGGATGAATCCTTCCTGAAACTAGACATTGTGATCTGATCATGTCTTATACAGGATGAATCCTTCCTGAAACCAGACGTTGTGATCGATCATGTCTTATACAGGATGTATCCTTCCTGAAACCAGATGTTGTGATATGATCATGTCTTATATAGGATGAATCCTTCTTGAAACCAGACGTTGTGATCTGATCATGTCTTATACAGGATGAATCCTTCCTGAAACTAGACGAGCTGATCATGTCTTATACAGGATGAATCCTTCCTGAAACCAGACGCTCTGATCATGTCTTATATAGGATGAATCCTTCCTAAAACTAGACATTCGTTGTGATTGATCATGTCTTATACAAGATGAATCCTTCCTGAAACCAGATGTTGTGATCAATCATGTCTTATACAGGATGAATCCTTCCTGAAACCAGACGCTCTTATCATGTCTTATATAGGATGAATCCTTTCTAAAACCAAACGTTGTGATCAATCATGTCTTATATAGGATGAATCCTTCCTGAAACTAGACACTTTGATCATCTTTGTCTTATACAGGATGAATTCTTCTTGAAACCAGACTGAATCTAGATCTTATCAATCGAATCAAATCAAATCTATCGGGATATCAATTTCACAAAACTCCAAAGATCAAATACCTCAATTGATCTCCCAAGGGGGCATCAACATACCATAATCTATAAATCAAGAGCCGGGGAATCCTATCAAACCAATATCAACATCAAAACTAGATTATTCTTTGAATCAATGCGTCATCACACCTCGCTTCAAAGAGGGGCAAAATGTAGACACTTAAAAATAATTATTTTAATTATTTTTTAATTCCTCACATAATTAATTAATTAATTATGTTAATTAAAATTCTTCTCAATATTAATTAAATATAATTAATATTGTCACTATAGCATATGATTGATTTATTTAATAAATCAATCCCTTTCTTTATTCTTCTAAAAAATCAAATCCTCACAAATCTTCCTCTTAGCTAATTAATTTCAATTAATTAGTTAACCTTCATGATTCCTACAAATCATCTTCTTAATTCATCATTAACCTAATCAATTCTTCTAGAAACTCCCTAAACTCACTTAACATTATTCTTTTAGTCAAATTCTCCTACAAATATAAATCCCACCTAACATTTCCTCTAATTCCCCTCCTAATGAGTCGTTAATGGCTAATCATCATGATTAGCCACAAAGTCAACTCTTTGTCCTTTCATCCAGCCACTAGCTTTAAATGCTCTTTTTCTAGATGAATGTAAGATTTTCGAAATCTCACATTCCTCTAGGCATTTCCCTCTCCCAAGGAATTTTTAATTCCTTTTTATTCTTCTAATCCCCATAATATTTGTTTTTGGAGAATTTTTAATTCCTCCAATGCATCTTGTAGAGTGTGGAGATACAAAATGCCTTTAACGCATATTTCTTGGTCTCCACACCCTCTCTTGGACCTTGTGTGACCTCACAAGTAAATCTTAGCCCTTCATCTTGAATTCATCCTAGCCATCCATTTTCCTCTCCTCTTCCTATAAAATAGGGTTCCATCCCTTCATTCAAATCATCTTGAAATTCAGTAAGCTTATGCTGCCCTTTTGAGCCCAGGAAATCATCTTGGCAACTTGATCATCTCATCCTCATCATTCATCCTTATCCTTTGTGCACAATATTGGAGAGCCATCCACATCCAGCAATCAAAGGAGCACATCAAGTGGAGCATTATCAAGGGGCCCCTTCACTTCATCAAGCTCAATCCGAAGGAGAAGGTAAAATAGCAAGGTGAAATGGTTTTTTTATGATATTTTAGCATTCTGCATATTTATTTCGTTATGTTTTGATCAGTTTACCTTTCAAATCTATTTTTCCCTCTTCAGAAGGAATGGGAAATATTCTTTGCATAATTTCCCACTTTCACCTAAATCATATGGAAAGCCTACAAATATCCAATCACGGACCTCAGAGAAATCAAAAGATATGTTTAATGGAGCATTTTTTAGAGATGGAACACTTGCAGAAGACACTGAAGACAAGGACAATCTTGGCTGGTTGTACAAAGATGAAAATGAAACTATAGCAATAGCTCTAGAAGTCAACATTCCCATAGAAAAATATTGCAATGATTATAAGATCATGCAAAAAATGGGATATGAAGGGAAAGGACTAATTGGTAAGCAACATCAAGGTATTTCAGAACCTATTTATCCTCACTCACAATCTAAAGAAGATAAATTAGGACTTGGATATCTAAAATCAAATCAAAAGCACCATAATTATCAACAACCAAAGTGGAGAAAGAAATCAGTCTCTAAAGAAGAACAATGGCAAGAAAAGCTACATCAAGTAGCAGAAATAGTAGCCAATAACCAGAAACAAGAAGAACATGAGAAACAAGAAGAGGAGATTGCAATCAAAAGAAAAGAAGAATCTTGTTGACAAGTTCAAGGAATATGAGCAAATGCAAAATCTGAACAAGATATTCCAGAAGTAGTGAAAGTAGAGATGTCAAAAATTAGGGAACTTTTTGTACCATACAACATTCCTGTGTGGTATAGTGGTGTAGTCCTAGACAATGGTTCAAAGACAGATTCAAATGTATATGAATGGGGTCTAGATGTCTCATTTAGTATATCAAGTGAAGGAAAAAATGAAGAGCAAGCAGCTATCACAAAGGAAGACTTGTCTATTACAAAACAAAAGATAGAGTTAGAAAGAAGACAAGAAGAACTCAAAATCTAGAGAAAAGAGGCATATACAAGACAACAAAAGAAGGGGGGTGAAAAAGACCAAGAAGTAATGCCACAAGAAGCACAAACAGATATGGATCAAGCATCTAGAATATTAGATTTCTATCAATTAAGGAGTGAGATGTACCAAGGCATGGCAGAACCATAGAAGAACTAAGAGATAGTCAAGTAGGATTGACTATTAATTCAAAAGAAGCTAAGTTTGAAAGAAGACAAAATGTAGCAAAGGAATCCTCTATATCATGTACACAAGTATGTAAACTTGAAAATATAAATGAATTTATTGAAAATAATCAAGAAGGAACTTGCAATACTAAATACATGTGTGTTGATATAATCCATTCCTTTAAGGGACAAACGTCAGATGAAGAGCCATTTGAGTGTGAACTACAAAATATTAATATTGATTTTGTTAGAACTAATTGGAGAACACTTGGGAGAAGCTATCCTCAAAATAATTCTATCTATGACATTACCTACTCTACACCAAATTATGACCATTATGTCATGAATTTTGAAGCACCTAACAATGACGAAGATTGTGACTTACCCCTTCATCCAGAACTAATTGATTGGGATAATCTAGAAAACCCTGAATTGCATGTATTTTCCAATGATCATGACTTAGTTGTGTATCTTAATGTTGTTGAGCCCATAGCACCTAAGATATCTTCCATTGAGGAATCAAGTAATGTTTCTTGTAGTTAGGAGAATGCCAAACTTTCCAATTGCAAAATTGAAATAAAACAAGGAAAGAGACCTAGTGTTGAAAACCATTTTATGGCAACACTACATCAATTAAGAGGAAAAATAAAGGACATATCTGATGGTGAAAACCTCTTTGAGGCACTAGAAGATAGAAAGTTTGACATCCTCCCTGCATATTTTCAAGAGAGATTTTCTATTCTAATAGAACCAACAGAAGAAATAAACATTGGCACATCAAAGGATACCAAGATACTTCATTCTACTGCCTCATTATTAGATAAAGAGATGAAAGAATACATAGAATTATTCAAACAAAGACAAATAAATTTTTCTTGGTCCTATGCAAGCATGCCAGGACTTAATCTAGATCTTATAATGCATCATCTCAATGTCGATTTAAAAGCAAAACCAGTTAAACAAAATCTAAGGAAGATGCATCCACACATCGCTCTTCTTGTAAAATCTGAGCTAAATAAACTATTAGATGTGGGTTTCATAAGACGTATTGCCTATCCAGAATGGGTTTCAAGCATTGTGCTAGTGTCAAAGCCAGATAAAAGCATAAGAGTCTACACCAATTTCAGAGATTTGAACAAAGCATGTCCCAAAGATGATTTCCGACTACCCAACATTGATATAATTGTGGACTTATCAATAGGGCATGAGATGTTTTTATGTCAACTTGAATTTCATCCTCAGAATGCTACCTGCAACAAATTAGTTTCACAAAATACCAATGGAAATGCTCTAGGAAATCCAAACTCAACCAATGAAACTACATGAAATACATATGAAATAAAAATACTAATATTACCTTCATGGTTTATCTCTCATTGTGTCCTAACTCCACTGTTCCTTGTTGCAGATGGTGTGCTCTCAGATAATGCATTGATAGCTTCCAAGATGGCATATAGAGAATGGACTGATAACTCATAGTTAACAAATGCTATGATATGCAATACTACATGATTATGCTATTTTGCTTCAAGATTAAAACTCACGGATGCATAAGTTTTACAAATGATTTTCTTGAAAAATGCACTTGAAGTCTAACTCTCTCTCAATTGAAGCTCTTGATTTTATAGACCTTGAGAGGATGAGATGATGTGGCTTAGATCAATGGTCATGATCAAATCTGTAGATTTGGATGGCTGTGAGCAAAGGTGAAGGTTGAGAGAAAGGGGGGAGGAGAAGAAAAGTGTCACTGATCTCATCTTGGCTGGGTTGCTGGTTGAGGGAATCTAGGGATGGCTGGAGAAGGTTTAGGCATGAGAGGACAAGTGGACTCAAGTCCTTCCTAAGATGTAGGGATGTTGGAGAGAATATAGAAGGAGGTTATGAAATATGTGTACGTACACAATATTCATTTAATTTGGTGGTTGAAGATAAATGATGAATTAATATTTAAGAAATATTAATTTCCTTAGCCACATGATGGATGAGTTGAAAAAGGGAAGATGAAGTGGAGATGGAAGGTGAGTTGGATAAGAAATATTAAATAATTTAGGAAATCATTTAATATTTGAGACTATAGGATAGGAGAATAACCATTAAATATTAGATATTTAATTGATTAGAGGAGATAATTAAACATTAGATATTTAATTAACTTGGCTAGAGAAATAATTAAATATTAGATATTTAATTATTTTAGAGGAATAGAATAGATGAATTAATTAATAAATTATTAATTAATAGAAAGATACGAAATGAATTAAATAAATTAATATTTTTAAATTAACTATTTAATAGAAGAATAATTATTAAATAAATATAAAATATTTATGTAATTGCTCATAGCCATTTTTATGTGTATACATTTTGCCCCTCTTTGAAATAATGTCAAGACAACATTGTTTCAAATATTAAGTCTCGATAATGCGCTTGATGGAGATTAAAAACCCTGATTGTGTGCCCCCTCAGGAGATTGATCGTGAAATTGTTGAAAACTTTGGTTTGAACGATTGATCTCGTGATAATTGATAAAAGGTTCCGTCAATTAAATTCATTTGTAAAAAAAAAATTAAATTGCCCCATTGAATAGCATTAATTACTCTTTCAAATAATAAATATAAAACTAACCAAGGTTAATCTTAATTTCATTTTATCCTTGTCAGCTTGTGAAGAAAATTGTCTACGTGAGGTGGCGAAATGGTGATTCCTATGGAGAGCCATCGATTTGAGCATGTTCAATGATATCAACGACCTCCTGAGTATGGGTATCCAGTATGTATCTTATCCCGAGCTTTGTTTTCAACTTGTCGTGCAACTTTTCATGTTTTTAGGTGCGTTTTTTAATTTTGATTTTTTTTTTTGCTTATTTCGGCATTTGGTTAGCGATTTTGCATTTAGATTTAGCGCATTTGCTCATGATAGCGCTTATGCTCATTAGGATAGTGCATATGTTAAGGATGTTAGCACATGTGCATCGGTTAGCACTTATGTTTCGTTTGTTAGCGCATATGCATTGTTTGATAGCGCTTTTGGATGTTTCGTGCATTCGCGTGTAGGGTTAGCATGTTTTTTGAAAAAGTTAGCGCATATGCTTTGTTTAGCGCTTGTGTTCAATAGGATAGCGCATATGCTTAAAATGATATTTTTTTGATAGATGCAAAAGCTAAAAATCATTTTTATGATTAGATTTAATGTGTTTGATGCGCGTGTATGATGAATAGGCACTAGATTGATTGATGTTGTTGGATAGATCGATTTGATTTGTTTTGATAGATTAGCTCTAAGAAATTGATTTAGTTTCTAATGCAAGAGCTTAGCAGAGTTTTGATTGAACTCAATGATTGATAGAAAACCATGATTGATAGGTTTTAAAATGATTTGATAGCTTAAGTTGCTTCAGTTTGATTTGATAGATAGATAGTGTAAATTGCTTCAGTTTTATTTGATAGATAGACAGCATAAGTTGCTTCAGTTTGATTTGATAGATAGATAGCGTAAGTTGCTTCAGTTTGATTTGATAGATAGATAGCGTAAGTTGCTTTAGTTTGATTTGATAGATAGATAAATGATGATTGATCTAATTCTCTTGGTAAATAGGAGAAACTTGATGTTCTCCAGTGTCGGGAGAAATTCCTGATAGTATGACATTTAGTGCCAGAGCTGACACAGGGAGAGGTGAGACATATAGATGCCTAGGGTTTACACCATCTGTTGTATATGCCTAAGATTACGCATAATAGAGGATTGTTGACAACGTTAGCCGAGAGATGGCACAGTGAGCATAACACTTTCCACTTGCCCACAAGTGAGATTAGTGTGACACTCAAGTATGTCTATAGGATTCTGCACATCCCAGTGACTAGTGAGTTAGTGCAGTATGATTTTTTAGGATCGTGTTGGGACAGAGGCTTGCAGAGCCATTTTTGCTGATGAGAGCATCTCTAGAGGAGAGATCTGATGGGAGAATATGGTGATGTATTATGAGACTCTCCCTGTGATTCTTGCTAGTTTGATTGGAGGATTCATTTGTCCTGATAGGTGATCATGAGGTTTTGTTGTTGGATGGGGTGAGATTATTCAGAGTATGATGTGGAATCAGACTTGATATGCTTGGGGTGTTTGTATGTTGGCTCATTTATATCATGATCTTCATCAGGTGGTGTATGATGAGAGTGCTAGTTTGTCTACAAGATGCACACTATTGTAGATCTGGTGCTAGGAGCACATTGCTATTACTCGGCCTATCCATCACAGAGTTCATGGAGAGAGGCAGCCATATGTGAATCTTTATGTAGGTATCCTTACTCAGCATAAGCTGGGTGAGATGGAGTATTAGCATTGGGTGCTTGATTCATTGGATAGTATTACTTGGAGACCATATATTGATTGTGAGCCATGGATGGATGATGCACAGACATTACCATTTATTATGTAGATTAGATATCTCATTGGTCGGACTCCTTACATTATTGAGTGATAGTTGATTAATCACATTCTTAGACAGTTTGGTATCATCCAGCCTATGCCTACTGGTGTGACGATATATGGTTGGCGGTATAGAGATAAGCGATATTGGGGACCTTCTTTGTCATTTGAGATTGCTCGTGCAAAGTTTCTTGCTACTCCAAGAGTGCCTTATGATACGAGATTGCACATTCTTGATCCCGGAGTTACTGCAGATTATGCTTAGTACATACTAGCACATCCATTTCCTTGTATTACTGATCCAGCAAATCCTCCTCCTAGCTCGAGAGATGAGGCAGATGATTCAGATGATCCATTTTTTAGGAGATAGAGACAGAAATGAGAGATCAGAGCTACTCAGGAGGCTAGGGGAAATGGAGATGAGGGTGGGGATGGAGGTGGGGGTGGTAGGATATTTGGACGGAGAGGAGGCCGATTGAGAGTCCATGGAGGACCATTTGGATCAGTTGGTAAGATTGGGAGACCATGTCCTTTAGGTGGGAGAGATGTTGGCTGGATTGGGAGGGATACTAGTATGGTAGGGATGAGATCACCGAGAGGGTTGCCATTGATAGGAGGAGGCAGGATGACTGGACTGGATGGGGGTTGTGGGAGAGGCATTGATTTTGGTCAAATTCATATAGACCCTAGAGTTATTGCATCTCATGGTGGAGATGACGAGGGTCCAGAGGATCATGTTCCACTTATTAGATGACGAGTTCAAAGAGCTACTCAAATTGAGATTCCAGCAGGTGGGTAGGGAGGTGGTGAAGAGGGGATTGGGGTTCATGCACCACAGCAGGATTTGCCAGAGTAGGTTGCACCAGAGCATGATATGCCAGAGCAGGAGACCATTGATAATCTTAGAGCATAGATTGATCATCTTCGAGAACAGGTACAAACTTTCATGGCTAGGAGGGATCGATTTTTTAACAGACAACAGGATACTTAGGGCCTTCTTGATTATATTCAGTAGGTTGGATCGGGTACTCTCTCAGCTGACACTATTAGAGCATTAGTTCGGGCCGAGAAGGAGACTTCCCATTGGCGACGACTATATGAGGAAGTAGTCATAGAGAGCCAGAGAGCAGGTAGTTATCATACCACCATGTTGATGGATACTAGTAGTGGTGGAGTCATGGGACCTCCTCAGAGGAGTGGTGATCATGGGAGATATGCATCTGGAGGATCTTCACGCCCACAACCATAGAGACGGACAAAGTCAATGGTAGTGGTACAGGACAACCGTGACTTGATTTTGAGGCACTTGTATTGTTTATCTGATATCATTGTATACGTGGACTTTTTATTGTTTTATGATGATCTATATGCAGACATGGACTTTATATGATGATGATCTTTATTATGCATGTTACTCTATTGTATGATGATGATCTATATGTGTTGATTATATGGATGCAGTGATTAGATGGATGATGATATGATGATGATTTATCTTTCCTTTCTTTATGATAATGATCTACATGATGCAATGATAAATGTTTTTTGATTTTTGATTTTGATGACCTTGGATGCAAATGAAAATTATTACTAACTTAAATGATGCAATGATCTATAGGGAAATGCAAATGAATGATTATGGTAATATGATAGTCGAATGTTTTTTTATTTTTGATGCAATTTTGAAAATGATGTGAAAATGCAAATGCAATGATTGATTGTTTATATGATTATGAGCCTAAGTGCAAAGATGCAATTAAATGAGATGAAATGATAATGCAAATAATAATGATGATACACTACATGATTAATGAAATTCACTTAATTAAATACAAACTAATTCAATTGATGAAATGCAACTAAATGATTTGAAATGATTCTAAGGATGAATGCACCTAAAATGAGCAAATGCAAATTGTTTTTGTTTGTCCAAGTATACTCAATCATGATTTATGACCATTGATCTGTTAATGAAATGATATGCTTATAATGAAACTGACAATGAATGCTTATAATGCAGATGAATAATGGGCTAATCTAAAATGATCTAACTAAAAATTATACTGCCATTGTTCATATGCTATCTTGTAACAGTGCTTGATTTCATCATTGAGCTTTAAAATGTTGTAAGAAAATACAAGCAACTTGACATAATGATCCAAGATGACCTGAGTATTTCTTACATAGATTTTGATATAGCAAGTTAATACAAGTAGATTGATATAATGGATCAAGTTGACCTAAGTATTGCTTGCAGAACAGACAAGGATTATCTCCTTTCATGCATGACTTGGACGTCCTCCTTGATATTTTGCTGATCATATCCTGAGACAAGTACATACCATAGTAAGAGATAAACCACAGACAACAATCAAAGAAAAATAATCATGTCCCATCATAGCTTCTCTAGTCATGGACATCCTTGAGTTGTATAGAGTACATGATTAGCAATAAAATCAAGATATAAACATTGAATCTTGTATGTCATTAACATGTTCTTATGGTCATTAACTGATATAATCATCTGGATGAATGATCTTTGATAATCCTTTGTTACTTGTTGGTTAATTCTTCAGTTTTTGAGTTTCATGATTCAGTTGTTGATAAAATGCCTTGATTTCATTGCTTTGTTGCTCGTTATCTATTTCAAAACCCTATGTGTTTTTGGTTTTTCTAAGTTTTCTGAATGTTTTTTATTTTCAAATATTCAAAAGATCACCTAAGCAAAAGGAATTAGGATTTTGCCCCCAGCGGAAACAAAAATTTATTATGGATGTATGAATTGATCAAGATCCAAACCATGGAGGGATACATATGCAGATTGATTACTTTTGATAAGATTTAGGACAGTGACTACAACAAGTATGTCAAAGATTGATAATTGTTGGTAAGCTGCATATTTCTTGCTAATGGTTCAGAGAAATGGATGTGAAAGATGGAACGGATAAGCTAGGAAGCAATAGATTGGATATGATGGAGTGGATAGGTGCACAAAGAAATCTCATAGATGGAGGAACTTACTTTGTAGATAGCGCCTGTTTACCAGGTTTTCACCATCTAAATTTATTGCACTTTTCTCTCTTTTTAGGGATTTTCTATTTTTTGGATGTTTACTTATTTATTTAGGACTTTATATTCTTTTTATTGATTTTTTTTAGGAATTTATATCTCAAGCATAGAATTTCTTGAGATGGATAGAATTGATCGGCTCATCAAACCAATCACCTTCAGGGGTAGATAACTTGTATGCTCCTGATCCATATGCTTCTACTATGACAAAAGGACCTAGCCAATTTGGTTCAAATTTTCCCTTCTTGTCTCGGTCTTGCTGATTTCTTGGATTCTCCCTTAGAACTATATCTCCAATCTAAAAAATGTGTGGCTTGACCCTATGGTTATAACTTCTTGTCATTCTTTGTTTATATACTTTAAAATGATCTGTTGCATTTTGGCGACGTTCCTGAATCAGTTCAAGTTGCTGGAGTCGAGAGACTCGTTGTTATTCTTCTGGTATAAGACCTTGCAAGGATACTTGTAGAGAAGGTATCTCTACTTCTATAGGTAATATAGCTTCTGATCCATAGACCAAACAATATGGAGTTTCCCTTGTTGGAGTGTGGATGCTAGTTCGGTATACCCAAAGAGCAGGATTTAGCTGAATATGCCAGTCTTTTCCAACTTCATTGACTATTTTCTTCAAGATTTTCAAGATAGTTTTGTTTGATGCCTCAGCTTGACCATTTCCTTGTGGATAATATGGAGTAGAAAACATATGTTGGATATGAAATTGTCCACATAGCTCCTTCACATCTTGATTTTTGAATGGTCTTCCTTTATCAGTGATAATGGTCATAGGAACTCCATAGCGACAGATTATATAATTCAAAATAAATGATGATATTTGTTTTCCTGTCACTGTTGTTAAAGGCACTGCTTCAATCCATTTAGTAAAATATTCAGTAGCAATTAGAATAAACTTATGTCCATTAGAAGATGAGGGATTTATGTTTCCTACCAAATCAAGGCCGCATTGAGAAAATGGCCATGATCTTGTCATAGGATATAACTCTTGTGTCGGTGCATGAATGAGATTCCCATGGATCTGACATTGTTTGCATTTTCTAGCATATGTGAATGAATCTCTCTCCATAGTAGGCCAATAGTAACCTATACGAAGAAGTTTCTTAGCCAATGTTAAACCACTTGAGTGTGTACCACAAAAACCTGCATGAACGTTGTTAAGAACTTTCTCAGATTCTTCTTGTTCAAGACATCTCAACAAAGTACCATCTAGACCATGCCTATATAGGATATCAACAATAATAGTATAGCGAGAGGACTGACGGATAAAATTCCTTCTCTAATTATAGGATAAGTCAAGAGGAAGGATATTTTCTTTGAAATACTGAAAAGTTTGACCGTATGAGGATTGACTAGTTCCTGATATATGGAAAATTTGATAGGTATGTTGGGATTGAATGGTAGGGGTTAAGATATCTTCCATGATAATTTTGTAATGATGTTGATTCTCCTTATTTTGCAAGAGAGATGCTATTGTAGCCATTGCATTTGCTACTTTATTCTCATTTCTTGGAATCTGGGTAAATGATATTTCTTTAAAGTGTTCTTTAAACTCTCCTAGTAGTTGTTTGTATGGCATGAGATTATTATCCTTAGTTTGATATTCATCATTTGTTTGGTTAATGATAAGTTGTGAATCACCATAGACATTTAGTTCTTTGACATTCCATTCAATGGCCATTTTAAGTCCAATAGCCAATGCTTCATACTCTATAGTATTATTGGTGCATGGAAACTGCAATCTATATAATTTCAGAATTGTGTGTCCCTGAGGTGTGATGAAAAAGATTCGTGTGCCTGATCCATATTGTGTATAAGAACCATCAAAGTACAATTCCCAAAATTTTGTAATTACTGTCAAGATATCTGCATCAGTAAATTCGATGTGCAAAGGCATGTCATTTTGTAAAGGTGCATCAGCCAATTGATCAGCGATGACTTGTCCCTTGATAGCTTTTCGGTCAACATACTCTATATCAAATTCACTTAGTATCATAACCCATTTGGCTAGTCTCCCTATCAAGGATGACTTGCTCAACAAATATTTGAGGGGATCTATCTTTTCTATTAGTTTTATAGAATGAATCAACATATAATGTCCCAACTTCTGAGTTGAAAATACAACTGCTAGACATGTCTTTTTTATTGAGGAATAATTTAATTCATAACCAACAAGCGTTCTATTGATACAATATACTACTCTTTCTTTTCCTTCTTCATCATGTTGAGCTAGGGGAGCTCTTAATGATACATTTGTTGCTGAGATATAGCGCAACAATGGTTTCCCTTTGGTTGGTGATACTAGTACTGGAGGACGCATAAGATATTCTTTTATTTGTAAAAAATCTTTTTCACATTTTAGATCCATTTGAATGGAATATTTTTATGTAGAAGATGGGTGAATGGAATGCATCGATCTACTAACTGAGAGACAAATCTCTTGATTGATTGCAATATTCCTTGTAAAGATCGCAATTGACTTATGTTCCTAGGTGACTCCATCTCCATGATGGATTTGACCTTTTCAGGATCTACTTCAATTCCACGAGCTGATATAATGTACCCAAGAAGTTTTCCAAAGGTTACCCCAAATGCACATTTCTTTGGATTTAATCTCAATTGATATATTTCCAGCCTGTCAAAAATCTTGCTTAAGATTTTCAAATGTTCTTGTCTTGTATGAGATTTTGCAAGTATGTCATCGACATGATCTTCCATAAATGTATGCATCATATCCTAGAAAAATATCGTCATAGCCCTTTGATAAGTTGCTCTTGCATTCTTAAGTCTAAATGACATAACATTCCAGCAATACATTCCCCATGTACAGGTGAAAGTTGTCTTTTCTTGATCTTCAGGTGTGATTCTTATTTGATTATATCCTGAGAAGCCATCCATTAATGAAAACATCTCATGCCATGTTGACAAGTCCACTATTATATCAATGTTTGGTAGTGGGAAATCATCTTTTGGACATAATTTATTTAGATCTCTAAAATTTGTATAGACTTATTCTTTTATCTAGTTTTGACACTGGTACAATACTTTAAACCCATTCTGGATAAGCAACAGGTCTTATAAAACCCACTTCTAATAGTTTCTTCAGCTCGGTTTTTACAAGAAGAGCAATGTGTGGATGCATCTTTCTTAGCTTCTACTTAATTGGTTTTTCTTTTAAATCCACATTAAGATGATGCATGATAAGATTTGGATTAAGTCTTGGCATATCTGCATAGGACCAAGAAAAAATTATTTGTCTTTTCTTATAGAATTCCATTTATTCTTTCCTCTCTTCTTCTGATAATGAGGCAGCATAATGAAGTATTTTAGGATCCTTTGATGTACCAATGTTTACTACTTCTGTTGGTTCTATCAAGATAGCAGATCTCTCCTAAAAATATGCAAGAAGAATGTCAAAATTTCCATCTTCTGGCACCTCAAAGAGGTTCTCACCATCAGAAATGTCCTTTATTTTCTCTTTTGATTGATCTAGTGTTGCCATGAAATGGTTTTCAACAATAGGTATCTTTCCTTGTTTTATTTTGCTTTTGCGACTGGAAATTTTGGCATTCTCCTTACTACGAGAAATATTACTTGATTATGCAATGGAAGATATCTTAGGTGTGATGGGTTCGATAGCATTAAGGTACACAGCTAAGTCATGATCATTGGAAAAGACGTTCAGTTCAGGCTTGTCTAAATTATCCCAGTCAATTAGTTCAAGATGAAGAAGGGGTAAATCATAATCACTGTCATCATTAGGTGCCTCAACATTCATGACATAATGATCATAATTTGGCATAGAATAGGTACTGTCATAGATTAAATGTTTTTGAGAATTGTCTTTCCCAAGTGTCTCCCAATTAGTTCTAACAAAATCAGTATTAGTATTTTGTAGTTCACACTCAAGTGGTTCTTCAACTGACATTTGTCCCTTAAATGAATGGATTATGTCAACACACACATCTTTAATACTGCAAATTCCTTCTTAATTGACCTCATTTGCATTTTGGAGTTGACATACTTGTGTACATGATAAAGATGATTCTTTTTCTAGAGTTTCTCTCTTTTCAAACTCAACTTCTTCTGGACTAATTTTCAATCCAACTTGACTATCTCTTAATTCTTCTATGGTTCTACCACATCTAGATACATCTTGTTCCTCTTTTGATGAAAATCTTATATTTCTAGATGCTTGATCTATCCTTATTTGTACTTCTTGCGACATTACTTCTTGTCTTTGGCATTCCCTTTCTTTTTTGCATACGCCACTTTTCTCTGAATTCGGATTTTTTCTTGCTTTCTTTCTAATTCCATCTTTTGTTT
The DNA here is from genome assembly GCF_030272615.1 of Cryptomeria japonica. Lineage (NCBI taxonomy): Eukaryota > Viridiplantae > Streptophyta > Pinopsida > Cupressales > Cupressaceae > Cryptomeria > Cryptomeria japonica. Next base: position 342,439,570 of record NC_081410.1, read on the forward strand.
TGTAATAGACAAGTCTTCTTTCATGATAGCTGCTTGGTCTTCATTGTGTTCCTTACTTGATGTAGTAGATAAGACATCTGGACCCCATTCATACTCATTTGAATCTATCTTTGAATCATGATCTAGGACTACTCCACTATACCATACAAGAATGTTGTATGGTGCAAAGAGTTCCCTGATTTCTGCCATCTCTATTTTTGCCATCTCTATTTTTGCTGCTTTTGGAATATCTTGTTCAGATTTTGCATTTTTTTGTATTTCCAGAACTTGTTGACAAGATTTTTCTTTACCCTTGATGGTAATCTCCTTATCTTTCTTTTCATGTTCTTCTTGCTCCTTTTGTTTATTGGTTACTATTTCTGCTGCTTGATGTAGCTTTTCTTGCCAGTTTTCTTCTTTAGAGACTTATTTCTTTTTCCACTTTTGTTGTTGATGATTATATTGCTTTTGATTGGATTTTAGATATCCAAGCTTGGATTTGTCTTCTTTGGATTGTGAGTGTGGATAAATATGTTTTGAAATACCTTGATGTCGCTTACCAATTGGTTCTTTCCCTTCATATCCCATATTTTGCATGATTTCATAACCTTTGCCATATTGTTTTATGGGAATATTGACTTTTGCTGCTAGTGCTATAGTTTTATCTTCATCCTTGTACAACCAACCAAGAATGTCTTTGTCTTCATTTTCTTCTTCAAGAGTTCTAGCACTAACAAATGTTCCTTTAAACATATGTTTTGATCTTTCTGATATCTTTGATTGAATATCCGTAGGCTTTCCATATGACTTAGGGAAAAGTGGAAAATTATGCAAAGAATATTTTCTCATTCCTTCATCATTTAATTTGAGATTTTCCTCAAAAGTTTCCCATAACTTTTCTTGAATTTCTTTAGTAGGATATACTGATTCTCTGTTATGTGGAACTCTTGTATCTTGTGTTGGCTTCAAATTATTTCAATATTAACTAGAATCTGCAATTACAGTGATCTCTTGTCCTTCATGAGGAAATTTACACATTGATGATATGTAGAAGGAACTGCTTGCATCTTGTGAATCCATGGTCTTCCTAGAAGAATGTTGTAAGAGAGGTTCAAATCTAAAACCTGACATAATGTATTCCTTTCCATAGGTCCTATTTTTACTGGTAGCACAACAGTTCCTTTAGAAGAACGTTCTGCTTCATCATAAGCCTTGATGGTTATTTTCTTTTTCGGGTCTACTGCATTTTCTGAATATCCCAAATCTTTTATCAAACTTAATGCACAAATGTTTAAGCCGGCTCCTCCATCTATGAGTACATGTTTGACATGAGTTTTATTTATGGTGACTTCAGCATGTAAGGGAGCATTGTGAGGATGTTGCAAGGATGCATCATCATTTTCAAAAAATGATAAGCAATGAGGAGCTATAAGGTGTCCTACCATGTTTTGGAACTGATCTATATTCAAATCTTTTGAAACTATTGTTTCCACTAAAGCTTTCTCCAAAATTTCCTTATGCATAGGTGAAACCTTGAGAAGTTCCAAAATTGATATTTGAGCGGGTATTCTTTGTAATTGCTCTACTAAATTGTACTGTTGTGAAGTGGATGTTGGGTCTTTTGTTATACCTGGAAAGGTAACCTTTTCTTTGCTTCTCATAATAACATTGATTGGCTTTGAAGATGGATTATCTTTAACAATGATAACATTTAACACATCATCATATGTATAAGTGTAATTCACTTTGGCTTTTCCTTTGTCATATTTTAATTGGGATGGTTCACCTTTGTCATAATTTGGAAGTGGAGTTTTGAAAGCTAGGTGTGATTCATTTGTCTTATGCCTATCCACTATGATGGTTCCATTATCGATTAGATCTTGGATAAGGTGTTTCAATCTCTGACAATCATTTGTTTGGTGTCCTTTATTCCGATGGTAATTGCAAAAATGATTGTCATTCCACCAATTTGGCTTGACTGGTGGTTCATAACTTCTTGCTTCTGGTAAAACAATCATTTTGTTGGCAAGCAGAGTTTTTAGAGCTGATTCCAAAGGTTCTCCAATGTTTTTGAATTTCCTTCAAGGATTGGAGAAGAAGGACTTGGCTTTATTGTTTTTCGGATTGTTATTGCTTGGGATTTGACTTGATAGATTAAAGATTGGTTGTTGTTGTTGTTGTAGCACTATTATCATCATTTCCTCCATTGTTGACATTCCTATTCTTTGACCATAACTTGGGTTTGTCATTGTTGTTGTTGTTGTTGTAGGAATTGTTGTAAAGTTTTAGCTCTCCTTTCTTTGCCATCACATTCTCTATTTTCAAACCATTCTCGATCATTTTGGCAAAAGAGGGAGGACATTGCATTCTTAGTCAATAACTCATTTCACTGATAAGATTATCAATGAATATGTCCATTTTTTCTTGATCAAGTACATCTTGGGGATACCTATTAAACATGTGTTTCCATCGTTGTAAGAAGATCATAAAAGATTCACCATTCTTTTGTTTAACATTTCATAGATCCAACATTGTTATCTCATTTCTTATATTGTAGGAGTATTGTGAAATAAATCTATTCACAAGTTCTTCAAAATATTTGATTCCAGATGGTAATCTTGAAAACCACTCCATTGATTGTCCATTTAAACTCCTAGGAAAAAGATGCATAAGGTAAGTTTCATCGTGAGCAAATTCCATGCTCATAGTACAAAACTCCTTAATGTGATCCAGAGGATCAGATTTTCCATCGTATTTGTCATATTTAGGAATCTCGTAATGTTGCAAAAATGCTATCATATTCAAATTCTTATCAAAAGGATATGGGCGTATAAATTCTAATGAATACTTCTTGGAGCTTGTTCCATTTTGCATGTCTTGTATCTGTTGTTGTAGAGTTTGTATTTGTTGAGTAAGGTTTAACAATGGATTATCCACATCGTTTCTCCTTGTTTCTTCGTGAGTTATTTTATCACTACGCTCTTTTCTTGTGTCATCCCTTTCTTTCCTTGTTTCTTCATGACTTTCTTTGTTCAATTCTTCGTTGTTTGGATCATCCGTGTTTTGGGTGTTACTTGCCTCCACATCTTGTTTCAAGATTTCTATGTTAAAGTCTTGTCGTAGTATAGCTCCAGATTTTGCCAACATCAAGAGATATTTCTCTTTTTGCTTTGCCAACAATTTTTCCTTTAGCCTATCAAATTTGAAATCTTGCTCAAGAGCTCTAATGGTGCTATTGACTGCTTCTTCGTCAACAATGGTAAACCCAAAAGTTTGGAATGTAGGATTATCTTCTTCCTCCATTTGTTGTTTTCTCAGTTGTTCATATTAAGCTCTAGTCCAAACTGGCATGTGATTATTTCAAAAAATTTGAAATTTCCAAAGGACAAAGTCAATAGGTGATTATTGGTTTAGGAAGATATGCTTTGTTGATTTTACCGCTATTGTTTGTTTATTGTGATAAAGCGTCTCTTTGTTGAAAAACATGTCCTTGCAAAATTTCTCCATCAAACTCTGTACCTCAGCCACATAAGTAGTGAGAAAAATGGTGTAGGAATGTCCTATGTTTTAATAAGATCTTGTGATTGATATACAAGAATCTTATTCTTTTCTGAGTAGCTTTATAACTGGGTGTTCTTTTCTTAAGGTGATACTTAAAAGTCATATAAGCATCTGACAATTTACAAGTTTGTTTGATTCCAATGTTGGTGTGATTCTGATTTTGATATAACCTAGGTTCAAAATAGGAAAGATATATCCAAGATTATGAACCTAGTATAGATTGATCAAGCTTCATGATAGAGGATTTGATTATCCTGATGAGAGACTTGACAATGATGTTTTTTTTTTTGCACTTAAGATTTTTGAATCAATAGCTTGCTGAATGTTTATGCTTATAGAAACCTCTTGGGAATAACTTGTTGGACTAGTGACTCAGTTGTTGAGCTAGTTTGAAAATACGTGATGGTTTAGAGACAAATCTACTTCAAGAATTATTTTGATACTGATGTTTTGACACTTTAGTTTGATCTGGTGTTTCAAATATTGGAAATCTTTTGTATTACCCGTTTGATCAAAAAAAAAAATTTTAGCAATTTGTTGGATTTTGCTTACACGTAGATGATAATTTTCTTCAATTTTTGACCATTTGGAACATGTAACAGACATAGAAGATACAATGTTTAATAAACAAAATTCACAAGAAAGTAACCTCAAAATTCACAAGAAAGTAATCTTATGACAGGCTGAGACAATAGTTGTTGAATCTCACATGGGGTTTCCCCCGAGGCTACACTATTCAAAGTGGATATTTAGATGCTTGACCCCACTGGCTCCACCCTTGGCACTCACTTATCTGGGGCAGGCAAGCACCAGTTTCCATGAAAACTCTCCATGGCAAACTTTACATCTCTACTAAGAACCGTATGTGTGTGAGCGGCTTTAGAGGTCTGACCTCCTGCGCCAACAACTAGAAGGATTTTGGCAACTAGTACAAGTGGTTTTTAGTAAAGGCTTCCAGTCATGTGGCCATACATGTGGCACTTTCAGATATATAAATATAGAAGGCTCCCAGCCTATAGAGGTTACACTCCATAGGGTTTATGGGGAAACATAGTGTCAATATGAACTTATCAACACATGTTGTTTGGACTTTCATCACAAACACGATTTATTTAGAGTGGATTGGAAGGACTTGGCATTAGCCCATTTCTACTTTAGGTCATTCCCCTCTCATTGGCCCCATCAAAGCAGCTTGAGAAGGCAGGCCCTCTCACTAGTACATTCGGAGTCGATTTTTGACGATCAAAGAAGTCGTCGGAATTAGTAGATTTGTCGCAAAGCTGACGATGATTTGGAACTTTGCATCGACGGTGATGCTATTTGTCTGACACTTGTGTCATTGGTCCATTTGGAGACATCAATGATCGTCTAACTACAAAGTGTCGTCGCATGTATAGCATCTTCATCGGATGTTTGTGTGGTTTGAGTCGGAAGTGCGATGAATCCAGAACATTTCACTGATGAGAACAATGTATGTCCGCTGATTACATCATCAATCGAAAGCTTGGTATTCGTCGTAATTCTGACGATGATAATTTTTATCAAAAAAAAATTATTATTATCCAGTCATTGATATGTATAGCGAATGATAATCTATCCCCACCACCTACCAGTAGGGGCATAGGTTTGAGGCTAATATGAGGCGCATGGTTTCAAGCTAATATGATCAGGCACACCATGGTTGAGATGGTCCAACTCCCTAGTCTCACTCTATGACTAAGCTCATGCCATATCTAAATCAAAGACATTTCAAATACATCGTCGATGGAAAGCTGCAAAATGCCATTTTCATACATAAGCAAGACATACACAATTGGGCACAATCACCAAGAGAACGGTAAAAATTGTGTTTGAGATCATTGTCCTAATTGTGGTGTGGTCATGAAGATATCACCATAAATTTGTCAACCTCTTCGTGACCACACCACAATTAGGACAATGATCTCAAACACACTTTGTTCTCTTGGTGATTGTGCCCAATTGTGTATGTCTTGCTTATGTATGAAAATGGCATTTTGCAACTTTCCACCGATAATGTATTTGAGATGTCTTTGATTTAGATATGGCATGAGCTTAGTCATAGAGTGAGACTAGGGAGTTCGACCATCTCAACCATGGTGTGCCTGCATATGTATATAGTTTTGTGTATTCATTAAAGATTTTCATTTAATTTTGAGCATTTTGGTTAGCAAATCAGGGGTGCACTTTACATTCTTGTAATTATCCAATTCACTTACTTTAGCTCTATTTCTTTCTTCAGATTTGGGGTCTAGAGTTCCTCCCTAAGCAGAGATTGTTGGTTTTGTCTCCCCTTCTTTGGTTGGAGAGTTTCTTGCTATCTCTGGTAGTTAGACCACAGAGTTCAGCTTTTCTTAGATTCATTAAGATTTTTATTTGTTGTGTAGTGTCTTTCTTGATATGCTTGATTAGGATAGTGTTTAATGTTTGATTTGATAACCCTAATGACTAACATTTGTTTCTTGTGCTTCTCTTTGTATGTGTAGCAACCAAACAGGTTTTTCTAACTATCCTTCTTTTTGCAGAGCATCACATACATATACATATTATGTATATATCTATATATCTACATATACATATATGACCAAATCCTATATATCATTTGGTTTGATTTTACTATTGGTTGTTTTCACATATGATATTATTATAATACCTAATGTTATATCCCTATTTATTTTTGTTATCCAATTTTCATTTATATGTCAATTGCATTTAATAGGGTTTTTTTTGTTGTTAGGATCTTCATGCTTTGAGTCTAAATTTTAATATCTTGAAGCTTATTCCAGTCTTTTCTAAGGTCCTAGGTCCTTGTTGTTTTGGAAATCTCATTAAAAGGCTCCAAAAGGTTTCAAATGTACCTTATAAATGAAAAGAAGGGCTATATTCTTATGATTATATTGTAAAAACTTTAGAAAAGAAGCACATTCATGTGACTTCATGAAAGAAAAAGTTTTTTCCAAAAGAAAATACTTTGGAGGGAAGGTCATTCAAGTCTTCAAATGCATGCTCTACATGTGACCAATGATTAACTTGAGTCTGAAGGAGTCAAACTCGGGTTTGACATAGCTAGACTTGGGTTTTCATGCAAATACCCTATTAGGGAGAGGGACCAATAGTTGTGAGGGGTAACTTTGTCAACATGTAGGCATCACGTGGAATATCATAAGACCTCCAATTATTTTAGAAATGTAAAATGGGCATTTAACTATCTAAAAATTAAGGTTTGAAGGCATGACTTTGTTACCAATTTTTTGACTTCAAGAGATAAAAAATAGAATTATTATATACCTCAAGTCTTATCATGAATTTAGGAAAGTTTAGAGAAAGGATTTATTAAATACCTTGAAGGTGTCTATAAGGTTGAGCTTATTTAAAAGGATGAGATTTCACAATGCAAGGTTTGGAGGGAAAATAATTCACTTGAAAAGGCATTCTAATTCAAAAGATGTAAAGACAAATAAAATTCTTTATTTATTTACAAAAGTTTTCTAAAGGCCTCCTTCCACATGATTATCAAGAAAATCAATTTCATGCATAGCTTGGAGGGAAATAGAAAGCTAAAAGTATAAGCTTTCATGTGATTTTAGGGTTTGCATTCTGTTTCAAATGAAAAGAACCATTTATAGCCAATTTTTAGAAGTTATGCTAGGGTTCCACAAGCTACACCTTCATTTTATGTCCTAGCACGTCACCGCAAGGAGGAAGGTTTATAAGAAAAGGACTGCATGCAATAGTCAAAGGGTTACTTCAAAGTTTGAATGAGAGGTTTGCCTCTTCGATGAAGGAGTTTCATAAAAATATGAAGAGAATCCATAAGGACATTTACAAAGCACCTCATGCCAACACCATGCAAACCATATGCAGAGTTTAGGCATGATAGAAGTTAGCATCAAAGCTTCAGGAGAGAAATTGTCATAGTCATAACAGTAGATATCCACATTTGGAGGTAGGGTTTTCAGAACCCTATTTTAGAATTTTTAGTATCTTATTGTTTAAATCATGCATTGGATACACCTACAGTAATGATTCAAGTAAAAGTTGGGTTAAAGGATAAATCTGATTATCTATAAAAAAAATATAGTTTCAGCTTTGTGTTATGACAACATCTATAAGTTTGTCAATGCTTTCTTGCTCACCATAAGGGTTCCACATATTATTTAAAAGGGTTGATTGTCTTGCTAGATTTTCTTTTTCTTTGAAGTGAGAAAATCCCTAGGTCTCTTTTATTCCCTAGGATAGCTTAGAAAGTACAGTCATGAAAAAGTCATTTAGTGAAATCATCAAGAGTTTTTAATCCCAAAAAAATCTCAATCATAAATAGAAAAGGTGCAATAGTAGGATTGACACAAACCAAACAAAGATCAAGTACGGGAAGCAGTTAGCAAGGTCTTTTACATATAGGGTAATAAAAGTAATGACTAGTGGCCCAAAATTATTCAAAAGGTCAAGAAATAGAGCAAGCTCGAGAGTCAAATTCAAAAGACAAAGACATCATATGATCATTGAGCAGTAATCTAAAATGCAAATTATAGCAAGGTGTTGTGATTATAAGATAGAAACCATCCTAGGAGCCTCCAATATATCAAAAGTTGAGAAAGTAGCAAGCTTACTGTACAAAGACAGTGATCACTATAAAGTTGCAGTCAAGTTCAAAGCATTGATTTTTGGGAACAAAGGGTTTCATATGGGGATAGAGCAGTTTCATGAAATATCATGACAGTCATAATCATAATCTAAAGAGTAGTCAAATCTTCAAGATAGATTGGTGATAGTGCAGTCATTCATTAATTGTTTTGGACATTTCAAGCTATGTTTTCCTAATAGATGGTCAAGTATAGAACAACAACACTCAAAAAATACAGTCTAGAGAGATTGCAGTCTACAGTAAAGCCAGTAGGAAGTCATACCTAGTACCAAATAAAATGACAGTAATCAAGTCTACTGAGTGAAAAAGAGCAGGGTATAAGTTTCTAAAAGGTCTTTTCAAACCTTAACAACAAATAACACGTTATTGTTGCAGCATTGTCAAAAATTGACAAGAACAACACCTTATAACCTCAAGAGGCATAGCAGTCATAGGGCAACTTATGTCAAATGTGCAACTCAATACCATAAATAATCTTAATTTGTATCCCTATAGCATCATAATGCAGTCCTTGACCAAGTATGCATACAAGAAACATCTAGTTCTATTAAGGCACAAGCATCAAAATCCGAGGTTATGACAACTAGTCAAAACATCAAGTACAAAAAGGTTAGTCTCAGTCACTAGAACACAATTTGCAACATGCATTAGGAGTTGTCCTCCTTACAAATAGTACAACATTAAAAACGTATTATCAAAGCTACAACCACAATTCAAAGAGGAAGCTTACAAAGATAGGACAAAGCTAGGTACAGTCATAAGTCAAGGCAAATACATGGTTGAAACTCAGTCCAAAATAGTGAAGAAGTGCAACAAATGACATGATAATTCTAAAGAAGTATTATAGCAATCATGAGTCAAGGATTAATGAAGAGATTATTTGCATCCATGATACAATCCTTAAAAGCATCCATGATACAATCTCAAACACACTTTTTACCATTCTCTTGGTGATTGTGCCCAATTGTGTATGTCTTGCTTATGTATTAAAATGACATTTTGCAGCTTTCCACCAATGATGTATTTGAGATGTCTTTGATTTAGATATGGCATGAGCTTAGTCATAGAGTGAGACTAGGGAGTTGGACCATCTCAACCATGGTGTGCCTACATATGTATATATTTTGTGTATTCATTAAAGATTTTCATTTAATTTTAATCAACTAAAGAGCAATATTCATGTCTTACAAGTAATAAAAAAACTTACAAGGATGAGGCATATTCATTACTTACAAGTAATAAAAAAACTTACAAGGATGAGGCATATTCATAACTTTTTCAGTCCCACCTTGGATATCAACACTAGAAGCAACTCATATTGTTCATGTATAGACAAGACAATATGGGAGTTCATTATACCCAGCAACTTGTGGTGTTGTTGTTCGTGTTGGCTCTCTTGGACCCTGCAATTAAGATTCAATATACATTATTCAATAAGATTAACTATAAAACATAATGAAATATTGAAAAGTGTGTTATCTTGTTGAGCTTCGCTTGGTTTTGAGAATAGTTTAATATTCTCTATTTAACAGGGTCAACCACATGAATATGGAAGCTCATTTGGCCCCTCCCCCCGCCCTAACATCACTCTAAATTCCCTGTTAACATCTTATAACATTCATTCATTCATTCTTTCTACCATTAATAAAATATAGCATTCATTCATTAAAATCACATAACATTCATTAACACATAACATTGATTAACATTAATTAACACGCAACATTCATCAATATTAATTAACACATATCATCCATAACCATTAATTAGCACATAATTACATTCACTAACACATAAAAATCATTCATTATCAAATAAGTTAGATTACAATCATTTCTTTCTTTTTTTTTTCTTTGAAGCTATGAAAAGAATAAATGGAACATCAGTTTCTTCATCATTTCCCCCCTCTGCAGATGTTCTGCCAACTTCTCGTGATCTTGATGTATGCCTAGTCCTACACTGAGGATGAGGACACTGAAGTGAAGGGGGGTCCTTTGCAATAACAAAGAAATGGGTTAAATTAAAAAAAAAAAAAAATATTGTTACAAGTATTTCATTAATTTAGAGAACATAATTGTTGTGCTCTTTACCTGATGGGGCCACATCATTTTGTGTAGCCTCAACCTCAACATGTTGAACACCCTCTAGATCATCTGGAGTTGAAATACTAAAGGTTACATTAATGCTAAACACCAATTGCAATTATATTTATTTAAAGAAATAATAGTGGTCCTCTTTACCTGAGTGGGGAACATCACGTTCTTGATGTTGTGTACCCAGATCATGCTCCACTTGCTCACCACTGACTACATGCTCTAAAATATTAACAAAAAAGGTTACATTAATTACTACTCTAATTACAAATTAAGATGTTTAATTGTATTAATAGATAAATAAATAAATTTGAATAACAAATGAATACCTCCACTACTAGGATGCACATCCAGACCTTCATGTGCAGGTGGTGTTTCAGAATTAGCAAGTTGCATTCCAATGACATGCACATTGTTATCATTGCTTTCTTATTTAAAACAAATATAGTCACTTTATGTTGGAACTCAACATCAATTAGATTATTGGTAAAGTAATCAATTTGAAACAACTTCCATTTAGCATATTTACCTGTGTGATGAATGCACTTGAATGTTGTGTATGCCCACTCAATTCTCATATCCGATCAGCCACAGTTGAATAGCCTTGCTGGTAGGCAATTCTCTTGTCATCTTCTGTGGGTGCTCTATTGAATTTAGAACCCTGCATTTTTGCTTGGTACCGTGAATTCTGCTTGCATTGTTTGATAAAAAAAAATGTTTGTAATTTATTAATATTTTGTTGCAATATTTGTTGGTATTTTGGTATGGTTTTGTCATTGATGTCAACACCTATTGAATACACCTACTTTGGAGATCCAGCAACATTCACCGGCAAGCAAGTAAACTATGCAACAGTTACTGGTATATGGTTCACCGGTACCTGGAATGATATGGAAGACACTTGGTAATGTTGAAGACATCATGTGGACACTTTGTTTTGAAGAATTAATCATTGGTATATTCATAATTGCATATTTGCTTTTACCGGCAAATAGGTCCAGGTTATCTAGGGTTACACCGGCAGGTTTATCTTTTCCAGATCAGCATGGCATGCTATGGAAATGATTTATTATTGTTGTAAATGCACTAAGCCGACATGTTTGATTGGTTATTGCATTGGATATTATATTATATGGAAAATGTTTTTATTGTAATATCTTGTAGAGCCGACGTACTAAAATTGGTCTTAGGGTATGGTATAAATGTAAGATCTTATTTGTAAGATCAAGTGTGGAATGCGAAAAAGAATTAAGTGAAGGTATATGTGAGATCAAGCAGGGTTATACATGAAGACATCATTTGAAGGTGAAGTTAGGTTTTTGTAGAAGCATATCAGCATTACACCGGTACTGAATCCAGCATATGAAGATGCTATTTTGTGTAGTACATTCTTATTGGATTTAACCATCCAACTGTAGTCAGTGTGACTCCCATTTTGTGATTGAGCAATGAGCTCTAGGCTATTGGCCTTTCTGCATGTGTAGACCCCATTTATGTACACTTACTATCTACAGTAGTATCATCTGATTGTGGGTAAGGTTTCCCACCATGGTTTTTCCCCTTACAGGGTTTCCTCGTACAAATATTGGTGTTATGTGTTGTGGATAACTTTATATTTATGTTTCATGCATTAATCCTTACTGGTATAGCAATTTACTGTTAACACTGTCTACCGGCATACTTAACTGGTTTACCGGTATTAAGCATTAAGTTGGTTAATTAGTTTTTGGTTTGAATTTATTTGACAACTGATTTACCCCCCCCTCTCAGTTGTCTCCAGGACCTAACAATATTTTATTTACATGAGATACTTACAATTTGTGCAGCAAATTTTATGTAACCACCAGAGCCGAGTTTGTGTTGCCCGTGCATTTCTTGCCTTGCCTTGGTTGCCTTTGACGTGTCACTCAGTCTATAAAAAGTTTGAAATATGTTAGATTATATAAATATAAAGAGTAATTAATAAGTACATAATTACATTCTTAATAGTATCTCGTACCTTCTTCTGGTGTCTAGTGGTGTATTTCCTTTTTTCCTTTGGGTGAAAGGTCTTGCAACAACAAACCATATTCTTAAACAAACCCAACAGCAACCTCTACACTGTCATCTATGGGGTTCTCTAGTAAAAGGGTGAGAAGTTCCAAGGCAATGATCTCATGTGCAACTTTTTGATTCACTAAATGAGCTATGAATTTGGCTACTACTATCAACATGTTCTTGTCATTGTGTTTGTATGCCCTCTTAAGCTACAAAATAATTCTTCACAAAAGTAGATTGCCAACTTCAGGAAATTTTGTATTTACCACAGCAACCAATGCAGCAAAAACATTTGTAAATCTAGGGGATGCCATTTGGGATTTCATACAAGACCTACAAAATAGACCCCTCCCATGGATGAGATTCTCTGCAAACAACTCTGGAATGATGTTCTTGATGTTAGATGCATTTACCTTATTTACTAACCCATTGATACTCTTCTGAAGGGCATCCCATGTCATGCACTGGTATTCCACACTGCTCTTGTCTTCCACATCTTTCATCATTTGATTCAGCTTAAATGGGGGAATGTAAACACCCCCACTTCTTCCAACACCCTTCTTAGCTCCTCTTACAATACCTTTTCCATTTCCATTCTGAGATGGAGAAGACACAACACCAGAAGTTTTCACTTCCATTGCCTCTCTATCCCTCTTGTTTCCAGAAGCCCCTTTACCACTTAATTCGTGCTTATTTCTGTACATAAACCCATCAGGAAGCATGAGTTTTTGCATATAAGTTCGCCCAAATATTTTACAGTTATTTTTCATCAAGATTCCCTCAGGAGCTGGCAGATCTTGCTTCCATACTTTAATTCTATTTTCTCAAAGGACAATCCTAAAAATCCATGTATTGCAAACAACTTTTTACACCTTTGTTGGTTGTGGTGGCATCACAGAGAGTTTACATCAATAAATGAAGAACATGCCAATGCTTTTAATGTAGCAGAAGTCTATCTCTTATTCAATATCTCTAGTGAAACCCCCATGATCTTTTGTTGGAGTAGAATTTGTTATATTCTAGAAAGGGTCTTGTCCTTTGTTGATGGGATATTCATCTACCTCAAGAAATAACTATTCTTTTCTCCAACAAGAAGTGGAACTAAATGAAGATCTAGCACCATGAAATGAATCCTCAAAAGGATTACTATAGTTAGTTTTGGTAGATAATGATCTGGGTAAAATACTAATGTGGCTCTAGGAAACATTATGTACTAGCTTAGCATACTCTAACAACTTTGGTGCGACATGCTACATCCAATTAAGTCTCCATCGGTATCTCTATTGTGTTTATGGATTGGGATTCAGTGTACTCTTTTTATACACAGATTTTACTTTCAACTGAGGAGGTTTGTATGTACTTACTTATCTTTCGATTGTATCCCTATTTCAAGAATTTCTTCTATCAACAAATCATTTGTTGTAAATTATACAAGTGGAAGCTTGAACATGCCTTCCATGCTAGCCTTGTTGATACGTTCAACACCATCTTGTGCAACAAATATTTAGAACTCCACTATTTCATTGAAGAGTGAGTAGTAGGGACAATCTAGGACACTTACAGAGGTTTTGCAAGAGAGATAAATAAACCTAAGTATTATGGCTTAATAATGATCAATAGGTAAACAGATAAGAAAATCTCAATATCAAAATGACTTTCTCAATTGTCTTTACTAGAAATGGATAGATCTATTAATAATGGCTTTATGACTGTATGTCAACTTTAGACTCAATCCAAGAAGAGCTAGAACTAATATGCGATATCTAGATTTATGATCTCTATAATATAACAATCCCATAATTATGTTTCCACGCATCTATACCACAACACAAACATCATGCTAGTGTTCAGCCATAGCAATTGATATCCTAATTATAGAATGTGAAATATGCACATAACTATGAATAAAGATTAAGAAAAACAAAGAAAGATGCTTATTGCAAACATAAATGACTAATGGACAAGAATTGAATTCATTGTAGATAGTTTTGAATATCAAATTCACTTATTTGTGTACATTTAGTAACTCATGTGCTTATGGCCAACCATTTATCTCTTTCATAAATTAAACACTTATTAATAACATTAAATGGCTGAGTAATTATGTTTTAGTTGAAATTAAAAATAAAATATTTTATTTCAGGACAGCTCACACTATTCCCTATCATATTTTAGACTCTCGGTTTTGTTAGTAGTTGTTTGATGTCTTTGGAGCTGATCATTGCATTTCTTTAGTTATGTTTGCCAGCGTACTCCCAGCTTGTGCCAAAATGGGAGCTTTGGAATAGGGTATGGACATCCATCAAAGCATAAAAGATCAAGGAATTTTGTCAGATGTAGTTGCAACTGCTCTGTATGCAAAATATGGAAGCATAGACAAGGCATGGGAACTGTTTGACGGATTGCCTCAAAGAAATGTGGTTTACTAGACTGAAATGATTGCCGGATATGCAAAAAATGGATTTGTTGAGAAGGCTTTAGAAACTTTCAAGAAAATGCAATCGGCAGGTGTAAATCCAAATTCCACGACCATTGCTACTATCCTCTCTGCTTGTGCCAAAATGGGAGATTTGGAATAGGGTATGGACATTCATCGAAGCATAAAGGATAGAGGAATTTTGTCAGATGTTGTAGTTGCAACTGCTCTGGTAGACATGTATGCAAAATGTGGAAGCATAGACAAGGCACATGAATTGTTTGATAGAATGCCGGAAAGAAATGTTGTCTCGTGGACTGCAACGATTGTTGGATATGCACAAAATGGATTTGTCGAAAAGGATTTAGACACTTTCAAGCAAATGAAATTGGAAGGCATAAAGCCAAATTCCACAACCTTTGCCAGCATCCTCCCTGCCTGTGCAAAAATGGGAGCTTTGGAACAGGGTATGGACATCCATCAAAGCATAACGGATAGAGGAATTTTGTTAGGTGTTGTACTTGCAAATGCCCTGCTTGACATGAATGAAAAATGTAGAAACATGGACAAGGCTCGTGAATTATTTGATACGATGCCGCAAAGAGATGTGATCTCATGTGAACAATCAACACGCGCGTATACAGGAGGAAGGGATTGCTGCTACAAAATTGAACACTCACTCCTCAATCACAGTTCTATGGTTTTACAAGATTAAACTAGGGCAATTAACCACCACATGTATATTTTTTGCAACATGAAATTAAAAACTAGGGCAATTTGAATCTACCTCCTGCACAGGATTGCAAGCAATGCCACAAATGCCTTCAACGCGGGTTTGATGTTCTTGGGGGTTTAAGTCACCACAAATGCCTATGTGGGATTGCAATGCACAAATGAATTCCCCTCTTCTTTTTTTTAAGTAATGGTCATTGTCGTCGGAATTACGACGAACTCGAGCACTTTTTTGAAAAAAAGAAAATTCATTGCTAATGCCTTCTTCATCGAAACCAAATGGCAAATTGTCGTCGGAATTACGATGAATGCGAGAATTTTTTCAAAAAAAAATCAAATTTGGCCACAATATACCTTCTCCGTCGGAAACCTCAGTCAGAAATTTAGTCCAAATGTATTAGTGTCTAAAGGATTTAATTGCTTGAAAGTAAAGAAAACATAAAAGAGTGGGTTTGGCTTTTTGATCACCCAATTAAGGGGAGAGCATATATCTACCACTTTCGAGACACAGAATATAAGTGCTCTTTTTAACTTTCCATAGAAATGTGATCTATCTTCTATTTGGAGATGTTGCTCCAACAAGCATGGTGTTTATTTTAGCCTTTTAAAAAGTCTACATGCAACTATTTTAGAGAAGTTACTAAAAATGCAAGTTGCATGCTATCAATTTATCCTCTTAGTTAGACTAAATGAGCAATACATGATATATTAGTTCCCAAAATAAGGATTTTAATTAACTAGGTGAGGAATTGCATAAAATTTGCCTTAAACACCATCCTGCATAAACACCATCCTGCACATGCATGTTAGTAGTTCGAAAAATTTAATTTCTTGGACATTCAAACCTACAAGAAAATTTTGTTAGTTGCAAACAAAAGTTCTATTCTAACATATGCGCTATCTTTCACCTCAAAAGCGCTAATATGCAGAGAAAAACGCTAACCTGCACTACAAAAGCACTGCTCTATGGACTCAAAAGCTTGATTTCTTCAATAAATGCACTAACCTAGCGGACAAAAGCGTTAACCTGTATTGCAAATGTGTAGATTTTCAGAGAAAAGCGCTAACCTGCATGGC